>NC_031986.2:31505540-32111165 GCF_001858045.2 Oreochromis niloticus
AGAATTCAGGGGGATAAAAGAATACTATGTAATCCTGACAAAGAGGCTGTGTGAAGCCACTTGCTCTTTATTTTCTCTTGTGCAAATTTAAGAAATTTATGGTGTTTTATGAATGTGTAATTGTGTTTTGTAGTGTCACATTTCTTTTTTGTGTGCAAGAAGCCAGTTAGTCTGCTTGAGAAGTGAGATTTGGCAGCGCATTGCTAATTTCATCCTGCCTTTCTGGTGTGTGGTACTGTGGGTAACTGCAGGACCAAGATAGCAGAAGAAAAACTTTACGATGTGTTTGTTTCTCCTTTTTTTCCCACCGTGGCACCTTCATTGAGAACTTGCTCACCTTGGGATTACTGGAGTGTCAAGCTGAATCTCCGTCTGTTTGTTTTGAGCCACGCTTTGATACTCTCACACTAAAGAGGCAGCTTCATAAATTCACATTGTGTCAAATAAATCAATACATCCTATTAACTGAGGAAGTTGTGTAGTGCAGTACTTGAGGGACTGTGCCCCCCCTCGTTCAGGCATTTCTCCAGCAAAGGCAATGGCAGAGGAATGTAAGGTTGGCTCTTGATCCATACAGACAGCTCCAGCAACAGAAATGGTTTGGCTGACTGGTCTCAGTTGGTCTTTAGTGTTGTCTCCACTGTGCTGCCAGCCTGGGTCTTCAGCTGAACAAGAGGAATGAATTTGCTTGGACATTTCCAGCCTTACAGTGCCAACCTCCTGGTCAATCAGTTTGTAGTCCTCATGTGACTTAAAGTTTAGTGTTGCAGTGTTTTTATTTTATATTTTATTCAATAATTGTCTGCTTTCACAAAAATGATACAACAAATATACCAAATATTCTACACCTATAGTCAGAGTTTAATTCTTTACTTCACTGGCATGAGATGAATAACATGGCAATGTCAATTCTAGATGTACATATAGTTTAAATATGTTAGATCACCAAAACAAATGTCCAAAAATGCACAATGGAAAATACACCAATATTTTTACTGATTTTTACTGATATTTTTACCACACAGAATCGATCTTCCTGAATACAACTTTAAAAAAAATAATAAGAAAGCTTGCCTAAGAGAGTTCAGGCTGTGTTGAAGAATAAAAGTGGTCAAATATTGACTTCCAAGCTCATTAGAATTGTACAAATGCTGTTTGTGCCTTAAACTGTATACTATATTTCTATGTTTGTTTGCACATTTCAATAAATTACTGCACCTACTGTATTTCCCACTGTATTGTACCTAAATCATCTCAAAGTACAGTTCCTTACTTAGACCATATCTGTTGTGTTATATATTAATAGGCAGCATAAACAAATACATCAACTGTATATAAAAGGCTGCATTCACATGTAGGATAAAGATAAAACTCCCCAATTACTCGTATTGATTTTAGCATGGCTTTTTCCATCACAGCCCAATTCCACACAGCCGGGATAAGTGCACTCTTCTACACCTCCAACACCTACTGTCATCAGCTAGGCACATTCTTTTTGATTTCACTGGTGTAAAATAAACTCTGTGAAAGACATTATGTAACATACTTTTGCACATAGCCTCTCTCCTGTATTTACCATTTTTAGAAATGATATAAGCTCAGGTTTCTTTATCCGCTGTATGGCTTCCTCCAAGTTTTCTGTCTTATTAGCCTTTGATTTTCACACTTCACTTGACCTTTTGTTCTAATGATTGTCCAAAACAGCAGAAATGACTAGAAACCTAGACCGTCATCACACTGCTCCAAGTTCCAGTCTTATAACATAGATGGCTCATGAGATCTAGAGAAAATAATGACAGAATTTAACTAACAACGTGTGACCTTTGCACTCTGTCATTATAATAGAGGCAGGTTTTTGACTCTAGGAATATCTGTCTGCTCTCACAGGAATATTGGAAGATGTCTAAAAGAACATGTAAAATTACTCCTTACCTTGTGTACTAGAACAAGTAATTTACAGTCGAATGTTATGCTATTTTCATGAATTCGGATTGTTCACAGTAGAGAATGACAGGAGGATGAAAGGGAATAGAGCATGACATGTGCTGTAGTTGAGAGCCAGACTCAAAGCTATACCAATGTGAGTACATGGCATGCTTCCCAGCCCACCAAATATCAGAGCGTGCTTCAGGAGATCAAATTAACTGCATAGCTTGAGTTAGGCTGATTTCATTTTTACTGTTAGTGAAGTGAAAATCAGTACTTTTATTTTCTAAATGTGTAGTTTCTGGATGAATGCAATGCAACAGTTTGTAAATAGCAATCATTAATCAATCAGCAATAAAAATCGTTGAATATGGTGCATATAGTATATGAAGTGTTAGTACCAATAATGCTGCATTTATTGGAGTTCTTGGAGGTTTAGCTGCAGTATATAGAGAATTGCATTTGCTAGACATCATTTTGTTCACAAGATGAGATGCACGATCGAAGCTGTAGGTGCTGGAAGAACAAAAAAAATGTTAAAGACTTCACAATAAAACAGAGGTGTTATATTGTTTTCTATTGTGTAACAGAACACAATGATGAATACAAAAGGGATCATGATATTGCTTCTAAATCTCATTTACCAAACTGAAAATACAAAGTGAGAGTCTTGGGGAAAATAGCAGACAGGGTTAGTAAAAGCTCACAGCAGATTGATCTGTGCATACAGCTTAACTGTATTAAAGCTCATAATCCCTGTAAATATCTCCAGGCAAGGCAAAGTCAGCCTTTTAACATTGACTAAATGAAGTAAATAGAAGCAAATACATTTTTAAAATTTGCTTTTCAGTTGAGCCCCTGTTCTTTATATATAGAAGCGAGTTGTGTGAGTTGGCTGCTAATGAGGCTTGCACATTTTCAACCAAGATATTTTGATGGTTTTGCCACCCTGCCGTTTGGGGGTAACAGCGAAGCTCGCTTTAAATGTAGAGCGTCTGTTCCCCTTTCGAACCTTTAACACCACAACAGATGGGGAGAATATGGAGCTCGGAAGGTTTTACCTCTGAGGTGGTAACAGTGAAGCCACTCATTAACACTGAATTTACCACTTCGTTAGCAATGCAGCTTCCTGTAGAGAGCGACCAGCCCTGGATGTCAAATCCACCGAGCATATGTTTGAGACTAAATCTGCTCTGGACAGCGAAATATAATCTGTTATAAGATCCAAAATGCACATTTTTAGTTGTAGTTATGTTTAATAGCTCAAAACTATCTGGTTTCATACTGTCCAAATAAATATGGAGTAACTGTGCTTTAAAATCAGCCGCTCTTAAACGAATTTGTATGCCTGTCCACGTGTATGTGCCAAAGTGTATGTTTTCTTTGTGTGAGTCTGTGTTTGTATTTCAGACAGATTGTGTGCCTGCCAATTTGTCAGGATTCAAGTAACAACAGTCTCATGCTGGGATCTGTGTTGGCACCATCACAGAGTGATAAGACGCAATATGATCTCATTGGAGGTGTACTTTGTTCCCATGGAAATTGGTCAATTTTAGCAGGCGACTGAGAACTTTAGGTGGAGAAGCAGGAAGGTTGTATCCCAGAGGTACGCTCACATAATTAAGCATCCTCACCAGGGTATTCAAGGCTAACAGCAGGGTTTGTTGTGAATAGAGGTGGCGAAAGAGGGTGTTGGAAAATCATAATGCGGCACAGAATAATACCACTCTCATTTTACAGAGCAGTGGGAATAGCCCAAAAGGAAAAAAAAAAGATTTTTTCAACAACACCACATTGTCAGTGAGAATGAGAGAAAAAGAATTAAATTTTACTATATTATGTACAAGAGTTATCTTTTTCTATTTATACTGTGTGTACGTTTAGATATGTATAAGACGTTGCACGCTTTATTTGACTCGCTCAAAGTTCACCGAATAATTTTGTTCTTCTTTATATTTCAGAAAGTATCGCTGCTATGTCTGATCTGAAGCTGAATGCGCAAGAGGACAAAGACGTGGAATCAGTGTCTGACAGCCCAGGTCGTACTCGGGAGCCATTACAGACTCACACATTCTCCCCGAAGAACAATGCTGCAGGTCTGTCCTCAGATGAACACGAAAACCCTTTAAATGGAACCCAGCCGAATCCATTTGTATACAGCAGTGTCCCTGCTGTTCCCCATGCAGGCAATTCATTGCCTTCAGGAGCACTTGTTAATGGACCTGGTTCACACCCCAACTCAGAGGTACACTGTGTCCTGAACAAAGGCACTGTTTTATCCAACAGTGTCCTGGATGCCGCGTGGCAAGCGGAGAAGGACACGAGCCCCGAGGTGTTACCACCACCTAGTGAGCTTCAATCAGACGCTTGGAAGAACACAGTGGGACCCGACGTAAAAACACCGGCCACACAGCCAGGTGTCAACACGCCACTGTCTCACTCGGAGGAGAATGAGTCTAAACTGGCCTATTCCACGCTGTCAGGTGACAGTGCAGAGCAAATGCACATTAGCCAACCTTTGACAAAACAGACAATAAAAACAAGATCTCCACGGGACATGGAACGGTCTGGAGTCTCCTTGGATGATTATGATAATACTGAAGTAATCAGGTGGGATTCAACAAGAAAATGCTTTTTGCACAATGACAGAAGGCTGGAGACCAAAGTGATGCCCCAAAGAGACAAGAAGCACAATACACACACGAAAAGCATGTTAGGCTGTCTTGAAAAGGTTAACAACAGCTACAGACATTTCTGCAGTGGTAATGATGTTGAAAGTGTTGACACTGGCAACAAAGATGAATTTTTGGGTACACAATCTGACATTAAATATTCAGTTATGCCATTCAAAGACCTTTCTCGGAACATAGCTTTAGACTCCGAGAGCCATATTTATAGCACAGCGCAGGGAGGCTGTAATGAGGAAAATGACCCTGAAGATGAAAACTGTGTTAGTCCAAAAGTGGAACAGTTGAAGGCAGAGCAACTTGAACGAGATTCACTTTTCTTTTCATGCACAATATGCAATGTTAATTTCAAGGAAAAAAGACATTTCCATAGACATATGATGTATCATTTAGGCAAGCATAATCAGGTGAACAGTGAGAATGATTCACAGCCCTTTATATGCGGAGAGTGTGGGCTTTTGTTCTGTGATAGCAACTCCCTCATGAGGCACATCATTATTCACCAAGATAGGCTGGAAAAACTTATGGAGGAAATCGAAGGTCTCAAAAAGACTGAATTTGAAGACGGGGCCACCGCAGTGCCGTGCTCTCGGTGCACGTTTGGTTGTAACTGCCAAAAAGTCTTTGTCCAGGGTACCAAAACACATGATAATCTGAAGCACTACTACTTTTGTGAGGAGTGTAATTACATTTCCTTGACACGGCAGGCACTCGTAGCACACTTACATGTCGCACACCTCAACACACACCAGCCTCAAAACTGGAAAATGAGTCATACTAATGATGCAGAGGGAGCACAACATGTTCCGTTTCAGTGTAAAATGAGTTTTTTCACAAAGAGAGACAAAGTAGTATTAGGAAAACATTCTGAAATGCCATATGTTGGCAAATATAAAACAATGGCCCGATGTAAACCAAATCTATTTAAATCTACTTTAAAGGAAAAACTCGACTGTTCCACTGAAAAGGGGGATATTCACATTCAAAAAACTATTGACAACACTGTAAATTCTCTTCAGTTTAAACCCAATGCCAGCTGCACTAAAAGCATGCTGTCACCATATTTGTGGAGAATCGACAAGCATGGAAAGTTACTCTTACAACCAGCAGAAAAATTGGATGTGGAAACTGATCTCACCTGTGAACAAGAAGATGCTGAAAACAATGACCGCAGGGCTTTTGGCAGCTTAAAGCTGGCAAACCGTCCTACAGCCGCTGCTTTTACAGCCAGGAAGCTTAAATTGGACCAGATGTTCTGTCAGGGAAGCAAAAATGACCCCGTAAACGGGAGTTTACAAGTACAAGTAAGCCAAAATTCTCCATCAATGGGAAAAATGACTACACCTTTGCATAACACTACTGAAAGAATGAATGGTAATATATTGCCTGGGCTTAGCCAGAGGCTTAAGAAACAGCGTGCAGTTAGGGAGTTAAAGAAAGGCTGTGAGGGTGATGATAACTTCAGTGATGACACCAGCGAAGCTACAGGCAGCTTCTTGGAAAGCAGCGAGAATGAAAGGAACTCATATGCTCGGAGGTATTTGAAAAAGAGGCAGAGCTTTACAGCCAAACACCAAAGCCCCCACGCACTCAAGGTTGAAGATGATGGAGATGAAGACTGCAGTGACATAGAACAGCTCATAATCAAAGAGGAGCACATTGAAACGACAGTGAGTGATGATTCCACAGAATTGCCTATTACATCTCCAAGTGATAGTTTTGATATGTCCCCCACATCATCAGTAAAACATAAGCCCTGTCCTTACTGTCCTGCCACGTTTGAGTCCGGAGTGGGTCTGTCCAATCACGTGCGAGGACATCTTCACAGAGCTGGGGTGAGCTATAATGCCCGGCACATGGTTTCACCGGAACAAGTGGCGTTGTGGGATTATCAGCCAAGAATCCGCAGAAAGATTTCTACTGGCATGAGAAAAAAAGGTACGATTATTTTAACAACTGAAACTGGTAGGTAAATACGAACAGAGTCTGAATGGACTGTGTGCCAAAACAAATATCCCTAACACCGATTGTCTCATTATAGCCTAGCAGTCAAGCTAAGGCCTGTAAAATTTTAGGTGTCTGCACATACTGTAGAATTTTAGTGTAAGTGTGCCACCTATCAGATATCTTCTGTATGTCCTTAAATGCTATCAACAGATGAATAAGGGGCCTACATTTTGTAACTTGGTTAGAAAATCATTTTGCATTTAAAAAAACATGGAGCCAGGGATGTGTTGGAGCAAGCATCTATAATCTTAGTCAGTGGGACCTCTCTATAGAAGCCTTAGTTAATTACTTGATAGAAGTCAAAGTTCTTCAAAGCTCCACAACCATTTCACAGTGGCATTTTAAGGATATGGTATAGGGTTTACGATTTGGTATTTCTGTGATGGGCAGGGTCTATTATATGACTTACATATAAAAACAGCTAAAGAAAATCTATATCTATAAAGTTTCACATTCCAAAATATACACTAAAAATTGTTTTTTCTGTCCTTTTAATTGTGACATACTTTTCTTATATTGCAGCTGTTAAGCCAGAAACTCGAGGACAACACGCGTGTCCTGTGTGTTTGGAATGTTTTGATAGCAAAACTGGCATCTCTAACCATGTGAGGGGACACCTGAAACGAATAGGTACAAAGGTTACCAGCAGCAGTAAGTCTCCACTGTGCGTACTAAATGAATTGCTACAGAACAAAACGGAACATTGGAACAACCTTCTGACTAAGAGTCGGTTCTCCTCACGACCTTTAGCCTCTCAGAAGTTCATCTGCAGCAATGGCCTGTTCCTGATGCACACAAGCATCCCAGGGAAACTCCAACATGTCAAAAGGAGTCTGCATCCCATAATGAAAAGCTTTGTGTGTAAACACCTCTCAGAAAGGAAGAAGCTACAGGGGGAAGCAGAAAGAGGCACTACAGCCTCATCAAGCACTTTAGTTGAACTCCTCAAAGCCAAACAGGAAAGTGTGGAGCTTGCAGTGAGCCAGGAAGCGTATGCAACCAGGATGATCTGTGAGATGACCAAAGAAACAGAGATGACCAGTCGGAAACCAAACTGGACTCATGGTATGGAATCTTTTAGTCTAGATTTGGACAGCCAATAATGTGTGAAGTTGTGGCTGGACATTAGTTAACATACAGTAATATTATTTCCAAATAGTCTTAGGTGTGGGTTGAATATATACTATATAAAGTGTAGCAGACAATTTAGACAATGGTTTTAGAAGCGTTATATAAAATACATCGTTTTTTAAATGTTATGCAAAACCAGCCAAAGCTTAAAAAAACATTTAAAAAAAATTGAGGTATGACCCATTATCATGCATTTAATAGATCATGTGTAGGACTAGCTACTGTATGCAAGCTATTATATCATTAAGTGTAATTTATTGTTGCATTTTAATTGTTTTTTCTTAGAATAAATATTGAGGTTGGTTGCTTTCTTTTTATTTCTCAATTAATTATCAGTAGAGCAATAGCATGTTGACTCAGGCAAATGGTAGGTTTGCATAAAACATAACCACCTCCATATCAACAACTTCATATCTTTTAAAATCAGTGTGTGTCCTGCTTTTGAGCTGCTTTGTTCACTTGCATTGAAGTCTACTAATTCTCAGACTTCAGATTTTAATTCATATTTTATTACAAATTTACCATGTCTCATCCCAGATAACGTGTTTAGTGTCGACAGAATACAGTTAAACAGTGTGAGAATTGGTCACAGTCATTTGATTTGTGGGAAAAACACATTCTCTGCATAGAATGCCACCAAAGTGCTTTTGAAGTTCATATTAAACAAACATGAAATCCTCTTGATGTTGAGTCACAAGCCCATCATCCACGAATCCACAATTTTGTTTAATGTCTGTCCAAATCAAACTTTCAGTGAGGTACTAAGGAGGAGGTTGATAAAGATTTCAAAGCTGCAGTGTACTTCCCAAAGATGTTTTTTCCCATGTCTTCTGTCCTAAAGACTGATTTGATTGCAATTTGTAGAATAACATTTGGGTATTAACGTAAATGCACCACCGAGTTCATTTCTTCTCACCTCAAGGTCAAGATGACTCTCAAATCATGACTTATGAATTAAAAACCTTTTCATTGATATTTGTTTTACTCACATTTTTGGGATATTTTTCTTTGACATACAAATACAGTGAAAAGTAAAATCAGGTTCTTTAATTTTTGAAAGATCGTTTGGGATATCTACTGAACTATGCCAGATATCATTAATTGTTAACATGCAGTCTAGTGTACAGCAGCATTGTTGCCAGTTTTCCTGTAAAATGAATATATCTGTGATTTTTTTGTGTGTGTGTCTCTGTGTGTGTAGTTTAGGAATCCTTCGTGACTCCCTAGAGGTGGTGAATTGTATGTGAAAAAAGTCCCCCTGAAGACACAAGATTGTGTTAAACTTTACCAGTAACACTTTCCAAACAGGAGAGTGCAAATAAGATGCTTAGAATGCAGCCAGGTGGAAGAAGACTTTAGCGCACACTGGGACTAACAGTTTATCTGATAATAAAATTACTGCATGAACTCAAATATATTCTATATTTCTTCTTAAATATTCAACTTCTAATGTTTGGAAACGTGGATTTGTCACATATGGTATCATGTACAGGCTAAACTGTATTAAAATGAATATATAACCTAAATATTAGGGAAATGTAAAATACACTAACATCATTTATTTTATTTTTCAGGGGAATGTGACTCAAAAAAGATTTATATTCAGTGTGATGGCACCTTCCCCACTGTTTCCCAGCTTCCTGGTCATATTCAAGCAAATGCACACAGGAAGAGGATTGCAATTTTTGAAGAAGCAGGTAATTTCTGTTGAAGTAAAACAAAAAACAGATGATATTTGCTGTATTTAGAGACAAAACATTGCAAAATGTGCATTTAGAAGTTCCTGTCAAGGATAAACTGATGTATTTCTTGAGATAAAGAATTCTGATGCTTTATTTTCTAGACTATGATTTTAGGAAGAAGAAACCAAGACTGAGGCCGGGGCTCAAAAAGAATAATTTGCCTTCACTGAATACTGAGATGTGCACACTGACCTGCAGGTAAAAGAAAGGCTACATAGACAGCATTTCAACAAAACAATGGTTAAACCGTCAGATGTATAAAGGACAAGTTGGAATATTGACATTTGCATGTTTGGTGGTTGCAAGCAATTTGTCTGCACCCAATTTTATGACTGTATGATTGTATATTAAAATTGCACACCATGATGTCACCCAATGGTTTGAAAAGTCCTGGACACCTCAACTTTACTTAATAGTAATTACCATATTGCTCTTTTGGGCCAGAAGGAGTCACTCAGAGAAGCTGTTTGGCTTTGAGAATGCATTTAGCTTAAACTTGCTGCATATACCTGGTAATTCAGTTAGATCTAACTTTTATGGAGATGGACTGAATGTATTAGTTAAGATATCTGTGGAGCTTGGGGGACAGCAAATAAAATAATGTCCGTTTTGCTATCATTTAGCTGAAGGAAATGTAGGAACGTCCAGGAACTTAAGATCATCCAAGCAGTCAAAGAGGTTCTTAAAATATAGTGAGTGTCAAGTGTAACAGGTAGATAAGACTGAGTGTCATCAGCATAACAGTGATAGTGAGCTTATGCTCCAAAGGTCAAGTTACAAACACAGCCATGGTTTAGTAACTTCTATTAGTTAAAGTGCCAAAGTGCCCATGTCTCTAACAATGCCATTTTGAAGCCTCAGTGAATTTTATACAGTAATGGAAAAGACTGGAAAACATGAGAATCTTTGATTACAATGTATAGAATGAATAAAACTACATCTTAGTTAGAAGACGTTAGAAGAAATGCATGAAGCCTAGAAACACTGACAGTTTCTTTTGCTGTATCTCTACAGATTCTGCGACCTAGTTTTTCATGGTCCCTTTTCCATTCAGGAGGACTGGATCAGGCATTTACAGAGGCACCTTCTACACACCAGCGTACCCCACTCAGGGAGAGGGATGGTAGAGGTTTTAGCTCTTCATCAGAAAATACAACTAAGCATGTCTCACGAGGACCCAGAAACTGGGTAGTTTTACTTCCAGATCCCTCCAGATCTATCTATTTCTCTCTCTCGCTCTCTTTCTCCCTCTAGATATATAGATATATAGATATATCTATATATATCTATATATATCTATACCAGCATGTTTCTGGATAGAAGTATTTTAGTAATCCAGGCTACTATATAGTATAAATTTTCTGTATATTCGCAAAAACTTTATTATAGCATATTTTAATGCAACACTTTGCCTCAGCTAATACGACTAATAGGATTCCTGTTTTTTGACTGCAATATAAATTATGCGCAACAATATGTATGTTCCAAAAATGTTTGAGTGATCTAGTAGTGTGGATTTACCAAAAATCTTTTTTTGTCTTTATATAAGTGCCTTGTTAATTCAACAAAACAGCTGCTTAAAAATCAGATTTTTGTAAGAAGGTTTTCATCATAACACAAAAATTTAGAAGGAGCATTAGTTAGAAGGAGAACTGTAAAAATAGACAAGAATTTGAATGTGTTTCATGTTTCATTTTCTTTCAGAGATAAAATTCAGTGAAACTGTTGCTCTACTTGTACACACAGTACAGAGTGTCATTAGTTTGTGGATGCTTTGTACAATTTCACCTTTGTGTACCTGCATCAGAGACAGAATTCTTCTTAATCCAAATGACATTCAAGACGTTGGGACAGCTTGTTCTGTCATCATTTGTTCTTTGCTTTAACCTTCAACATTCAGCTTAATTTCTGAAATCTGATTCTCATTGTTAGGCACAACAACAGCTTTTCATGAAAAACCCTCTTTAGTTGTAACAAAAGGTATAATATTTTCTATGATTAGCTCTGTGTTTCCAAAGGTGCTGTCTTTGGTTCAGTGGAAATGTGTTGTAATTAGAGACGTCACACTTAAAATTCATACTTAACAGTTTAAAGACAACAAGTACTGGAAATACTATGAACATTACCTGTTATCCAAATATCACTTATTTTGCATGACAGGACTTCTGGCTATGCGCTAAGATAAGTTTAGGTATTTCAGCATGTGAATAAGTACTTTTGCCAGGTCCTTTCAGTAAAAGGTATTAATTTACCTTTTTCTTAGTACATTTTCATAACTGTATTCTCTACATTGTATATTTTAAGAACAGCTAAGGCTTTGTCGTGCGTGATCTAGTCTGGCTGAACCTATTGCCAAAGCACTTACCTCAATTGTAACACTTTTGATTTATACTATATTAAAAGCCAACAAATAGTATATTTAAAATTCAGAAATTTAGATTCAGCAAAATCAAGCAAATGCTTGCTCTGGTTTTACAACCAAATGCCATGAAAGGATAACTATTTTATGCATTAACTTGCCTATTTTGAATATTAAAAACTGCAGATATAGCATCCTAACATGTTGTACAGTTTAGCTTTGTATTAATACATGTTGTTAAATCAATTTAAGAATTCCAATTTGACTTGGATTATATCTTCTGCAATCAAATATTCATACAATTCTGATGAAACTTGCATGCAAATATTTGTATAGAGCATATGTGATATGAAAGAAGTGTTGTAAATTTAAGGAATTAAACACATGCTTATTTGTTGATGCTGTGCCAAATTACATTAGTGACGTTTTTCAAGATCTTTTTAATCTGATGAAAAGATCGTGTATGATGTGATACCATGCTTAGAGGAGCATCTGACTCCTCTCAGTTGCACTGGCATTATTTACAGCAGCAATTATGATGGACTGAGCAAAAGGTTTAACGAACATGTGGATAATTGAGCAAGGTGAGATTAGGGTAAACAAGAGACTTCATTTACAATAAAATGGTGTTTATCACACAATATGCTGTTGAAAAGATATGTTAATTAATAAACCTTAGCTGAATCGTAGATCAACAGGCAGGTGCACATTTGCACACTGAAACAAACATTGCTGGCTGGAAGAAGTCCTAAGGCAATCTGAGTGTGGGTGATTGAAATCCATACTCGACTTCCAATGTAAAAATATATTCCAAGTTTTTCTGAAAATAACACGATGTCTGTTTTGTGTTTCTTTTCCTCTGCTGTGCCTCAGCAGGGAAACATAATCCAGGGCAAAGAGAGAGAAAAAGGAAATTTCTTGGTGTAAAACTGTAAGCTTGAAGGATAACCACTTGCGTTGTTGAAAACAGACTCCTGAAAGAAGGTTCATAACATAGCAGGCCTTGGTGACAGCATTCTGTCACTCAGGCATTGGTCACTGTTCCTTTATCATTTTCCACCTCTTTGTTCAGCTGCAATTTTTCACTATACATGGAGAAGTCTTTTTTGTTCTTGTGCCAATGAGTATTGTCAGCATTGGCTCTAGTGAAGTGCAAACACACCTTTGAACGTTTACTTCTCTCTGCCATTGTCAATAAAAGCAATGTCTTCCTATGTGTCACCTCTTGCAGCAGCTGCTCCACCCTCCGCCCCCTTAGAAAGATCTCTCTCCTGGACTGGGAATAGTAAAAAAATGCATGTTAAATGAATATCGCCATCTTATTGTAAATCAGAAACAGAGTTGATTAGACACAAGAGACGTGTGCAGCATAAAAAAGTGAGATCAAGCCAACATGTTCAGATTCATATTTAAAAAGGGCTTTCTCTTTCAGATACATTTTAAACAGAGTTTTGCACAGAACAAAGGCTGAAGATGTCTTTATTTGCCTTTATGAGAAACAAATGATTAAAATGATTGGCTGGTTTGTTTGTAACCAAAAAGCAGAACCAGTGCTTGTAAGACCCAAACACTGGTGCCATTAGCCTATTAAATGGCAGTTTTCAGATATTATCACTCCAGTAGATTTGGCAAGCAGACAGCCTTCTCTGTCTCCTGCTCACTAGCAGGCTGTTATAACCTCGTTAAATTATGATGTTGGCACAGATAACAAATAAAAGCAAGGTAGAAGTGACAAAGGTGGTATTTAGTAGTAGTGGGGTCAGTGGTGGCATGAGACATTTGTTGCACTGGGGTTTGTGTCGCAGCTGCAACTGGTTTTTAGACTTTATTTTACAACTAATATGTGCTGCTTAATGGGCCACAAACATCCAAAGTTAGTGAGTAAACATTAAAGCTCTTCATAGAAACTCAAAAAACACAGTTGTCCTGCTGTTCATCCCCTTTTCCCCATTAATGTTCTGCTACATCTATTTTAAAGTCAATTATATATTTATGGAAGTAAATGAATATTTTGCTAGCTTCAGCCATGCATGAATATAACAACAGTGAAGCCAGATGCGAGTTTAAATGACTTTCTCTTGCTGCTTCAAACCTGCAGTGCCTTTGAAATCTGTGAGTGGAAATATTTTACAGTATATAGTAAGTGATGTCTTTTACATTCAGACAGCAGAAAATTCATTGTTTGTGTTAGTGCAGGATGGCCATTGCCTTACAGATCTTCAGCTACAACGAGATTCACATTCAGACAAAAGAAAATCTGAGTGCTGGTGTCACTTTGTTTGGAAGATGTAGAGGAAAAATAATAAAGATATGATCTAAATAAAGGCAAAATATGAATTTGTAGTGGATTTAATGGAGTAGAGTTTAAGGTTGATTGGTGTTTATCATGTATTAATCTGTTTAATCTGCCCTGAAAGTGGTGGCGTAAACAACCTCAAACACCACAGCATTTTTTTTTTTGACAAAAACGTCATAATTCTAATTTCAAAGAAAAGTCTCTTTGATTACAGAGCACAGATGCAACTTTTAGCAGCAGCAGCTGGAGTTGCCGCTTTCAGCTGTCTAAAGGTGTCTTATGTGATAATGAATCAGCCCCTTCCCCACAACACACAACCTGATTTTATTTGTTATGTTTAACAAAATTTGTTGCAATTCAGTTGGGTGAAAGATGCACATTTCAGTGTCATTTTGCACCATTATTCCCAACAGAAAGTAATTTTAGGGCTATGTGCTATTTTAAACTCCAGTGTTTTGTAGCAGTACTGGCTGGGTATTTGATGTTTCTAATGCTTGATAGCCACTTCTGGGTTTTCTACTTACCAGTGGCAAAGGGGGCTAACCCTGCAGTTTATCTTGGGCAGTATTTAAAGCAGCGATCAAAGCTGTACAAACCAATTGTCATCATGCTTCTCCGGAGGGAATTTTGAAGTACATTAATACTCCTTCTTTGGGAAATAATTGTGCCACTCTGTGACTTCATTAGGTCTCCTGGCTGTTTCAAAAGATGTTCTCTCTGGAGGTTGAAAGCCACATCGCTGGCAGACAGCATCCCAAGGGGCTGAATGAATAAAAAAAAAGGAGAGATTATAATGAGATTGAGTTAGCCATGACCAGAATTGGGCTTTTCATTATCCCACTGGCTGGAGAGAGAAAGAGAGAGAGAGCAAGAGAGGGGGACAAGGCTGACAAAAAGAAATGTGTTGTTGCAGGACCTGCTCGCCATCTGCCAACTGGGTCCAATGGTAGGCAGCCAATGCATGCTTATCATTTCCATGGGTATCAAAGGGGCCTCCTCTCTGGAGATTTCACCATTAAAACTGCAAGCACTAACCCTGTACAGAGAGCGAAACACGCATTTAATTCAGAGGTAACAGTTTCTGTCAATTTAGCAAATCAAAATCAGGGGCAGCATAAAAAACCCCCTTCAATTACTTCAATTTTTATGATGAGTACGGCAGTATCCCGAAAGAGTATGCATCAACCAGAAGGACTTTTTTATTAGCTACGCTTTTATAAATAAATATATATATTTTTTCAGTGTCTGTAGCAGCAGTGAATCAAAGGTCAGGAGCATTGATCATGACCTGTTCCTTTGGCCAGTTATTTAGAAGTGCCACATATTGTCTGTGTAAAAAAAAGAAAAAAGAAGAAAAAGGAGAAGAAAAATCAATAGGTTTCCATTATCTGGTTGGGCAGTGTCACTGGCCTGTCAATGATCCTGTTACAGCGGCGGTACAAGGGTGACACGGGCCCACACTCAATCGCTGCTGACAAGAGGAAAACATGCTGACAGGCACCGGGAACAAGTTGGAACACAGATTTGCACTTCAAGCAGCCGTCCGAGGAGGTATCGTGCAAGGCCACCACGTGGCAGAGGGGGTGAGCTGGGTTTGGGTGGATGTGTAGGGGTTGATAGGTGGGGGTGGTGGTGCTGGGGAGGAAGGCGGGTGATTCCCAGCCAGCCTCCTTCTACTGTCTGACTGTCTAGCTCTCAACCACAAATGCTTTTATCCTCCTATAAATTATTCACCCCTGGATACACCAAAGGAAACTCGCTTGCACTGATTGTGGCTGAGGGGAGATTCATAAAACCTATGCCCCAGTCTGCATCCACTGCAGCTGCCTGGACACTCCTGCAAACTTATCCAAATTTCACCTACTCTATGCAATATAAATATAGCTTATGTTAGGCATGAGCATTGGAATACCCATGTTTTTTCGGCTTTGTGAATGGTCTCAAAAGGAAATTTGCCAAATCTTTGTATTTACAGGTATTAATCATTTTCCATACTTATTGACTTTCTGACACATTAGCTCTTCACCTACAAAGAAAACAAGAGTCGGCTTTCATCAGTCAGTCCAGATGGCCAGTCAGAAATTAAGGAAGACATCAACTGTCTCTTGAAAGAACATGAATCAATATATTTTGACAAGGATCAAATGTGCTTCAGATGAACCTTTTTGCCCTCCCAAAGCAGTCTTTCTCCTCTTGTCAAACCTCTTTATTTTTGTTTGTCTACATATAATGATCGGATCTCCAATGACTCTTGATTTTAGCGACTACTTTTACCAGCATAATGAAACTAAATGCAATTCACTGGATAATCATCTGCGGTCTAAAGTCGACATATAGCTAACAAAAACGGATATACTTTCATTCTGTGTGCCCAAGTCTTAGCCAGCGTGCGCTACTTTTCATTCTTTTTATTTTCATAAAACAGGCCTTGGGACACTCGTGACGTCACGTCCCTGTTTAGAGAAAAATACCATCCTTCGTTTTTTTTTTTCTTTTTCAATTACACATACATATGTGTACATTTTTTTCTTCATATGTAGCCAATTCTGTCCATAATGACTGGGGAATTCAGGTTAATATGTTGACAAGGTTTAACAACAGCGGGTCATGTTGCACAACACGCATGGCTGGCTCCGTTCACTCCAGCAGCTGACAGGTCCTAATCATGCGCTGCCCTAAAGGCACTGAAGCAAAAGAGGGTTTTAATCACTGAATTATAGACCAGCAGCGAGGCTTCAAATTGAGACGTAATTAAAGTCAAAGTTGCAGTAATTGTTTCAGCTAATTGGGCAGACAAGTGCATTATGGCGCGATTACAATATCTGCAGTAGTTCCCAGGGTTTTGTGTTTTGTTTTTCAAATATTATTATGGAGAAATGAGGCATAATCTTGGTTTCTGACATGAAACATGTCAATAATAGGCTACGATTTATACTTTATAATTTAACATTTTAAAACAGAGGAAGAAACACAATTAAAAAACGCTTACAAGAGCTCAGCCCTGTTTTGGTATTTTAATTAATTAAGTTGTGCAATTTTTCTTCTATCGCTTCACCTATTAGTTCAGTTGAGCACCTCTCTCACATGAATTTAAATAAGTATCAGCATCAATGTGTCATTTACAGTAAGGAGATTAATAATGCAGTCAACACGTCGTCCTCGGAGGTGATGCGGCACCTAAGGCAACATCATTATTTCCTATTAATTACTCCGCCAACCAAATGCCTTTAGAACTGGAGCTGCAGTAGGTGTGATGGGGGAAACTGGTCTGGGAGCAGCTGCCCTGTATCCCGCCGGGCTCAGCCTGACCTCCTTTTTTTTCTCCCCCTCTTCTTCTTCTCCTTTTACATCACTAAACTGGAGGCTTGACAAGCCCTATAGGAGCGCAGAGATTTTGATTTGGATGAGGGGAGAAATGTAGAATATGAGCCAGAAATGACGATTCAGACAGCAGTTCGGGTGAAGCCAAAGAATCAATTGTCGAAAAAAAAAAAAGAAAATCTGATCTTTAACGTGTCTGTTTTGGGGCGGAAGTGTCTGTAGTGATCCATCATATTACACCCGGGCTGCTGGAACCGCTTTCCTCTTAAACATGCACTTTCACCCACGCTGATTCAATCTTTTTTATTTCATTATTTATTTTTTAAATTGTATTTTATTTCTTAGACTTTTACCACAAAAATAGTAATAATAATAAAATAATAGCAGCTAATAAACGTTTGGCAACCATTAACACAGGAAGTAAATCTATTTACGGGTGTGACTGTATCCTTGTAATCACGTAGAGGGGTGTGAAACGGCTCTATGGGATTAAAAACTGTTTACTAACCACTGGGCCTATGAGCTTTTATGTGCTGACTCCAATGTGTACCTTCACCACTGAACAGTAGGGGGCGCTGTTCGTTTCGTCCTGAAAGCCAGGAGGAGAAACATATCAGCCGTTTTGCACAAAGTGGCTCCACTGAAACCGATAATCAACAATAATAAGCAGCCAGATAAAAATAAAATAATAGTAGGGAATTGAGAAAAATCACAAACTTTTAAAATTAGTCTCATTTTTTAAAATTTCTGCATCAATTCAAGCTGTCAGAAGCGTCTCTGTTCAATGTATTGTGATATCTTTAGATGTACATATCGCAGGATTATCTGTCAGGTCTAGGTTCACGGGCCTTTTACAGTTTGACGGACTCTTTTTTTCTTTCCTCTGAAAGATAAAGAACAGTAGCAAAAGCCAACTTGACTTCCAGACCCCCTTATAAGGCCTTCTTTTTTGGTTGATTCATTTAAGTATTTTTCTATACTATTTTATATTTTATTTATGAATCTATTGTGGCTACTGAAAGATCACATCCCCACCTTGCTCTCAGGACGCACACGTCTCCAAGAGCTGCACAGACTGTCTCAACATCACACCAGTAATCAAACGCATCTCAGAACAAAAAAAGAAAAGAAAAAGAAAACAATCCTTTTTTCTTTCTTTCTTTTGTCGCACTGAGGGAGAAATTTAATTACAACCTCGGGTGTATGCAGGCATTGAGGAGGAAAAAAAAATCCAGGCGACAAATGAATATACAGAGCAAATGACAAAACATGAGGGGGAATAACTGACAGATGAAAAGACAGAGGATGTGCAGCTAACAGGCAAAACGCGCCGGTACAAAGCCGCGCACACCTTTGAGAGCAAGAGTTTGTTTTATTGCACTTCTCCCGGGTTGCATCTCCTGTCGATTTGCAGAAAAAGAAGGGGGGATAAGCGAACATGCCCTGTTTAAGAAACAAACATGCAGATTAGATGGGATTCTGACAACACACAGCTCAGACTTCGTGTCCCACAGCTCATCTCTCAACAATGAGAAAAAAAAAGAGAGGTTTGAAAAATCCACTCAGCGCGCGCTTGACAACACTTACCGTCATTCTGCAAACAGTAAATGTAAATAATGAGGTGGCATCTGGAAATAAATAGGGGAAGTCAAGACAGACTGATAACAAGTCTAGTCCGCTTAAGACCCAATGGGTGTCACTGAAAAGCTTTATATAGATGCCTCTGAATAATAATATTAATAAAAAAAAAAACAATAATATGATAAACGTGAATTTGATGGATTTGGCACCCAAATATATATATATTTTATTTCTAAAAAAAATCTAAATTTAAATCACATTCAGTATAAGTGGATCAGGGCGTAGCCAGTAGGAAGCCTTTCTTACAAAGAAAGAGAGAGAGGGAGAAAAAAATAAGACCTCACAAGGCGTGTGTAACATTTACTTCAAGTGCGGGGAGTTGTCACCTGTGATGTGGTACCAGGCTACATGTCAGCAGCAGCAGCACTCACTCACCTTCAGGGATGCTCCACTGTGGACTGCCACGACCAACAGCAGCACCACTGACTGAACACAGCTACACACACGCGCACGCACCTTCTGCACACCTTCCTATTCCAACTGGACGGGTGTGACTCACACGTGACCACGAACATCTCCTAGAAGTACGCGGTGTCTCAGCAGCAATGAAAAGAGTTCCAAGAACATTTACTTGAGCACTTTGTCTGCGTACCATAGGCTGTGTTTCTGCTTCCGTCTATTTCAGAGAGAAAAGTTGCGCTTCGGCTGCTTCAGTTTGAATAACTTACAGAAGCGAAACACCGAACTAACCAAGCAAAATACTTTAATAAAAAAAAAAAAAGAGACACTTAAGTGCACCACTAACAATCCCCAATGCTGGCTTAAGATTTATTTATTTACATTTCTAAATAAAAAAATTATGTATACTTTGTTGTTTTTGTGGTTTACTTTTTAATTTTGGGGATTTTGTATTGCTGTTTTAAATGTTCTTTGTGGTTACACAGTTATTTAAACCACCAAACAGCAATCTATGAAATAATCAATATCAAAAATAAAACAAACTTCACTTTCATGCTTTTGTCGTCGCGGTGGGTTATTTCTAAGTATTGTATTGCTAATTTTACATTTCTTTTTCTTTCAAAAAGCGATAAATACATCCTAGTGCCGTTTTGAAATCAGAGTGATGTTTCTGTAATCTTGTTTAATGTATTTAGTTTTCAGCTGACACACAACAGGTTATTTAATGTGGCACTATCAACTTGCATTCATTGATTTGGAGGTCAAACTAAAATCTAACGTACACCAGTTTTTTATATGCAGACAATTTCTGCGTGGATATGTGATCTTGAGATTCAAATTTCAAATTTGCAGTAAATCTCACCGCAAACATTATTTTATTGTGAGAAATGAGACTCAAAAAACGTAGCTGTTTTTAAAAAAAAATAAAAAAAAATAAGTGGGTCATCAAATAAACACATGAGCAAAAATAAAATTAGTGATAAATGTTATTCATTTTCCCTCAACATCCTTCCTCAACCGCCAGGCTATTCTGGCAGGTTTGAATAATGGTCACGTGACGCACTATTTGGTCACGAGGTCATTCCGGAAATTTGGGTTAATTACGCGATGTTCTAATTTTACTCTAATTCTTCGCCATGAAAGATCTGTTTTAAATGAATATTTTAAATAGAGAAATATAGAATTTTTTTTTGTGGATTTATTCCTGTATGCAGTGTACGAGCTTCAGTCTGAAGGATGCCATCAGATCACCGCAAGGTACAGAAACTTTATGCTGTTGGTGCCAGATACAAGCTGTTCTCTGAATGCCATTAGCTCATTCCAAGGTTTGGTAGAAGTATCACAGTAACTCAGCAGTGGGCTGTACCTGACATTGCATGGCCCTCTGACCAAGTCGAGGGGTTTTCAGCCTGCAGGTGGGCGTCACCAACATGGTCTCCAAGAAAGTCAGATGCGTCACAAACAGGAAAGAAAGAAATGAAAAAGATCTGCTTCTTAATTTGAATTTCCAGTTGAATGTCCATAAATTTGCTTATTGGTGCGAAGAGTGATTTCTGAACCTTAATGTAGCAAAGACAAGAAAATGATAGTCACTACAATAATACTGCGTTTTTGTTTGTTTGTTTGTTTTAGACATATAGCAATTATTTCTGGGGATTGTGAAAACCTACAACTATTTAGAAAGTGCATTTGCAGCTGTATGGACATGAAAGCATGACTGATAAATACAGAGTGGTGTCAGATTAAAATAAAAACTAAGATAAACCGGCTCACAACCTGCTGGAAAGGTTTCAGGGCATCTTAGTGATAAATCTGGAATTTTACTAGAGGAATGAACACCGAAAGATCTCTCACTTGGTGTTTTGATCATCATGTCAGTCCACAAACTGAAAAAGGTGATCAGCTTGGTTGAGAGCTGTTGACTGCAAAGGCCGTAGTACACGATTAGCATTATTTTCACACTCTATTCAATGACCCCCACCCATGGGGGCCTTGTCTACCATGAATGGACCTAAAGTGGACTCTAGACATGCCAATCAAACACTAAGAATGGCCTAAAAAGATCCACAGTACCACAGATTCAAACGTTTTATTGGGACAGGACAAAGATCACTGGCATAATTCAATAAAAAAGTACACAGTAAAATCACTGAAGGCTACACTGATGTTCTCTATAAGGAGTTTGGGATGTTACCTTCAAGAGTGCTCTTTAAAGCCCAAGCTTGCAGAGTATCCAAAGAAAACTAGACTTTATTTCAAAGGCAATCTGATGATTTTATAATGTCCATAGGCGTGACTGGAAATCACTTATCCAAGAAGGGTGTTTTCTGCAGGATCTGCTGAAAAGGGAAGGTTTCTGTGAGCTTACCTTTTAATCTCATTTGAACACTTTATACATGCGGGGGTTTGTCCAGTTTAAAATACAGTAATTGTTGTAATTAATTACTTAACTCATGTTTGTGGACTAAACATAGCAGACAGATTCCTCAGTTCTTATGGGTGTATGTAAGGTCGCAAGGCAAAAAAACAAAACAAGATAATGAACCACTGATTTTTACTGTGTGACACTGAGTTAAAAACACATGTGACCTTCTCTAAATTTAGAATTTTTCTGCACCCCACTAATTTGAGTATTCATTATTTCCTCATAACTCGTAGGCTAGTGTGAACAAATCATTATTCTGCTATTTAAATGTCTTTCATTTTTCCTGGCCAATTTCCCGCTCTGTGAAGTGTAACAGTATGTAGTGACAGCAGCCCCACAGGTCTGAACATTACAGGCAGCTGTGCATCGAATCTCCCCAGCAGCCTCATTATTCTATTCTCCTCCAATATCCAAGGTTGATCTAATCACCAGATCAACAACGGGAAGTGCAAGAGAACAAATAATGGAGACAAAATGAACAAATGATTAGTATGCTGTGAAAAGTACTATACGTTACTTATTTAGCATTTAGATAACTATCTATCCTGAGGAGCAAGCTTCAAAGTTGAACTCAGTTTAGGCGAGGGGGATTAATTCTCTCTGCTGCATGCTTCATTGAATCTCTCATTACCAAACTTTGTCTGTATTGATGTTAGATTTGATTGAAGATTAGAGCATTTAGCAAATCTTGCTTTTCCGCATGTATCAGGCTTTTTCAAGCGCGGCGCACCGCTCGCTGGTCAATACCCTCACTTTTATCCAGTGTCTGCTTCATTTAAACTTAATCAACTCCATCAATGAACTGGAACAGCGAAATGTCCCCTGGAACAATAGCTTTTGTTGGATAATGCTTTGGTCTTATTCCCAACCGGGTGGCGATAAACCTAAAATTACACTATGATGAACTATTTCAATCAATATGATAATGGAAATTGGCTTGGGTGACTCTTTGCAGGGCTTAAGGAGGCAGGCTAAAGCCTATGTGACATTAATACATCTCCATGCTCTCTCCCTGCTGTTGCAACCCCCCTATCTCACTTTATTGTCCCATCTTTTCAGTGACATTGACTACACCATATTGCAAAGCGCCTGGTTGTTTAATGATCTATCCGCACAAGGGAATGCTTGTGCTGAAATGGATGCGCGAGCCGACGGTCTCACGCATTGTTTTCCAACTAAATTATAGGCTCTATACTTTGTTTCCTGTAGTGGCTCAGCGGGGTGTAGATCAATCATTGATGGCACCGTTGTAAAGCAGCTACAACGTGACTTTTGCTGCTCATTTGGACGTTTTGTCCTTGTGCGGCATCCAGTGCCTGTTATAGGCTACAGTTCATCATATTTATACTGCCACCAAAAGACCAATTTCACCAGCCTAAGCAAGGAAAACGCATGCCCCACATCTGTTGCATACTAATAAATATGCCACCTTCTGGGACAATCCAGGAGTGATCATAATGATCGACTGCCAAGCGATATGACTTACCATAAACCTGTTTATTTGAAAAGTTTCCTCTAAGCCAATAATAGTCAAATTTATTTTGGCATCTATTATTATTTTTGAAAAAAAATGATTTACCCAATGTGCACAGCTGTTTTTCCTCTCATCGTTTCATATATCAGCGTTAGCACATGGAAAGAGATGGATGCCTTTGTTGTTTTGCTAGAAGAGCGCAGTTATTACTGGAGCTTAAAGTCACAGCTGTCCTTTTGCAGGGAGTCACTGATCTGCTCCATCTCCCATTAATTGCATGTACTGATTAAGTTATGGTTTGGTTTTTGAATTAGAGGCATGTATTTGTAATTTAATTTGGATTTTGAGAGAAGTTATATAGTTCTGCTGCAGAGCCAAACACCGTATTTATACAGACAGGTGACAAATCAAAAGTGGTGGGTTTGGAGTCTCTGTTGTGCTCCACAAGCTTTTTGCTCCCATTATTTGAGCACATTTATTCCCTGAAAAACTGTCTCTTATTAATCCAAATATGAACCAAACTGAAGACCTATAGTAGGTGATGGACTAACGTGTCAGATAACACTCTTGACCATCATCATCAAAACAACAAACAGCATATATAGGGATATTTTTTTGAGAAAAATGGTTTTCCATCCAGGTCCATAGACTTGTAGAAGGTGAATCTGTTATGGTGTCATGTGATGGATCAACACTTTAATAAACACTTACTTTACCTACATAACTGTTTGTAGATAGACAGCCTGAAGTGAATCTCCCTCTGTTGACTCATACCAGTATAAGTCTCCCGATTAACCTCAGTTAATGTTAATAGTATTGCAAATAAGCTAAACGCATCGGTTTGACCCACAGAAAACATGGACATCTGTTGTGAACTATGACAGGCCAATGATATTGTCCGTATTGATATTCATCAATATTGTGAGTCTTGATGTCTGTGCAAAATATCTTCTTTCAAAAAAACAAAACAAAACTCCTTTTATTTATAATTTTAACGAGATTTACTCGGTGTAATATGCAAGGAGTTGCACATAACCACTGTGGTGTTATTGTAACAGTATTATCCAATAGGAGGCGAGGTGCGGGAGTGAGGGGCATCTTGGGATACGTGAGGTGTGCTGTGTTTAGATTTTCACTGGAAGGTCATAAAAGAAAGTTCTACACAAGAGTGCAGTTAGTCTCACGCTTGTTTTCTGATAGAAAACACAACAACCACAACACTACGATTGTTGCTCACAGTCGCATTCGTGTACCTGTGCAATTCTCCTCATTAAGGGGTGTTTATGCACCTTTCATCGTATTGTTTTGTCTTACGGTCTGCAAATCTTTGCCTCTCTGCTCTCATCAACCTTACTTACATGTATCCAGTGGGTAGCTGACAAGACAAATAAAAATACAGTATACCACCCTCTCACTGCTGAGCATCATAAAAACGTCCATAACAGAGAAAACAGGAGAACTCTGTAGCTCCTACTGGTCAACAGATAAATTAATAACGTCAAAAAAATAATGCAGGTGTAATAATATTATAATCTGATTTCTAATCTTGATGGAAGAGTACTGATTGGAAAACAAACTGCCGGTCAGAGAGGTTGTAGTCTGGCTGCAGAAGGCTGGTTATCAGTGTTAAAATTGATGCTAAGTTTGCTGAAACATGTTAAGATATGAATTGGTTATCTCATATATACAAGAAAAAAGCCAAACAGAGTTGATCAGATTTGCAGTAGTAGTTTCTCTGCAGACTATAGTGGACCAGCACCTTACTTGACAGCATTATTTTGTTATTCTTGTGCCTTCATTTCCCAATGCATACATTTCTATTTGTTAGTCCCGTAGTATTATTAATTGTTTGGTCAGTGTATCACAAGTTAATATAATTAGTTCAAGGTGATGCTTTAAGTTTATGCCTTTTGCTTCATAAATGACTTTAAAAGGTTTAAAACTTGAATCTGACGATAAAGATGTCACATATAAGAATGTGTTTTAGTCTCCATTTTAGTGCATTTAAAGCCTAAATGCTTATCTGCATTGTAATGGATAAACATGGATCAAGTTGAAGCACGGTTTGTGAAAGAGTTGGCCATTCCCCTGCCTCGCTAACCTTCTGCCTTCTTCAGCAGCCAGTGTCAATTAGCCTGTCCTGTATCTTAACCGTGTGAAGTTGCTGCCATGTCACCATCATCCAGCAAACATGAAACACCAGATGTGTCGTTTGACACTTTTGAATATGTTGTTTGCCTTTGTTTCCGTGTTTTACTCCCGGTGCTGAAAATGATTTGAGAGGACAGACATGCACAACAGATACAGCACCTTGAACATCAAAGACCGGCGCTGCAGTATTAGTAACGGTGTGTCTGTGTTTCTGCTGTAACTCTGCACGCGCTCACACATACGGATAAAGGCTTGTGTGAGTCTGCGTGCACGTCTGCTTGCCTTCCAAAGGAAAGCATCCGAGACAGCCCAGAATATAAAAATTTACAGGCCTTTTTCCTGCTTTGTCTGTCTCCTTTCCCATTCTCTTAGGTGAATGGGGGCCTGAGTGATAGACCGAGAACCTTTCATCTCACCCAGTGAGTGTAAATAGCTGTCATGTTTGATTGGCGGTTTGACGTGCACGTGATGCCCTGGAAGAGGGGAAGAAATTCAGTGAGGACGCAGTGCATGATGGTTTCTCTGTCTGCAAACTAAAGAGGTAATGAATGAGTAATTGCACAAAAATGTGTGTTCTACATTTTGTCAAATGCGATTTCTCAGAGTTCATGTAGAAGAATCTGCAGCTTGTACTGTACAAGATTGAGCTTGGGCTGATTCACAATGGCTTTTAATCTCATCATATTATAGAGTTACTAAACAGAATTTTAAAAAGTGAAATACTTTTATTTGAATCTGCTCAGCATATTACAGCCTGTAGAGCCCCTGGAGCACAATTATACTTAAAGTTACTTATCATAATTGCCAACTTTGTTATGTACCCAGGAATATTAAGCATGTTTACATCACTAAATTGTGTTTTACTTGTTTAAAGTGAAAGTGGTGATCTTTCAGTAAATAATTCAATCTACTGGTTCTAGCAATAGAGAGGAAAAGGTTTACAATAATGCTGAATTATGTTCTGTGTTTCATGCTACAGTCAGTGAGGTTACTGATTGACTGCTTCACATTGGGGAGGTATGAGAGGTGGGGTCTGCCAGTGCCTTGGGTTTTAAATGTTTTGTTATTATGTTCAGTGTGATTTTTTTTTTTTAATGCAAGTTATGTTAAAGTGAATCCTTAGTGTTAATTCAAATGTATTTAAGTATGCAAACAGATTGTTTTGAAAGGGCTTGGGTTAGTTGGTTTTCCATTTGGTTCACACAGAAAATATCTTCTCGCTGCTGGAAATTTTAATGCAGACGTTCATGGTCCTCAGAGGATGCACGTCGCCCGACTTTAGGAGACAAATATCATAGCAACACCAGCACAGTGGCAGCACTGTCACCTCACAATAACAAGGTTTTTGTTGTGAAGTGTGAATGGTTGTTTGACTGCATGTGTTGACCCTTGACAGACTGGCAGCCTTTGCAGGCGGTACCCTTTCACCCACTGAGGGTGGGATAGGCTCTAGCCCACTGATAACTATGGTTGGATAAAAAGTTATGAAAGGGGATGGGTTTAATCTTAATATTTGTGCATTTGGTATATTTTATAGTCTATTTAAACTAGAATAAATATATTTTGTGTCCATAAACATAAATAAATAGGAAAACTATTCCATGAACTGCCTTTAAAATCTCTTGCTGTTGGTGTTTTTATGTCCATGTGTATGAAAAAAATTGAAAATTCAATTCCAGGAATAAAAAGCAATGCATTAAATTCCATGACTGTGCTGTGTGAACAGTCCTCTGTATATTGCAGTTACCCTAGTTTGATCAAAAAGAGTTAATGTATCACTTTAGCATACACTGCCCACCGAGAAGCATGATGGCTCTGTGGTTTGACATATATTTCATTGTTTGGCCTCAGAATGATAACGCTGATGTATTTTACAATGGACTTTTGCTTTGATTTAAAACACCAAAAAGCATACCACTCTCATCTGCACTCCAATGGTCTGGAATTGGCAAGAAAAAAGCTATTTAACTAAAGAGAATATATGCATCAAATGAAAAGCAGATGAAAAAATATGCAATTATGTTCCTGATTGGGTTAAGTATTTCTCTGCCAGCACATACCAGCTACCACTAGGACCTTTCCCAAATGGTCTGCTTCCAGGCTTGGGCGAGGCCCCAGAAAACATCACATCAGAATGCTGCCATCTCGCTGTTTCCTCTGATCCATGGCCAGTGTGTCTCCCCATTCCTCTCTCCTCTTTGCTACGCTCAGCCCCTCTCTGCGTCCCAGATAATGGAGCTCAGCTTCTGTCTGCCAAAGGGTCCGTAGCTGCCCGGGAGTAATGACCTGAGGGGGTACTTTGTGACAACCAGGGTATAATAATGCCTGCAGATACGGACAAAGCAGACCCCGGGGGTCAATTTTTAAATACTTTTATGTTTTTCACCGAGGATAAGAGTCATCTATTTTTATTGCAGGCTATATACAATATGTACACTGCAGAAACAACACATTTATTCCAACCAAGGGAAGCACGGTGTGTTTAATGTTGCTCATTTCAACAAAATGTAGTTAAGTTTTGATAGAACGACATAGTTGTGAGCTAGCTTTATTGATGAAACATCATCCACTATTCAAGAGTTTATCTGGCACATGTCTGTAGGCCACAGTGCTTCAGATCAAAATAGTGTTATTGAGGTGCGCAAGGGAATATGGAATCACCTGCGAATGAAAGGCTTCTCCTAATGGGTTAATTGTAACAAAAGCACGGGGTCTTGCCCCATTGAACAGAAGAGGATTGTGGAGCACAGACCTGTGGAAATGATGTCAAGCAATGTGTTGCCTGCTTTGCCCTGAAGGGCCAGAGTTTGTCTGTCAGCAGTTAAATGCTTACCTCCTACCCCTCCCCTAACACTCAACAATCAATTTACCTCCTCGGGGTCTATGAACCCAAAGATTTGACCTTGCAGACTCAAGCTTTGTTTCCTCCCTCATCTCTCACACCTCAAAGAGTTCTTATTATAAAATAAAGGAAGGGTAGTTTGAAGTTAGGCCTCATTCAGTAGGTTAGTAGGCGAATTTTCTGTTGCCAAAACCACAAGAGGAAGCTTGATAAAGGTCATTTTCAATTGATCTCTAGATTTGTGCCAGCCTTTATTCCTAGAATTGAACTCTGAGTTGTTTTATTTCAGTTATTAAAATTAGGAGCTTAAAGGAAAGCCAGATAGGGTGGGAAATACTCTTTTTGTATTCTATAAATATTTAACTTGTTTGCTTACCTAAGAGAGCCACACTACATGTTTCCAGCTAGAAGCAGGTAGAAACCTATAATGTGGCTCTCTTAGCGTTAATTTAGTGTAGCAGCTCTAAAAGTAACTAGTTTTTAAAATATATAAATCTACAACTTGCAATAAAAAATGGGTAAATCATTATTACTTGGACTTAGAGGTGCTTTTACACTGTCTATGTTTCCAGTCTTTATGCTAAGCCAAGCTAACTGGATGATAGCTGTATATTCATTAATTGTGTGAAAAAGACGGACAAAAGTTTTTGGTCAAGCGCCTTAAACACGCATTCTGTCTAATGGCCAGCAGGAGGCAACACCTCAGATGGCAAAGCTGTCCAGCTGTATAGAAATCTATTGGAAGGTGTCCCTGAGCTCCCTTCATCTGTGGCCACAGCAGACACTTTCCTAATCAGTTTATAGTCTAAAACAGTAGTTTCTCATTTTATTGAATACAACATGATCTGCATTTTGTTAATTATGATCCCAATTGGAGTCCAAAACGACGTTAAAGGAAGGTTTACTTTCAGGGCTGACCTTGAGGCTTCACAGTGGGGCTTCACAAACCAACAGGTGATGATGGAAACAGGAGAAAGCACCCTTTGTTGGAGCTGAGCACACCTGAAGGCACAGTTTGGAAAGCTGTAGGTCAGCCGATCTTTCCCTGCTTATGCTAAGCTATGCTAAGCCAACCTCACGGAAAAGATTGGAAATCATATCAATTTTCCAACGTATACCTCAGGAATAAAATTCAAACGCGTATTCTCCAAATGTCAAAGTATTTATGATTGTTACATAAAAAAATTAGTTCAGTTTAATTTTATTAAAAGTCAGCAGTGGCATTGTGTGTTTTGTTAATTTGTTTAATTTTAGTTTTAATCATCAGCAGAACATACGTGCCGAAGCCTCTGCAAGCTTCTGCAGTAACAGAGTATACGTCTTCATTTTGGATAGTTTTCCATGTGTCTTATGGCCAGCATTCATTTTAGTAACGTAAACTGTAGTTTTAGTTTTAAGTTTAGTTTATAGTTAATTATAACAACTTTGATTCACACTTTTGTTTTGGCAGGTTGTTTGTGCCAGCAGAAACCATTCATGAAAGATGCACCCCTGAGGCTTACAGAGGTATACTCCATCATCTGCTAAGCAGGTAACTACTGTATATTTTATAGAAGAACAAAGCCAGCTCCTGATGAATGACTGTGCTATAGGTAATGAGCTTTTTACCTAGAAACAAATGTTTCACGCTCAAAAATGTATCAAAACTGAAAATCAGGTTTTAGTGTTTATATGTTCTACAGTTGATTTACTTTTATGTTTATGGGTGCACAGCCTGGAGATGCCTCTGTGTCAATCAAAGACTTCAAGTCCCAAGATTTATTCAGTCCCCCTCCCATTTGTACAGTAACCAATGGAGGGAGTACACACCCAGCAAGGTGCTAGCTAATTGGGCATACTGAGAATAGAAAAAAAGAGGAAAATAAGCACCTTCTACTGTGATGTGACGTTTATTGAAAGTGCTGATGGATCAGCACAAAGCTTTCTTCAGGGTGTTCGAGAAGAGCTTTGTAGTGAAGCATCATCTGTTTTATGAGATAATTTTTATGTCTTTTTTTGTGTTTTGTTTGCTTTTCACTTTATTGCGTTTTAGTTCTGCAGCATAGAGGTACAAAATAGCAAGCAGGGAGATATGATTTGCTATGCCAACTCATGGGACCATTAGTACAAAACCTGACTCCAAATTAAGCTCCCACATAGACCGACAAAAATGCTGCTTTCTAAGAACCCAGTTTGGAGTTTGGATCACTTGGGTCATATTAATTTCTCAGTTTCAATGCATAAAATGACATCCAGGAAAACATTTAATAGGAGACAGTTAAACTTTCTGGAGTGCCGGCATTAAAATGCTCAAAGTTTGCCATGTAATACCCCTTAGCTGAACACTAGAGAATAGCTAGTCTGGTTCTGATTTGTTCTTTGCTTTCCTATTTTTGTTCCCTTTAGGGCCTTTATAACTAAAATAATAAATGTCTAATAATGGCATTAAGATTCAATGAGATGAAGACTTATTCTGTTCAAACAACAATCTATATAAGCCTATCTAATTTTAGACACTTAATACAATAAAAGCTATGAGTACAGGCAGTGAATTTAAAGCTAACAAATATCACACATGACTGATAATTATGGAAAAATGCATCAGAACTTCCACCCTGTTTGAATGCAGCATTTGATGCATGCACTAGTGAATTTGTGATCTGTGGATCTCTATGCTAAGCTAAGCTAAAGAAGCATCAGTCTGTATTGATAAGATTATTTTTTTAAAACATTAACATGACTTACTTTATGACTGTATGCTGATTTCGGTTATTGGCTGCAATACCGCAGAATGAAATCAATAGCTAATAGTCAAAACATATAAACTCTTCTCTCTGACTCACTGAAGGATATCATACAGTACAACGATTTCACATTTTATTTTGGTCTTTTAAGGATGGTTCTCTGGCACTTGTGTCAAAGCTCGTCTTGTTTTTCACGGCTGCGCTAACCATCAAGAATAAAACTGTATAGTTTGTGCTGGTGGAGTTTTCTTTTGCTGAGGGGGAGACAGAGCGGTTGAGGATGTATACACGTGGGGGAAGAGCTGCAGTAATAGAACTCAGCTGGAGTAGGTTACTTGAGGGAATGCTTCAGGAGCGGGAACAGAGCCAAAAGAGCGAGGAAACATACTTCACTTTATTGATTTTGTCGATCGTCTTAAATGAGGGGCACTCCAGGCCAAGGGCTCACCTCTGCATTTTCTGTGTGTGTGCCTGCTGTGTGGTGGACAACATGCAGAGGTTATGGGAGATGGGAATTATGTATGTTTTTATGTTAATGTATGGGGAAAGGCTTTTGTGCATGAGGGAGACGGAGAGAGCTCCAGCATCAAGTATACGATGTGAACCTTTTGTTGTTACCTCATAAATTTCCATGTTGCCGTATCAGCCGTTGAGGCTATTGTTTCAGTCACGTGCATCTGGAAGTCCTCAATGAGCTAGCTTGTCTATGAAAAACCCTGCACCGCCCCTCCACGGATCATGACCTTTTGCTTTACACTAGAGATACACGCTACTATTGTGACTTATTCATCAACTGTGACTTGGTTATAAATGGCTTTTTAAGGCAAATATTGATTAAGTCAAGTGTAACATCACTTGGCTTAAAGCAAATGTCCATAAGCAATTATAGCTGATAGTCTCTTTTCCATTTTTGCCTTGGCTGACATGCTCATCTGTTTTATATTCCCATATGTCCTGTCAGGTGGGACAGGATTCCTTTCCTGTACAGTCGGTGTCAATTGTTATTCAATAACCAGAACCCTGAAGTTTTACCTCAGACCTCAAAGGCACTCAAGTTTGAACAGAGCGTACTTTCTAAAGAGTTTTCTTGAAATAATCATGAACATCTTGTGTTATTCTGTATTTTATGTAAGTTTTCTGTTGACCATGAATTTAGATTTTGGTTTAGGATATTTTTTTCTCTAAGTGCACCTTAGAAATGAGATAAACTAACAAAATGAGAAAAGATGTACTCCTCTCTAAAAATGTGTTTACCTTTATTTTTTAATAGAATCAATTGCAGACCTTGATTTTTAGCTGATATTGGTTTATGACGTCTCAGTTAATACTGCCAGTATTCAAGAGGAAACCTGAAATTTCCAGCACATAAAAAACTTTTCAGTAAAGTTTTGTGTGTAGCATTAACACCTTTCTAATGCAAACCAAATGCACATTTATATTTATATTGGGCACAAATTATCATTTAAAGGTAAGCATTTGTTATTATTTTGTATTCTTTGAGTAAGAAACCTAAAACAATAAATAGATTTGGAAGTTCAGTACTGGCCTAAAACAGTTCTGAAACAATCATAACAGTCATCTTGCAGTTATCAGAATTAAGTCATCTTCCATTACACTTGAAACGCTGCTACTCTGACAGTGATTTAATCATCATTTATCAAAGTTTTACGACATTAGATGTTGAAAAACTGTCAGATTAGTGGCTAATCAAGTGAATCTTTAGTTTCTGCCTTTAAACACATTGCACTCGTTTCCATTAGCTAGTGTAGTTTGTTTTAGCGCGTCACAGTTTTTTTGTTTTTTTTTTAAATCTCAACACAATTAAACAACTCTGCTGACAACCCTTTCTTTTTGTGGGTTGCCTACATTTACTCTTTCTGTTGAGTCGTGCTTTGTAGTTACACTTTGGTGCTACGCAGACACCTTTACACTGTTGTTTGTTGCCACTGTTGTAGATCATGACATATTTTATAGGGTGGATGTTTGGTGTGTTTTTTCCTAACAGCTCAGTTTGCCTGAAGTATCTTTGTGTGATCTGAATGTTATTTCTGAATGTCTTTGTTATCCCGTATGATTACGTTTTCTTTGACAATAACAGTTTAGCTACACTCGGGGAATTTATATGATTTTACAAGGTGCATCCTCTTGTCCTTATCCCCCAAATCATCTTCATCTGCGTATCTGTTATAAACTACCTAAGCGCGCTTATCTTTTCTCCCTCTCATTTCATTACACAAAATCCCAAAGAAACCACTGGGCAGGATCAGTTAGTCCCAGCCAGCTCTGTGGTTTTCTTGTTCTTTATTAAAGTGTAATCAAACATCGGTTTAAGTGGAAAATAAATATCCAGATCTAATAAGCTGCTCAGCCGGATCATGTAAATGCAAATTTTCAAGCTGGTTCCTATCCGTCCCACTGAGGGGGAGAACAAGCCACAGCAATCGCCTCCTCCACCCTCGATTGTAAATCAAGGAAAATAATGGCTGGATAATGACCGGTTTGCGGTCCCAAGCAGATTGAATGATAACAAACCTCGCATGTTGCACGCAGCTTTTCATTTAACATCCTATCATGGGGAAAGCCGGCGAACAGCTTGGTGTGGCTCATTAAAGGGGTTGTTGATGCCTTGTAAATTTTGTGGAGCAAGGGGTTGAAAATTCACAGGACAAACTTCCTGATAGGGTAAGACAGGGTTTATTCCCCACCCATAGGGGCCTCCTGCGCCGTCGCAGGGAGCCGGATGATCTGAGAGGACCGGTGAGCCGCCGACTGCATTGCAGTTGTCTGTTTTCTAATGTGAAGGAGTAAGAGTGTGAATGAAAAGAGACGAATACCCACTTAGACAAGCACTAAATAATAGACATATAAATTGCTTCGCTTTCCTGTTTGGGGAGATGCTGATTTAGCTGCTAATTGGTGACAGAAACTGTCAAATGGGTGGCAGATAGTGATTGTGGTGGCTTCTGTCAGGATTAGGTGAGAGGGAAGAAAAAGCGTGCTTTCTTCTGGTGAAGGCAAAGACAATATGACGGCAGTCCCCTCCCTTCTCTTGTCTGATATTTACCCAAAACACATTAAACAGATAAAGAAGAGAAAAGAAACAATAAGCTCGGGATTATGGACCCTGTCTCTTGCCTTCGTCTTGTGCTCTCATGTCTTCCCTTTTTTCTCTCCTCTAAGCTGTCTCTGTGATTGATTAACGTGTTTGTTTGAAGAAATTTTGAATGTTTGCTTGCACAATGAAACACACAGACATACAAATGCGCGCCGAATTTGCTCAGACGCTCGCACGCACAGAAACAATGAACTGGCTGTAAGCAGAGAGACGGCGAAAGAGACGGATAAAGACTGACTGACTGATCTCTCGAGGGCATCTTCCTCTAACCCTGCCTTGACTCTCCTCCCTTTTCTCTGGAGCATTAAAATGAACAGTAATTAGGCTTTGATACTCTGGCAAATGAACAGTAATTAGAGTGTGCTACTGTGGATCCTCTGCCTGAGCTGCTCATTGAATATTCACACCATTATTGAACGTTAAGATTAGCTTGCCGCTGTCATGCACAAACAGTGTGGCATGGCAACGGCCCTTTGCAGATGGTGTTAGGGGGATGGTGGAGGCAGTGTGTGTGCGTGCGCTCGTGTGTGCGTAGACAGGTCGCCCAAGCCTGGCGGACCCTCAGAGGGGATTTTCTGGTTATTAGATCCTTGCCAGATCATGGGCCAATTATAAAGAAAACTGTCAGTCAAGGCAAAGTGGCTATGTGATTAGCGGAAAAGGACAAAATCAGGTGAGGAGTGTGAATCTTTCTGGAGGCAGCTTTGATTTGCTAATAAGAGGGAGAGGGAAAGGACCGGGGCAGGGTCCCCAGCTGTAGTCCTGCTTTGCTCTCTTCATTTTCACTGTGACCTTCTTAGCACTGCTGGTCTAATCTGCGCTGCAGAGAAGACATAAAGAATGGCTCTCGAGGGGGTTTTCTGGGTCCAGGCTCTGAATGAGGCACAAGGGGGTTAGCCACCAAAAATGAGAGCAGTACCCCCTACTCCCAACCACAGGGACATGAGTAATCAAATAGTTCCTTTAGGATGACAAGGGACAAATACTTCCTAATTACCCTAATAGTTTTAAAGACTTTTTACTCTTGATAAAAAAAAGAGAAAAAAAACCACTTAAAGCTATGTCACTGAGAGAAGGAGGAGTGAAGGGATAAGAGGAGGGAGGGAGAATCGCTTGCCTCTGAGAGCATCCTCAGCAGGCAGAAGCTCTGTCCGTTCCTCTTCCTAATTTCTAAAAGCACGACAGTGTATCCTAATTTAGTGGCTGGTGACCAGGGCTGACATTGAGGGGCGTGGTAGGGCCTTTCCCCCCCTCCCTCCCGGCCATGGTTTCTGGCTGGGGAGAAGCAAACGCAGAGGGGAGACAGGCAGCACAGTGCCAGCGCTATAATGAAGCGCGGGAGACAGCAGGCCTGACAGCTCTGGCAGGTGATGCATGGGGCCCATGCTAATTCTTCAGCAAGCCAGTGATGGATCCTGAAATCTTGACCACACATCCCATTAGCCCCTGTCTGTGACAGGAGAATAAAGATATTAAAAAATCCGGGAGAAGTTGAGAGAAAGGGGTGCAGGGGGATTTGGAGCGGGATGTGGACAGCCAGTCAAAGGACCTTACGCAAACCTCCAAGTCCTCTGCAATATTTTCAGCAGCAAAGTTATTGATGACTTAACCTCTGGGGTGCAGGTTATGGGTGATGGATACTGTGCATCCTCAGCATGGAACAGCAGAGGATAACAAGGTAGACAGTGAATCACCTGCCCACAGCTGATAAAAATAGAATATGACATGTTCTACAGCGTATACACTGCATTATTCCACTGTAAATTCTAAAGAGATGAGTGAACTGGGCTTTCCTGTAAATAGATTAGTTCATTGAATGGGTTTTCTATGGGCTCAGCTGTTCCGCGCATCCCTACTGCTCTGGCTTTTGCATCTTAGCACTATGAATGCACGGACTGTTTATTAGGCTGTCCCTGCCAACTCCTCTGCGACCTCCCCTCCCCTCAAGAATAAAAAAGACTGAGGAATAAAGAGCAAAGGAGGGCGTAGAACTCCTCAACTATCAAGCGCTCAGGTGTGTTTACCATATATCTTTTATGTTCCTGTGCCAGAAAGGGCTAATATTTGTGACAAGTTTTGTATGAAATATAAATGACTCAGTCTTGATACAAATAGGAAAACTGGTAGCGAGGCGAGCCGAATCGCAGCCAGGCCACGAGAATCCTTCCCATTTCTCGGGGTTGACAAATAGCACGGAGGAAGTTCCAGGGGAAACTGAGAGGTTACTGTGACAGACAAGGAGCACAATTATCACACCATGATGAAAGAGCCATGGCGAGCGCGCGTCGCACCGTTAATTACCGTCCTTTTTCCACCAGCCTCTAATGTGAGGAAAAACACGCGATGACAAGTGTGTAAAAGAGCAAGCACTAAATTACTGTCAGGAAAAATAAACGGAGGATCGCGCGGCCCGCACAGTGATTTACGGGGGCAATTAGTCACCGCCCCACGGAGATGCTGAGGACAGCAGTGCGGCGGGAGTGTGTCAGGGAGAGAGAGTGTGAGAGACACCCCTACGCTCCACCCACACTTCTAAAAAATAGGATGAGAACTGGGAGAATGTTCTCTGTGCTCTTGGCTGAGTGACCTTTGTCTGGCGGAGGGCCTTTATCCAACTTTTTGCTGGTTATAAAGAAGTTTGGAAATAAATGATCAAGCAAACAACGGCGCTGTGAACATCATCCTACTTCAAATCAGTGCCATGTTGTCATATGTATATGTATCATAATAGAATAAAAGAAGCAACATCAGTGGGTGATATGGAGCCAATTTAGGTCACCATTACTTGTTTTATGCTGAAGTAGGTTGATTATGACACAGGTGTAAGACAAGCTAAAGCAGTGTCTGTCATTACACTATCAGTAGAATACAGTCTTTTGTCTATGTCGAATGTGTCAGCATACTTGAAATGCTAAACGTCTGAAATGAGCTAACCCCCCCACACGCTCTACTATCAAACATCAAATGGGCTCTAATTGTTTCTAAACGTGACACAAGTTAAGATACTTCAGTTTAAAGCCCGCCATCGCGTCTCAAAAGTGACGCTTGATTCCTTGTCTCGTCTCTTCGAGCAGCTTCTAAGACAGGGGGTCGCATCCCAGTCGTCACATGTCCCTCATATTTCATGCTCGGCTATGAAGCGAGCCTTTCATCACGTATTAAAATACCTGCTGTACTTTTAAGGAAGTAAGACCACTGGGAATATGCCCGACTGAGTGGAGAGCCCATTGATTAGTAATGGCTGATGACAGATAGTGTCACATCATCTTTGTTAATTTCACTCATTCGGAGGCATTGAACAAACATGGCGTGCTGTTTTTTTTCCCTCTCTCTTTCTCTGAGAGAAATTTCTGAAATGATAGTCTATTGTTGAATAATTTTGAAGCCCCTGTTAGAAAATTGTCACACTGTGTGATATCTTACAGACGTGTGATGAAATAAAGTAAGGATGGAGCGGGGGTGGGATGATGCAGTGGAAATTTGTCTTAATATATCCATCACAGCCAGCTAAAGACAATTATAGTTGAGCACTTTAAAGACGTAGGCTCTTGACTTGCTAAGCTTCTGAAGCTTTCTCTTCGCGTAATGCTAACGCTTGATGCTAACATGACAAAATGTGTTGGAGGATATTGGCAGTTTAATCTGGCTTGTCATGCTCGTATACATATTTAGACTGAGCATTTGCACGTGTATTGTAGGACAATAATAACACTGCCAGTAAGCTGAGTGTTATGAGTAGTGTGATATGAAGTGTGTGTATGGGGGGGGCAGGGGAGGGGGATGCATTCTCCCGGCCATACAAATCCAGTAGAGGCTAGTGAGTGGGCTTGCTAGGTTGAGCCACATTTCCAGGTCAGTGGCCTTGAGCATGCTTGGTTACAGCTGCCTTGCCCATTCCTATTGGCAAAGGTGCCATAAGACAAGGTTGTGAGGGGCCATAAGTGGTGAGGAGGAAGCAGTGGAGAAGCTAACCAGGAGAGGACCATATGCATGTCCAGTGGACTGCTTCCCTCAGGCTTTCTTTCTCCGTCTCTCTCTCCCCCCACATCCCTCACTTGACTGCACTATCCACTCCTTTGCCAGGGCTATATAAGTGCCAGGACATCAGACTTCCTCAAGCTGTCAGCCTTGCTTTTCCCCAGAACAACACAATTTGAGACTGGAGGAGAGTAAGAAAAAAATCGCTGGAGAAGCTGGAGAGGAATAAGATTGGAAAAATGCTCCATTCTGTTTTTGCTTCAGCCAGTTCCACAGCCAATTAAAGGCCATCATGATCACCCATAAAACTGTGGATGTCATTGCGGTGGACCTTTATGTTCGACTCAGGATATTTTCACTTTGGAAACTACTGTCTTATAATTTTAAAGATCATTTTAATCTCATTTTATTATTTTATTTTATTATAGTTGCTTAATAAATTCACGCTTGTAGATTTAATTGGATACGAGCACTTTTAAGAATATAAGTATATTTGAAAATAAAATTCGGAAAATTCTTAATTGCTCTCTTGTCTCTGTAGACATGAAGCTCCACCTAACAGCTAGTTAGCTTAGCTTAGCATTAATAACTGGCTTTCCCCTGCCTGACAGTAAGAAATAATGTGTCAGTTATTGAGCTTTAGAAGCGCTGGTAGATGGATTTCAGCTTACTTTGTTTTCTGTTTCAAGTGTTTGAGCAAAGATAAGCTAAGTATCCAGAAATCTATGTACCTAGTAAAAAAGTGAAATGCTTTGCTTACATAAGCTTTTTTTAGTTATTTATTGTAGCACTTTGCAGCCATGATGCTGTACACATATACATGATGCTAAATACAAAATTTCTATTTAAAATACTGCATACATGTAAAGCAGAGCGTATTTGCGTCAAAAAGGAGAATTAACCTTTTTCTCTCACTGCACAAATCTGTGTACACTTTCAAATAAAACCCACATGAGGAATTTATTAATGTTAATTATCAACAAATTAATTTTACCGCCGCTTCTGCAGTATTGTGTTTTTCTTGTTTATCAAGGGAAGCTATTTGAAAATGTATTGGGGATTTTTTTTATTCATAAAAGAGATGCAAGTGTGAAAACAGACTTTTTCCATCTCTATGGCTTCCAGTGTTCTGTGAAAGCAGGCTTTGAAATTAGACTCACTAACTGGCAATGAAATAACAGACAGCCAAGAAGAAGAGGAGTTAAAAAAATAGGGCTTATGAATCAATATGGGCAATGGGGGAAGGCCAAATGTAATAAATAATACAATAACAAGCCTAACTAATGAGCTGTTGTGAGGGTGCAGTTCACAGAGTAGTCCCTTTGTATGAATCCCTGCTAATAATCTTGGGGAGCCAGCGGATGATGAAGTGTTGCCATAAGGCAACACCTGTGCAATTAAAGCAGCGGATTCTTTTGCACGTAACATTAATTTCAGCCCTTTATAAAGGCCCGATGAGCACACTAATAATCTAGTCTACTTGACTCCATGTCTAGCTGAAACAGAGCATCTAATTAGGTAAAGGTAATTAATTAGAGATAAACGGAGCTAATCAGAGCCCGTTAGCACTCCCACTTTCTTGGCATTAAGACACAGAGCCTCCTGCTCTCTCATTGGCTGCCCTGTCATGTGCTCAGTGAACATGAAAAAGATATGTTTTTAATAGAGGCTCTCTGATCTCACAGTGAACTAGTCTGCTCCCTTAAGATCAAGACTATGCTGCTTCTCAGATGATCTTTTTATCCCCGAAAGTTAGTGATAGATTATTGTTTTGTCAAATGTAACGCTGTTGCTCTGAATGAACTATTTGGATAGTTAGAAAGTGTCCAGCTGGGGTTGGTTTCATTGTATTAGTTAAAGTCAAAGAACGGAGTGATTAGCATAAATTCAATCGTCAGCATCAGCATCATGTAAGCATGCATGCATGACTTTTAATGGGGCAAACATACACACATACATACGCAGACTCACATACTTTGTAAAATAGTACTATTTTAACATATAAAAAGAATCGCTTCTTTAAAAATATCAACGGTATGGTAGAATTTCAGACCTAAAACGAGAATCCCCCTTGTGGCTTAGCCTACAACCTCTAACAAGAAATCATATTACAGATACATGAATATGATCTTGTTGGCTTTCCGCCAATGTTTCATAAGGAAACATTAAGCCCCAGACAGCAAACATCCAACTTCCCATGATTTTTGTTCTAATTTTCATATGAAAGGTGAAGCGGGGAACCCTGGATGGAACAGATGCTTCCGTGTTGCACTGATGCAACAGCAGCATGAAGAGCCTGCGCTTCCACTCGTGTACCTATCATGTCCAATTTTTTTCCAATAGATATTCCAGTCTTTGCATATGTGCAAGTACTGTTTGAAAATGGAAATTTAATGGTTATTGTAATGAATGTTGACTTAACAGATCAGAAAGGCAGGAGGGAAGGAAATGCGAGCGAACCTGAGAGGAGAGGTTTGTTTAGATGCTCGAGTGTCGTTGGGTTTCATGAGGAGGAATGATTTGGGGGAAACATGATTATTTTTTCCCTCTGCTTTTCCTTGTACACAGGGGAGTCGTCTGCTACAAGAAGGCAGGGCGCTCCCTCGACACGCATCATTAGAAGGTTTTTTACAAGCGACAAGCAGGCTATTTGGCTGTCATTGGGATTGTTTGAAGAGAATATGTTTCTGCACCGTACTCCAGGGAGCCCCACATCAGGAAAAAAAGTAGATCACCCTTGAGCACTTGACATTGCTGTTATGCATTTGTCAATATTAAGGCTAAGAGGTTGGGCCAGTGTGTGTAAATTGGGAGTTTGGTGCATTTGCTTGCCTCAAATGTGAGCTGACCTTTAACCTAGCGTGTCACTCATTCGCTAACCCTGTTTCTACTAATTGCTACATTCAGCCTCTGCGGTTATACTCAATTATTCAGTTATTCAAAATATACTAGGCAGTTTTAACGAGGTTCCTTATCCGCTAACACGAGTGCAACATGGATATTTGTTCATGTTTTTAGCTTATTAGTAATTACTGAACACAATATGACTTCATTACGTTGTCTCAAACTTCCTGGACGCACTGTAGCCAAAACAACAACAAAAAAAGAGAGACGTGTTAAAAGATGACCTGCAAAGAACAGCAGTGAAAAGTAAAGCAGCACGTTGTGATGGACTGTCATATTCTGATCGTGGCCCATAATGCAACCGTCACTGGTCCAAAGTGCAGGGTGTGTGTAGCGTTTCCAATTGAAATGAGTCAGAGTGTAGGCATAGAGATCCTCATTATATCGTTTCCCCAAGGGCTGAGGCCAGCGCTTCTGCTGGAAAAGAGGGAGACGAGTGCATCCTCGCTGCTCTCCAAAGACAGGGACAAGTAACAGTTTGGTTTCAGCACCAATCTCTAAATGGCTTTTCAAAAGCAAAGAGAGGCTAACACAGTGGGGAGATATTTGTGTCGGTTTCTGCGATTCTGGTTCATTTGTCTGCTCTTCACCACGGGCGAAACAGGCGAACATGGCACGCGGGGTCACATCTGATTCCCTATCGGAGACGAGATGGTGAGAGGACGGCAGGAGTGCGAGGCGGCGTTGCAGCACTCCGCCGTGTCCAAAAGTATCTGCATCAGTGGTGCTGATTGTGAGGCACCCGCTGGCGCTGTTTAGATAGTTTGACTACATCAAGCTCCCTTCCAGACGGCTCTTACTGGTGCGATTAGAGGAGGGTGAAGATGAAAGGTGTTCGGTGTATTTTTAAAATTGTTGATTTTCCGTGTAATGATAGCTCGTGCAATTAAGCACTGGCTCCAGGCTCTGCATGTCCTTGTGAAAAAAATCTCAATTATTTGTGTGGGTGTACGCCTGTGTGTGTAAGTGAGAATGAATGTGTGTGGACATGTGTGCGCCTATGCTTCAGACAGATTTTCTACATTGATGTTAGATTTGTAATGTTATGCACCAAACAGATTTTTCCATTAGTACGCCGAAGATGTGACTACTTGCTTGATAAGTGATGTGGATTGACTTAGTGTGTTAATGTATTTGATTAAATTTGCGCTTATAATCTTGGGATGTTCTTATAAGTGCGCGAAAAGCCTTTTGAAATTCAGATTAACAGGAAAAATGCGCACATTGTAACATCTATAAATTAAGTTGTTGTTCAGTTTTCCCTTATGTTATTCAGATCCCCAAAGTGTGAACATGTTGTAAACATGCAGTAACAGAGCCAGCATCAGGGTTCTCATATTATTTATTGAAATGAACTCGCCTGACAGCAAATGTTTCCTCTTGGATTGAGACATAAGCCAGCATTTTCTTTGTCTTGTTGTGCATAGGTTTTCACGGTATAGATGACAGAACATTTTGTGTTTGTGGGTGTGTACGCATGCAGCGATGGGGGCTGGGGTGGAGCTAACCTGTAGGGGAGATTGTCAAAAGGGCTAAATTTGCCATGAGAGTAATTGTGCTGTTCCATGACATTCACTTCTGCTAAATGTAATCACTTTAAATAATGTCAGTGACATCTTGTGAAGTATTTGGTGGAAGAAAAGGCACTATGTAGGGCAGGCATCTTAGTGTGTGATCCCGACTGTCTGTGCGTTATCTTCTCTTTCATTAGAGATGAACAGCCGCGGGTCGGATGGGTGGTGGGCAGGAGGGGGTCAGGGAGTGTGTGTGTGTGTGTGTGGATTCAGAGGGTGGGCAGTGGGCACAGGAGGGGGTGGCTTCACTGGAGATGGTAAATAGGATTATAAAGAGGACCCTAGTGTTGCCTAGAAGACAAAAGTGACTGATGATTAGCTTAATATTTGTTACACAATGCAACACTGGCTGAACATTGTGAACATTTATTGCTAGTGCCAGGCACTTTCAGCAAGCATTTCATCACACCCAACTCTGGCCCTGTGAAATCTCTTGTAATTTTACAAACAGTCAGCGTGTTCGAGAAGTAGAAAAAAGGGAGAGAACATGTTATAGGCGGCTGCCTGATGTGCCTTCTATACCTTGAGGCAGGGTGCTGGAAAATTCAGCGTGAACTTTCGACACTTAAATGCTAAAATGCGACTGATTTGAGATGATAATAGGCGCCCTAATAGAAGCTGATCCTTTGCAATGGCTTGGAGTCTTATAGCACACAGCTGTAATGCAATGTGAGTCGACAGTTAGGGGAAAAAAATGGAGAAAGGCACAGATAGTGAAAGATAACACAACGCATAACCCTCCTTGCTGGCTGAGAGGGAAACATGTCTTGTGGTGCCCTGCTATGTATCAGGGTCGGTCGGAGGTAGCAGCAGATTGGAGAGGGAGCAGGAGACGGGGCAGGAGACAGTAAGTGGAGTTGGCAGAGTGAGGATCCAGGCAAGAGGGCTTGACGGTGTAAGAACGGAGCTGACCCCTCAGCCCTCCAAGATCCACAAATGGATGGAGGCGTTGGACGGGACAGGCCTGGAGTCAGAGACCTGCTCAAGGTTGACAAGAGTCAGGGTCAACCTTCAGCGAGCCCGGCTGTAAACAAGTTGCTGGAAGAAACCTAAAGGGCTCAAAGCATGAGCGCTTCCATGGTAATATTTCACTTATTGCCAGGCTGAATTGGCCTTAAATATTTGAGGACTGCCTCAAACGAAAAGCTCCTCTAAGTGCACCACGCCAGTGTTTGCTTCAGCTATAGTCACAGAAATTATGTTGTGTATGCGCTTTAGTTCCACTTCACTGCAAGGGATCTTAAATGTTTGGTTCACCTAAAAATAGGAACATATTTTCAACATTCACAATTTCTCCCATTCACTTGGCATTTTTTAAACCCAGGCTTCAAAAAAAAAAAAAAAGGCCCTGCTCCATCCTAAATGGAATAAAAGTGCAAATTTCTTTCTAGAAATTTCTTGACGTTTTGTGAAACGTATGTCTTCCTAATAAAATCAACTTTTAGTTTTTAATACTGATATAAACATAAACAAATGTCTTTTACTCTGTGTTGATGTGGAGGCAGACGGCCTGCCCAAAAAACCCCTAAATTTCCTCTGGCATTATTTCCTAAACTATTATCCTTATCCTAACTTATCCTAAATCTATTAGTGTGTCTTATTTACAGCTAAGCACAATAAACTTTTTGCTTGCAATCAGAATTGACTCCTAGGGCACTTCAACTCACAATACTGTTGCTTCTAAATATTTATGGAGTCAAAAGAGCAATGCAACTATTGATGTGCTTGATTTCCCACTTAAAAAAGCATCTGCTTGCCTATAAATTGTGATTTGTCCCTCTTGTATGCACTCCAGCTTAGTGGTGACTACTAAAGTGGCTTTATTTAAAGCTGTAATATTTTGAGAATTCAAACAGGAGTACAGAGTCCCATTTGTTAAGGATTGGTTAAAGTATTCAAAGAATCTGTTGCCTGTATGTAATATTGTAGGGTCTACCTTACAATGCAAAGTATCTTGAGGTGAAGGTTGTTATGTCGCTGTATAAATAAAATAAAATTGAATTGAATTGTTGCCTTCTGCAGCTCAGTGATGAATTTTTTTTAATTTATTACACAAGTTATAGAAGTAGTAGAATATATATAGCTTTAACTGCAGATTAATTTGTGGTTTGTTTGAATTTTAAGTTAGAGTATCATCGAGTAAAAGTGGTGAACTGAGCTGAAACACTCTGAATAATGAGGAACAAGAAAAATAAAACAGAGAGGGAGACAAAGCTAGATTGTGTTAGTTGATTAAGCAGCAGGAAAGCTTCTCCATGTGAACACATTTACACGAGACTGACCATCCTGACTAGCAATAGAATATCATGGGACCAGGTTCAGTTATTGTGGAGATAAACGGGGTTCTGACCATAATGTGTTTAAAAAAATAAACTTCTGCTGTGAATTCTTCATCTTCTCATCAGCACACGGGGGTGACCACGTCACAGGCAGACAGACAGTTTTAATTAGTAATGGGGGATCTCCAGGGTATGAGGAGTCAGGGTGGAGGAGGAGGTATGTATAAAAATACGCATATATGAAAATCTTCTTCCTTTTAATGAAAACTGCTGTTTGCTGATTGTGAACAATACAGTATTTCAGAAGTTTAAAGGCATCCTTCCCGCGCTGTGGATATTAACGCACAGACATACAGTATCTTGCCTACTCAAAGACGCAGAAGCCGGCAGCAGTGACACGCGTGCTTGCATTATTATTATTTCTGATGCATTTAATATCCTCGGTTTAAGCTTTGAAGACAATCTTTGGGGAATATTGAATCTAACCATTCTCTTTTGCCCTGGATTCCTCTCTCAGACAAAACTTTGTTAATTAGCCCCATACCTATAGGCAGAGTTTTCCTTTTCTGACTTTCCCTCATATTATTAAAGATGCTGCTGACTCTTCCCACCATGCGTCTTCCTCCTCCTCCTCTGTTGTCTTGTTATCTGAAAGTGCCATTGGCATTTTTTTCTTTTTTCTTTTTTTTTGCATGTAAATTTGGGCCAAGCAGTTTTCCAGCACCCTCCCAAACCATTAATGGTTGTGGCCCACGGTTGGCTCTTCATGCCAGTTAAAGCAAAGCGTTCAGCTGTTGTCTCCTTAAGGCCCTCTTAGCCCAGTCCACACTAGTGATGTCTTGTTAGGAGTTATCTAGCAGCCTTGTTCTGGAGTAGTTCAAAGACTTCACAAATCCAGCTGTCAAACCAAAGTTAGGCATGGGACCTTTTAGAATGTATTTTAGAAATCAATAGGGCTTCCTGAGTCTGCCACCGCCTCATTTTTCTTAACTCCTTATTTTATAAAGTTGCCACTAATTCCTTTACAATCTGAATTCATTTTGCTGATACCTTTTTGGCCTGAAAGATTAAAAAAGTTCAGTTTACCAGTCAGATAATATGCATTAAGATTGTATTAGAATATATAATCCAGATTACAGGAACTAAATGATATTATCAATAACTTTTAGCTCTTAACGTCAGATTAAAAAATATACATTTAATGTATCATCATTCACTCTAAAAATTGGAACACGACAAAGTCTTTTTTTGAAATAGATTATAAAACAATGGATTTTTGGGACTTCGAGCACGATGTGAGAAACGGTGGCTCTGTTTAGGTGGATGTAAGAGTACAGTAAAGTTTCCTGAGCACTTCCCACTAACAGTAACAGAATAAAAGTCACCTAATTGGTATCTTTTCAGACAATATATGTTAGCGTTTTTCAAACTTTGATCAACTATAGAAACTGGTTGGACCACATAAAGCCACATTTGAAATCAAATCTACAGGTATTAAACCACCATTTTGACACCAAACTATTGTCTTTGGCCAAAAATGGCAACAGTTTGGATGCAAATAGGTCCCACCTGGATATGAGATGTTGTTTCCATTTCTGGTCCAGTCATCCTGTCCCTTAAAAACCAGGAAACATTGATTGGAATAAAAAAAGAAAATGTTTAATACAAGAACATACAAGAAAGACAAAAGACACCAAGCAGATGGCAAGACCACGTCACAGTACATGCAAGCTGTAACATCTTGAATGGACATCTAACCATTCATCTAACCTTATTTGACACAGATTATTTGAATATCACTCAAAACTTTATTTAGAACCCATTATTATGATTATTAGCCACCGAACAACAATGGCAGACCAACTAAGGCTGAATATTGAATTAAACTAACCCAAAATTAATGCTAATATAATCACATAAATTACACCGTAGAACTGCACTGTCATATTGGAGCGGTAAGCTAACAGTATGTGAAGGAAAAATTCGGCAGCTTTATTGTTATAAATAATTTTCTATCTTCAGTTTCAAGTACAAAATGCATTCGATGTTTCTAAAGCATAAGACCACAGCTTTATGTGAAGCAGAATAAGAAGCCCAAATAAACAGATGATTATTAAGTAACAGGCGCAGCGATGTGACAGATAACAAATTAATTTGTTCGTGAATTTATCACCGCTAATATAGGAGCCAAACATTTATTTTTCTTAGAACAGCAAAGGCAACTTTGCAGACTCATGAGGACAGTTTTAATGAAGGAAATCCATCCTGTTTGCAGAGTACACTTGCACAGCATTTCTTGCTTGCATAGTAAGAACCTTGCACTCAGCTATAAGCATAACATTACTAATGACATACTTTTATTATGATTCAAACTATTAAAAGCACTGCTGCAGATAAGCTGGATGAACACCCACACTTACAAAATAGTTGTATTTTGTATTTTGAATAATTATATTCCTTGAGCTTTGATTTGCCTCTGACTTTAAGAATACGAAGCGATAACCTCCAGCTATGTGATTCACACTAAAGAACTGCTTTACATTGCCAAGGGGCCAATGCGTTCTCCCCCATCACACAAACGGATGTTATTCACAACAATATGCAAAGTGTTATCACCTGGGACGCTCAAAAGGAAGTAGACTTCGGCATTAAATCACTGGAAAGTCATTATTCAAAGAAGGTCTATATTTTTGTTTTCATAGCACACTAAAACACATGATTTATCTACACTGAATTTGTAATGTGGTATTACATATGAGAATGATGGGATCGTTGTATTTCACATTGAAGTAATTTACCACGTATGTGAGCAGCTGCATGTTTTCAAGCTGTATGAGGGGATATTTTATGTTTGAGTCTGTTGTGTCCGTCTAATAAAAAGTCAAAAGTCTCTGTTCCTCACAGCTCTGAAAAACGTAGACCTTTTAAATCCAGCTTTGCCTCAATGGCTCCATGTATCACTTTGCAAAGTGCTGGTCAGATTTGTCCTGAGGCACTTGTGTGCAGAAGAGATGTACTTTGTAACCCTTGATCCAGACATATACAAGGAGAAGCAAAGGGGAGAGCCATGTTCGAATGAGCCATTTCTTCTGATGCTGCACCCAGAAAGGCTTTAACAATGCAGTAAAGCATAATGACAGGGCCCTCTGAACAGCGCCATCATCACAAGTAGTAAAACTATGCAGATGGTGGCAGATGATCAGTGCTGCCTTAACAGAATACAAATGACCGCACTCCAGTAGAGTGAACTGCACATCCCGTTAGGACAAAGGCACGGTAATGGTCGCCTCTGGGATAATACGTAGCCTGCTGCTCTTGGTGATTTTATTGAAACAAACTTTTCATTTGTGCAAAGTTATTAAAGTTATTTGCAGAAAGCTGCAAAACTGACAGTGTGCTCATGTTGCCCATTAAATCTCATATGAAGGGTAAGTGTGATCCCATTGTATGTGCTATATCTGTTAATACAGCTGGATATTTACTGAGGCAATTCAGGTTAAGTACCTAAGATACACAGCAGCGTCCCAGCTGGGATTCCAACCTTCTGGTCACAAGCCTGGTCTTTTAAATATCCTTGCTAATTGGGCTGTGGGTAGATTTCCAAAACTGTTCAAGACACCAGCTCTCCCCTGGTTACCACTGCCAGACAGAAACTTTGATCACACTACTCTGTTATAAGCGCGTTCTCTTAAAAATGTGGGTAAAAGCATACGAAGCCTTTAACAGTAGTTAACAAGGCCTTTAACAAGGTTTTATACAGAGAGAGAATTATATTTCATTAATTTTCCCTACAGTTTTATTTCCCAAAGATTTCCATCACATCAAATCTCATTTAATGACTTGATGTGTTGTGATCTAATTTTTCTGCTGGGTCCTTACCCATTAGTTAGCTGCGTATCTATATTTTATGTATGGTTGTAGTTCACTCTGTAATCAGTGGAATCTGTAGTTCCAATGTTGGAGTGAAATTGTATGTACAAAAATTCACATAAAACGCACACACATGACAGAAAATAGTTCAGACCTGTGCATATTGTATATATACTGTGCACATGTAGGCAATAAGGTAGAAAGAAAATGGCTAGAAGAGCATATCTGCATCGGTAAATAACTCTAGAGAACGTTTTTAATAACCGAGATTTGGAAATGAGTCACAAAATCTAATTGATAATATAAGATGTAAGACTCAAAGGTTATTTATTTAATCCCTTATCATATTGCTTGTTAAAATTCACTTCTTAGTATGTAAAGCTACAAAATTGTAAAGAGAGAAAGAGGTGGAGTTGAGTAACAGACATGAAAAACATGAATGAACAGTGTCAAGCTAAGAAAAGAAATTATTTCATTACACCAAAAAGACATTTGTATAAAGAAATAAAAATCCAAGGCACTTCAAATTCCAGGAGTCTTTGTCAGCAGCATCATAGGCATGTTTATAATTCATGGTATAATGCAGCAACTGTGTTGGGAATGGAGGAAAGAGCAACATTTCTCTAAGCAAAATCAGAAATCTGAAAACACACCTGGGGGGGGAAAAAAAGATGTATTACCGACCTCCAGGAGGACCTGATGAAAGCATGAACAAAAGCATCAGTATAGACTGAACACCGAGCAAGCACGGACTTCTAGTCTGGAAACTTTGCCCACTCTATTCTTTTTCCAAAAAGTAGACGTGAATTTATAAGAGGAAAAAAAAGTAGCTAGGTGTGTAAAATTATAGGAATCTGTTTGAAAGTGTCTGAGACTAAAGTAAAACTTTTTTGGACCCATGAATGAATCATACAGGCCTGCATAATCCCTTTACTGCCATAATTACAACCATTAAGCATTGAGGTGGTGTTTTCCTTCAGCAGGAACTGTTGGTCATGGTGGTGCAGCTTGCATCATTGATTTTGTAGTGATTAGGGAAGAAATGTGTAAATTGAGATCTGATGATATATTTGTTTGCAAGCAAAGAATTTTTTTTCACATGTGATTTAGGAATTGTTTCTGGAATATGATTAAAATCTTGCTTTGCTGGATTCAAAGGAAGCAGTGGCAGCATGGAAACTAATAAAGATTAAAAACTGGAAGCTCTTTGTTGACTTTGGGAGTGAAATTATTTTTTATGGGACTTAATTTTAGTATATATAGAATGGGTAAAGGCAACATTATTATCTAATTATCATTCATTATTACAAATATCATAAGAAAGTGTGACCACAACTATAAAAGCTGAAGTTTTGACAGTTTGCTGGTTTGGAGCATTCAGGCGTGTGTTAACACAACACCAAGGAGGAAAGACATCAAAACATCTGGAAAGGCTTGTAATTATGAATTATAGAAAATATAGATAGTCCATCATTCTGCAGTGAAAAAGATTATTCACAAGTGGAAAACACTGAATGAGTGGATCTCCCAGCAAATTCACCCCAAGGTCAGACCATGCAATGCTTGCAGAAACTGCAGAAAAGAGCTACATCTCAAAAGCTTCAGTTTGCGTGTTAAATGTTAAAGTTCATGACAGTACAATTAGAAAAAGACTAAATGTGTATGGCTTGTTTGGAAGAGCTGCCAGAAGAAGACCTTCTCTCTTTAACAGAAAAACAAAAACATGGCAGCACGGCTTAGTTTTCTGAACAAACTGCAAGCATTCTGGAACAATGTCCTTTAGACAGAAAAGACTAACATGCAGATGTTTTACATGATGCAAAGTGCTGTCTTTGGAGAAAACCAAATATAGCGTCTTAGCACAAACGCCTCATATATGGAAGAAAAGAATGAAGGCGTTGCAATGGCCCAGTCCAAGTTCAGACCTCAACCCACCTTAAACACTTCGGTGGGACCTTAAGAGCTATTATCTACAAGCTGTTCAGTCATGGAGTGTACATATTCTATGACAGGAATGCATAGATGTTACAATTACATTCTTTTCATAGCACGACATTTTTTTCACACAGGACAAAAGATGACAGCTCTTTGCAAGAGGTTCTTCTCATGTGTTGCCACAAAAGTTTCTGCCCCCTGTGATTGATAAATACAGCATTTTGAGTGAGTTTTAAGGTGGCATGTATAAAATGTTGATTTAATTTGTCAGGTTGTTGATGACAACCTAGGCTTTGTTGTTTAGTTGTCATCATAGATTAGTGAAAAAATCTTAAAACACACTGAACCCCACAGTAGTACTCAAATGAGTTCAAATGTTTCCAGTAATGTGTACGTAGTTGTATATAATTAGCAACCAGCAATTGGAGGTTATAGGTATCACCAGTCTTTACACTATGTGAGATTGGCCAGTTGTCACTCAGCAGATTAAACCAAAAGCATGTCTCCTGTCATATTTTGTCAGTGTAATATTCCTTGGATGATTGGGCTTGCATGGTTTTAGTGTGTGACAAACCCTGACAAAAGCAAGTGGCACAAATAGGTCACTATATTTTTACAGTTATAGTTCATTACCCTAAACGAAGTAATGACTGATAAATAAAGCTGATAGCCTCTTTTTTTTCAAAGTTACAATGACCATAAGAAGAAGGCAATGAAATAATGCATCTCACTAATAAGATCTCTTGTTTAGACGAGTATTGGTTTGTGTATTTGTATTGAATGTGAAGCAGACAATAACTAAATTAATCTAGTTTGTAATAATCACAGTGCAGCTTAAAATTTCAAATAGAGACTGTCTGGTACCGGGAGGTTGCTGCTGGCAACTCAGCTTTTGTTGTGTAATTTATGTAACAAACAATTTCTCCATCCAGCATAAACACAACATACTGCCAGACGCTACACGATCTGACTGCTAAATCATTGCGCAAACTGCTCCCATGATGGCTTCTGCACAGCTTAAAGTAGGTTTGAGGTTGAATTACTGAGCTGAAAATGTTTGGGTGTGGAAAGTAGGTTTAGAGGACTGTATGCAACCCCGTTATCCCAACCACTAACACACTTACATATACAGCTGTCTCATTCATACTGTAGATTAAATCATGTTGAGGTATGTGATGCAGCATTAGATTAACCTTTAACCTCTGAATCTTGACTGAACTGTGCATAATTGGTTGGTCAGCTCCTTTGCTAATTAGTGTGGCATTAATGTGTGCAGCCTTGGGCTAGCGTAGAGTTTCAGGGGGTGTATGGGGGGGCGGGGCTGGCATGGCTCTGTAGAGCAGCCACCATTAACACTGGCCCAAAGCAGCCTGCTGGGAGGTGAGAGTGCTCTACACTCAGTCCAGCCTCGACCCGGGCTGCAGGCTCAGAGCTCCCTCCGATCCATATATATATGATGTCCTTGCGAAGCAGGGCTGATGTAGGCGCGCAAAGCAGCGGTGATCTTACAGTGGCCCCTCTGTGATCCCTCCCTTTTTTTTAAATCGTGACAGGCATGCGACCCCTGCCACTCCTCAGCAGGCTGCCCTCACTGCCGGCAGGGCAGCGTCGAATGGTGACTGATGTTGGCATGAGATGTGCTGCCAAATGCCCTAGCTTGTGTGTCCAATCATGGATGTTGATTTCAATTAGCTCAATCACATGCTCCAATACTGACCTCTCGCTTTCAAGGGCTTTTTCTTTGGTTGCTTTTTTTCTTGCACTTTGCTTCAACTGCCCCTCGGCAAACAGGGTCAAATTGTTTGGTGTTTACGCGGCTTCTGGTAATGGTGGGTCCTTGGTTGTGTTGGCCAAGACATTTCAGCTGCAGCCTGCCAAGCCTTGTTGGTCATCAGGAGGTGGGGTAAAGGGGCAGGGGGTTGGGCTAAAGATGTAAAGCTTCTCTGATAATCAGTCTGAACAGTGGTTGGTCCTGATGGCTGGTGGCTGCCTGGTGTTTGGTTGATTGATGCTGGCTTGTGCTTCCATACAGAGCCCTGCCATGCAGACCCCACTGTGTAAACACTGTCACTGCAGTGAATCTCTTAGTCCCTTAAAGCCTAGATCAGTGGTCAGCTTTGTAATGTGCAGCCGTGACCAAAAGGAAGCATGTAGGGAATCACAGGACTGGGATCACATGCATAACTTGACAGTGTTTGGGGATTTTCATGGACACTAAATGTAGCTTTGATGTAAAATACCTTGCTATGATTCAGTTTGAGTTTTAAATTGATTTATTGGCACCATTTATCTCCAGTTTCAAGACAAAAAAAAATCAGTATCTGTTAGAGTTTTTATTTTTTAAAATCTTCTATCATACCTCAGCGATGAATTTCCTTGCTATTGTCTGAGGCCCAGTGGGGGGAGGCCATTTCTTTAAATATCCTCAATGTCACTGTGATGCAGCGTAGGTCGGTTCTGGGGCCTGCAGACCAGAGCGGTACTCCTCTCTTTCATCTCATCCCAAATGCTGAGCTCACAGTCAGAGATAAGTGCTTCTCCAGAGATGGCCTCGCTCCCTCAAATTGCCCTCCACATCTGTGTAAGAATGTCCACAATGTGCATGTTTAACATGTGATCATTAATCAAAGCGAGACAGTCAATTAAAGCCATCAGAGCCACGGGGGCTTGAGCCAGATGCATGCACTGGCAAAATGATACGGTCACTAACATCAGAGGACACTTTCTACTTTTAGTGGGGTTGCAATTAATCAACGATTTCTCAAATATATCTAACCAGGATGAGGACTCCTGAAGGCTGACAACTGACCTCCATGTTTCATTTTTAAATAACCAGCTGACATTTTAGTACCACTTCAAAATGTTACTTAGCTAAAAGCGCAGTAGGACTGTCAGTACAATGACATGTTTTTTTATGCAAAATTGCACCCTCTTAGGTTATTATGTAATTACATTGTTATTGTTAATGCAACAATATGCATCTTTTAGTTAAGAGGGGCCAATTTTAACTTGTAGAAATGCATCACATTTAAGAAAATTAAGTTGTGAATGTAGCTGAATGTGCAAAGTAACCAGTGACCACAGCAAAAATAACAATAAACTGTAGCCATCTGAAATGAAATGGGGATGTAAAGTTGCATGAAATGAAAAAGTTAAGCCTGCTTAGAATGGGTTCCTTTCTACTGCTGGTCAACAATCTAGGCTTACTATATAATTAAAATATATTCCAACAGAGTGGAAAACACATCAGGATAAATATTTCAGACATCATAAACATACAGAATCAGCCATAGAACTGACATTTAGCCATGCAATTATCCTCCTTCAACAGATACCTTTCAGGTCATCATCAGAAGCGCAGTCTGCTCTTTTATTTTCTCTTTCTATCTGTCAGCTGTGCCTTTGTCATGGGCACAGACTATAGATAGAGATGTCAAGTCAGACCTGTGGGTCATGGGGTTGGGGAACCTCTTCACTTCCGTTGACCTTCAGACAGACAGATTTATACACTGTCAAGTCTCGGCGCTCCCACCACGGCAGTGCCTTCTGCAATCGGAGACAACCATAATAAAGACGTCAGGCTTTGACCCCTGTCTCTCTTCATTTCACCAGTAATTGTCATGATTGCTGAATAACATTCAGATTTCAAACAAATGCATTAGCCAAATGAGCTAAGGTGAAGACTTTGATGGGTAGCCTTTCTGTCCTCCTCTCAGAGACAGACTGATTGCAGTGAAAAAAAAAAACCCCAACTGGACTGATTTGCCAGAATAATCACAGTAAATTGCTTGTAGCTCATTTGCAGATTGTTGTCAGCGAGATGGAGAGCAGTTTACCCATTTGACAGCTTAGTTAGCAGTCCAAGGACTTGTGAAATATCACACTTCATATGTATTCCAATTTGAGAACCATGTGAGACTGGAAATTGTGAGATTAAAGCGAGATTCAGCTCAGCTGCATTTGGCTGCGTGTATTCATATGTTTCATAAGAAGAATTCTTTTGATTTTAAATGAAAGATTTTATGTGCTTTGATAACGAAACAGTATTAATTACAAAACCGGAAGAGTTCAGTTTTCACAAATAAATGCGAAAAGGTCATTGTCATTGCATTGCAGCATCTTCGTCTCCCTTTTTGTCACCCCATGTGGGTAAACAAGCGGTTGACATGAGTTAATTATTAATTAAACAAGAAGCAGGAGTGAGGAAATCATGGAGCAGTCCCTAAAGAGACCTCTAAACAAACGGGGCGTGGAGCAGGTACCAGCGTGACCCTTCTCCCAAGAGTGCTGTCTACGGTGAGACTGCCGACTCACTAATGAGCTGTTTGCAGAAGTGGGTACACAGTGACAATGACCTCTGACCTTTGCCTACACCGTCTGGGGAGCAGGGAGGGCTGGAGAACAAGAACCTGTCCTCTTTGCGCTGCTTTTTTGCTTTGATGAAACAAGTTTTGTGGCGCTTTCTCAAACGTTCTCCCTCTGAATGAATCGCTGCCGCCGAAGAGCAGCATTTCATTCTCGACGTGTGAAATTCACCCTGGGTGCTTCATAATGTCAGCGTGTTAGGAACTTGTTAACACTGGCTGAGCTGCACAATCACTTACATAATAATTATAGTAAAAAAGCCATAATGAGCATATCGAGACACATGACCTTCAGGCACTCTGTCTCCATACTTTTTTTTAATTACCCTGATCATACAGGATTTTTTTTTATCACAACATACAGTGAAACAGTATGAGACGCTAATGACCAGTTTGACAGTTTGATAGTTGGTGGAAATACTGTGTGTGTTTGAGGATGCCAGCTCGTCGACCGAGGAGCCCAGCGACAGTAAAAAGCCATCTAATTAACCCGCCTGGTATGACATCATGTGATTAAATTAAACCACATCATCTCCCTCTGGGTTTGCCTGGAAACAAACCCTAACAATTCATTCGCTAAGCTTTAATTTTCAAACCTGTTTCAAAGGCCTGATGCAAAAGATAATTACCAGCTTCATCTTGGTGGGTTTTTGTTCCATCCGCTTGTTCATTAATAACGATAAGAGGTTGGAGGTTAAAAACTCATTTAATTGCCTTTATATTAATGACATTATGAATAGCAGGCACTGTGGAGTCTAATTCTGTCCAGTAGTTAGCCGACATGCAGGGCCCCCTGGAGGGCCGCTCATTTTGCCAGAATTACACTACGGCAAAAACTAGAATTAATGTGCACCACACTCTAACAGCGATGACAAACATGCTCTCCAGCATGGAATTATCTTGAGAAATGGCCACGAAGACTCACTCTCCACTCTTTTTCCCACTACACATGCACACTCACGAACGCGCACTCTGCGGTTGCATCATGAAACCTGTTTTGTAAACAGAGTCCAGTCCAACCCCCCCCCCCCCCCCCCCTTTTTTTTTTAGATATTCTGTTGCCTTTAGTGCCCCAGAACTAATTAGAGTCTCTTTACCCTCATGTCCCGTAAAGGTGAATTCCCTCCCACCTCTGAAAAAAAGAAAAAAACCCCCGAAAAACTGGAGCCGAGTTGGGTACTGATGACTAAATTGTACTCTACTTAGGAATAATGATAATGAAAATGCCTTTCAGCCAAGCCATTTCACCCATGAATATTGCAAAGAGGTAATTTCAGCGAAGCGTTGGCATTTTAACTAATTTAAATTCTTGTTATCTCTCCAATTCTTTTGGCTGGTTTTATGGTTACTGGAGCAGATTTAGTTGTGTATGCATTATAGCCACAAGAGCCTAACCATACATCTGAATGCTAATTAAACATTTGAATAATCATCTGGGAAGTTCAACACAGGGGGTGCCCCTCTATTCTGTGAGAATCAAAATCCCGATTTTCAAGACAGATAAATACATCACTGATGTCCCAAATGCTTTTGATAGTGTTAGTTTTTGGAGTTCGTTATTTCTTTTCGTCGAACCTTCCTTTATCTTTCCACTCCCCACTTTCCTGTCTGAATAAAGTAAAAGTAAGTGAATTTGTAGAATAAGGATCTTAACTAAATAGCACAAGGAACTTATTAGTTTACAAGTATCGCCAGCCAGAAATGAGGCCAAGGGGGGATGATGAATGAGTATATTTCCCCAAGCAAACGGCTGACCTGGATACTGCTTCCTTCCTCCCCTTCCCCAGTGCCAAGTGGGCCACCATTTTTCACTGGCCTCACACTTAGCTACGGACAGCTTTATACGGGCCCGCGCTAACTGTGGACCCGACCCACAGTCTGTCTCCATCGCAGATCACCTCCTTCTGCAGTCATCTGAAAATTGTAATCCCTTAGTCAGGGCCCCTGTAATTTGATCAAATAGCACGCACCCTTCCCCACCACTTACTGGCCAATTAAGTCAAGTTCTCACGCAGGGGGTCCAGCTGGCTCGGTGTTATCTGGGGATGAATTGATTGAAGCCATTCCACATCTATGAACCCTACTTTAATGATGTAGGTGATAATACTTGTAATTCTTCTCAGTCAGGGGACTCATGGGCACAGCTGTTACCGCCGTAATCCTTGTCCTGATACACTGAAGTACCAGCAAGGCATTAATCTGTCTCTCAGATTCTCCTCCGCCAGGTTTTTCTCCACCCTTTCCCTCCCTCGTTCCTGCCTATGCTTGTGTCTCATAGCTAATACTACATCTGTGAAATGTGACATTGAAGATGGGGTGAAAAAAAAAGAAAGAAAAGACAAAGATGAGGCGTAAAACACGATTGTGAAGGATTCGCTGTTAATGATTACGCATAGCTTACATTCCTCACTTCAGGCCCTGACCACTTTGTTAAAAAAGAACCCCTCCTCCCGTCCCTCCCCCACCCCCTCCAACTAAACCATGACAACTTAAGAAGGATAGATTTAGCAGTGAAAAATCAATAAATACATGCATTAGTTTCAAAGGCAGACATTAACATTCTAAAACAGACTTCTCTTATAATCCTGCCTCTAGCCATTCAGTCAAAATATCAAATTATCATAATGAGGTCTAACTGCATATAAATGCTAAGCATTAAAATCAGAGAAGGAGGTTACATATAATGCAATACATTCTTTATTAGAAGGTATCATTATACATGTGTCTATAGGTTCTATTCTTAATATTGCAGGATTAATTTGCATTGGAGCGCATTTCATGACTCTTAAAATACCTCTGTGACAATGGGAACAGGTTAATCACAGAGCACAGCGTCAGGCCTTTGTTTTACATATTTCTTCATGAAGGTGGAAGACTTTGTCAGAAATTAAAAATACAACAGATGACCTGAATTTTAGGCGTATTATGCACAAAAGAGTTGAGCATGCTCTTAAGAGTGTCGACACTGTCTTTTAACTTGAGATCAGAGAGTGAGAATTGCATAAAAATTAGTCTGAAACCAGCGCCTCCATCCCCGTCCTGTTCCTCAGTTGGAGATGAGGAGAGGTTAGCTTCATCTGCTGGAACCTTGACAGGCCCTGTTTTACCCACTTGACTGGTTGCAGTTTTACCCGTCACGCACACACAAACAACAGCCGATAACACGCTCCCAGTTGCCATCAAGTCCCGATTAGGGTCCTCAGGGGTGCTTCGCTGATCAGGCCGGGGTCAGAGGGCTGCCGAAGCCAGGTGGAGTCTGGGAGAAATTTATCAAGGGAACGAGATCATGTAAGCTACACTTTAAGGTAGCATCAACAAGGCCAAATGCATTCAGCTGCTGCTCTGTGGCACTGATAAGACTCACCTGCCAATAAAGAATAAAGATATTTATCACTGCTGCAGTTCATCACGCTGCCTCGCTTTGTATCGTTCCCTTAAAATGCTTTGCTGGGCATCTACTGTCTAAAGTTATTAAAATAATTTCCACATATTAACGCTCACAAGGCAGAATATCCATTTATCTGTGCCATTAAATTTACATTGCCAACTTCTGTAAAATGTATTTCGCTTAAAGCGATTGTGTCTTGTAGGGAAACATAAAATCTTACATTTTGTATTATGTGTGTAAACTTAAGTATACTGATAGAATTTGCAAATCACTCTGAAAATGCATTGAATAATTATGAATAATACATAACTGCTGAACAAATTAGCCTGGTGTGAGCTCCAGTGCATTAGTGTTAGCTGAATGCCATGAAAGATGTTTGATATTAAGGATGAAAAATTGGGTGAGTAAGCAGCACTAGCAAGCTGGATCAGTCTCATGGTAAACAATTTAGCGTGGGGGCGTACAGTAATTACTGCTTTCAGTCTCATTTAGAAAGCCTGTTGGCACTCAGGAGCACGATGTCGCTGCGATGCTGGATGCGTTTCTGGATTCGTGATGCGCAGATATGAACAGTGATTTAAGTGACAGGATGTTTGAGCTGTCATGCCAGCTTTGAGCACTTCCTACTAACCCCCCATTTTTTTTTTATTTTTTTTTTTGTTTCTCTTCAAGACAGTGTCACGCCTACATTTGTCTGAACACATATTGCTCAGTTTAACTGCTACTTTTTCTTCTTACAAATAGATGCACGTGTGTGAGTATATATGTGTGTGTGTGTCAGGAAAGGAGCTGTAAATGATCAGCAACCTTGAAGTGTTGTTTATCTATTCAAGTGATATAGAGCTTCATTGAAAAATCAAATGGAGAAGCACATTATGTACATGTATGTACAAACATAGTGAATTAGAAAAAGCAGCGCAGCTTTGCATATGTATGTGTATGTGTGTGTGTGTGTGTGTGTGTGTGGCTGCAGGATAAAGCAACAAGCATTTTGGGCTTGTAAACACAACCATAGAGGAGCGTCTGTTGGTTTCTGTCCTTATTATTTTTGGCAGGGTTGCATATGTTTCCCGTGCAGAGCCGAGCTTGATTATCATTCCAATCAGCAGAGGTGGAGAGAGTCACATTAATTTGTAGTAATTAATAGCACTGCTGCATCTGACAGCACATGCTAACGAGACCCTTTGATTGTTTGGATCTCTAAGTGTGCCTCTCCTTGTTTGCATCACCTCGGAGGAATTCGTAATATCAAAGCTTAGCGCTATCTGATAGTTGTCAAAATGCAATTTATAAAAGTTTAATTCTTTTATTGATTTAGTTTAGGTTTGATGCCTGCAGTGTCAGCTCCCTTGGTAGAACTTAGTGGATTCAAATGCTTGTCACCAGCTCGGCCTCCTTTTTACTGAGAACAATTGCCATAGGCCAGCCCAACAGGCATGGTTTAATTGCCATTAATTAAAAGCATAAATCTTTTTCTTCAGTTGCTCTGCTCTTAAACAGGGCTTTGCGTATCTGCTTTTTTCCTGTGCTTGTCAGAATCCCTCCTGGCTAGTCAGGGTTCACCCCCCACCCCCCTCTTCCTCTCTCTCTCTCTCTCTCTCTCCTCACCAGACGTTTCTGGAATCATCTTTTTAGCACACTCCTGCCTGATCTGACATGAAGTGTGGGCAGCATGGTGATATTTAGTAAACCGGCTTCCTTCTTTATTGATGTATAATGAGGTCAAATGAATCCTCTCGTACGCATGCTTAGATGGCTCCTCGCCTCAAATCCTTTCTGACAGCGAGTAAAACAGCCGGCAAACACAACGCCGGCTCCCAGAGACATGGTTGTGAAAAAGCAGGAGAGAGAAAGGGGGGGGGGAGCTCTTTTATACCTTGGCAATTTTCCTCCTGTCTAGTCCTTAATTAGAGACTTTTTACCCTCTGAACAGTATTGCTCTTCTGCTCTAAGCCTCTAATACTGCAAATACTGGATGGGAGAATTAACATTAATGCTGGGTTTATTATCAAATGACAGCTCTATTTACTTAAAAAAATAAAAACACGGCTTGCTATTTTTTTCTCAAACACTGCGCACTTTTATGAAGCTTCTGTGTGAACCTCGCTGTGTTTTTCAGTCTTACGTTGGGGTGATGTTTGACTGCACAAATAAAGTCACCATGATTTAAAAAAGAGATTGCTGGCATCCTAAATCATCAGCGGTGTCAAAACAATTCACTTCCCTTTCGTTGCCAAGCCTCTGCCTGTCGCCCTCAGCCGCGTGGCCTCTGCTCCTGGGTGGCCGTGTCACCACGAGCGGCTCATCCCGGCCATGCGCCTGTTTATGCATATTAGCTTTTTTGCCTCATGTGCCTGCATTCGCAGCTATTCCCTCGCGTAACTGCATATCTAGTCAGGGCTGAAGCTTCCCAGGCCTTATTAAAACCAAGAGAGTGTTTCAATTCAGGGTCATCGAGAGAGTGCAGCACATAAATATGTTAGGGCAGCGCTATCAGCCGGTCAGTTTACAGGGGGTGATCGATGATGGTACCGGCGCACTCGCACAAACATCTTAAGCGGATGCGGCTTTTGCTTAATTGGGAGCTTTGCCGCTCAGATTCCGACTTATTTGATGTTGATGATGAAGTCCCAGGAAGGCTGTGAGATTCTTGTAAACTAAATGTGCATGCATGCTGTCTTCATTTGTACGCTGGTCCGAACTGTTACCCGTCAATTTAACCTGCATAGTTTACCTCTTCTTCTACGGGAGTATCAACACACACATACGTACACACATGCCCCGAGCTCATTTTTAATCCTCACGGCTCACTGTGAAGGCAGGAGGAAGTTCCAATTAAAATTAAAATAAGCTCTTTTAACGGTCTCTTAAATTGACAACTGAACAATGATTTTCGAATTGGTATCTGTCAAAGGTCTCGGAAAATCCTCAGTTGATAAGGCCCAACGCATCCAATTAGTAGCAGAGTAGGGCCTCAGCCAGTAATGATTTCCAGGTCCCTTAAGATGTGGCGTGGACACTTATTGCAAATTACTGACAAAGAGCCCTGCTGTATTGATGAGAGGGAGAACAGCCAAGTCTCCGTGTTCCCATCAGGTGGACGAGCACTAAGAGGGGTCTGAAGGAGAGCCCAGGTGTCTCTCTCTCTCGTTCTCTCTCTCCTCTTTTCCGCAGCCATAATGTGGCCTTGCTGTGTAGCTCGTATATAGCCCCCCTGCTGACACGGACTCTCAGAGACCAGCCTCTCTTGACATGAGCCCCAGCTCAGGGAAAATGCTAATGCTAACACGAGGAAGGTGTCAGGAGCGGATCATCAATAATGTCTGCAAGTTTACTGCCCTCTTCTAATTATAGCTTCTATCTCTCAGGGCCGCGGGAGACTGCAGGGCAGCTCCTTAATTGAGCTGAGGTAGATTTACTTCCCCATCATATTCGCGGCTCCATTGTTTACAGTCCTTGAAACTGATTGAAAGGAATCAAAAGATTCATGGAGATGTGATTCAGTACAGAACATGTTTGGTATGCAGGAGGAATGACTAAAGGAGGATGATTCTTGCTGGTCAGGTAGGGATTTAGATTTGAAGGCCATGCTATAGCCAGAGGTCATATCATTTAATTCTCAGCATTGATGCCTCTGGAATGCTGTATGTGATGTTTTTTTGCTTCTTGCTGTTACATTGCAGGCTGGTTCCGGAGGGGCAAATAAGAGCTGCTTCAATGACAGTCTAGTAAGTAAGAGCTGCTCACCTCAATTATGGGAGTTAATGAATAGATAATCACATTTTGAATTTAGATTTGCTGCTTGTGTTGCAAGATTGTAGCCCACATTCCCTCCATGGTCTCTGGGGAGGGTTGCTGCTGGTCCACAAAGCTCTCAGGCCATGCTAAGTCCCCGGATGCTTCCACGGGTCTGCCGCTTCCATCCTGCTGTAGGCTCAGTGAAGAAGGTGTTGACCCTGGTGACCTGAGCCTGCTTCCATTGGGTGAGGAAGGGCTGCTCTATACTCTGTGCTTCAGGGTCAAATGGTTTTGTAGTTTGTAGTTTCCTCTAGTTAGATGTTTGTTGCAAATGACTGTTGAGAAGAGGGAGGGCTGATAGCTGAGTAGGTATCTCCAGCTGGGAGGGGTTTGGGATGTTTTTGACATTTTGCTCAAAGTGGTGATTGTGCTTGTGTTTTGTGCTGCTTGTGAATACAATATGAGCTAAATACTGATTGGTGATTATCGTTATGTCACTGTTTATCTTCATTTTTAATTCATGCCCCCAAAAATTCCATTTCTGTGAGCTGATTTGCATCTACTCATCATTTGGATGCCGTTGTAATCCCCGCTAAACTTGTAGCCCTCTGCTCGCCTGTGTTCCTTTAAGATGAGAGAGGCTTTGATTTCCCCCATCTTTGTGTCACACTGACTGGCATGCTATTTGACAGGTGGAGTTAAAATAGAGAAAATTGTGGATGAAAATTCGTCAGTCTCAATCTCTTGCCCTGGGCTGTAGGCAGCAGAGACAGAAGCCCACTGCTTTGTGTCAAATGTTTATCAAAGGGCCTGATTAAATTGCTGTGTTCAGGGTAACAGCCTTATAGAAAAAAGTGAAATCCCTATACCTTGGCAAGGAGTCCTTGTATGATTGTGAGCAGAATAAAGCAAGGGGATGTTTAGGTGCCAGAAGAAACCTCTGACCAGCCAACTGTAAGGAAGGCTGGAATATCATATGCCCTTTGTTGTCGCACAAAAAGAGACGCAGGCTCCGAGATCTGTTGTTGTTCTCACTTTCCTCTGTCTTCTCAATCATTCTTTTTTCTCTTTATTGCTGGAGGAAATAAACCTGGCCCCTTTTGCTGAGGCTAGCTAGCTTCCCCTGGCCATTCCTCTCTGTTTTGTTTCAAAAGGGCAAGGCTCTCCAGCCTGAGCAGTTTGCCCTGCAGTCCCACGCCAGGGGCGATGCTTGCCTCAGCTGCTTCATCACTGGGGGACTGGGCTAACGTCTCCTGACTGCACTTAGCTGTGTTTCTCTGATACGGTCATATCACATCAGCCTGGGCACATGTGACATTGCATCTCTCCCTAACTTTAAGCAGTTTGTTGCCATCCATGTTCTTTCTGCTTTTATCTTCCCATTTTTTTGAGTGATGTTATGATTTGCTGCAATATTTTCTGGCAGTGCCGCTGCCACACGTTTGTGTCGGATAACAGGGCCTATTACAAGATCTCTCGATCTGGCCAGTTTTCCCCTACAGGAGACAGAAAGAGCTATGCCTCCCCTCCCAATTTTTTTTTTTTTTTCGCTCATCCTTACCCCCGCATTTGAATTTCTAGATAATAGGCTTTGACTTCTGGCTGCACGTTTATGGGTCTTTTCATGTTATCAGCTTAGCTCATAGCGTGGAGCTGAAGAACACAGACTCCTAGTGACAGGCCAGCCAGTCAGCAAGGCGAGCCTGTCAGGATCTCTCATACACTAATGATTTCCCTTTAGTCTATTTTCTGTCTCATTGGCCGTTTCCTTCAAAAACAAAATTGCTCATTTAAATTCTCATGCCTGGGGCATTTTGGTCTTCAAATATTGTTGGAAAGTGAAAGGATTAGGCAAAATATGCTTTTTTAAAATGTTAATATATTTTCTGGTTCACTTTCTCCTCTGAGGCCAATTAGAGAATTTCTGCTGGCTGCATTAATGTCAAACTGACATCCCCAGCTATAATTACACTGTGCTTGAAACCTAACTTTCACTTGTGGGTAGATGAGTGTGCCTTGCAGTGACACATAGACCCGCTCTGCCAGCTTTTGATCATTTAATCATTGCTTGCTTTCTTTCACTCTTGCCTCTCTTGCTTGCTGATGATCTCACCTTTTATTCTTTCTGTTGCAAAATGCAGTGTTGTGTTTCATTATTCACCGCCGTATTTTGCAGGGTTCATTAGTGACATCATTCCCCCCTCTCTGCCTGCTCTCGCAGCAACATGAGGAGAATGGGATGGTCCCTTCAGGTGCAGACACCATATGTACATTGTTTACTCGCTTGAGTCCCGATTTACATTGTCTTGTTTGTGTTCTCTGCATGTTCTTTTTTTTGTTTTTGTTTACGGTGCAACGACTGAGTGCTGTCAGGATTTGAAGGATGGGTACACACGCGCCGTGTTTTTGCCAGTCCTCCTGATGCTGTGTCAAGACCAGGGAAACAGTTAAAGTGGTTAATGCTTTCACTGTGAATATGAATGCCTCCACACAGCGCTCTGAAACTGTGTGACAGACTCCACAATTTGGGCTTCTTTTCCCTGTCAGTTAATATAGAGGCAATGGCGCTTCATTCTTAATATCTATGAAGAGAAGAGTCGACTGACATGTTGAATGAGCAACAATAATACTGAACAAAATTAGAAGGGAGAGATTTTCAGAGGGATTGCTGTGCTAATGTGCAAATCTGTAGACACTCCAAATGAGGAAAATCACAAGTTGCATTGAGACTTAAATGTGTGTCTGACACTGGATTTTTCTGGAAAGGGAAAAAGAACAAAATGCTTCAAACGCCCAGGTTTCTGCTGTTTTACTGACACCTTTTAAAGGCTGGAGATGATAGGAGTGTTATCAGACATCAGTTTTCTTCACAATGCGCCCTGCAGAGGTGGAAATGCTCGCACACGTACACATTTTAAAACCAAACTCCATCACTGTTTTCAAAGTGACTTCAGGCACCAATTGCTTCTGTCAGGAGAGCAGACTCTTGTGAATGAGCTGCACTCCTCCTCCCCATTTAGCCTCCAACAGCTTGACAATTGTGATGCCAATCAGCTTAATGACCCAGTGATTGTTCTGAATTTCCATTACCCCGTGTTGGACACCGTCAATCTGTTGCAGTATGTGGTGTTTCTGGAGGGGGAAAAAAATCCCAGCATAATTTGACAAAGTGTACCTAAGCTTCCTTGGCTATTCGTAATGTCTACCGTCCACCTCTGTTCACCCCCCTCCTCCGTCTTTTCTCCCCGCCTCACTCTGTTTGCATTGTTTTACCCTTTTGCTTGGACTTCAGGTAATAGGAAATGGCACTGACCCCTCCTGATCCCCCCGATTACCTTCGTGAAGCGTGAATGTGGTATGGAATCACACATCAGGAGACGAGTTGTAATTATTTCTGCGATGCCATCAGCATGGATCAATCACTCAGGGAGGCTGCGAGTGGAACGCCGCTCGCAGCCATAGATGGAGCCAGCAGCGACCATCTTTGACTGACAGCTTTGGTAATTAAGTGATTGTATAGACCCCTCCGACTGTTATAACAACCTTGTCAGGGCCAGCCTGTGTTTGGAACACACTCAAATCAATGTGTTCTCCACTCCCTAAGCATTTCTGATCATGTACCTCAGACAGAAGAACTCTTTGCATTGACGCTGCTTTCCTTTAATAATTGACATGGCAGTAAAAGAGATTTTAAAACACAAAATATATAATATAAAAAATATACTTAACATTACCATTTTATCATATTTTTTTCTCATAGGAGGCCAAAAAATTGCAAATTTCAAGCCCGCTAACGCTTGATGAATAAAAGTAGATTTTACTCTCTTCCTTGTATCAATCTTTGAATTTCATGGCATATAATAACTCTAACGGGCACTTCAAATCTGAACTTGAATGTCACATGTTTCGTTATTGAGTGATGTGTAGAAGTTGAAATAATATACAGTGTGTCCATCTTAAATGTCAGGCCACTTTAACGCTCCAACCTTTAATTCCAGAGCTTCAAAGATCTAAATTACCATTGAAATTTGCTTCCCGTCGGCATATCATCATATCTTTGCCTTATTTCACCACATAAAATGAAAAATGTTTGACAGCGGAGAACTAGGTTGTCCATATGGTCTCAAAGAGAATAATTGGTGTGAACATTCGCACACAATTCTTTTAGATTGATGTGCCATTGATAACTCATCTATTTATTATGTCAAACAGTCAAGAGTTCTTTCTGTTATTTAGTCTGAACTTTTAAACTGGCAACTGGAGTATCCAGGTCGAGTTAAATCAATAGTGGGTCCACACGGGTCAGAGTACTCATAAGAGTAATATAAATGGTGAATAACTGGCTTATAACGAGGCTAAACGCATAGAAGGATATTTTAAGGCTTTATTAACTATCTGTTATATATCATTTAGAATGTCTAAGTATTTATTTGTCATTGTTTTTTATCATGTTTATTTAATGAAAAAACTCAATTTACTGATGTCATTAGATGTGGCTGAAAATCACAGAAAAAAGCCTAAAAATGACCTTTGAGTTAAGTTTTTTTAAATGATTTGTTTGTGTAAAACAGCTTTTATGACATATGTTGTCATGCATATGATGTAATGTGTGGTTATAGAGAACCCTCACATTAAAAATGCCGTTGGTATTTATTGATACTATATGTGATTACAGCTACATTGCAACAACATGTGTCATAAACCATCTGTTAAATATTTTTCAGTGGGTTTTAGTGCTAAACAGAGAAGGGTACCATATTAACAAAAATGTTGGCCAGGAAGATTCTGATTTGATTGCATAACTTTGTGTTCACATTTATAGCGTCTGGCTTCGCTGTCAGATTCCTCGGAACAGTTTTTGGTCAGCTGATGTAAAGTTTAACGTTAGGGGGGCGTTACTCAGCTTGCTATGAGGTCAGAGTTTAGCAAACTGCTCCAACAGTTGTGCCAACATCTCTCACAGAGGGTCCATCCAAATTTAATTCAAGTGCCACAGGCTCACTATTGGTAAACTCTAAAACATTCAGAAAAAAATCATGCAAAACATATTTTGATATCCTACATAAAAAAGGACAAACTTTGGGATCAGCAGATGTTTTCTGTGTCAGCAGCAATTCTGAACAAAATTAAGACATCTCACTTCTGGTGTCAAATTCACCCTGTTTGTTTTTCTTTCCACCAGTTCTTCACTGAACCAACAATTCTCTTGTGGTTTCTCTTGGCCACACACACACACACACACACACACACACACACACACACACACACCAAAAAAGGTTAAGTGTGTGATATTTGCCAGAGCTGGATATTTCAAAACACAGAGGACCTCTTTGCACCCAGTTAATTTTTGCATTTTTGTTTGTTTTCTTTGCTAGAAGTCATCATTGCAACAAGCTGATATGACAAATTTTTTAAGATGTAGATTTCTGGGAAAGAATTTGTGACGAATCCCAAATCCCCCGGGGACTCAGACACAAAGATAAGTCAATTATTCTTTTAAAAAATGTATTTCTCCCTCTGACCACCTAACATTAGTGACATGCGGGTGATACAGGTTTTATTTTTCAATGTGATACTCTGACTTCATACATACCTGCTGTCCTTGTTGTTATCCCTTTGCAGCTTTTAATCAATACAATACTTCCCATCCCATCCCATCAGTCACAGCCTTGTATGCTGACACTGACACTTAAGCCATTTTCATGCCACAACAATGTGAACTGCTGAGTGCAGCACTTGGCTCTGTTGTGTCTAATTTGAGATATTTTAGCAAAATTATAAAAGTAATACTAAAGCTTAAAATCCATACTAACATGTATTTATTGTTGAATAGTAATAGTAGCTTAGATCATATAGAAATCCACAAAAAGTCCCGTTGTCCTCTTAGCTTGTGCAGTGTTATGGGCTTATGTTAATCAGGCACTTTAGCAGCTGATAAACTTGGATTTAAATATAACTGTGTTCTGAATTACAAGCAGAAAAAAATCAATACACATACTGAAATGCTTCTCAGTCACTCTAACTTTTGTTTTACTGGCCCCTGAATGTTTAAAGTGTTATGATGTATTATAAAATATTTTTAATACTGCTGGACAGACAAAGTGTGACACATAACATTTAAAGCTGTAGGTTCTAAAATAGGAAAATTGGCCTTTTTACTTGCATAATTAAAATAAATCTCTAAATAGGCCTCCTCCTGTCCTGATTGGATCCTGCTTTTAATGACGTTGCTCATGAAAATTAAAAATATATAACCGAGTGAGATCTTAAGTCTGCGGTCATAAGGCAAGCTGCAAACCATGAGTTTATTCTCATTAGAGAAACACTACAGCCGGTTGTGAAGTTTTTTTTTTTTGTTTGTTTTGTTTTTTAACTTGTCTTTTGTGAAACTCCTCCATCTCTCCGTGCGTGTCCGGCTGTCGCAGCATCCTCCTAACGACACCACCCTCCATCCCCGCAGTGACTGACAGGCTAAATGCGGGGGTGTCTCTGCGTAAACGCTGCAACTGTGCAACCTAAAGGTCGCCAGCGGTGAAGTGACAGCTTACACACAAAGCCGCCAGAGAATCAATATGGTGCCAGCCACTGTTACACCGTCCCATCATCGACCATCAGCTGAGGCCAATAAGACGATACTCTAACTGGTAGCATTCAATTTGCTCCTGCGGCGCCTTAAACCTAATAAAGCGATTGATTGTTCCTGTTTGCAGTTGATGAGCTGCCCATGCGCCTCTCCACACATTGACTGACGTGTTTAAGCATCGCTTTGATCCGATCTGAGCGATTTGTACGGAATAAGGCTCAGAAAAGGCCCGATTACAGGCTGCATGTGGACAGGATATTCTAATTAGCTCTCCACCGCGGGGATGATATACTTTACAGCCATGTGTGTCATGTTGCGCTCGAAATCTTTGTTTTATTTTTGGAGCTTCATCAGTGATCGATAACTATTTTAAAATAAGTTGTATAAGTTAAATGTGAAGCAATGCGACTCATTAAAGGGCAGCTGAGGCCCCAGTTTGCTCGTGAACTTCACTCCAGCACCGCCTGGCCTCGCTTTGTCGCCGCCTTGTGTTTAAAGCCTGCCTGCATCTCACGCTGGAGGAGGGCAACATCAGCTGAGATGATCCAGAGGTAAAACATCATTTTAATCTTCTTAGTGTCCGCGGCTTTTCATTTAAACAATTATGAAATAAGGTTAGAAAATGTAATAGACTTTGTTTAAAAGCTTAAATAATAATAATAATAAAAACATATTTAGATTAGGGGCTTGGTTAAAAAAAAGAGATATTATTTTGGAATTAAAATGTTCATATTTCACCGCACTGAACGTTTTCTATACGTGAATAATATTTATGCAATATTTATGCAGCTAGGTAATAATGGGTATTTAAATTATTTAATTAACATAAACGTTTTAATTTTAATTATGGTGCTGTTCCTAAAAATAAACGAATAAATAAATATAGTTCTGGTTATTTTGTTATTAAGCAAAGTAATAAGTATAAATTTCCTTCCAAATTTGTTAAAAATAAAAGCTCTATGAATTAAAAATAAATAAAGAAAACACTTTGCTGTTTTAAATCCCCGGTGTTGTTATTTTTCAATGAATAAATAAATTAGGAACAAACCTACAAATCCGGATTTTGGACAGCAAAAAAAAAATCTTCATCCGCTTCACATGAATAATCAACACCAGCACCGTCTTCCCTGCCCACCTGCTGAAGGAGCAGAAAAAAAGAGAAAAAGAAATAACAACAATAATCATAAGAAGAAGAATAAATGAACCCTTTTCGATGTCCCTGCATCAAATTCCAGAAAGGTCGCGGTGGCTGTGGAGAGAGGAAAAGATTCCATCTGAGAGAAATTACACGCGTCTGCCAAACAGAGAGAGAAACGTGCTGCTACATTCGCCTACCTACAAGAAGTGGCGTTTCCCATCATCCGGAGAGTGTGGAGCCTCTCTCCGCAGACACTTTGTCAGCTTGAGCCGCAGATTTTTTTTTCTTCCTCCACATCCTTCAGATCCACATGGAGAGGGAAAAAGTGCTGAATTTCTACTACCTTTGAACGCTCATTAGCACCTCATAATTACTTTACTAATTAGGGTGACATGGTTATTAACAAGATGCGCTGTCATGACAGTCACCACTCCTCCCCGCTCCTAAATATGTCGACCTTGCGGCTCCTAGAATATATCCTTAAAGATAGATCAGATGCCAGCAGCGACACTGGAGCCGGTTCTCAGGGCGCACAAACGTCTGACCTGATATTTAACTTTTTATCTCCACAAACTATTTTTAAAATAATAAATCAGGGCTGGAATTTGGCTGTGTTCAAATCTGGCAACAGCTGCACTTCTTTTTTTTTCTTTTTTCTTTTTTACCGTTTACGAGGATAAAGAAAGCTTTAAAAAGAGTTTGACGGCTGCAAATAAAGTAAATGTTTGTACTTCATCCTACCATGCTGGAGTTTCCACTGAGGACTTTTTTTCGCTTTATAAAATTATTTCAAATCTAAATTTAATTTTTCTTTTTCTTTTAAATTCCCACATCTGTAGCTTTTTCTTCGCGGCCAGGATTTAATATGAAATGTTCCCAGTTTGGCCTTAAAGCACACGCGTGGTTTTTTTTTTTCCTCCCTTTTTTTAAAGACCTGCACTAAACTCGGTGCAATGGTTGGATTGAACTACCTAGATAAAGAAACAACTCGCTGATTGGTGAGGTGCCCGAGCCGGTCAGGACGCGAGCCAATGGGAGAGGAGGAAGGTGGGTGGGGAGGTGGAGGGGGAGAGAGAAAAAGGCGTCGAGTGTTTATTATAAAGGAGAAAATATTAATTCCCCCTCGCCGTGGGCCGTGACGTCAGTATAGGAAGTCATTGTAGAGCTACACTGAAGCGATTAGCAGCAAAAAGGGGGAGCCTGATGTCGAGGAGTCAGCCCTATGTATATCTCTCTATACGCCTCAACTTTTAACACAAAGTTCAATATCCAAACACAAAAAGGGACGTGGACTACGCAGACCCACACTTTGCTTTTTCGCATTTTCACTGAATGTAACTTCGTGGACCATAGGCTGTGTGAGCCGCCTGTAAACGTGGATTTTGTCTCTCTCCGGGGTTTATTTCTCAGCTCTGTTTTAAAAAAAAAATTGATTTCATTTATTTATTTATTTATTTAATTATTTTTTTTCTAACTCCGAGTTAATTTTGCTGACTTTCTTGTGATTTGCGCCGGAGGAGAAGCATCTCGCTGTTGTTATGAAGACTTCATCCGTCCTTTCTTAATATGGAAGGATCCAGCGGGTCGAGTTTTGGGATAGACACTATTTTATCCAGCGCATCTAACTCTGGTAACCCTGTGCTAATGAACGGAGATTTTCGGCTCGACAGCAGGACAGCGGATTTCAGGAGCCAGGCGACCCCGTCGCCATGCTCGGAGATAGACACTGTGGGAACGGCTCCCTCGTCCCCCATCTCGGTCACCATGGAGCACGCCGCCGATCCGCATCTGGTCCAGGACAGCCTTCAGCATCACCACCATCACCACAACCAGCCGCAGAGTTTGCCGCTGTCTCCTCAGCAGCAGCAGCAGCCGCTCGCCGGGGCCGGCTGCGCCCCGAGGACTGCCACCTCCTCCTTTTTAATCAAAGACATTTTAGGCGACAGCAAACCCCTGGCTGCCTGCGCACCTTACAGCACCAGTGTATCCTCACCCCATCACACACCAAAACCAGAAAGTGCCACGGCTCCGGACGGCTTCAGGCCCAAGCTGGAAGAAGACGAGAACAGAGGCAAGTTGGACAAAAGAGACGACATTCAGATCGAAATGAAATGCAAGGGTAAGAGGTCGTCATACTAGCAGGCTTGTTAAATTCACATTTTCAATACAGTGGAGTTCAGGATGAGCCAGAGACTCAATAATAATAATACTAATAATAATACTACTACTACTAATAATGATGATGATAGCGCTCGTTGTCTTAGTTCCAGCTTCCTTTATTAGTCTAATAGATGTGAAAACAGATGTATGCCTGGTGATTCTCCCCGTGCGCGGGGCCTCCCTAGTGGGTCAATTAGAGAGATTATTGTTCTTCCTGGAGGGGGGATTATGGTGCACTGAAACACAACTACAAATAGAGATGGATTGATATATTGATTTCTCGTTTTCTGATAGAAAAAAGAAATCTTCAGGTATCAAATGCAGACGTTTCTTTTATTGCTGTTGTCTTGCCTCACGTGTGGCTGAAGGAAGTATTTGTACAAAGTTGGTCAAAGTTTGAGTGGAGGTGACGCACGCACGCCTCTGCGAGGTTATTATTTGAGTGTCAGTGTTGGGAGGAAGACTTAAAAAAAAAAAAGTTGGCGTGTGAAGAAAATTTCCAGCAGGCCTTTTATGGTTAACCACAATTCATCCGCCTTGCTCTGCGCCTATAGGGACTAAAGAAGAGGGTGACCGGGAAATCTCCAGTAGCAGAGACAGTCCACCGGTGCGCACGAAAAAACCTCGCAAAGCACGGACAGCCTTTACCGACCACCAGCTCAACCAGCTTGAGAGGAGCTTTGAGCGACAAAAATACCTCAGCGTGCAGGACCGCATGGACCTGGCCGCGGCTCTCAACCTGACAGACACACAAGTCAAGACCTGGTACCAAAACAGACGGTAAGCGGCCATCATTTTTAATAACTGCTGCAGACACAACGAGCGAGACGAGGTCAAACTGGGGAGCAAGAACCCCTTTTGGCTCTGTAAAACAAATGAATACAGCTGTTGTACCGGCCAACACTGGGTATTTAAATCTAAAGATCGGGTTTGCAAGCACTTATGAAAATCGATCTGACTTATTAATTAATAGTTTTATTTTAAACTGTTTTCCAGCCACTTTAATTCCACTTGCAAAGATCTGCTTTGGTTATATTTTGGCGCTGCGTGATCTTAGCATTTCTAATCCACGTGGAGGGAGAAAATAAATTAAAGCACAAAAGAATCTTGTATTTTAATTGATTTAATTGTCGTCCTGGAAATAAATGTTGATTTTTATCATGTTTCATTTTTATTCCGTTTAAACAGCCAAATAGAAAAAAAGCAAGTTTTATTTTCGGAATATTTGTGGACAAATGTGAGGCTGACATGATGACACGTTGATCTGGAGATGATGTGTAAAATAAGGAAGTATATGTAAATTCGTACATTATAGATCATATAAAAATATATTATTTTTCTTTGTTTATATTCAGTTTTGTAGTCTTCATTAATTCTTATAATATAAATTATTTCAACAATAATAAATTGGTGCGTTTGTTTAATTACTGGAAGTGGCCTGATATATTTTTCCTGCGCTATAAATATGGAACTTGTGCTTCTTACTGCTCTAGTCTTTCAGAGTTTCTAAAATAACCTCACTAAAAGGCCCTTTACATTTTATCCCGCTACCCTTCACAGTAAAACTTGATTTGAATTTGAAGGAATGTGCGTGCATTATGTTTTTGTATAGGTGTGAGAAAAGTAGGTTTAGCTAAGTTTGGACTGAAGCGTATTTCCCCCATCTCTCTCTCTCGTTCTCTCTTTTGCCTAATTAAACCATAACCATATATTCGTGCCCGCAATAATTAGGCCTCTGCATACCAATTAAAGGGGCGTTTGGGGGATCAGCAAGAGAGCGAAGTGATTAAATAATTCATCTGTTGTATTTTGATCTGATTTCCAGGACGAAGTGGAAGAGGCAAACGGCGGTCGGATTAGAGCTCCTGGCTGAAGCAGGAAACTACTCGGCCTTACAGAGAATGTTCCCGTCGCCCTATTTCTACCACCCGAGCCTGCTGGGCACCGTGGACAGCACGACGGCAGCCGCGGCGGCCGCAGCCATGTACAGCAGTATGTACCGGACTCCTTCCTCGCCGCATCCCAGCCTCCAGAGACCTCTTGTTCCCAGGGTGCTCATTCATGGCCTTGGGCCGGGGGGGCAACCGGCACTAAACCCCATGTCTAACCCCATGCCCGGCACGCCGCACCCGCGGTAAAACGCAAAATTAAGACGCTGACCAGAAACCTGGTTGAACACGTGATGTGAGTAACTGCATCGGAACCACATTGCAGGACTTTTTCTCTCTACCCGACCCCCCCAAAAGACACATTTAAAGACATTTTACAGAAGTAAAGGAGGTATTTAATATAGGCCCGAATAGCCTAAGCCCAGTCCTAAAGACTTTCTGTCCGGGCCCAGACACACCGCGAGGACTGCTCATGTCTGATTGTTTGTTTGTTTGTCTTTTGTACAAATACACTTACATTAGCAAATAAACTTATAAAGTTTATTAGATGGAGAAGAACTGAATGAATAAAGAAGTAATGATACTGACTGAATTGTAGAAGCTTTAATTCAAACTCGAGTCCAAATTAATTTCTTTTTAAACGCAAACCTTCATTCAAGAAGATGCAAAAACCGGAGTCCAATTTTATTCATAAAGCACATTTAAAATAGCAACAGATTACAGAAGTTGTTTAAAATTTCCGTATATTTTTTTTTTTTACTGATAATCCCAGCAATTACAATTAATCTACAAAAGATATAAAAAAAAGTTTACATCTTTCATGTGCGCTTTTTCTATTACAATAATCGACCGCGCGCATTAATATTTTAACCTACCTCATTATAGCGGTGGATAACCAGCAGAATTTAATAACTTTTAAGCCTGACTTAATTTAAAGGTAAATAATTTGTTACAGGAGCATATGGTCTTTAAATTGGGAGACATAGAACCGGTGATCACCGACTGGAGGTCAGTTTCCACCCCTTTATATTTGTGTTTACCAGCACATATGCATATGGATGCGCAGCAGCTGATTGGTGGTGAGATGAATGGTTTTGATGAGTTGGGTATACTGGGAATGTGGCCTTGGCTTAGCAGCTGTTCCCTGGGAGAACAGCAGACAATAAGCCTGAATTTCTCAGCGTGAACGATCAGTGCAGCAGGATCAGGACAAGAAGCCTGCAAGAAAGAAAGAAGAAATAAAAAAAAAAAACTGCCGATAATCTGCTCATTCTCAATAACCAATAGCCGCTAGTGAACTTACTTTCTGGAGGTTTTGTGGGAAAATAATCTCCAGTGACCTCAGCGCAGACTCGGTGTCATTGGAAGTTTTGCATCAGTCTTAAATCATCTGCAACATTACGCATCAGCACTGAGTAAAAATTAATCTTAGAATGTTTTTACGGTAGAGAGCCGTGATTTTTTTTTTCTGTTTTTTACACCCTTCCCGTTTCTCCGAATGTGTCTGTGCTGCGCTAATAGAAGCTGCTGCAGGAGCAAACCTGAAGATGTTCAACGCGGCTCTGAAATGAAATGTTAACGGAATACTTTGATTTTATTTAGCTTCATCTAAGCGCGCACTCTGGAGAATATGGCGAGGGGGCGCTTGGTGTGAATTAACGCCTCGGGGCCCGTTTGTTTGGGTTACTTATCTGGGCCAAATTGACCTTTGCTGCTGGAGTGCATGCAAACCTTCAGCAACCATAGCCTATATATTATTTTTCTTATATATATATTTTTATTTAGAGATAAAACACAGATATTTTTACACATTTTGTTTCTGATAATTCCATTCTCGTCGGATTTGAAAGATGTAGCCACAACATTCCAGCATTTAAATGCCAGTTCTCGCATACTATATTCCTGTCTTCTAAGAAAAGCGCTCTCTCTCTCTCTCCCTCCTCACCCTCCTCACACACACACACACACACACACACACACACACACACACACACACACACACACACACACACACACCATCTAATGCACAGACTCGCACATAAGTCAGCTTTGTCACTTTGCCAGTGGAAGCCGTAAACACAGGCTTAAGTTTAGCCGTTCCTTAATACTTTGAGCACATGTTAATGTTGCCTATTTAAGCCATCTGCCTGTCATTCACTCTGTGGACACCTCTCTCAGCCATTTAGAGGAAAAACAGTCCTGCTGGTTTCACCTTCGGCGTGCACGGCTGCACGCTAAAGGACTTACTCGACCAATTAAATTCGTGTTTTCCCATTTTAATCAAATTTCTGAGACAGGGCCGGGATTATTATGGACTCGAGTGTTCGGGGTGCAGTCACTGCGCGCTTCTTGTGCACTGTAATTCGACTAAACACAGTGTCCGCTTTCATCAGAACTCGGGGTCTGTGGATTTTGGAGTGAAATCGCATCAGGCCGCAGAAGAAGCGTTTTGGAGAGCAGGCTGTTGATCACTCCCTTCTCGGCCTTGTAAGCAATGATTGCGAAAACAACTTTAGCCTGTATCACCAACGCGGAAAAATATTAGCCCACTGTATTGACCCTGCAGCTTTTGCCCATTACTGCGGTATAGTGCCGACGCATGTTGTTCATATGCATGACTTCAACAGCATTATTTATTTATTGCACTCTGCGGGTGGGAGGGTTGGGGGTGTCGGCGGTTGTGGGGGCTGTTTCCAATTCATTAATAATAAGCTAAGCCATACAGCAGCGCAGAATTAATAGCCTTCGACTATCTTATACCATCGGTAATTTCTTGGCATTGCTTTAATCAGATTTTTGTACTTTTTATTTTAACAGTTGCTCCAGTTTAAAGCATTATTAGTTTTTTTTTTTGTTGTTGTTGTAAAATCTGTGGTAAATGCAAGAATACTTTTCTGCCGATTAAATATAAATTAAATGTCTCCCAAAACTGTTCGGCTAATATTGTTATTTAGACCGTGAATTCGCTTGTGAGGCCAAACAACGGACTTTTGGGCGAAGATGAGCAATACTTGAGGAAACACAATCACTGGTGGAAAAAAAAGGGCAGCAGACTTGAATAAAGAGGATTAGGCCTTTCTTTTACATGGCGCATATTATCCAGAACAGATGGGCTTTAGAGAGTCGTTTTCGTCTTCTTCTTGCCTCAAGGAACCTCGTTGGGCACTTTAATTGCCACTTTTTCCAACTGATGTAATGGTGGGATATCTTTTTCATTACAATAATGAGGTAACACTTGCTCTCCTTGGCCTCTCATTATCACAGCTCCTACATCACTCACTAAACACAAATTTAACCCCCCCCTCCCCACCCACCCCCCTTCTTCCAAAAAAAAAGAAGAAAAAAAAAAGACAAATCTTGATGATCTCTTACACAGGTCACATCTTGCATCTTGTAGGCCACATTATCACCAACAGTTTCTGCTTCTGATTTGTTAGAAGTAAAACATTTTTCATTATTTAAGAGCCTCCAGGAGAATCACATTCAAAAGGTGCAAATAATAGCTTCAGTTAGAAAAATGCATCATTGGGACTCACTGAGGGTCAGGCGCTGTGCTATTCAGAGACGTGCATGCATCAAGTTGGTGGTGCTTATAAATGGATTTTTAGTCCAAAGCACACACACACACACACACACACACACACACACACACACACACACACACACACACACACACACACACACACACATACAGAAAGATGGTCAGCTAGTGGCTTTATCCACTGATCAGCAAAATGCTTATATTTGAGTACAACTTCTTTAAGTAATTTGAAAAGCCAAAGACTCTCCCAGTACTATAGTATTATTTAGCAAATATGTGAGTATTAATTTAAAGGCTAAATATCTACAGGTATCATGTAGTTTTACACAAGGTTGTGCTATCAGTCAAGGGGATTGAAAAGTTTAAACCTACTTGACCAGTATGCATTAAATAATTTAATTAAACATAGAAAACAAAGTTCCTTAACTGCTTTTTACTGCTCTAGTTATGAATATTTGACATTCTCGGGATGATTGAAAATGCACCTATTTTTAGAAGATTTTTGTATAAAATGAATAAAAATCAATTTTATTTCAGCATCAATTATCAACTTAATTATTTTCTTAATCGTTTATATATATTTGCGAGTTTAATGCACTGTATTCATGCAGTGTTTAGGACTCTGTGCAGCTGAAAGATGAGATAAGAGCTTTCTTCCGTTTTCCTCTCAAATACAAAGAGTGGCCATTTTTTGACCTTTATAGTTCTTCTGTGTTGATATAAGAAATTAGTGATGCGAAATATTTGTTATTGAATTATTTTTTTTATTTTTTTTAAAGTGCCTTATGTTTTTTTCAAACAGAAAATAATACTAAGTTTGGTTGTTAAGAGCAGTGAGTACCCGGTGAGCAGACTTGTTGACAGGGTAAGCCATCCACTCATCATCCTTACAAACACCCACCTCACAGCTCAGCCTAGACTAGCATGGACATCTGCAACAGTCCCGTCTGAATGATGCCGTATAGCTGCGACATATCATAGTTTAAATGGCCTCATCATTTCAGCAAATCCAGCCAGTTTCCCTCTCTCTTTTTGTCAAGTGACAGGACAGCTGATGGCAGAGAAGCTCCGCTACCTTTCAAGTTTCAACCAGGCGCCGTCACATGCGACCGCACAACCAGGAAGAAAAAAGTCTGTCAGCAGTGATGTCAAAAGCTTCAATTTTTACAGAGCAATTAGGGGTTTCATCACAGCGGAGCGATGTCAGGATTCATTACGGCTCAGCAACAGCTAATTGCTTCAAGGTTAAAGTAACAGATCTGACGGCATTATATTTTAAGTGACAGACTCAAATTCTGGTGGTGTTTCACAGAGCACAGCTCTGACATTAAGGGAGTTTGCTCAGGAGGATGGTGGCTGAGAAGCAATAAGAATTACTGCACATTAGGACTGTGATTGGTTAAAGTAGTAGTAAGTCTCTAAGGAACATATGGTTATTGCTGTTTTTGTCTTCCTCTCTAAGGGGATACAAAGGACAATGTAACATTGTACTTGGAAAACACATTTTCCTGAACATCATTCTTGAGTTGTCTATTTGCCCTTGTGGGTATAAAGTATCCATCTAGTATGAGAAACAAATGGAAAATCTAATATCTGTTCAAACTTTGCACCTGCCATCGAAGCATTACAGTGTACAGCTGTACCCGCATCTCCTTGTGACGGCGCCAAACCTACAAAGTTTTGTCTTTCTGCTTGTTTTAACCTCTGTGAGGTTTCATTTTAACCTCTCAGGTGTTTTTTTTTTAAAGCTGAGAGGTTAACAAACTTTTATAAGAAAGAAGCAAGACAATTTCCTCGTCTTTTGTTAACTTACTACCTATTTGAGACCCCTGAACCTAGCGAAGTTCACAAGAAGAATAGCAATATACAAAACCTGTTCCTTCAACCTTGAAGTAATGAATTCTGACGTCACTTGACTGTCAAAACGTATTGATTCATGACATATGAATATTCTAATACCCAGGATTTCTTCTAGAGAAAAGCACAGATAACAAAAAAAGTTCTTGTGATTTTTATCAGAAATAAAATCTGACCTCTGACCTCTATCACGTTAAACGACTCTAGGCCGTGTTAGGCCTGCATTTTTGTTACATCAGAACAAGCTGTAACCGCCGCTCTTATAATTATCTCTATATTAATATGATCAGTAAATGCCTGTTTACACCTTCAGCATATGGAGAAATGTTAAGATTTATTTAGGTTTATATCACTTGGCATCTTACAAATTTAGGACCAATTTAACGCTAGCTTTTGGAATTATTTTAGTTTTTAACTAACTTCTTGGAAATGATCTGACTCCTTAGTTGCTGAATATTCACCATTACGCTTGCTAATTTTGTGTAGTTAGTTGGTGCTTCACGCCCTGGGTTTGTAGAGCATTTTCACTTTAAACTGCTTTCTGTTTTGTGATATCAATAGGCCAGACGGCCAAAATAGTCAGCTGAAAGATGATATAATATAAAACGCCTTAGAATGGAGGGAAACTGCAGGTAATGATGTGTCAGTTCATTATTTTACATATGGGCAATCAAATGTAATCCATTTTTAATATAAGATATTGATTGTAGCGGCTCAAAGATATGGCAGCAGTAACCGGAGGCAGCTGAAAGCTCTAGCTTTTGTCTGGGCTAAGCTAATGTTCTTACATTTAGACCTTTTCATATCTTAATGACCCCAATTTAAGACAGAAAGTGAACATTTTTGAGCAAAATGAAATATGGATTGGGGCATGCATGCCAGAGAAGTCTGCTGAAGTCGTTTCAATTGAGCAGTTGTTTACCCTTGGCTTTCCCCCCCCTCTTAAAGTAGAATACCTGATCCTTTGAACTGATTGTTTGTTTAACTGCTGCTGGGAATCAAGAATCCCCGAGGTCTGAGTAAGTGTTGATCTAAGGTTGGATTTGAAATAGCCTAATGAGGAACTCTTTGGATAATTAGTGATAGCTGGAATGCTTGTGGATAATTTGAGTGCTTCGCCACCCTGTAACAGCAAGGCAACGGGGAGGAGGGCGGATGATGAAAGAACAGAAAGATCAGGGTTAATGAAAATTAGCATGTCAAGTTAGTCCCTACCTCTGTTTTTCTTTTTCTTTTTTTCATCTTTTGTTCTTCTTGAGATGCGTTATTGTTGATGTAATGGAACAATTAGCAGCGTGGTTCAGTGCAGGGATAAGGTGCTGTTGGAGAGAATGGTTGCTGCTGCTGCTACTGCTCCTGGAAATACAACTAACACTGTGGTAATTAGAGGAAGGAAGGTGTCTAGAAGAGAGGTCCAGCAGGAAATGAGGTGGTGGCAGTGGGCCTATGGGGACAAAAAGGCTTCCCTCCTTATGTGCCCACTCGGTATTCAGTGGGAGACCACAAACAAGAGCTGTGCCGAGTTCAGACAATCATACAAGTTTGGACTGGTCTGGACAAAACCACCAGTTAATTCTGCTTTTGATAGTTTTCACAGCTGTGGTGTGTATGTGTCAAGACACACAGCCATGACTGCTGCTAATAAAGGTTGAGTATTCTTTAAGGAAAGATTTGTTGTTATAAAAGCTGTGAGTTTGTCACTATAGAATAAAGCATGCATGATCTACTTTCAAAGAGAAGTGTGCGCTGGTTGGGTAACAGTTAGAGAAACCCCAACTAAGCAGGACCTTGCGTTGCCATTTTGCAATATGGGAAAATGAGGATGATCCCGTGAACCTCGTTTCCATCGCTTTGTTTGTGTTTGTTTGGAATCACAACAGTAAGCAGCGAGCACTCGTTGGAGGTTGTGTCATGCCACAGTTAATTACATTTTTAAATTAAAGCGGTCTCCAGATCAACTTGCTGAAGATTGACATTAAGAACAGCACTGGGTGTGACGAGAAGTACCTGTGACGCACAAGCACAGGCCTGCCGAGTGGTGAGATGTGATTAGGAGCTCGTGTTAAGCACTGTCTGGCCCTCTCACCACTTCAGTGCTGCAGGCTTCGGGCCAGAATGCAAGCTGTTGATTGGCTCTGCGTTTTTAGATATTTCACAAGCATCTCCTCCTGCAAGAAGTGGAATGACTTTAACACATGCACACGGGCATATGCCTGTATCTCATACACACAGAGTGGTGAGAAACTTGGACATATGCATGCGCACACGCAGAGTCGCTAAATGTGTTGCTAAATGGATAAGGAAGGATCAGATCACCAAGGGAGTCAGAATGGTACAACAGAACAATAGTTATGTTTCTCACTGCAGTTGGAAATAAACAGAGCTTTTTTTTCAAGGGACAAAACTGGTCTTTCTCTGCATTAACTATTGCTATGGGCTTTTTATATAGTTATTCTCCCCATAGTCACACAAAGCAGCTACCCCCCTAGTTGAAGCGATTTGCTGTTCACAATGCCTCAGCTTAACCAGCTAGGTCAGGTCAAGTTGACTCAGACAATAGGGACTTTAGTGTCTCACCCACAGCACAGAGTGTCGCAGAAACAAAGCAGCTCGCAGCAAGTGGAGCAAACATTTCATAAAGTCGTGGCCTCAGTCTATAAATGTCCGGTCTAATCTGTTATTTCTCATCAAGCAGGCCTTTTATCTATTCTTACACTCTGAATGGATATCAATATTTGGAAAAAATAGTTCATCAAATTATTTTCTTATTCCAGACCCTGTTATAACTCCGATAGATGTTACAGGACATTTATTTCCAAGCCTGTTCTTTTGTACCAACATTTTATATAAGACACCATGTAACAGTGAAACAGACATTATGCCATAATGATTTGGTTTTCCTCTGACAACAAAAAAGAACTGTTTATCTTTATGTGTATGAGACATTTTATCTACAGAAACATAAATATCTTAATATCATGAAATTAATTTAAACAGCATAATGACTGCAGCAGAATCACTTCAATCAATAATTGATTAACCATCTGTGTTCAAGTTCTTTACCAAAAACACAATTGTGACAATGTGGCTATATATATTATTTTTTATTTTATGAGATAATCTTTTCTATTGGCATTTTTTTTTTGGACAGTGTGACAAAACAAGACAGATGAAATGTTAGTTTTGTTATACTAAAATTTTTTTTAGACTATCTGGCAAATTAATAGATAATAAGCAGTAGTTTCTAGCTGCTCCCACAGAGCGCTTAAATATATATATTTTTAAACCTACATGGACGTGTGTTTCATTGAATGACCTTTAGAGTTTTCAGCACATACGGACCATCCAGGGAATATGAATGCCAGGTCAACGCCTTGAATGTAGTAATATCATTAGAGTTTGCCATTCACTGTCAATGATTCACTCCTCTGAAATGACAAGGGGAGAGGCCCAATTATAACAGAACATATGTGCGATAATAGGGAGATAATTGCACGGTGTTCACAATACCCATTTTAAGAGCCAGCAGCTAAGTCTTCACTCAGATGGTGTCTGAGAAACATATTCATACTGCAGAGCCATTGCAATATACCAAACCATGGCTGTAATATCTGGTGTATGTGAAGTACTAGCTGAAAAAAAAAAGTGTTACTATCATAGGGTGTGCTATCACGAACGCAAAAATTCAAAGAGAATTCCCTGAATATATCAGTCCGTATGCATTGTCCGTGCTTTATGGATGTGCACCTAGAGGAATTCATATACAAAGGTCTTCTAGCAGCATACACAATAGCTGCATATAGAAGGAGATGAACATCTGATTTGTCACATTTGAAACACTAATGTTTAAACCAAAAGGAAGAGCACACAGTAATGTGTTCATTCATCTGCATAAACACCACCTGTCCCGGCACAGACAACTCCTCAAGCAGCGAAAGTTTAGTGGCAGCCTGCGTGCAAGCCAATCAGTAGGGGCCCAGCTGTGGTTTCACGAACCCGTAGCGTTTTCAAGTGTCAGAAAGCGCTCTGAGTACTGTTGCTGGTGCTAGAGAGAGAATACTTTCATTTCATGTCATCCGCCAGCGAGACGAATAGGCGACACGATAACAAAAAGAAAACAGGGTGTGCTATCACGATTGACATCCAAAGGTAATTTATGCTGGCCCTTTATTTACTCACGCAGCTTCCATATACACACTGAGAGTTGTTCTTGAAGGCTAATTTGGAGCATATTTGGCATATTGCAGGCCCTCTCTCCTTAAGAATTTCCATCATTTGTCTCAGTCATGAGCATTGTGTTATCAAAATCCAGAACAGCATTGATCACTTCGCTTTTTTTTGTGTGTGTGTGTGTGTTTTTTTTGTTATCATCCCTGGAACAGCTCCTTAGTGCCAAAGCTTTTGTTTGTTTTTCCTGTTGTTTTTTCCTACACTGATACTAGAACAATACTGTCAGCTTCTGTCTTGACTTCTTTCTAAAAGTGGGATATGGCATGTTCCTCAAATGGTATCTGTAATAAAAAGGAAAGCTTGCCTCACATGACACCTCTTCAGCTGCATGGGAGGGACAAAGCTTGTAGTTTGTTTTGATGGTTAAAGAGGGGATGGCATCTGGCATCGTAATTATTGGAATAAATTACCGTGCGGCGCTCATAAATGAAACTGAAGCGCTGTCAGATCTTGATCAAATTCTGTTCTTTTTTTTAAACTATAACTCATCTGCTACCTTTGCCATGTGTATTTTTTTATTATTTGATAAATGCCTTCAATTATCTGTTGCTTTTGATGGATACAATTCAGTGGAAATTCTTTTTTTTCCTCCATTTTTTTTCCTCTCACAATTGTAGTTTAGGTAATGGTCACTTCTTTCAAGTAGTCCACTTTCAAGAGAAGCTTTTAAAGGTAGAATTGTGGGTAAGTCAATAGTCACCACCAAAATCATACGACTGATCCACAAGGAAGAAAGGGCCAATTAGAGATCATTTGGCAAAGAAGCTTTCGATTGCTTTCACTCTGGTATTATTTGGTCTTTTGTTGACCTCTGCTGAGAGCAAAGGCGGATTCTCTGACAACCAGGAGAGGGGCCGCCGCCACGCTGCTCTTTCATCTAGCATTGTGAGAGCACAAGTGCCTGTGTCCGCCAACCACTTTAATCAACTTAATGCAACTGATACTGCCTGTTGTTATGAGCCTCCGGTCCGATTCAAAGAGGCCCACAGATGGACAATGCTGTGGAGGCTTTTCTGCAGACCTGTGCAAGCCAACAAGTGCTGTGGGGGTTAGATGGAGGAACGAGGAAGATGGGGGTCATGGGAGACACAGACAACACTCAGACAACCTGTCTGCACAGCCATGCTGGTTCCTCTCTTCTATTCTTCCACATCCACGTCTTTACAAGGGCTACACAGCACATCTGATATGAAATGTGGGTGATGGACCTTTGTTTAGTTCAAAGGTTCGTACCTCTTTATTCCTAAGTCCCTTTGTAAAGCCTTGGGCCTTGAAATATGTATAACTGTCCTTTTCATTGAAGCCATCTGAGGGGGAAATCAAAGCCAGAAGTTTCTGTGAGAATCAGTTTGAAATGGAGTGTCCATATGGTGTCATCATTTCTTAACCTGATACCTAGCGCAGAACCCTTTGCGACCTTCAAAACATGAACGTGGACTATTGCCACTGCAGATTGCCACAGATCACAAAGATAAAAATACAAATACAGAAAACAGTGATGAGAGAGCCACATAGTTCAAAAGGACACGGTTACCACTTGCAACTTGTTAAACGTGTGGCAATCAGCACCGATTATGGCCTTAAATGGTCGTGTGAGGCAATCAGTTTTGGACATCCTCAGGGATGGATGCAGAGTTTATACACACTCAATATGAGAATAAAAAAAAATACTATAACTTTTGTAATGATTGGTCTGAAGACAACAGTTCTGGGAAGATTGAAACAAATTTGTGCTGGGCAAAAAAAATAAACATTTTCATACCATCAGCAGAGCAGAAAAGCCAATATGATGGGAACTGATATCAGAAAGTGCTTTGAGTTTCATCCACGGTTTCCACGTACTTTTGATCCTGTACAAATCCAATACCTGATTAAAATTATGACATTACATGCAAACTTTAAATTTGCAGTTTATCAAGCGTCACGGAGAAGTCCTTACCTTCAAACATAACTTCTCTCTCTCTTCTTCCTCTGCTGTCCCGTCTGTCTTCCTACATATTTCTCCATCTCTCACTAATTTATATGAATTTACGCATAAACTAACTTAGCAGACCATATAAAACCATATTTCCAAAAGGCTTTTTTTTTTCAAACAGTAGCACAGCTATGAAACTATTTCAACAAATCCCAAAATTTGGTTTATTATAATAGTAGACTCGCATACTTTAATAAGAGTTTAAGGACATGCAGCCTAATTTTAGAAGAATGTGTTGCACACAAGCTGCAGCCTTCAGCTCTAAAAAAAAAAAAAAAAAAAGAAGAAGCAGCCAGTGGGAAACTGCCAGTTCCTCAAATGGCCAATAGGGGGTGGCTCTAAAAGTGCTTTGGTGTCTATAGTTTCCCATGTTAAAATGTTCAGCTTTACACCAGAAATAAATGTGTTTACAGCTTGATGGAGGATTTTTTTTTTAAATTCTCAACAGCTAATTCACTTCCTTATTGCAAATATAATTTTTTAAAATGGCTTCTGCTAATACAAATCACAAAACATTTTGTTTTAGTGTGTTGGCCTTTTATTGGTCAGTGCCTTATCGAAATAGTTACGTAGTTTAGAATTTGCATAAATAATTAGAAGGATATTGGGTAAAGGCGAATATACGACAGATATAAATGTAAAAAGTGTCACGTAATCAGGCCTGATAGTAGATAGATAAAGATAGTACAGTAGTTACCATGGCTATAATTGAACTATTAGAGTGAGTGCAATAAGTCTCGAAAAAATGCTGCAAAAACACAAATTATGTTATACCTGTGCCTATTGCCTGCTATATGTAGGAACATTTAATTGAGTGTTGCAGAAGCCTTACAGAAGGACAGAGAGGCACACAGGCCTCCAAGGCATGACATTGTTTTTGACTTGGCAAAGTGCTGAGCTCAACAGCAGACCACTAACAAGGAGACAATCACCCCTGAAGGAAGGATGCATACACAGAATGGCAGGAGGACTCTTCTTTAAAGGGAAAGTGGAAAGCACTCACTGCTTAATACTCCTGTGGTTAGTTCCTCAGTCATAACAAAGGTCTGCCGGACAGTGATTTTCATACTCTCAGTTCCTCCCGCTTCATTTTGTATTTGCACTGTGGCTCAGCATCAACATCAACATTAAGATTTCTCTTGAATATCAATTATTTAGCGTTTGGTTGGAATTCATTTTCAAAGGGCTGAGTTAGATGAAGAAAACTGTATCAACTTGCTTTTATCCAACACTGAGAACAAGCCAATCTAAGGCATTGATGTTATTTCTCTGCTTTGTTGTCTGAATTGGAGTCTTGATCCCCGAGACACAGCAGAGGTTTTGTTTTTATCTTTGGATTAAGGAAGCATAGGTCTTTTTAGATTGGGAATGCTCTCGTAGGGGTCAAATAACAGATTAATAGGTCCAGTAATGAGCTCCCTTGAGTGTCAAGTCTCTCAGACTTCCCCAACCTCCGTTATGTCCTTTTATGATGGATGGCAGCAAACATCGTTCACATATCTCAAAGAAAAATGACTCAGATGCCATTTGTGTGAAGGAGAAACATCAGCTGTAGTGATATATTGTTCTGATATGATGTTCTCTTTTGTATCTTTGTTTTTCATCCATGCTTAAACTGTCACTGCTGTCTCCTTTTGTTTGGTCTCCTCACAGCATCGCCGATGGTAACACGCCTCTCTGGGTTTCTTGAAGGTGCTTAAAGGAAGTTAGGTGTTAGATCTGGTGAATTTGTCTGCTTTGATTCAATCACCCTCTTCGTACGCAGACCACACACATGAAAATATGACAAGACACCAATGCCAGTCAATCTTTCTTCACAACAACCCCTTTACTGCTAAAGCAGCACAAATCCATCAGACTTTTAGGCAATCAGATCATCAGATTATACGGCTGATTTTAAGGGGTTCATATCAACCCGACCGTTCACCCAAACACCTCCTGCCCTGCTTCAAATCACATCATTCATTCATTCATATAGGAACATGATGTCTAGAAAACAGGTTTCATGTGTATCCAGATTTCTGATCATTAGAGTCATGGCCAAAAGTTTTGCCAGTGGCAACACACTGACACTAAACTTTTATTTATTTGCCAGTAAACTTTTTCAAACTCATGAAGTCCTTTTGATGTTTCTTCACATGGATGTAAAAAAAAAAAACTAAATTAAAAACTCAAGCAGCATGAAAAATAAACTTTGTGCCACTGCTAAAACTTTTGACCATGACAGTAAATCTATTCAAGCCAAGTGGTGTAAGTAGCGATACTGTGTAATCTCTGGCCCTATTCAGTAGCAGGAATATTTCTTCCTTTATGTTTGAGGCCTTTGTTTTTAAATAATCATGCTCTACAATATATATATATATATATATATATATATATATATATATATATAACCAGTAGCTACAGTATTATTGAAGGAAAATTGAATGCCGGTTAAAGTACACTTAAGGTGTGATTGTCATATGTCATACATGACACATGACTTATTTGATCCCAGTAGAAAGTAATTGTTTGGGCTGTTTGTCTCATTACTTCTTCATTATGACTTGAGATGTATTGTCATGCAATTATGTTAAAATCTGCTTCCTTATCAGCACAAATCGCTAACCAAACTGCAAATTTAACTCTGAATTATTTGGAGAGAAACGGTGTCAGAGAGTCTTCAGTGATTGCATTCGACCCTTCAGTGTCCAACCTTTGCATTTCTTTCCTTTTTTTTCTATGTCTGCTCTCTAGCCAGTACCTACCTTAAATATGAGTGCATTTTGCCTCCTTTTTCCTGCAGCTTTGAAAAGTAAAGTACTTGTTTAAGACTGGGAAAAGGTTATTGTGGTTATGGTTGATAAAAAGGTCTCTGACAGGATGTGAACTTTGAAAACCCGTCGTCACAAAGTGCCACTACACCTTGCTGCATGTAGGGCGCGGTACTTCCTGTGCTGCCACTGAATCTTGACCATAAGCTGTAAAGTTTGCCATAGTCCAGTACAGATGTAATTTGGTATTTCAGGTGGTCACTTTCACACGGTTTTGCTCACCTATTATAACACTGAATCATTATACTGTCATTTGTAGATGTACCAGGGATTGGTAAAATTATTCTGAAATGTCACCAGCTACTGAATAAAATTACATGGAAGTGATGTGATAAGCTCTTTTTTAAATATTTATTTATTTTTGTTGCTGTTAATCAATTTCAATTCAATTTTTATTTAGATGGCATCAAATCACAACAACAGTTGCCTTAAGCTGCCTTATTTTGTAATGTAAAGACCCTACATTAATACAGAGTAAACCCCCAAAATTAGATGATCTCCTATGAGCAAGCACTTGGCGACAGTGGAAAGGAAAAAGTCCTTTTAACAGGAAGAAACCTCCAGCAGAACCAGGTTCAAAGAGGGCCGGCTATCTGCCATGACTGACTTGGGGTGAGTGAAGGAAAACTGGACAAAATACTCACTAGTTTTAATTGACTATTTTCTTAAGGAAAAAAAGCTAAGCATGTAACTAAGGTGTAATAAACAATGAGGTAAATGTATTCCAAAGTGAGGGATTAAGTTAGTAAAACATTAAGCATGCACAGATAAAATAAAACCTTACAAACATTCTATTTATGCCATAATTTTAAAGATTTTTTGGCATTTTAAAGATATAATCAATGTATACTCGTGCAGTACTCATTAATAACATACTTATAACACATTTATAACATATATAACACATTTCAACATGTAATCCATACTGATTATAGTTACTTATTTTTGTAATCTCCTTACAGTACATCTTTTACTGTTCATAAAATTTAGTTACATTTTTTACATGAAAATTATTCAGGAATAACAATTTCTATGTTCTGGCATGCTGACACTTTGTTCATTAAGCTTTATGAAAGGCAGTAATGTTGTAGGAAAGTCAGAGTTTCACACCTACCTGCTTTGTCCAATTTATGGTCAGCCTGCTCTCACTGCAAAATCTTTGATGAGCAGCGGGCAATGTTTAAAATCCTTAACAGTGTCGGCCTTGTCATCTCGTGGCTGATTAAGAAGTGTCAGGCGCAGAGCATAATCAGCTGCCAGAGTGGCTCCCCTGGTCAGATATCTCTGTCCACCATCATTAACTGACCTTACACATGTAGAGAATAACCACAGGGGGAGAACAGACAGTACAGCAGTCACAGGAGACAGATCTCAGGAGGTGATTACTTTATGCTACACCATGGAGTGATGCTAATGACCTCTATGCTCTTGCATTAATAACCTTTGCTGTCACATTATCATGTGGCAGAGGTGTATGGCAAGGTCTTCACCTCTCTGGAACAGTTTAACCAGAAAAAGCTCTACTAATGCTTGGAATGAGCTTAGATGTTTAGGACGTGCAGGGGTAAGCAGCAATGATGGCGATAGGCAAAAAAGTTCATATAATCAACTATAACAGTGTCAGACATTGTTTGTGACTCGATATTCTTTGGACCTTAGGCTTAGTTTATAGGACGCATAATTCCTAAATTATTTGGCATTTATGTAAAGAGCAAAAATATCCTTGTTTGGGTCTGTGTGACGTGAATTTTGTTTATGTCCACAAAGGTTTGCATTGGACCCCTTTGAACATGCAGTATAACTGTGTGTGCATCATGGAATTACACAAGAAAAGTGAACTGTATGGAGGAGGCTGGCTGGCTGGATGTACTCTGGCTTACTTCTGCAGTCCCGAGACATGCATGTTATGTTATTGGTGACTCTAAATTTGCTGTATGTGTGAATGTGAGTCTTGTCCTGTCCTTTCACATAGGAAGCAGCATGCACTGCGTTGTGGTCTAAAACATCTACCTTTCTATTGCTTTCACTGTACAATAACAATTTGCCATTGCATTGAGCAAAGCGTAGTGCAAGCATGCCAGTACTCGTGTGTGGCATGGTGTAACTTATATTGGTGCAGTTAATAGAAATGCAGAATTGTAGTACATTTGAAAACCCTGGCCGCTGCAAAAAATTACAGTACATGGAGAGAGCAGCGGACAGCTCAATGCAAATTTTGGGCTGTTTGCTGAACAAAGCGATCACTTCCTGTGTGAAAGAACAGACTGATGATGTATCCAGGGTTTAGCCTGCCTCACCCTTGATTTAAGACAGCAATGGAGACTAGATGGCAAAAAGAAATTCCAGGCTGTTTTTAGGAGTGCTTGCTGTTTCTCTCTCTTTCCAGCCTCAATGCTAATCTAGGCTAGCCACATCTTAGCTTCAGCTGAATTCTTAAAGCACAGACAAGGGACTGACATAGATCTTGTTACACAATGCATCTGGCAGGTTCGGTGCAGAAAAGAGATTTTTTTGTTTGTTTATTTATTTTTCTCATTATAATAAAATAACTGTCTAATGCAGAAGTGAGGCTGTGTGCACTGTCACAGAGGAGAAGAGCCTGCCATTCCAAATTCAGCAACAGTTTCTATTACAGCCTAAATACATCCCATGCAGAGCGGGAAAGCTTTATGTAATTTAGGAAACAACTTCAGAGTGAAAATAGCTGAGTGATGTTGCAGCCCAGCCAGAATGAATGCAAATCATAGCAGGTATATTAACAGACATCTCTCACTCTATGAGACACGGACTTAACACCATGCTAAATTGTTTGTCTTGCGCTTTGGGCTGATCTCTTCATTATATAGCTCTCAGGTGATTACTCTAGGATTTAACCGATCTGTCTGACTTGTAATTGAAAAGGAGAAAACACCATAAAAGATAGTGTATGAAGAAAAAAAAGCTGGATGATATTAAAACACTTGAAGAACAGTGTTTTTGCTGATGTCTGATGTGCTAGTTATAAAGAGTCTTTGCAACATTTTGCATCTTTGCTGAGGCAGCTGACACTTGAGAGGTAGACAGCCTCTGTGTGTGACAGTTAAGTGCAATAGCCTCTATCTTAGCATACTCCCACCAGTCCTGCTCATATTCAGTCTACGTCAGATATTATTTTCTCTGTTGTGGCTCACTATTCACATGTCAAGTGGGGCCATAACTTGTGTGTTTGGGTTCCACACCAGTACTGATGTCATTGCGCTTTTGTCCCCTCTTTGCAGACCGAAGCCCTGAAGGCAAATGTGCACATTCACAAGGTCGAGTGGACAAAGGTCTTTGGGTTCATGGATGTAATGTACGGAAAATATGAAAAGCTATCATGTTATATTTATGCTACCTTCTCCTTGGACTGTTTCAGATAGCGCTCACCAACTTTTTTTTTCAAACCTGCCTTATTTTTCAACATAATTAGTCTGCCGTAAAGTGGTAAAAGTGAATCCCCGGATTTTTTTTTTTAACTTGACCAGCCAACAAGAGAACATATCTCCTTAGTCTTTATTTCTCTATAGCAGACAGCAGTGGTTAAATGGTTGCCATGTGATTCCTGCGTCTTCAGCAGACCCAGGCCTAAAGGAAAAGTGTCGTCTTTGAATTCGCTGCAGAGACACAGAGCTCTGGCCCCTTTCTCCTCTCAACTTCCCCCTTGAAGTTTTTTTCTTGCAGCTGAAAAGAGAGCAGGATTGTGCTTTAAAAAAGAGAGCGAAGGGGTTTTTAATCTGAGGAATGAGTGCTTTGCCATGCAGCCCAGCTCTAGAGAGAGTGCCAAGCAGGGCCGGGCAGTGTATTAATATTTAAATTCCAGTCCAGATAATCAATAGAAGGGGGTACTTCTGTGCGCTGTTACCCTCAGATGGGAAGCGATAATAGGGAGAAAACCTGCTGATTAGCCTCCTTAGAAGCTCTCTTCTCTGTGTAGTGCTCAATACTTTAGGAGTGATTATAACCTATTGAGGCAGAAAACCTGATCGAATATAACCTCTTTTGAATTCCTTGTTCCCTCAATAGTGTGTCAAAAAGAGCATTCAGTGCTTCGTGTTACAAAATCACCGCTTCTTTAAGTTGTTCTCATTTCTTCTTTGCATATGGTGCTCAAGAAAAATTTCAGGCAGCCTTTATATCGTAACATAATGCTTTAATATGGGTGGCACAGCCATAACAGGCACCAATAGAGAACTTATATTTTATTCTTCTTTTCAGTGTACATAAAAAAATCCCAGCTTAGTCCTTTTTGTCTTTTGAATGCTTTGAACTCCTTTCAGCCTTTAGGGGGACTTTTTGTGCTGTGGACTGTGGTGTGCATTCACTGTAAAGGCACTCAATGCCGCAATAAGACCACAAGCAAAACTGAGTGTCTTAAGCGGGACCACACATCTAAGGCATTTGCATAATTTAAGGAGGGGAAAAAGAGAAAAGGCAAAAAACCAACCCTCTTCATTTAAGACGAGAATCGAGGCAACGCATACCTCTCTCGACCTATCGGGTTACTGCATTTTTTGGTTAAAATGGCCCAACAACAGCTAAAACATAAAGTCTTCATCTTTAAGGCTTTCAGACCTAGGCGTTAGGTTTTAGCCACTTTACCAGTGGCTGAAAATCTGTGTTCAAGAGAGGTCAGGTTTTTTTTTTTTTTTTGCCATTGTGCTCACTTAGTTAAAGCATCACAGATAAAGAAAAGGGGGTGTGGGGAAGAAGGATGGGGGGGGCGCGCCAATGGTTTTCCTGAGGATAATATCTCGTTTGAAGGGCCAGCAGAAAGAAAAGCAGAAGGAGCTGAAGTAGTGGTGGTGAGTATCTTGAAAGAGAGCAAGGCCAAAGCTGAACTGCTCAGTTCATTTTCCACCTCACTGGCCGTCGTAATCCATCTTGGCCAGCTGCTAACAAGATTGAGTCTGAAGTTTACCTCCACAATGAGATAATCAGATTAAGATGCACAAAGATCAAATAATGACCCGGCTTTAGGGCAAGTTCAGCAGGCCCTTGATTATGATGTGTGGTCTTTCAGATATATTAACGAATGAAATTGTCTCGCTATAACGTGTTTGAAATTATCAGAGGGACACATCTGAGTGGATTCGAATCAGTTGGACACTTAATGCATAATTGTTTGAGCATTTTTTTAATGACTATTTTTGAGTTCATCCTCAACTTTTCCTTCATTGCAATGAAAAAAGGCACAAGCGCATGCTATTAAGCTTTCCAAAGTGATATATAATTGAGAAGTTTTGTCTTTTCTATCCAGACTTCTCTTTCTCTGCATTCTGGTTTGCTTTAATGGAGTAACGGGATTATTCAGAGAGGCATACAAATGTGATTGTCTCACAGCAGATGGTGCGCACTGCTTCACCTTTGAGAGAAGTTAATTAAGCCCGCCATATTGTGCCTATCCAAGGAAAAAAAAATGCAGATGAATATTGAGCAATCGAGTCCCGTCTTTTTCTCAGAGCTCAGCACAGGGACAGAGGAGGCCATTGATGCAGAATTATGTACAGACTTCAGTTAATTCACATCCATTTTACAGCTCTCTGTCTTTTCCCACGTTTACTCAGACCTCCTGAAAGTTCAACCCTTCCTAAATACGCCACACAATGACGCCTGCCAAATTCTCAAGCAGCCTCTGTTGTGCGATATCAAATGAGTTGGTGGGAGGGAATGCTCCTAATTCCTCCACTCTCTCTACATCAACAAATTACCTTCCGTGACCTTACAAAAAACTCAGTTTTCACGCTTATGTCACTCTAGTTATATTTTAGCCACTGAACAAAAGTCAGAAAACTTAACCTCTATATTAAATCATCAGTTAACTCCACAAATACCAGCGAGCTAAAGCGGCGACTGCATGTTTCCACAAAACATCAAAGGCCTTCAAGTTATGATGAAAAAAAAAAATATTGCCACGGAAGTGCGGATTATTAAACCAAGTGAAGTCAGAATAACAAAATAGTGTTCAAAGTGCCCAACATGGAAGGGGAAGCCTGCTGAGTGCAATATAAAAGTAGGGGTTAAGCTTATTGTAAACTCCCTCTGCTACGTTCCAGAGGTAGATGTTACATATGATTAGAGGAACTCTGCTGTGGCCGTCACCACAAGCTACTTCCGTTCCAGTTGAGCATTGCTAATTTTTTAAAACCCTCGACCACATGTGTGGCACTACTATGCAGCTCCTTTTTTCCCGTCTTTTTGATCTTTTTCGGGGAGGTGGGGGCGACTGCAATTTTATGGTAAAATGCCTACTTGAACCTTATCCTCTAATGTTTAATCATGCTTGGTGTTTCCCAAATTAGGTGAGGAAATAAGTTAAAATAGGTATAGTTGAAGAGTTGCTTTTTTGTGCAGTTGGCTGTGGAAATTTTCAGACACAATTTTTACAAGTCTGTAGCCACCAACTAAATTAAATACTCAAAATGCAAATGATGGCAATTGAAGGTTGAAGTAACTTTGAGCACTTAGAGCCATTTTAAGCACAAGGGTATCAAAAGCATTTCATTTCACTCAAACGCTGTTTCATAGACAGATGTGAGCTATTGCTTCGTTATCTCTTCATAAATTAAGCAGGTAAAATGTCTGGAAAAGATGTGTGACATTTGTTTCTGTGAACCCACAGTATATGCCACATGACTTCTCAGTGTGACATAAGCTTACATATTGATAGGACACAAAAACAAAGCAAATCCATTCTATACACATGCAAACACACATACATAGAGCTAGATGGAGAGAATAGGAAGATCAACAGTTTTAAAAACAAAAAGTGCTGGTGAAAAAAAAAGGCCTGGATGTCAACAGAAGACAAGAATGGTGGGTGAGTGTGGGACGTAGTCTTTGGACCCATCCTAGTCTACACAGAGGGTTTACTACGAAGTACCAATTAGTGATCAGTCTCAAGATTAGGAAGTACTTTGCCAGAAAAAATCCAGACCAGCTCTGAAGCAGCATTCTTTGGAAAAAAGACCACAACATGAATATGACTCCAGTCATTCAATTCTACAAGACAATATGGTGAATTAAGTATGAAAATCAGAATCCATTTAGCCTGCTTCTTAATAATAATGGAGCTTAAGTGCTTCTTAGTTTTTAATAATCCGTACCAGTAAATTGCCGCCAGGACTGTGTATTGAATTTTTTTGTGTTTCTACTTATTTTAATAAAACTGCAATCTGCCATGACTCTAAACTGGCTGAACCTACCTGCAAACAGGACTCTGAATGTCTCCATCCCTACACTTTGTTTCCTCAGGAAGTGGTTCAAATTCACTTATCATATTCAGATAAGTCCTGTCAATGAACGTACACCAGGGCGAATTTAAATTTCCTACACTCACATAAATGTGTGCTCAGAGCAAATAAGAGGCAAAGTTTTGGTTTGTGTTACTCGTGCAAATACATTTTTGGACATTTCACAACTCACAAATGTCTTGACAGCCAATCACAGAGCTACCTCCTTCCAAAACATAACCAATCAGTAACATATTATCAAATTACCAGAACATTCTTTGATGTTGATAACTTTTCATATTGCTTCAGCTTCTCGGTCAGTGGTATCAGGATAATCCAGTTTAAGGCAGAATTTCAGCTCAGGTGCATATTTGCCTCTACTCGTGTCTTCAAGTGTGAATTTGTGTCAGGCTGTGTCGTTGGATACTTTACTTTTAGTCACATTTAGTCTTATTGGATCATTATTCTAACAAATATTTTGTTAGGAAATTCTACAAAATTTGCCCTTTTACCTAAATATATATATATATGTATATATATTTTTTATATATATATTCACAAACATGAATGAAGTCCTCCCTTTGACTTTTCAGGTTGTGGCCAATTCATTCTTGTATTTGGAGTGAATAAAAACAGATTTTAAAATGGCTGTTTTCATGTTCATCAAACAGAGTATCGGTGTTCAGGTGTTCAGAGGAGTAAGAATAAATTGTTAATTACTTTTCAATAAATTAAATGGCTGAAAGTAAACTTCATTTAGATCACACTGGACCTGTGCACTCGCTCAGTGGATACACACGGGTACAATCTGTCATTCAAAGATATTTTTCCTTATTTAACAGAGTACGTAACACGACCCGAATGTGACAAGAAGAGCAGCCTGTGATTTACGACAGAAGTAATATGAGTGCTGTCCGCAGTGACCATCTCTGTGATTATACTTCTGCTCCGGCTAACACTCATTAAAACAAGGGTAACACTGCAGGGTAGAGGGTCATATTACAAGGTTGGGGATTATGCAGCTCCATCACTTTTAAATTGACAACACAAGTTACCCAGATCTATAATTATACTTCTCTTATATGCTGTTACATTGGCTAATGATGGAGGAAACTTGAAGGTTTCTCTGGGTTAGTTTTAATGAGTCCCCTTTCTTTAAAGACCACAAAATGCCACCAATTTAAGTCCTGCCAATGTTCTCCATTTCAAGTCGAGAAACACCCGCCGAGAGGAAAGAAATCATCTTGTTGACCAGCCGTGTCAGCAGTTAAGAAGCCAGCATGAGCCCGCTCATTCTCTGTGGCAGAGATCAAATTAGAATTCATGAAATAAAAGTTTTCTGGCATGCGATGATTTTTGTGTCACTCAAGCTTTTAATTAAAATAAGAATAGTAATGTGCAATGTGTGAGTTTTAAAAGGCAACACCGGTGAACTAACGATCCGTGTTCTTGTTCATTTGTGAGATTACTGTAATTGTGTGGAACTGTTATAATTAATTCAAACAACTCTCCGCCAAAGCATGAAATGAGAACGAAAATCAAGGACAGAATTTATTTCAAATGTTATCACCTAGACCAGGTTGGTATGTCTCGTGTGGTAGAGACCTCCAGTGATAAGTTTGCCTCAATCAGGTTTAAAGACAACTCAGCTACCTGAAATTCCCCCTTTGCTTTAAATTGCACAACCAGAATATAAAGTCTGTACAGAAAGAAGCATACAGTTACAGCAAGAGGACTCAAGGTTGCAAGGTCTTGAATAATCAGGTCCCGTCTTATCTTAATGACCTTATAGTACCATATCACCCCATTAGAGCGCTCTTGCACTGCAGGCTTGAATGGGATGCAGAGCCTTCAGGCCCCTCTTCCATGGAACCAGCTTCCAGTTTGGGAGACAGACACACTTTACTTTTAAGTTTAGGCTTAAAACTTTCCTTTTTGATAAAGCATATAGTTAGGACTGGATCAGGTGACCCTGAATCCTCCCTTAGTTGTGCTGCAATAGGGGAAACCTCCGGTGGGATTCCCATGATGCATTGTGTTTTTCCTTTTCAGTCACCTTTCTCACTCACTATGTGTTAATAGACCTCTCTGCATTGAATTATACTTGTTATTAATCTCTGGCTTTTTTCCACAGCACGTCTTTTATCCCGTTTTCCTTCTCTCAACCCAACCGGTTGCAGCAGATGGCCGCCTCTCCCTGAGCCTGGTCCTGCTGGAGGTTTCTTCCTGTTAAAAGGGAGTTTTTCCTTCCCACTGTCGCCAAAGTGCTTGCTCATAGGAGGCCATATGATTGTTGGTCTTTTCTCTTCATGTATTATTGTAGGGTCTACCTTAAAGCACCTTGAGGCAACTCTTGTTGTGGTTTGGTGCTGTATAAATACAACTGAATTGAATTTAAATTAAATTGCAAGTTGTCCTGAGTTTAGTCCAGAACTCAAAGAGCGCTGTTGGTCAAAATGCAAGAAGCTCTTAGTACACAGTTTATGAGATGTCTAATTGCGCCCATGCAAGAACCCTATTTTGTGCCATTTGTTTTTTGTCTGATAATTCTGTAATTGCAGTGTGGGATGCAGCCTTACTGTAGTCCCTAACTGTAGTTGTGGTGATATTTACCCATAACACTTGTTCATCCAAACTGGGGTTTTTCTATATAAATTACATATATTTATAATCCTTCTTCATGCCCATTTGATTTGCTGAAGTATCATATGATGATTGGATACTGTATGAGAAAAAAGAGGAAAAAAAATCTGTTTATCCACCAAGTTAAGTGAACTGGCAGGTGCTAGGTCTAGCAAAAAGGATTTTGATTTTCAGTGTGACTGATGTTGCACTCAGAGCTTGAGTGGTATTATTGGTTAGTGATTTATTTAATTTGCAGGCGCAGTTGGTGTCCGATCCGCTCAGTAGCAGTGAATTACGCTGTAGAGCAATATTACAAACTGACCTGAGAGTGTCCTCATTCACAGCTACACTTACTGTCTCTCTTTTCGGGTAATCGTCAGGGAGATTTGGGTAAACATCCGATTTCATTTCAAATGTGACAAATTCAAGTTTTCAGACACAGATGTGCAGACCGTTCAATTCATTTTATAATTTTTTTGCTTTTTTGTCACTGATGAACAACATTTTGTTTTTTTTACATAAACTATCAAATGTGAAATCTCAGAGGGAAACACTGAGAAAAAAAATAGTTTCATTTGATGTCAGCAACACCTTTTAGACTTCACATAGCTAATTAGGTCAGTTGACAAAACACTAGATGGCTGAGTATAAAAATGTTATCCCAGAGTGGCTAAGGCCCAAGACTAGTCCTTACCCTAAGGCTTAAGCATTAAATACATCATCTTATGACATTCATGTAATCATAATGTTAGATTGTTAGCTTAAATGACCCACCATCAGTAGCCTTGTTGTTGGATAAGGAGGAACTGGTGCTAGCTAGTGCTAGCAGTGAGTTACAGAATGTATTCTTGCTTATTATTTTATTTCGTGTAAACTTTTGTGGTAACGTTAGGATCTGTTGCTTCTTCCATTCCTGTTTGTTTTCTTTTCTTTTCTTTTTTTAGGTTTCTCCTGGTAATCCCATGTTTAATGTTGCAGCCCTGTGAATTTATATAAATCCCTAGACAAAGTGTTCAGAACTTGGACTTAAAAAAGTGTGCATCAAGGGCTCAAAAATGTCTGAGAGAGGGGCCTTAATGTAGATTTCAGTTTTACAGTGTGACAGTGATAGGTCCTCACGGTTTTAGCGACAGTGTGCCTCAAAGTTCCTGAACCTGTGAGTGTGAAGACTGGGATTGGGTCTGAGTCATTTGGGCTTTGTAAAAGTCTGTGTACCAAACAGTTTAACAATTAAAGAATAATGTTTTTCAATGTAAAATTGCAAAGACTGTAAAGATTTAATCATCTAAGCTACATAATATCATTTAAGAGTCAAAAAAATGAATGAATCTGTAGAAATCTCTTAACTTAAGGGACAAGACTGGGACAAAGGGCAAGCACTGCACTAAACCAGACGTAAACCAATTCATTGGTTTAAAAGTACTACTAAAAACTAGTGTTTTGAAATTAACAAAAAACTCATATAAAGAAGACGTTCTCCAGGCTGAAACTGTCCTGTGGTCAGTAAGATTTTTGGAATTCGCCATCCTAAAAGAAGAGGACCAGCTTCATTTTCATCAGCACACAGTTTGGAAGCCAGCATGTACAATAGTATTGTGGGGTTTTCGGCAACACAAGTTGTTAATTGCTTACCTTTAATACTCAATATACTGTATGTTGCCATCCTCTTGTGTCTTTTTTCAGGAAAGACGGTGCTTATTTCAGCAAGACTATGCCAAACAGCTTTCTGTATTACAACAGCATGGCTCAGAAGATTAATAGTCTGGTTCCTAGATCTGACATACACTGACAACATTTGGCGCATTATGAAATGAAAAATATGCCAAAGGATGCACTGAATGGTTGAACAGCTATAAGCAAAAGTGCGAAATTACATGGGCGGTGAATGTTGGTGGAGATGAGGAATGAAAAATCAGATTTACTGTAGCTTCTTGTACGCTTCTCCCTGAATCATCTTTGCAATCAAATTTGCACGCACTGAGGCTGGGGGCAAGAGTCTTTTTTTGAATAATAACAATAAAAACGAATTAATCCCATCAACATGGATGCCTGTTATTTCTCATGACTGATTCATCTAAGCGACTATATTCAGTTTTCATGGTGGAGACAAAGTCTAAAGGCATCATTCTGGTGAAAAACATAAATGCACAGTTATGTTTTCAAATCACAGCGTTCTCCTAGATTCAAACAATGTAGGCTAGACAAAACAATGCAAAGCTATTTGGCTTTTTTAGTTTGCAACCCCCCTTCCCCTTTTTTCTCTCCTCTTCTGTCTCTACAGAAATGACAGGAGAAGTGCACATTTGTAGCTTGCAGGTACTGGTTGGGGTACAGATTGAAGCTATGATATATGACATGTGTTGCAAGCAGTCTCTGTGTATCTCCCAAGGACCTGTCACAGCTCCAGCACAGGCAGTTAAAGGCTCTGTTATACGCAGTTTAATCCTCCATTTAGGTCACAATTCAACAGAAAGAAAGCAGGTTTTCGTTCACACACACCTCTTAATTTAAGAAAATTGAATAAGCACAATTCCCCCTGCTAGCTTAAAAATGAGCTTTTATCAGCTTTGGTTTTTAAAATTTCCCTGATTCTTGGCTATAAATGTTTAAATACACAGTGGCTAAGGAGCAAAACCATGTGTTTTATTGGATAGCTTATTAAATATAGCCATGATCATGTTATTACATGCTCTCTCGTTCTTTTCACATTGTACTTTTAACACATATAATACACATTTCCTTAAATATCAATTATATATTAGCCTTGTGCAAACAAATAATTGCTCTCTGTTACATTTAAAAGCTTGTGATTTTCCCCTCAAGTTTTTAGCCCCAGATCATCTGGTTATTAAAGCTGAATTATTCACTCAAGGTTGTGTCATCGCTAGAAGCTAAAACATGCACGAGCCTTGTCCAATAGACTTTATCTCAGTGGATAACTGTATATGTGCGCATGATAAACTGTGCTGTAAAGAACATGCGAAGGCATGTGTATTTTGTTTCAGGACGTTTCATGGCCACACATGAATGTGGTTAACTCTGAGAATCTGAGAAAAGTCTGATGGAAAAAATAAAATAAAATTGAATAACAAATGGGAACAAGAGGAGCTCAAAGGATCGATCTGCTTGTGGTGTGTTTTAAGGAATCAGATCAGGTCAAATCTCATTGAACGTTTTCTCTCCAGCTCTTTTGAAAAAAGCCTACATAAATTGAAACGGCAGTCAGATAGCAGATAGTAGCTGCAAGCCCTTAATGGATGCATTGTTGTGTTACTTTTACCCTCTGGAAATTGTTGCGATGCTTAGCCCAATAATAGTTATGTTTGACCAGAAGTAAATCACACACGAAGAAAACTAGGTTGATATTTTCCTCTAAATGGAACAAAATATGGAATTACGGTGACTTGAGATGATGAGAAACAGTCCCTGAAATGCAGTCTGAAGGTGTCTCTGTGCTTAGAGGACACAACCTGTATGTATGACATTCCACCAGGCTATATGCCTGCGTTTTCCCGTTGTGACCTATGGGTTGGGGGTTGTGTGCCTCTGATCACAGGAACAGTCTGAGGGGGAATCTGCTAAGAGTACAGTAAAGGGAGCTTGTCTTTCTCCAGAGCCTGCGGCCCGCTGGTGCTGAGTAAGCCCATGCAGCAAAGGATGCCTGTGAATTAATACTCCTTGACAGTAAATGTCAACAGAATTTAAATTACACTGCCTGCTCTCTCTCATAAGCATGAGAATGTCTTTAACTTATATTGGGTGCCATGAACACGGCCACAGGAGCCTTTGGGGGAAATCTTTTTTTGCACTTGAAGATGTCTCCGCGTTTGAAACCACCAGCTCAGTATTTCTTGTTGCGTATCCGAAACCAGCAGCAGATTTAGCAGGCATGCATGTGGCTAATTAGTTGAATTTAACCGCAATGATCATTAGCCTTGTAGACAGATCTGCTGCGATCTCAAACCAGTGCCCTCCCCTCTCCTGGTCAATGGAGCGTTTCACTGTTCATTAGGCGAAGACGTTGTGATGGAGCGGGCCTGGCTGCCTGCGTTAGTATTAAGCACTATAGGAAGAGCAGGGCAACCACATCTATATTAAGATTACATCCTCAACAGCACAGCTTTGCCTTGGAACAGTGTGCTGTTGGCATATTGAAATTTTGTTAGCATTCCAATTGATACTGAAAGCATGTTTTAAATGCATGAGTTTCATTCATCCCAGTATTAAAACATGAGATGAAAAGGCCTTTATTATTGATACATTAGTGCAGATACATTAGTACAGATAGTATAGATATGTAAACTATAAAAAACTAGATGTAGAGAAATGATGAGTATTTGGATCCTATGTATATATATACTGCATAGATTAAAACAAAACACACAAACAAAACTGAAAGCAGTGAACACAAAATTAAGCATGAAGTAATGACATCACATATTAAAACTTCAGATTTAGAAATAATATTGGTCTTATGCAAAGTCTATTTTTTTCTTGGTGATTGCAGCATTTACAGTATATGTAATAGCATAACTCAAATACAGGAGTGTACGTTGGTTCATACAACAGTTTATTTCTGTTGCTTCTGGGTTTTCTTGTTAATCATTTATTGATATTTAGGAGAAATTAAGAGATATGATTATGGTTGACCCATAACTTAAGTAAAATGAACAGGAAGTGAATCAGTGTGCATCAGAGACAGTCATAATAATGATAAAGAAACAATTTCCCTTTACAAAGGGAAACTTACAAATGTTCTGTTTAGAAGGTTGGTGTTGAAAAGTAACACAAATGTCGACGGGCAGTGGCTACCCTGCAGTGACCCCTGGGACTGGCCTTGTTTCAAAAAGACCACAGTTGACAGGCCAGCGGTATCAATGAGCTGACCTCTCTGGAGCTCATGCCAGCAGGTATTTTTCCAATTGTGTGTTTTTTCTTCTTTTCTTCACCTTGCCACAATTTGTTCAAGTTGTGTTAGGAGCTGTTGATGTAGGATTTCATTGGTTGTTCTACTAGAACAAGCAGTGATATTCAATGCACTCTGTACAAAATGTAATTAAAACCCAACAAAAATCATAATTTCTACTTTCATGTCTGTGTTTAATTGACTTATGCTGGCAGGTTGAGCTCTCGTACGGTCCAGCAGTGGAAAAATGGAGACGAGAAGAGAGCTAATTTTAGCTACACCTTCCAAGTTGATGACAGAGTGCTTTTAAAAAGTGATATAAGGGCAACATTAGCATCTGATAAGTGGGTATTCTGTTTATTGTTATCCAGTTGCTCAGATTAGTGAAACCTCTGCCTAAAGAGAGCAGACGTGGCAAAAGTACATACATTCGTCACCTAAGTAGAAGTACTGATACTTGTGTTAAAAAAATCCCCTAGTAAAAGGCTGCTTCTTCTACTCCACCAAAAGTGGGAAAATACAGGCTCTGAAAAGTACTCAAGATATGAAAGTAAAAACTAGGTGTCTAATCCAAATGACATTTCTATTATCTATTTTGTGCAAAACTGAAGCACATTGTTAATATGATAGTACAATAATATTGAAGGAATAGAAACTCTGTTTCAATTTAAATTGTAATTCTAATGAATTTATGCAGTTTCCACTTCTATTATGTAATAAAAGGTAAAATAATCATGTCCAGACTTTAAAGTGGGATTTGCAGTTTTCAACCTTAAGTTTTGTTGTGGTGCAATGATCAGTTGAGCTATGGTATTGCTCTTTAAGGATTTAACCAGCTGAATTCAGCAAAATATAAGCAGATGCTACATGAGCTATCATGGCTTCATTGGCTATTTCAGCCCTAGCTGGTAAAAACGTGTGAATCAACTGCTTAAATTTAAATAGATGCCTGTTACACTGTTACACTCTTACTCCCTTTATTCTCTCTTCTCTTCTGTAAAGCTAGCTAGTTGCTAATACTGTGCAACCGCAACAAAAACATAATTATATCACAATAGATTATATGTTTATCGCCATTTTCATTTTTCTGTTTCAAATGGGTTTGATGTTTGGCCTGCAGTGACAGGAAATTATAACTTCCCTCAGAAGTCTTGTGTTGAGATTTTGATATCAAAAAGTGGATTTTGTTCATCTGGCCGTAGCCTTTGTCCCAATGAAAACGCTACGTCCAGATGAACAGAATCCACTTTTTGGGATTTCCTTACCTGGATGATTGAGCATGCATCAGTATATTTATCTTTGTGTTAAAATGTGTGAATTAAAAGTAAAAATGTGTCCAAAAAAATAAATCTAATTAAGTACAGTAACAGAGTATGTGTAATTTGTTACTTCATAACTCTGACTTTAGGAGATCGTGATTCACCAGCGAATGTTTTCTTATTTTGAGTCTCATCTAAATATGTATTTAGCAGCCCCAAACAAAGCTTAGTAGTTAGCGTTTGCCCCTCCCTAACAATAAGATAAAGAAAATGACTAATTATACCCCTGCAGGTCACAATTCAATATACACCATAATTGGGATCATGATCACAAGTGTGCCAAGTTACCATATTAACATCTATATACTGAAGATGTGGATTGTTTTTGACCTCATACCTCCAAGTAAGCTTACGTTGTTAAAAAAAAGATGTATGTCTGAATTGTATCAGTATGCTTGATCTAGCAATATCTAACTATAGCTATCTATCTTGCAGGTTTACTTTAGTGTAAATTGCAAATGTTATTGAATGTAAGAACAGTGTCAAATCGTGGACAAGGAAGGAATATTACATGTCAACAGCATGAAATCACCTTTATATGAATAGGCTCTAATAAGCTAATTGACCTTTTCCCATCACTGGCTCTTTCACTGCTGTCTTAAGCTGAGAGAAATTGTTGAAAAGTGAGTGTGCTTCTCATTTTAGAGAGTACACGTGAAGAACTTTGTTTCTTCACTTAGCTTTTTAGGATTTGAGTTTAATGAGCAGACTTTCTCCTATCTAGGTGCTCAGGTTTCTTTTATCTCTAACCTACCACATTAGATGCAAGCATACCTACCTACTAACAACTCTCTTTTATTTGTGTGCCGAGAAGACAGAGGGCAAATGTCTTCTTTCATTTATTTCTAGTGTAGCAGTACTGTGGTGCGGGAGAGCATAAAATGTATTAAGGTATTTATAAATTGTAGTTGGAATATATACATGTCAGATGTTATTCCATTACAGTTGTTGTGCCATGTGTTCCAGCAACATTGCAGACTGCTCAACAAGGAGGCCACATTATAACCAATAAACATCAAAATTTTTGTAGAGTCTCCCACTGTGGTAGTTTCAGGAAATACATTTGTGACACCCTTTGGTTTGAATTCCAAAGTGTATTTGTTTAATGCTCTTTAAAGCTTGTCTCTGTAAGTTTTCACATCTGTCTTTGAATTCTCTGTCCTACAGAATTGTGGTGCAAGAAATGTCAAGACAGATCTTGACTCCACCTCCGTCCCAACCCCCTCTAAAACCACTTAGCCATGCTGAAGTGCACTTTGTCCGTAACTAGATATAAAGGCCCTTGTTTTGCTCCATTTGGAGAAGCCGCAGTGTCCAAAGCATTGAGTGTAAAGCGCACATCTCCTTGTATATGCAATTTTCTGTGCAAATATGTGTTTTGTTTACAGAGGGGGGAAAGATTCATTGGCAAACCAAGCATGAAGTGGAAAAAATATGATTCTGATGGAGCATGAGTGGTCAGTTAGAGATGTGTACCTTCTTTTCTGTCTTGACTATCCTAAGGTCATTTCTTTTATTCTGTGAGCTCGTCTTCCTACCCCATCCTACCCTCGAAGCCTGCTTTATCTCTTTAATTATAGCCCTCAAGAACAGACACGTAAATTTAAGAATTGGGTGTAAATAGTAGACTTTTATGCTGCAGTTTTGCATAATCTTTGACATCAGTTGCGTGTACGCTGGAGTATTATCTACATCCGATGTTTTCTGTCCTTAACACTTGAGGGCAAAAAGGAGATCCATACTTTGGAAAGTGCTACAAATTGAGCGCCGAGGGCCAGGCTTCTTCTCAGTAAGAGACGATAGTGTGTCCGTGGGGAGGTGACCACTAAGACAAACTGGAGTGCATTTTTCTGATCGTGTTAGCATCATAAGGATAAATAAAAAAACTACAGCTGGAGTTGTTATTAGGCAAATACGACTTGCTGCCCACGCTGACAGTAAGGGAAGGGTGTGAAACTTGTTTAAACAAAGATGCTTGCATTACATTAGATATTAATATTTTCTTTAGTTTAGATGTTTTAAAATGTTAGAAGTTGTAATAAAGAAACACTTAGACTTGAAGTGAAGACTGTAGCGTTCCCTTTAGGCCACATGGCGTAACCACTTTATTTACAGTAATTAAACCTGCTCAGCTCTTAAGCAGACACACACATCTCTTATAGCCTGTGGTGTTTTTGCTCAAAGGTTTATCTAGAGGGAACTGCAGCCAGCATTCACATATCTCTGTTTTTTCTTCTTTTATTGAAAACGACGGTATCAAGCTTTAGTGTAGAATTTTTTAGGGTTTGTGTTTTTAGCCTCTGTGAAGGGTTGCATTCAGCATCCCCGATGTCTCTCGTTTCATTAGAGAGCTCCTCTTTGTGGGTTTTCCTCTCCGCACTGTGAAGGCCTTATGGCTCAGACAAGGGAAGCCAAGAGAGTAAACATGCTGTGACAATCGTGTCCTCCTTTTTATTCAGAAGCTTTCACCATTGGCACGATGGTGGCCAGGTTAATGTCTCCATACAGCATGTCAGCAGAAGCATACTCTCCACTAGATGTGCACACTGGTGTCACCGTTAGCTTGGACCTGTTTGCTTGGAATATTTCACTGAAATGAAAACAATTTTGTTTTAGTTTAAAATGTTTTACACCGTAATCATCAGAGAGCTCTATGATTTTGGTTGAAGGTGTGTAAGAATGTAGGTTTCTGTCACGTGTCTTGAGTAGAAATAAAAACAATGATTCATCAAGACTATTTCAGAGCTATTTAATTTTATCTGAAAGTATGGTCAGTTAAGTTTATCATCTCAGTCTTTATGCAAGCTCTGATAAATTCACATCAGTATTGCATGGACAAGTCGCATTTCTTATCTTTACAGCAAATGTGTGAATCATGGTGCGACAAACCCTGTTAATCTGCCTGTTTACAGTTTTCTGAGCGGTATCACACTATTCAGGCCACATAGGGAGAAGTGGGGTCTCCACAGACTTCTGGATAGTCTTGTGTCATTTACAACCCAGAGCGACAAAAGATGTGCACCATGCTCATCAGGGGGAGCAGCATCTCCTTTCAAACTCAAGCGTGTATGGCTATTTTGGATGGATGGTTTGACAAAGGCCAGCAATTTCCCAGCTCGCTGCCCAAATTCTTTCATTTAAGGAAATTTTTGACTCTAAATTGCGATGCTGTCTCCAGCTCTAAGCAAATCTGACATCATTGTGTGCTCCAAACTGATTACATTTGCCTTAACCAGTGCGCTTTCCCTTAACCATGTGGCTGAAATGAAAAGACATTTACTCTACATATGGAGCAGAGCTCTTGTCACACATACAATGAGAGGATACAGTGCCTTTGTTTTCTTATTTGGGGCATTTTTATGACATGGTTTGGTTCATCTTGTCCTGTTAAAGAAAAAAAATCCCTAAAAATTTATATCAAACAATCATATTCTATGACCTAGGATCAAGCATTTGTTTTTTGATGAAAGTGGTCTCATCCAATAAGACAATGCTCCCATCCATAGGACATGAGGAGTCACTGAATGGTTTGATGATTGTGCAACATAAGTAAATCATATCATATGGTGTTCAAAGGCAAGAGGTATCATCCAAGTCTTGCCATTCAGCAGCCGTTTGGTTATGTGCACAGTTACACCAAAGCCCTTATCTAAAGGAATGGACATATATCTATAACTGTAATTTCAATGGCTAGCTTCACTAGTCAAATAAAACCAAACAAACCGAAAAACAAACTCCAGCTGCTAGAGCACTAAAAAATGCCTTGCTAGTTGACCTTGTGGATATAGTAAATTAAGAAAAACAATGAACAAAATGATATACCTCTCTATTGCAAAAACAAGTTGACATGCCTGCAACTACATAGTTTAAACTGTCAACTTACTATAATGATCGTACCGTATATATGTATACCGTATACCTTAATGGGTGGGCCAGTCTCAAAAAACTTTCAATCGAGATTTTCACACATACAGAAATTATTGACTATATTATTTGTACATGCTTAAGAAATATACATATTATGTTTATGTCATTATCTCCAAGTGAATACGATGACGTTCTCAATTTGCATTTGTTTCACATGTGATATGTAAAGTATGATGATGCCCATATGCAACTTAACAGTGAGCAAAATTGGTATCCATGATGAAATTTTATACCACTCACCACTAAATACTCATGAAAAACTTGAAAATAATTAAAAGCATTGCAGGCCTTGTATCCACATGTGTCAGTGTAGCTGCACAGTGTCAGGTTTACTGGTTTGGTAAGGTGCAGAGGCACAACAGTTGCATTGGCTGATAATAAAAAATCCTCCTGCAGATGTCATTTGAACTGAACTGAATAGTTTGGGATTCTTTGAGTGTCATCTCTTTACTTCTAAAATGCATTTGTTTCAACCCAACTAGTTTTAAATTTTGATACTGATCCAATAGCAAGTAAATATAGGGCCTATTGCTAGTACCAATACCAGTTTTAAGTATCCTAAAAGAAGAAAATGAACTATTACAAACCAAACACTTGTTTTTCATTATTTTTGGTGTGTTTAAAGTTGGAACCTTTTATAATAAATAGCAAATATATTTGCTCTGACTATCGCTCAGGAAAGGAATGGATTTTTTCTTTTAATTAAAACTGCAACCATCACTCCGATGACTTATACTGGGGTGAGATTAAATGGTGTATAACCACTAAATATCTGAGGTCCAAGTGATCTCAGGCATGTGTGAGCTGTAAATAGAGGAATATATGCCAGGGCACAGTCTCTCAGATCCTCTATGACTAGGTTGCTTAACAGTTTAGAGGATGCTTTGAAAGTGAGATTCCTCCTCGCTTTAACTCATTGTCACGTTGTTTTTCAAGTCTATAGATCCTGCCTTTAATCTGTTTAGCTGTACTTAAATTGGCTGCGTTGACATCCACTCGCTTTAAGGCTGGGATTCCTTTTTTCCCCCTGGTCGAATACCCTTTCACGTAACTTAATATGCCATTTTGGTCTCCCGGGGACAATAATTGAGTTTAGGCGAAGTTTAAATAGCTTAAAGGACAGGGAATACAGATGGGCATCTCTGTGATTAACAAACTCCAACCCAAGGTCTCTGTGTCAGGCGCTGGATTAGGACATTACGAAGAGAATGACAGAGCTTTTTGGCACTTTATTCCCTCTCAATAACATTCTTTCACATATTAACTTAATTCCACCCCTAGGTAGGGACTTTATCATGCAGAAGACCTTAATCCACTGTTGTTGAGTCCATCTCGCCTGAGCTTTGATGAAGCCCCCCTGCTTTTCTGTGGGTGCAGCGGGCCTTGGTAAGACAAAGCACCCGTGACAGAGACAATAAGATGCAGCTTGAACCACAACAAAAAGAGGTTTCATCCAGTGGAGTGGAGAGAAGAGTCGCTGTTGAAGAAAAATTAAGAAAACATCAAAGGATAATGAAAAAGAAGAGAAATTTAGTCAGGAGTGCAGTGGCGATACTTCTGGTCAAGAAATGTATCACTATTAACACTGTGTGTGCTTTTATTAGTGTGCAGAAGGCCTGGCCCCACTGATCTCTTGTATAGCACTTTATCTGAGGGCCACCTTTGACCCCCTGTTCAAAAGCCCCATTTGATATGATGAGCGTAAGCTTTGGGTGTTCTTTTAGATCTGGTATTGGCACTATCTTGAATTGAAAAGGCGTGTTTGTGGTGCCAGCAGCCAATTTATCCTTTGGCTTCTGTCACTCCGCATGGGAAAAAGATTAGCAGTCAGATTCTCCCCCGTCAAATAACCACCAAGGGAAAATGAAAAGTCAGAGCTTCAGTCACGTCACCAAACAAACTGGGAGGTTTTTGTGCTTTTAATTGATTAAATACACTGGTCATTTTAAGTAAAGATTTGAATGATTTCTTAGAACAAAGAAGAATTATACTTTTGTGGTGGTGGTGGTGGTGGTGGTGGTGGGGTTCCCGCAGTACGGACACGGTAACAAAAAGCTGAGCAGAGCATATGAGCAGTCCATTGACCGACCTATTGAAAACATCTCTGTTGCACCCTGAATAGTATAATTAATTCAGTCACCTGTCTGAACTTAAGCTGTCCATTTGATTGTCAGTGGTGCAGAGAGTCTTGAAGGTTTTGATCCTTCTAGCACCAACAGATGGTTGTTGTGGCTCGGCCCAGGCTGGGAATCGCTCCTTAAGAGCAGACAGTGGGTTGGAGGGGGAAAATCCCCTGTTGCCGTCCCTAAGAAGACCATAAGCTTGAGCAGAGAAAAAGAAAGGGCCTGCTACTGGTGCTAATTACCCAGAAACCACACAGAAAGTGCCCACTGTCACTAACTGAAGAGGTTCACATCCCTTCTTACACAGATAAAAGGCGTAGTACGAAAACATTTCGCAGGGGACAAAGGAGGGAAGATTACCATAATCTTTTGGTTTGTATCCCCTGTAAGCTGTCCGTGTGTCCTTTTCCCTCACTCTCTCCCTCTCTTTCTCCTCCTCCTCCACCCTTTCTCTCTCACTCTCCGCTGCTCTCTTGTTTCTTCTTGTCTAAAATCTGGTTTGAAGGAGCAGAAATGGTGGGAATTGGCTTTACAGCCTAGGCTTGACAGTTGTGTTCTTCCCGCCTTCCTGTGATCATCCCTGTCATTGGTGGGTTGCTGTTGGGGTAATCAGACAATGGCAGGCGAAACGAGGTGTCACTGTGCTGACAGACCCCTCTTCATGTTATGTCATTGTTAATCCTCAGCCTTCAGCCTGCTCCCACTGCTGCTTTCATCCGAGCATTCTCAATGAAGGGAATAGGGGATAAATATGATGCCTTCATATTTCTACATATCAAAGCCCTCTCAAGCGGCTGTTTTCTCCCTAAGTGGTCGAGGGATTGTACGGCGCACAACTCGGAGCGAGAACTTTTTAAATGAGGACATCACAGCGGCCACTTCCACTTGGCTCCCTGACTGTCCCAGTCACAGGAAGCCTGGACCAAAGCCAGTCACACAGCCAGGAAAACAGTCGCTTTAAAGGCGTTGCATAAACGCTCTCTTCTCTGGCTGCGGATCACCCCAGAGGTCTGATCCTTTTAGCATCGCGGCTGCCTTAGAGCACCTCTGCGAAGCTCATTGGAGACTGTGATGAGGCGTTGAGATACAGAAGAGGAAATGGTTTCAATTAAAGTCAGAGAGTGACGGGTGACACTAAGAGCCCCGCGTCTCTGTGAGAACAACAGCAAGTGGTAGAGTCTCCGGCAATCATTATCCACTGCTTTTATAACATCTAAGAGCTCAAAACATTCAAACTGATGGCAGGATGTGTGCTCAGTGTGTAAGACATCCCATAAATGGCTCCGTTTTCACTCTCTTGCTGTCTGCTTTTTTTGGCTCCTGAGTGGGTGGTATTGAAACAATGACAGGAAACCTGCTAGTTTTGGTAAAATCTCAAGTTTATGAACGATTATACTGCTTCTCAGCAGTGTTGGGGAAAGCTCTGCGCATATTTCTCTCATGTCAGTGTGAGCAAAGTGACTATTTTCATTCAAATAGCATAGTCATTGCATTTCTTCAACGTATCCTTTAGATCAGTTGCCGTTTGGTTGAGTGTGTTTGAAATTTAAGACAATGAGTTGTTTCTGTTCACCTGCCTTAAATGCAGGTCACGGTATTATTTATCCTTTGAGCAAACCTTCATTTGTACTTTTCAGATGTGACGCTTTCAACTAAAATACATTCAGCTGTTCATTTTTTCTTTTTTTCCTGTTTGGTTTGCTGAGCTCTGATTGCATTTGAAAGTGATGCCACAGGTCCGTTCCCATTGTGTGTGCTGTGCTGTGAGCCTGTTCCTCGTGTCTTTGACAGCCTCAGTGTGAGACTGATGTTTTAGAAGGTAGACATGTGTGCTCCCTGTAACGCTGTGTTTACAGAGCCTCCCCGCCAAGCCTCTGCTCACTGCATACATGGCACAGAAGGCCCAGATGAGATAACACAGTTTACTGCTGCTCTTTCTAGTGGATGGAAGCAGTGAGGGAAAGGCAACCAGCGGACAAGCTGCTCTGTGGCTCAAGCTTGGTTTTTAATAGATATCTAAATAGAACCACAGCCACATTAATTACTGTTGTCCGGCTGATTACCATAATTAATACTGCACTGATCACAATAAACATCCCCATTAACAATATGAAATATGAATACGAACGATATGAATCAATCAGCAATGAAGAAAAGTCTTGCACAGGATTTCCACAGCCTTAATTATACTGGTCTGAGCAGAAGCTTCTTGTATTTAATAGAAGGTAATAGGATGGCGCGGTGGTTAACACTGTTGCCTCACAGTAAGAAGATCCCGAGTTCTGTGTGGTGTCTGCATACTCTCTCTGTGTAGTACTCTGGCTTCCTTGCGATTGTTATGAAATCCCTCCATTACTTGATTTCAGCTTCATTTAGATCATAACAGCAGCCCAAATTAGAGCCAACTGAAAGCTAGTGTTGTAATTTAAATGGTATTTTTTGATACAGAGTGAAATTGTACACTACGTTGTAAGGTATAATGGTGATCAGAGATGGGCAGTACTGTAATCCGATTACTTTTTTCAAGTAACGAGTAAAGTAAGGGATTACTATTGCAAAAACGGTAATTAGACTACTGTTACTTTCCCGTAAGCAAGCTGCGTTACTAAAACCGTGATTTTTTTGCGAGAGTGTCTCATGACAATGACATAAGCGAGTGCGACATTCGTGGCAACAGCTGTGTGCAGATCAACAATGGATAATATATCGAGTGCGGAGAGAGTATGAGTGTGCAGCGTTTAAAGCATGGAAGTACTGACCTTACTTTGAGTCTGATTCCGTAAAAAATGACAAAAACATTAGCGTCCGCTGTTCACTGCGTGGGAAGAAAACTTCTTTTTACAGCGAAAAAACCCCTTAACTTCCGAGCAAGCGCCGAGTGCGCTACCACGGAATGAGAAATTCACAGAAAAACTTGCGGATTCTTCCACTAACCGCTGCGGCACACCTGCAGCAGGGCAAACATCCGCCTGCTAGACAGGTGAAAATAGAACAACAGGACCGCTGAGTCTTTGATTTTATTTATTTTCTGCTGTGTTTTACTTGCATTTATTTGAAAGACTGAGTGTAAACATAAAAAAATATTTTATTTTATGTGCTGGAATGTGCAGAAAATAGGTTTAAATGTTAAACAAATTTCTTCCAGTCAGAGAATGTTGCATATAATTAAATTTTTGCTTGATGCATAAAGTTAAAAGATTAAAACTAATAAAACAAGTTTTAAAAAGAGAGTTTTCCATTTGATTACATTTTGTATGATGGATTATGCAGAAAAAGTAGAATTGGGCTGAAAGATCTATCGCTTTATCACCTATTCAGGTTGTAAATCATGTTTTTAAAAAGTAACTAAGTAACTAGGTAATTAATTACTTTTGAAAATAAGTAATCAGTAAAGTAATGGGATTACTTTTTTGGGGAAGTAATCAGTAATTAGTTACTGATTACTTTTTTCAAGTAACTTGACCAACACTGATAACTTTTTAATACTTTCAAATTCTTTCAAATAAATGATGCTTTCTTTCTCATTTATTGTGATTTGGATGGATATAGAAATTAATCACTATGTGTGCTTGCAAACAAAATCTTTTCCCAGCTTTTTATATTGTAACAAAACAAACAAAAAAACAATGCATGACAAAAAACAAACAGTGTTATAGTGTTACACTATATGTATATGGAGGTCTGCTGGGTGAGAATGATGTAAATTTCATCTTGAGAAATCAAATGTATGACTACTGAGTCCTCCAAGTATAATCTAATCTAATCTAATCTAACAGATGTCCTTCTGTGTATCTCAAACGTATAATGAGCAGGATTTGAAACTGCTATCTCCTTTTGCTTGCAAAAATTTTGGAATATATACCAATACATCTATAAATTTAATCTCAAGAGAAAAGTAAAAGTAAAAGTCCTTTTGATTAGGTCGCCAACTTTGTTAGCAGTTTGAAATGGGACCTTGAGGGCACTTAGTGTTTGTGTTTAAACAATAAAAAGAGTGATTTTGTTGGAGGTTTAAAAATAGAGAAAGCATTGTTATTCTTTGGTTATTTCACTGAAGGTCAGTGTGAAGTTTCATATGATTCCCTAAGTTCACATCTTTGTCATGGGGTCTCTGAAGAGACTGATACAATGGGAATGAAGCTAGCGCTTGTTTCGTCTCTTCACCAAACCAATATTGTCATGAAGCTGTATTTACATGTGATATGTGGAACACATGCTATCGACCATTTTGAAGCTCCAAAGGCACACACACACGAACCAAAAAAAGCCAGCTCCACAGGAAGAAGGGATTACGTTTACTGCTGTGAAAGAAAGACACATTACATATGCCCTGAAACAGCTTCTCTTGTAGCACAAGTCAAGATGACAGCCGAGTTGTCTGGCAAAGGCCACAGACCGGATTGCACAGAGCTGAGCACATGTCTATTTACGCTGCTACAGTCAATCTGCATCTCTTATTTAACCTGACTGAGCTCATTTACAGGAGATGGAACAGGGGAAATAGACAAGAAACAGGAGATGTTGCATATTTAATCCAGAACATTGGGTAGTAGAATTTTTTTTGACAACAAACAGCACTTACAGACATGCTACACAGAGATTCTTCTACCCCGGAGCCCTGTTGAGAAGCAGACAGTGAAGTGCAGGCCCTGAACCAGTCAGCTAAAGATCATTCTCCATTAGGTTTCTCCTTTATAACAGCAGCCTGTCACTGAATTCAAGATATCCACATATAAAAACCTTTCCCAAAGCTGGATCTGGAGAAGCAGTTCTCCCAGGGAGTCAGCAACATAATTATATCCTAGAGTCCTCCACAGAGCGTCGCTGGGGAATATTTACTCGAATTGTTTCTGAATCAGCGAAAGATCATGCCGACTCTGTGGGATTTTGTGGCAGAAGTGTTTTAAAAGTTGCTTTAAAAAAAAAGTGAGTATGTATACACAACTAATGTATTTTTAATCCTTGCCAAACTGTAATGGGACTGAACAGAAGTTCAGTGTTTGGGTGCCATCTCCACTAATTACAATCACGATCCATAATTGAGGGGCAAATGCATGGAAAATCGCTCTACATCACATTTAATTTTAGTGACAAAGCATTTCAGAGCAGCGGGTGACTTTTTTTGTATTCTATCTTATGCCTGGGTGGTGCCGCGCTTCGTTTTGTGACAGACTTTATTGAAATAATCTGGTTTGTAGCGGGTTGCATTCAGGGACTTGCTGTCCAAAGGTGTTGGGTCTGGAATTTGAATCGTACTTCTTAGTGCTCCATTTTCCTTTGTTCTGTTTGTCTTGACACTTTATGGTAACGCAAGCTTCTTTAACGATTCTGTGTTAGCTTGCGCAGTTAAACTAGGCCTATATATTTAAATGTTTTGTTCTGAGGTTAACATTCACACTCTTCCTCCTCATGATACTGTAAATCTCACGCTTCACTGAATTCATGTTATTAGTCAACTGGCTCATAATCCTTTGTTAACTAAATGGATCCCATGTATACAAATCCCCTTAAGCCGAACCTGTAGCATTCCTACTTTGTGTAAGCTCTCTCTCAAAAAAAGGGGATTTTAATTAATTCTAAAAAAGACCATAACCTTTGGGAATATGAGCTAGCGCTCTTTCGTCACTAAATCTAGCACCGCCAGATGGGATGTTTTAGTTGATGGATTTTTACTTCTTAACATAGGGTCAACCCATGTTGTTCATATTCTTCAGCTGCTAAAAATATTTAGGAGCCACTTAGCGCTCCGGTGCTCTGTTATCTTGGATTTGTGCATCTGTGTTGGCCTAAATATGCTTTTTCTTCAGTGCGGCCGATGCTGCGCTCTTATGGAACCCTTGATCAAAGGATAATGCACAGACTGTCACTTGGCCTCCCTTAGCAGTTGGCAAGAGTCTGAATTATTCAAATACATTCTCATGAATACTTGTGCAGCTTACAACACTGTTGACGGCAAATAACATTTATCTAAATAGAGTAACATATCCTCTTTTACAATTCCTACCCAGCCCAGTAAAGAGTCTAATGATTAACTATTAATCATTTTCTGTAGGCTCATCACTTGGACAACCCCCTTCACATTAAAACATCAGTCATAGCAACTTACATTAAAATGATTCTGCCAATATTTCAGTTTTGAAGCCTAAAAAAAAGCACAAGAACAGTTTAGTTTGACTCACTTTTTTTTTTTTAATTTTGCTTAATTAGGAGGAGTTTGTACTTTTTCCAACATTTTTTTTTTTTTTTTTTTTACATAAGTAGCAAGAACAATGTCTCCCTTTAAAAATACTTACCAGTAGTTAAAAGTTCAACATTATACCATTATAACAACTAGTATACCATAGAGTATTGTGTATATACTATGAAAGTGCAGGTGTATTGGTAAAGAAGTGACACAGTGAAGTATTTCTATATGGCATAATGACACATAGAAAGATCACAGTGGATTATTATTGCATATATAATGTCCTTTCTAAGCTATCACTGGTAAACAATAAACATTAGTATTTATGGATGCTCTTAAAGGTCTGCCAGTTATTGGTACTGGCGAAATCTGAACATGTTGAATGGTTCAAGCGTTTTATCAAAAGATAATGATGTCACTAATATCTTATAGTCTGTGTCATACCAATTTTATACAGTCTAAATGATTAAAACAAATCTGATTAAATAACTGATTAGTTTGGATGGAAGGCTTTGCAAGCCAGTGATCAGCAGCATGTATCCTGAAAGTAGATCTCGAATACAGCTGGCAAAATGACAATTTCAGGGCATTAATTTGAGTTAAATTTTTCATCAGACCTAAAATTAAATGTGTGGAATGAATAATGCGGACTTCTCATTGCCCTCCATTCCTACGATGAAGATGGAGCGTACAAAGTTAGCATGACTTACCTGCAATATTAATTTGTACTAGTGCTGTCACTGTTAATTTCGTTAAAATGACATTAATGAGCTAACCGTGCTAACGCGCTAGCGCCGTGCAGCCCCACGCACAGGGCGATCCGCGCTAACTCGCTAACGGAGATTTGCCGCGTTAATGCAGTTATGGCGTTAACGTCTTTTTAATGAGATTAACGCTGACAGCACTAATTCGTACATATACCAGTTTGGCAAAATATTGCAACAAAATACAAAAAAAAAGACCACCCAAAAAAACCCAGCATCACCCTTTAAACTTCAAAGTCGCTCTCATGGCTAAATGTCGTACAGGAAACTACATTTAATTTGAGTTTTATACTTAAAATTGTGCTAAAAAAATACAGCACTTAAATATGAAAATATATTTGACTGCAGAAAAAATGTAAGTTTTTTTTAATTTTTGTATACCGTGTGATTTCGTGGTGAAAAACAATAACACACATTTAGAGGGTAACTTGTGTTATTTGTTCTGTAATTGTTTCTTAGTTTGTTTTAATGTTTTCATAAAACTGATTAAAACTGTATTGTATTGCTAATTTTTTTTAAGGAGGACTGACTGAAAAGACTTTACTTTTAAAATCTTGGATGGGTGAAGCTTTCCGCCACATACCCACTCCACTCCATCAATCAAGATTTCCACCCTCTCCACCTCCACTGCTGTTATCTAGGTAAGCCAGCTTTGTTACAGGTGGTTTCTCCCCAAAGTCTGCAGAAAAAAAAAATCATAATTATATTGCATTAAGGTTTTTTTTATGTGCTGGGCATCCTGTTTGCAACTTCCTCCCCACCAAAAGGGCTGTTCCAGAAAACCTCTGTTTACTTTCAGGCACACTCAAAAGCAAACTTTTAAAATGATTCATGTAGTTTGACCCGACGGCTGAGTGCTTATGGGGCACGCTATCATATCTGTGAAAATGCTCTCAGCGCCTGTGTTCATGGCTGAGACCTTTGCTGCATGTCATTCCCTTGCTCTCTTTCCCAAATTTCCAGTGTATCTTTAATGTAACTTCAGTTTTGGAAAAATGCCATAAAAATCATCTTTTAGGGAAAAAACTGTGTTGTTTTTTTTTTACAAAGCTGCAGGGAGCTTGCACTTTTTGCCCTGACATTGCTGCTTTATGCAACTGTTCATTTCCTTAAATGTCTGCAATGGAGGTGGAGAGTGCAAAGTTAACCTGATCTGCAATGTAGATACAAAAACTGGTTGCTTTCTCTGGTTACTTTAACCAAAGTTAGAATATATATACTGTATATACACTCACTTTATAGTCAAGTGGAAACACACATGACTGTAAAGGGTATTTTTTATAGTTCAACACAGTTAAGACTGTAAAAATATTTCAGCAGCTTCTATTTTTGTGTATCAAATCAATATCATGAGCTCATTAACCTCACATTTATGAATCAGGACTTCCAGCATTTGGATTACAGCTTTTTTACTATATCAGTCAATATAAATCAACTATCCTAGCTTCTGCTACTTCTCTGCACATTTTCAGGTTGGAGCTACAGGTTGTTAAATTTAATTAGAGTAGCTTAATGACTGTTGATGCTAACTAATTTAGTAGCTACCATATAACTTTATCTCTGGCTAAAGGCGAACACAGACTTGAAATGAAGCTTTGATTAGATATTTTAGTCCTGTATTACTTGCAAGTGATATCAGCTAAAACTGAAATATAAGATATGTTAACAAAAATAAGAGTTAATTATACATTGTTTTAAAACTCATTATATCATTGTGGATGAATAAAATTAATCTGGCATCCAATCAATCCATCTATTTTCTGATGCTTTGCTTATCCAGTTCAGGGTTTCCGAGTTCAAGGGGAAACTCAAGCCTTTTCCAGGTGATGCTGTGTTAAAGGTCAAAAGTGAGCCGGCAGTTGTAAGCACTGCACCACTGTGCTGCCTCAAATCTAGCCCAATATATAATGGTTAAAGTTCACTTTATGAGTACAAACATATATTTACTACAGTATAAACAGGAATATTTTAATATGTGATTTGATTCATATAAATGGGAGTGAGAGGTTTGGAATCTGTAAAACTTTGGATAAAGTGCTGTGTAGGTGGAGCAATTGTTGGTTAAAAGAATGGAAGACATTATCATAAAATACATTTGACTGCTGTAAAATGTACTTATGTCATCCTCACAAGGGAAAAATTTGGGGCCCACCAACATGGAAATATCTCCGTGACTTGTAAATTTGTGCATCCTCTCAGTAAGTAAAGCTATTGATTTTGTGGGCTTTGGATGTCTCCTCTTTTTCCTGAAGGTGAAATTTTGGAGTTGTGTTGCTGACAGAGGTCAGAGGAGCCCAGTAAGACTATGTGACCATGATTGTCAGGTCATCTTTTCAAGCCTTCTCTGATCTCACAGCTCTATATTCATCCCACAGATAGGCCAACTGAAAAGATAAAGGTTAGATGTACATATACACAAGTCAGTGTTAGTAGAGCAAATTCAGTTTTGTGCACAAAGATTAAATTTGTACTGCTGCCTACTGTAAATGAAAGAAAACTGCTCAATCTCGCATTGGCGGTGCAGCAGTTTTCTGTAGCTTAGGGCTACATCATGTGGATTTGACATTAAAATATGTTGGGAGCAGAAATGTTTCACTTTTTTTAACATGTACTTTGCAGTAACCTCGTGGAGTATCTAATTTGTCTTCCAAATGCAGTAGTTAAGAGCAATCATCCTTAGAGTGTCAGGAGTACTTATTAAAACATGGGCCTATGGCTGGCAGATGGTGAAATTTACATAATCACCATAAAGTTGATGCACATGTTCTGCACTATTGTGCATTAGTGTATGTCTCTCTTTAAACTAGGAGGGTATCTGCTAGCTTGTTAATTGCAAAGACACTTCAAGTAACTAATTAAGTTTGTGACAGATTTGGGATACATGCGAGTTTTTATTCTAATTTTTGTAGTTATATGTATATATTGCAATTTAATTGACCTCACAGTCTTCAGATCATTTCGGTCTTTGGATCAAGCCGCCACTGTGGCTACTCCAGTAATCACACCGACACTCTGCTTTTCAGTTACTCGTCTTATCAGCTCCACTTTATATCATGTTGCTGAGGAAGAGTGAAGGGAATGAATATTTCAGCAGCTGAGTGAGCATGAAGCACCAGCAGGGCTTCATACCATCTTGTTTGCACTTACTACAGCCATTAAGTTTACAAGCAGCATTTGTATTTATCACCAGGCCTGGATGGTTCGAAGCAATCAAAAACCAAACACAAGGAGAGAAATACAAGGTTCAGGTTGACATGTGAAGAAAAACTGAGGTGAAGTGCTGACATGCTGATGTCTTAGCAGATAACACTTAAATCATTTTCCTCCAAAACTTCACTGGTATGGGTTCAAAGAGATATAGCCATAATACAAATTTTTGGAGTAAGTAGTGGTGTTTGAAGTTATTTTATGGGATTTTGCTGTAAGGCCCAGAATTGATTTGCAGAAGGGATAAAAGGAAGATACTTTATCTTCGGAGCTTTGTCGGAAAAAGCTTAGCATCCATTGGTAGTTCCGCCAATATGCCTGCAGGGCATGGAGGTAGGGTGAGAAGGGGGTGCTGGCATTGACATTATATACCAGAATGAATTGTGCTGAGTTTACACCTCCTGCTGCTTACGTTCTGCTCTTTCATAATCTTTCATGAACCATACAATGTTTTATTTAATGTCCTGGGTCAGAGAGAAACTTGAGAAAAAACATATTAATAATGAAACGCATAGTACTGGGGAGGGAAAGAAGGAGAAGAAAAAAAACTTGGTTTGAGGCTCCTCAGCAAACAGGTCAGAAGGACCTTTTGAAGTCTACTGCTTCAGCGCAGTCAATAGTTTAAGAACTTGTGTTATTTCTGAATGTAAGGCCAGCTTGGACTTTTTCCTACCTGAAAATGCCAAATATCTATCGCGGCTGCCCAGTGTCTCACTGCGGTCCTTGAAAGGCTATTCAAGCAGCCAAAAAAAAAGAAAGAAAAGAAAGAAAAATCCTCAGTATTTCAGGTTGGTACTTCAGTAAAAACATTCTGTGACCAAGAGATTATTCTGTAAACACCCTTTGGTTGAAAAGTGGAGAGCGCTGTCTTTGCAGCACCAAATATCTCATACCTCTCTCTCTCTACACATATATATATATATATATATATGTAGGGAGAGAGAGAGAGAGAGAGAGAGGAAGAGAGGTATGTGTTCCATATATTTTCCCCTTAACCTTTCTGACATAAGCTATTCCTATTAGTACTAAAGGGAGCAAACATATGCCATGGCCATAATGTTTGCACTCCCTAATGAATCCTCATTTGCGGTTTGTGAAAGCTCTTGGCCTCTCTGCCTCTCTGGTCTTAATTGCTTAATTACAGTCATTATTTGAACTGGAAGCAAATTCACCTGGCATGCTGACACCGTGCTGGCCTGGTTAAAAAAAAAAAAAAAACAGAAAGAAAGAAAAAAAAAATCCTTTGAAAAACTGAGTGGATGTTGCAGGGGTCTCCAGAGGATGAATGAAGATGCCTGATGTGTGAACCAGAGGGTTGTGATGTACTCACACACATACACAAGACAGCCCGCATGCATATACAGTATATCCACTTGCATGTATCTGAATTCCTCACGTCTCCAGGACATTTCGGTGCTATCAGATGAAAAAGCTCCATGTCAGAGCCTCAGTGCCTTCAGAGGAAGGTCCAGGGGCTGTGTGACTTATTCATGACTCTCCTGGTGCTCCCTGTCCTGGCTCTCTCTGCTCTGTGCTGTAACCTGTGTTGGCTCACAGACCAGCCCTTTGCCTTTTCATATGCTGCATGTTCGCTCATCCTGTTTAAAAAATAAACAGTAGGTTGCATCTGTGCTAATAATTCATGTGCTGGGAGAGAGAAAGGGGTTTATGTGAGGAAATGAGATGGCATTAGCACCTGCTTCACCATGGAATTAGGTTAGGTTTTATACTCCCTTTTCCAAAAAACATTTCTCTTCAGGTGATTTCAAAAACTATTTTCTTTTTTTTCTTTTTTTTTTTTTTTGTCTTTTTTAGCGTTTTTTTTTTTTTATCCATCAGAGGTCTTACATTGGTTAGATTGGTGATTATCTCTGCTGTAATTAGGCATGTATCTCACTGGTTGTAAAAGTGTCCAAAAAAAGGTGGTTACACATCAGCTCAGGTGTGAATGTCTGGAATGGTGTTAATTTGAAGCAGGACATTGCTGGAAATGAGCACTCACGATCATGTGACATTACATGGAGGGAAAAAAATGCAACAGGAAAGGCAATGAGGCAAAGGATTAAATTATAGAATGGTTTAAATAATTGTTATCATCATATTTTTAGTACACTCTCTAGAAATAGCCCATATTATTCATTTCAAGATCCCAGATTGCTTATTTTATACAACCCATATATATAGACAAACAACACATCACATCTTCCTCCCACTATACAAAAGTATATAAGGCTCCCACCTTCTTCATTTTTAAATACAGCCGTCAACTAACCCTGCATTCCCTTCAAAGGGAGCAACTCTGTAAACCTCGGTAAGTACATTCCTGATCAGATTGTGGCCTTACTTAACACAGCAGGATTTTGTAAATTATAGTCCCCTGTATAGTTAAACAGATGATAAAGCAGGGTATACCCACAGCAACCTACCCTCAGTTACTCAGTCATAGCTATCCCTTACTTGACATGTTGAAAATTTTGATGAATTCATTGACGTTTCTTCTAAATATTGAAAGTAATCTCAGCACTTTATCTCACTGGACGCGCATGCTTACCAACAGAGCTGCAGTACAGTTGAATTGCATGGCAGTAGTTAAATATTCAGTGGATTCAAAGCTTTAGCTTCTATTGTAACTGGGCTTTTTTTCCCCAGCTTAATAGACGTGGATTGTGTACATGATTTAGCATGACAGGTGTTATACTTACTGTATGGCAGGAATACACTTCAGCTATATTTAAATATATCTGGCTAATGCTCCATAAAATAGTTAATCTCTTTGCATCTTTCAAGACCCCGCTCTAAGCCATTTCTTTAAAACTTATTTTTAATCGTCCATGCTTAAATGTTAATTGCACATGCCTCTTCCAAACACACTCTTTTCTCTATTGTCAGGGGCTTTTTGTTACAGAAATATGTTACTAATGGCTTATGAATTAATAAGAACCCAAACTAAATTAGACTTTCATGCAAGGTGATTGTAAAGAGCTTGAAAGCCCCAACATTTTATTCAGATTTCAGAATTTTCTGGACGAGTGGGTTCCTTTTTGCCGTAGCCTATAATGCATCCTTTGTCATCATCTCTCAGCCCTGATTTAGGTTGTGGGATGCTCTTGGTGTAATTTACTTACCCAAGCAGAGCCATTAATTTTCTATTATTGTGAAAAGATGATTCGTGTTTTGGAGGCTGTCTTGATTATTTATTTAGATACACAGCAGGGAAACATGAGGCTGTGGCTAATGGAATATAAAGTCACAGGCCTCATTCCCATTCTGACATTTAACTACAGAAGCGGCACATGTGTTAATGTGTCCTCCCCAAGCACCTTAATTCGACTTGAAATTCCTAATGGAACTCGCTATCTGTGCTGGGCCTTTGAGACAGTGTGGGGGAAGGAGGGGGACACCAACTTAACACATAAATTCACTTGTCTGAGTCTTGGCTGTGCATCTAGTGACTTAAATGCTCCACTGCTTGTATGTCTAGAGGGAAACAGCAGCAGATAGTAGCATTTTCACTTGCACTGTTGCCTCCCGCCCCTTATTTTATACAGTGGCATGATATTTTGATTTTCCTAAATCACAGCTCTTCATATTATAGTGTGAAAACATCTGAGGAACTAGGTTTATTATACAGCAACCTTATAATAAGGTTTTTGCAAGTTGTAACTACTGCCTTTGTTAGTGGTTAAAAGGTAATTCATTAATGTTTCATTGTTTAGTTTGAAAAATAAATGTTCTCTTGCTCCTAGTTGTAATATGTCTTGCTTGCTCTGAGAATGCACTAACCAAATCGGTGAAAACGCTCATGAGCACTGGGAAATGAGTAGTCAGTGCGTCAACTAGTCAGCTACTTTAACTAGAGCCTATCCATGGTGGGATTTTGGAGCTGATGCTGATATTCTTTACGTATATGCACATAAATGCAATACATGTAATATGTTACATGGAATCCAGCACAACTACTCCTCGTTTAAATACTAATACTAAGAAAAAAGAAAAATATTTGAACTTCAGGAAATGCAGGAAATGCATACTAAAACCACCTGAATGGAGCAAATCTTTATTCATTCATCTTTTAATAAATTACCAAGTTGTAAAGGTTTGCAAATAATAGCCAGTGAGACAATGTAAGTGATATTTTCATGGAGTTGCCATCACTGAAAACTTGTGCAAAATGCTGTCACACTTAAATGAAGCTCTGCTGAGTGGCCAAAAATGTTTGCATGATGCGTTCGCTGGCTGTGAATCAGAGCCTTCACGCTGAGTCGTTATTACAATTAATGACAGCGTCTTATCCGAATGACTAACATGTGATGAAATGGTATGACTCTTTCCTTTTTGGCATTTCTCCAGTGCTGCGGCCAGCCTCAGTCAGGCTTGTTCACTTTACTGCAAAGGACATCTAGTGGTTACACACCCAACTGACTTATTCTGTCTCCATTCATTTCTAGTTGCAACCTTCACCGCCTCGCTGCTATAGCTGTCTAAAGCAAGAGCTGTAAAGAGAGTAATACCCCGATCATGAAATACTGTATTCTTCAAGAATGAAAATAGCTGTTAATTAAACAGCGTCTTTTAGAGTAAAGCCAATAGAAATTGATCTCATAAAAGATGTGATGGGACGGAGAGCTGACTGACACAGTTGTAATCTCAGTATGAATGTGTCGCAGGCCGCTGGATAATTAAAGAGACCAAGTAGTAAGGACATGGCTATTAGCAGGTTAATTAGGCAATAATGAAAGAGATACCTCAGGTTACTGTGGGCTTTAGTGCAATATGATTGCACTGAACAATATAAGGTGGGTGTTAAATTTAATCCTTGCACATTAATAGAGAAAGGCATACCTTCCAGTAAATTATTGCCAAGAGACTTCACCTGCTCTGCACAGTCACAAATGGAGAATTCAGAATAGATTCTATTTGGTGGCTGTCCACTCTGATTAGTTTGATGAAGCTTACTAAAGCTTTTAGAAGGGGATATTTGCGAATTTAGCAGGTGGCGCATATAATTCATGGATCTCCTTATTAGAGAGATTGAAGTGTTTCATTAAATGAGTAATTCATTTCCTGCTACTTTTTGACCCACTTTGACAGAAGTCGAAGTAAGCTGTCTGGCATGAAAAAATCCACCTAATGGTGGTTTCATAACCTTGATTCATCACTGTCATCGTCACTATCCAACAACCTCTTTGTTTTTAGTCATCTATTTGATTTAATTATGAATCACTATTTGTTATTATCAGTACACCTAGGGGAAGCGCCCTGCAGATGTTAAAAATCAGAGGATATGTCAGGTCAAAGGTCAGTGTCCAGCGTTATCCTCCTCACATTAGAGTAACGGCCAAACTATACGCTTCATTCACCTTCTTCTAATTGACTTACAAACACTGCTGTGCTTTAGGTGTCAAGTAACACACTGCATTAAGTATGAGTGTGAAGTCAATATGACTTTATTAGTGGGTAGGTCTCCATTGACAGGCCCCGCTTGCTCTTTTGACCTCAGCTAACTGTGATCTACTGTCCAGAGAGCGATCCTCTCTTCTCTATCTCGCCTTCCTTCCTTCCTTCCTTCCTTCCTTCCAACTTCTCTTACTCTGCCATTATTCTACCCCTCAATGATCATGTCACCCTCTGACTCCAAATCCTGGAAGAGCCCAGGCGGCCAGGAAATTCGACATTGTTGCTTCCCTTTTTAGGAGTCTATCGGTAAACCTTGCTAATCCACAAAGCCAACCTTGGATTTGAGCCGCTGAGTCTGAGGGGAAAGTAATTGGGTTGTTTCTAATAATTGGATTTTCTGCAGCTTGGTTTAAAAAAAGAAAAAATAACCAATGTCCAGGAAAGAACAAGCACCCACCCCTTTGAGCTTTGGTTCACAGGTCGAGGCAGGCCCCAGGTTGCGCATATAAAATGATTAACATTTAAAATCTGCTTTCGGCCGCTGCGTTTTAAATAGCGCTGTTTGAGAGGTCTAATTTTTGGTAAGTATGCTGTAAGTCCTCATTATATGGGCTGAATGGGTCATTAATGAAAAAAGTTATTAGTTGCCTGCATTGCAGCTCATCCACTGGCAGGAGAAAGGGTGAGAAACCCACTAAACATTTGGAAGTCTTATATGGGTTTATGAAAGCTCCTCTAATCTTGCCTTCAAATCTCTTCAAGGGCAGTTCTTTTGATTGTTGTGTTCGTGAGATTTATTAAAACTCTTAATGTGAGCATAACTCTGTGGGCACACCTGCACAGTGGTAAGAGTACATTTACTCACATAAACACCACAAGCATCATTTATTGCACTTTTCACTTCTAATCCATTTACCTCAAAGCCTTAGTTGCCAGTTACTTTAATAGACGTATGACAATCTTATAAAAGCTTCTGATGCTGTACATATATTTTACATATATATTGGTATTCATCGTTTTTACTACCTTAAGAAGAAAAAGTATATTTACAGTGTATAATAAATATATTTGCTTAAAGTTAAGGATCTAAATACTAAAGCACATCAAATCAGCAGACGTGATTGATGGACGACCTTTTGATGAACCAGCTCGAGTTTAAGCACGAGCTGAAGTATTGGATTTTTCTCTTCAATTGACTGGATGATCGATATATATTCTGTTGCTGCAGTGGTCTAACAGCTTTCTTTCAATCATAAATGTGTATTGTGCAAATTAGCACAAATAAATGTGGAAGTACTCAGTACCAGAGAAAAGTGTGTGTATAAAATGCTCAGCAGTATTAGCAAACTGCACTTATATTTTGAAACGTGAAAATAATCATTTTACATTCAAAAAGGCACCTGAGAGTAACACTTAAAGTTTAATACTTAACATAAAGATTTACTTGTGTTGTTAGTAAGTAATGCATCACATGTATTTATATTTAAGCCATTTAAAAGTACTACTGCAATATAAAGATGAGTAAGAACTGTCTATCATCCATTTAAATGTTGTGATAAAGAAGTAAAGATGCCTGAAAATGTGCATAGCATTGCTCGCATACTGACTGACTGAGAAACTAATTTTGAGACAATGCATCCATTATACACGATTTTAATGCATTACTTTTAATGCATTAACTGTTGACTGTGTGCGCGGTAAAAGCCCCAAAAGCGGCCGATCCTACTTTAGTTATTATCAGTGAGAAACGGCGCCTGGCAGTCTTAGTTTTAGAACCTGTATTCATTGGCTGGTTGAAAAAGTCCACAAGAAGCCATGGGCAGTGACGGAAATGAGCAGCGTACCACATGTTGGGCCCACGGGTAGACCAGGGGAACAACAATGCTTCCCATCGTGACTTTGAGATCCCAGCCCAGATTATTGGGAAGGAGCAAACTTCACGTTGCTTTAAGGGAATAGTGGAGGGGCTCGCTGCACTCTCCTGCAGCTTACCACCACCCTGGATGATACAGTGAAGTCATCTTGATTGTTCTCCCTTGTGAAGCCATTAGATCTAGAAACATGCTGGCTTCACAATGCACTACTCTAACAGTCAACATCTACCAAACAAGTTCTCTATACAGCAAATTCATAGGCTCCTACAAATGTTATTTTACTCTAAGTCCCTGCTGGGTCCACAGAAAGTCAGTTTTATGCTGGAAAAACATGGATCGACATAGAAAAGGTATAAAAAAAAGTTTAAGATTTCACTTCGATGTTTAGTTTTATCCAGAGGACACTAGTCTATATCTATATCTACATCTATATCTATAGCTTTTACCAATATATCATATATTAATAATGATCTAATAAATTTACAGAGTATGAAAATATATGGCTGATATTCTTTGGTATGTCTTGGTTGGGTAAATGTATCAGGATTAACTGATATCATATCATAGGAGTGGCATTTTGTCATGATTGCAGGCTAAAATCAGGACATAGAAACTGAAACAGTAATCGTAGTATGCTAATATAACACAAGCACTATATCAATACTCATTGGTAGTAATAGGGTCAACATATCCCCAGAGACAGCATCTATCCCTCACAGATTGAGATGTGGGGGTGAGAAAAGGAAGAGGCTCAGACAGGAAATCTGGTCCCCATCATTTTCTGTATTACTGTGCACTAAAGGTCAATGCTAAAAAATCTTCATGGAGTGACTACAATTATATATGATTTTTGCAAGAGCGGGAACAAAGAACCGAAAGAGCACAGTAATTTTCAGAAAGCTCTAATTTTGAAACATAAAATAAGGGCAAGTTAGAAGCACTAGGCAATCCTTGAGTAATGGAAAAACATCCTGTAGGTTATGGAGTCTGAAATTGGTGAGGTACTGGAATTGTATTAACACAACAAAGGGGAAAAAGGGTGAGGTGTACGCATGTATATACAGAACATCTGGAGACATGCTTAGAAGCACATGGGGCAATCTATGTGGATAAAGGGATCACTTACTGTTACATGCAAATTCTCGGTATCACACATCAAGACCTGACAGTATCGGTAAAATAACTGGTGCCTATAGCCGTGTCTGCACTTCTAATTGTGTATTTCAGCATTTGCACAAAAATCAGAGTCGCCTGTCCTGTCAGCTATGCATAGGCACTGCTCACGAGAAGCAATTCATGATTTATACCAGTGCATTATGCAACGGCAATAGCAAAACCCCCACATAGTATATGTACATAGAGTACAAAGTGTTCAAGACCATGTTCTAGATTAAAATGAACAAAAATGGCGCGAAAAGAATCCTTTAAAATACCTCAAAAATTTGCATTTATATGTTTTATTTCGAACCAATGAAAATACTGCATGTTTGGTATGAAAAGGTAAGACAGTGGCCTGCAGTAATGCAATTATTGCTCTTTTAGAAGTTCACACCAAAAGAGATAATGTGGAATTAAGAAAGCCAGCATTTTTTTCAGCATCAAGGTAAATGGAAAACATACAAAGGGAAAATGTGTAATGAGCACAACAATATGTAAAGTTTTACATTATAGACGACTTTGAGTATTTTATATATGCAATGTAGCATTTTTTTAAATATCTTATGAACATTTTAGTTTCTTTTTCTTTATGTTAGAAGAAAGTGTAAAATATACATTTTTGAAAATATTCACCAGTTGTGCATTCTATGTGACTCACTGATAATTTCAATTATATGCTGGCGCTTAACGTCCAAACCAGCATGCTGCTCACAAGTGAAGTTGTTAACGGAGCAACACTGAGAACTTCTGATTTCCTTTAAAGCAGAAAAAACAGAATGAGAGAGACTTTGTTCTCCCAGCATTGTCCACCCAAGTTCCCTCTTTTCTGGTTTTCATGTCTCAAAAGCCCACATTGTCTCCCAGGACACAAATAAATCAGTGTTCTTCCCTTTTCATCTATGTTGGAAAATAATTAAAAAGGGAGTGCTGAATTGTGTACAAGCTGATTCCTCTGTTCAGTAAGCCACCTTCATCTAACAAAAGTCTCTCGCCCTCCTTTATTTTTTTTTTTCTTCTTCCTAATAATATGTTCTGCTCTGTTTAAGATTGAGATCAAATACTCTCTCATAGAGCTTGGGTAATTAGATTTCACTATGTAAATGGCCTTTAAAGCGCACTAAGAGTGTGAGACGCTGTGCTCACATTTGTTCGCTGCACTGCTGCCTCCCTCAGGTCATTTGTGTATGAATCACTTGGCATCACCCTGCACTGAAACACACAGCTTTGCCTCAGAAACTAGTTCAAATAAACACTGATAGGAAAGCCTTTATACTAGTTGCTCAATGAGTCATTTGTTAAAGTGCTAAAAAAAAATATACAGCTTTTAGTCTTCAATTCTGCACAAATTTAATGCCTACTTTTATTTGAGTTTGTTTTCATAAATTATTTTTACTGATATCATCCACGATTACAAACAATAACCAGTTTATTGCACAATGATGTCAAATGCTTTTAAAGGAGCTGAGTGTTAATTTTGTTGATATGATTTAGAAAACACATTAAAAAAGCATTTACAAGGAAGATTTTTTATACAATCCAATTTTTGTAATCCAGTTTTAATGAATATTTAACAACTGATTTGCAAAGACAAATAAACAAAAAAAACATGTCTTTCCTTTTAAAGAAATTGCTTTCAAATGCAGGCAGAACACTCTGTGTATAATTGAGACGTGTGTAGATTTATTATTATTATTTTTATTATTCAAATGCCATCCCTTATTTTTGGGGAGGGGGTCGTTGGGGGGGTGTCTTGCTTGCGAGGCAGAGACAGCAGCTATTGTCTCGAGGAGACAAAAGGAGTAGTGACATCACTAATGTTTCAAAAATAAACTGCAGGCTCCTATTATGTGGTACAGTTAAAGCCTGGAAAGGAGACCATATGTTAGGCTGAGGGCTACGCTGCTGAGAGTAGCCACGCATTTCATATCGCTGACAAGTCTCCTCTCCCTCAGCCCTGTCAAACTGCTGTTGTAAAACAATTAAGCTCCTATTAACATATATTTTATTAATTGCCCTATCAACATGGAAACACAAAGGCATGTAAATGCCCTGGCTTGACAGATTTAGAAAAGCGTAGCGTGGCAGCTTTCTCACAGATAGTGACAGCTGAAGGAATCAGGTCAGATTATATGAGCATGGACAACTCAACAGATTTGTTTGCTATTGATAGCAGCAATCAATTCAATTAGTTGTCTCTCATACATTGAATGAGATTAGCAAAGGTGGTGTTTTGTCATTTACTGTTTAACGTATGCATGGATTTCTCTTCCAACAGGAAAAAAGCTCTTGATTTTTTTCTCTGTTTTTTTTCATTGTGCAGTGACTGTTTCATAATTATTGCCTCACAGCTTTCTATTTCCTCTGGAGTAATTGGACTGCCCTGTTAGATTATCCGGTCTAAATTGCAATACTAATTATAAAGCCTAACAGTTGTGTCGCATCAATAGTCTATTAGGATTAATTAAGATAGGAAGTGACAGCTGACGATTAAGCTCATCAGTTGCAGTTCAGCGATGTAGAGGTCAAACGATCAACTTCTTTTCTGTCACAGGAACGTTGAGCCTCGCTTCAAAAATGCAAATGCTTGTTGCTGACATGCGATGATCTGAAGTCACACGCATGGCCTGCTCTGCAGTTTCATTGTGCATCTTACTGTATGCAGATCTAGACGCAGCCCATTGTTAGCATGACACAGAGGCAGAACAAACGATTTCATAATTGATTATGCTCCTAATTACAAAGCATACAATTAGTGGAAGTTATTGATAGTTCAGCATGTGTCTTTTAACCCCGGAGCTGTCTGTCTACTCCCACAGGAGACGTGTGTCCTTCTTTGTTAATGATGGAAATGACTTTTAGATAACAAGCGTGTCCCAGACAATAAGCACTGTTTACACAGTGACCTGGACATTTACTTGCTTGGCCTCTGTATCTACCCCTCCCATTATATTTGCCAACACCACTCTAATTACAAGGCATCAAAATAGACCTAAAAGGCTTCTACCACATGCTTTGGTACAATCAAAAACGAGAGTTATCCTATTTTTACTAATGTGGAAAATATTTTTTCAAGTCTTGTTTATATCATTTATTAACACTATAAAGGGAAACTAGAAATACGCTTGTCAGAATGACAGGAGCGGACTTATGTTTTAATAGCATAGCCACGAAGCTCAGACATTTCCAAATGTCAGAAACCTGACTCGCCTGACATCCTTATCAACTGAAATAAGGTAGTGCTGGTTGAGGGAAACTGTTATTGGATTAATTAATTCTTTATAAATTATCTACAAGAATATTTTCTTTTCTATCATCTGTTCACAATTACAACTGTGAATGTTTTAATTGTTTTCAAGTGTTTAGCTCATTTTAATGAAAAACGTTGCTTTATTTATTATATTTACTGCCTATCATTTTATATTTTTTCTATATAAAATCACACTTACCTTTTTATGTATTCATTTCACCTTATTATTTGATCTGATATTACATTCACCTTATTCTGTTTCAGTAGTGTGTGTATTTACCCTTAGCTTTTACCAGTTTTCAACTATGCATGGTGTTTGTCAATTACTTTTTACACTCACTTTAATTTACCCTTTACTGCACTTTAGTATTTCATTATTTCAGGTTTTATGTTTGGCTAACTACTGTATTTTTTAAACTGTCTGTCTGTAACTTTAGGGGACATGTTCGACGGGTCTTTTCATTACAACTATGTAACAGTTTCAACTGTTACTCTATTACTTCGGGCCACTTGTTATGACTATTAATGACTTGTTTTCTCCTACTTATTCTAACACTTTTTACTTTGCATTGATTGTCTTTAATTGATCGGCAGATTTTACTTTCATATGCATTGACTTAGGACAATTTTTTTCATGACCTTGGCTGATTTATTTTTCATTCATTTTATCTTCTCATTTGTGCCAACAACAATTGTGCCAAATCACAACAACAGTTGCCTCAAGGTACTTTACATTGTAAGGTAAAGACCTTGCAACAGAATAGCACAAGTAAAGATCATTCCCTCAGTGTACAAATATAACAAGCACTAATCTTCTGTCTAGATACTGTAAAAGGATTTAGATAAAAATATGTTTCTTTTAAACATGCATGGGCATAATTTTAGTATCTTTATTTATAATCTGATGTTCTTTAATAATTACAGATTACTCCAGGAGAAAATTATCTGGTTGCAGTTGCAGAAAATCTCTCATGAGAATATTCAGTAGTGAATACGTTGCAAGTACAAGGACTATATTCAGTCCAATATAGTAAGTCTCTAAAAGGGCTTTAGTGCTAGGGGGCATACTTACCCCTGAGCTCCCAAAGGAGCAATGTTATTATTGGTAATAAGAAGCAATAAACAGGGTGTGAGGGAAGCATGGAGGTTTCACTCCACCAAGTGTAAGCGCTTCTGAGGAAAACTGTAGATAAATTTATCTGTGTTTTCCCGAGAAGAAAAAGAAAGAAAGAAAGAAATTGTGCAGCAGCTAACCAACAAATTTGTTAAGTAATGTTAGTTTAGGACCACATATAAGAGCTTGGCATCTGTACTTATGACAATTTCAATAGTTTAATCTTTCATGGAGGGCGGTGGGGAGTGATGCTAAACTACTGTCAAGACAAATATTTCCAGCAGAGTCCACTTGTATAATGGAATGAAAAAAAGAGATATAAGCAGGCACAAAAAGTGTTTCTTCTGCATCTTGCCTCCCGGCATCAGGCTTTTTCCTTTCCTTATCCAGCACAAAGAGTGCATTGTTAGCAGGGCCATTACAAGCAGTCTTGACTACACTGGACAACATATGGCTCAAGGGAGAAAGCTATAGATTGCAGGGATGGGAGAAATGGGAAAGTTCATCAGACCCATCTCATCTGACCTCGGTTGGTTCTGGGGAAAAATGTGCCAGGACGCTGATGCTGAATAGACAGATTTTCCAAATGCTTTGAATTCCGTTAGGATAGCGAGAAAGAAAAAGGCAAGATGCTCAAAGAAATGGATTTGGCCTATAAAGTGTAAGTGGCGTGATGCCCATTTCTTCAGAAGGATGACATTAGGGGACCAGTTTTATTGATGGCTGCACAAAAAGGGGTAAAGAGTGCACACAATCAGGAGTCAATTGAAGCGCTGGGAGATTAAGGCTGATATATTTTAGTCCTATAGCTTTAGGTCTTTTCATTTTAGACATACAAAGAGGAAGAATGGAGTAGAGTGTTCATTCTTAAATGCCTTTTTCCCCTCTGTTATTTGATTTCTTTCATTACATTTTATTATTAGCTGTTTCTTTTCTTTTTTTGAAGAATGGCAACCATGACCCCTCTTGGAACAGATGTATTACTTATGACATCCCAGTTTTCATCCGTTCACAATTTTTACATTAGAGTTAAATCTCTGCAGCTGGAATCTCACGGCTGAGTTAGCCCGAGCCCATAAAATATTGAAACCTTCAGAGCCACTGGCAGGCAGGTTGAGGGGAGTTCATGTCCAAAGCCAAGCTTCAGATTCACAGACATCCCAATAGGAGTGTACTACAGAAAAAAGCACTAATAAAAATTTCATTGAAATGAGACGGGGATATTGCTAGCATTCTCCCCAGCATCAGTATGAAATCTTAATCTGAGTTAATGGAAGAGATATGAAAGCCTTTCTCAATTCAAACACAAGCAGTGCATAATTTATAAATTATTGTCAGAAAAGTGATTCCGCTCTGAGATTTTACCCTCTTCTAGATGGAAGTGAACTCAGCGAGACAATAAGAAAACATAGTGTTTTTGACCTCTAATGCCAAGAGATTTTACAGTAGAGCTGTCGATATAATCAGGTAAACTGGTCATTTTTTTTAACAGAAAAAACACCGCAGCAGTGCTCAGAGCGAACAAATTCTAGCTGAGGCTTTCTCTGGTAAACCAGATCAGTGCAGAATGGGTAAATAAAACAGCCTCCGGAGGACGGAGTGTAAGAATCCTTTTGTCCTGAAGGTTGACAGTTTGCTAAAAGCTTCATAATGTCTCAAACATAGCGTCTCAGTGATGTAGAGCAGACGAGTGTTATTTTAAAAAGCCTTTCCCCTTCTTCCCCTCGCTCACTTTTTTACTCCAATTACACAAGATATGTTTGCATGGCATGCTCTGCGGTTAATTCGCAGTGACAGCTTCCTCTTCCTCCCGCATGTGGAGCGTAATAGAAACGGTGTCCCATGCTGGAAAACATTATTCACTAATGTAGCCTCAGCGTGTCCAGCGCGGAGCTCGGGGTTGTTCCTACTCCATTACATGGCAGGGAACAGGTCCTGATTAGGATTAGCACATGTACCCCCCCCTCCCTGAAGACAGCCAAGTTCAATCATCCTGACTACTGCATTCTATTCACACTCTGCAGACTCTCGGTTAGTGAGGCCTGCAGTCTCACGATTCCTTTTTTCAGGCAAAAGCTTGTTAGATATGCTTAAGCAGTTATTATAATTGAAACATTGTCCTTGTGCTGTCCTTTTTTATCTGTGTAAGAACTTGGTTTGATTAATTTGATATACTCAAGTTTACATATTATGACTAAAACGAACTGCCTTATTTTCTAGACTTTAAACTGCATTTAGAAAAACGCCTCAGTAAACATTAGTTATCCATCGGCCATATGATGCTCCTTCACGTTTGTGTCACTTAAAAAGTCACAGACACAAAGCACAGGATGTGTTTTACTTTGGCGGGACCTGCTAGATGTTCCTGGCAGGATAAGGGAAGCGTGTACACGGTTGGTTGAGTCAGGCGTATCCAAGGTGATAAAAGCATAAAAAGGAGGCATGAATGTTAGATGGGATGCTGAAGTATACACTGCAAACTTATTTAGGACAGAGGCATCCTGGCTTTCTAATGCGAATTAATGGACGTGTATCTCAGTTTCCCCTTTGCTTTCACGTGTTTTCGGCGTATCCGTCGCCGACTTCCAAGTTGATGAAGCTCCAAAAAGCCTTAAGGGAGCAGTAACCAAGGTAATACTGTCATTACATGGCTTCTGCTAGCATTCATAGCCGTGGGTTACAAACATAGAGCTGTCACATGTAAATAGGGGGTGTTATCCATTATTCACCTTTGGTTATTCGGTTTAATCAACAATAACAATGTTTAAGAGTTTGTTATTCATTGGGTGTGTATTATTAGGTGAGTGTTGTGAGGGAACAAGAGGAACACGCATACTCACTTCAGATGGAACAGTCACTGAGTGCAGGGTAGTAAATTGAAGTTGCCAGTAATGACTTATTGATGACCGAGCTTGTTCTTTACCCAGTTTAATTATGAGAGCTAGTTAATTCACAGCAGCTGGGGAGTCATGTTGGACGTGTTGGGTGTCATTAAGATATCCCACAACTTCATCACTAAGGCCCCATCCATAATTCAGCCTCAGTTCATGTGTGACTAAGAGAGCTTTATTTTAGAACAGCCTTAACGGGGTAAACTCATGTGGAAAAAAGTGCGCTGTGCTGCACTGGTCTCTGTGTCCCACCAAGTGGAAGAGTTAAGAAGTGTAAAAGCTGCCTTTTTGAGAGGCCAGAGAGGACCAGCGAAAGGAGGGAAACATCTCTGTGCAGCAGAGAGGTCACATGATGGAAGGGGAAGGAGGGCCATGTGCAGTGGGAGCAATTTCTTGACCTTCTAACTGTAGCTGAGGTGATGCTGTTCATCTTTGGGAGGCTGCTTATGTCAGTAGTGCCTCGGCTACGGGGCCGCTCGGGGACCTAACATGCACTCCGAAGTGTCCAGCCTGAGAAGAAAAAAAACAAAAAGGAAAAAAAAAAACCCAAACCTGCAAGATGTCTCTGGACTGGTGGTGCTCGCTCACTCAGCTTTACTTTACGGTTTCTCTTGTGGGACTCGACCACTCACTCTTCCTCAGTCTATCTCCTTCGCTCCCTCCCGTCTCCTTTCTCTTTCGATTCTATCCATTTTTTTCAACCTAATTTTTTCCCTCTCTAGCTCTCCACCACCCATCACATCCATCACTAGACTCTCACATCCGTCTGTTGTCTTCCCAGCGTATCCTGGCTTGTTATTGTTTTTCTTTTAGGCTTGGCAGGCCTGTATTCACAAATGGCTTGCTGCCTGCTGACCAAGGTTTCAAACCCTCTTGTATCAATTACTAGAGCAGAGCTGGATAAAATGGTAAAAGCTAAAATCTCCCATTTTTAACCCAATGAATATCTCTTTCGCAGCAATTTATCTCTGATAAATTAGAGATATTCTGATGGAAAAATCAGCTGCAAAGACTAATATGAGCTTGATCTACCTGGAGAAACACACACCTTGTTTTTGTTTCTCTGTTTACTTTCACCCGACTAGGCTGCGTGATCATGGGACGCCGTCCTGGCCCTGATCCCAGAACTTGCGTATTCATCTGGTCTAGGTGCTAATTTGTGTGTTTCATGCCTGTACTCACAAGCTTGTTTGCACACTCCGTTCCACCTGGGCTTGTTTTGGCGTCCTGTCAAAACCCGGGCCAGCGGAACAAACAGCGTCTGTGAAAAAAATACCCATGCATGTTTAATTATGACAGGACACATTCTCCCTCTCATTCTCTCCACAGACCTCTCCTCAGAGAGCACGTACCCCCTTGCAACCCTGCATTATTGTCGCCTTTTTTGAAGTATGGCAAAGAAAAAAAGCTATTAATATTTAAAATGCTTGCTGCCATCCCCTCATACATATAGAGACTCACACATGTGTAAACACATCTCTTCTTAATCCAGTCCAGATTTGCAATTTAGTACAAAGAATATTGCATATATGGTTTAATAAGCATATTGCTGAAATATTTAAAACAACAGTTTCTATGCTCACGAAGAATGAGATTTGTCTCATCTTGTTCTATTTATACCAAAAAACATTTAAGATCTTCTCTCCTTATAAAAGAACAAGATGTTTGACAGGACCTGAGACTCAGTGACACTTCTCTTGGCTTGAACACAAATCACCCACCAAGCTCTGTCTCAGACATCACACTCAGATGATGCACTTTAGCAGTGGAAAGTCAAGGGTCACTTTTCATTGTGGTGGTGCTGTAATAGATTAAAATTATATTGGATTACCACATGACACGTCATCCATTCGGTTGAATTGAATGAGTTGCTCAGAGGTGGATAAACTGAAGAAGTTAGCTTTGCTTCCCGCTTGAGGTGTTCAGCACTTAGGACCCACTGGACATGTACACCAAGATGAGTGTAGACCAAAACAAGAGGCCAAACATGGTTGAAACTTAGTGAAAGAATAGTGGTCCAGTAAGACTCTCTCTTATAAAGCAAGAAATAGATTATTCAGTATAAACTTTTCATGCCAGTGGCATGTCTCCATCCTCTTCTCTCATTTTTCTCACAATCTTGTTGTTTGTTTGAGTTTGTTCTAATTGATAAAAGGTAATATAAAGCAACCTTCTCTCAGCGAGTACAGCCAGACATTTTGGAACTATTAGCTGGCTGGGAGTGAACGTCAAAGATTTTTTCTAAGGACTGGTGTTCTCCTCATTTGAGTCTGTACTGACTATTTATGAGTAAGACTTAGGCCAGCCATGCCAGCTGACCTCTTATTGGTTCTGTGCAGATAAAACGTGGTTGGAATAAACACTCATTTTTATTAGACTAATTAATGGGCAGGTTCAGTTATTTACTGTTTAAGTGCAAATAATGCCAACAGAGTAATGTTCAGTGGAAACTGTGTTCTCTCTCTCTCTCCACGTTTCATTCTCTCTCTGCCTTTCTCATAGTCACTGCTGTCATTCAGTTTCCACATGTTCGGCTACCAAGGTAAAATTAAAGCTCTATCTTCATCCTATTTTGTGAAAGTGTTAGTTTCCCTCATGTTTACACCTTGCACCAGTATTACATAGTAAACATGAGGCTTAAGGACAAGATGCAATGGTATCATTACTCTAAACCCACTACACTGTGTAATCCACACATTCAACAAAGTCAGTGCAAAGTAAAAAAAAAAAAGAACAAACACCTGTTCTTGATTTTTTAAATGTTGGTTTATGAAATTGTTTAAATTCTGATGATAGAAAAAGTCATTTCATCAGTATTTATTACTGTGCACCTGCTTTCCCCCCGGTGATTGTAAGGAATGCTTTTTATGCCAGAATTAGATGATGCACAAAAATGTGCTAGTAACATAGACTCACCATTTTCAAGAACTGCTTTAGGTGTTTTTCATGTCTGTGTACAATGATACTGAAGCAATCTTGATTTTACAGATACATTATGAAAACTGCTACTTGCTAACTTAAATGAAAAACAGAGTATCAATATTACTAAAAAAAATAATTTATGGATTTTTTTTCTTAATTTACAGAAACGTAATTTTCACACAGAGCTAACTTATAAGGCTGAATATTTCCAAATAGAAAGCCCTTTTTTGTTTTTCAAAATTCTGGATTTTTTTGTTTTTATTGTTCACTCATATCACTTTAAACAGCTTTACATGTAAACGTCGTGTTTTATTGTTTCACGTGGAGAATTTTAATTTGGAGGAGAAACTTTCAGTGCTCAGCAAAATAAAAGCAGCCACTGTGAGGCAAAACAATAGACTCATCAGAGGGAAAGCGGGAGGCTTGTTTTCTCACAGGCCTGACCTCTTTTTCTGACGTGTCACATTATGGTTATACAGAACGTGTCTCCTTTGCATACAAAAGGTCAGAAAGATAAATCAAAATCCGCATGCATGACTTACCCGATTCATCACAGCAAAGAGGGTCAAAGTGTTAGCTGTAATCAGATTTCCCCCCCCTCCAAACATGAGATGAATTGTCTTTGTTAGCAAATTGCACGGAGGAAACAGAGGATCTGGTGCTTTGTACATACACTTCTAATTAAACTACTCAGTGAAGGCATGTCCCTGCTTTTTAGAGAAATTGTATTTTGTTGTAATACTTTTTTACACTTTGAGTGTGAGGAGGAAGGAGACTAATTTACCCCTCGAGGTCTCCGAGATGTTTATTGGCTTAGTGACACTTTTGCTTGTTAGATAATCCACGATGATGCAATACTATGAAATAAAATGCTCTCCCAGCTAGAAGAGCTCCAGTTTGAATCTGGGCCTGTGAGGGCTTTAGCTCCATCGCAGTGTTCCCTTCACCCCTGCTGAGACATTAATTAAGGCTCCTTTCAGGTCCTTTTTTCAGCAGTTGCCCCTGTAATGCTCTTGCTCAGTTAAAACCTGCATATGCAGGTGCCCCCGTCATCTCACAACAAGCTCCTTAATTAACTTGAAGTTATAACAAATGAGTTCGCGTTTTTTTCCTATCTTTGCTCCTCCTGTCTCTTTCTTTTTGTTCCCCTCTCTCTATGAGTTTCTTCAACTGAACAAACTAAATGAAAAGAAGTCCTGTCTCTTTAACCCGGCACCTTTCCTTCATAAAACGTTTGTCTTCCTCTCTCTGTAGTCTGTCATCTCTCGCAGTGGATGATCTCGAGAACAGGGAGAGGTTCAGGAAGGAGAGGAGCGCTGCCATCGAAGCAGGCATCACACCTCTCCCACACACCACTAATTAGAGTTAATTATTAATACACTTTGATTTAGCCTTGCTCCCCCACCATCAGGTGCCAAAGTATATTTTGCATGTTTTTATAAATGAAAGGAGTGAGGCAAATTGATTGATACAGTAAGTTTTTTTTTCTTACCTTGCAACTTAAATCAAAGGCTCTGCCAGTTTAATTGAAGGTAGGAGAGTGTTTGAAAGTAAATTTGAAAAGGAATTAGAAGTTGAAAGGGTGAAATGATTCGATGGCAAAGTTTATAACAAAAAAGGCAAATTGTGTGTACGTCAGTGGAAAACAGTATGACATTTTGGACGTTTGCAATAGTTTTTGTAGGTGCATGACCACACTGATTAGTGACATTAACTTTATGGATATTTTCAAGTCTGCAGGCATCAAAACATTTTAATATTTATCAGTACTGTTTATAGAAGTAGCAAAAATAGTTTGTGTGACAATTTTCTAATCTACTAATGGCAGTGTTGGGTCTACTTCTTTTTTTGACAGTCACCGCAGTGGTTCATCAGCCTCCTCACATCAACTCCTTTTATGTCCTTCTTCGCTACATCCATGAATCTTTTCTGTGGTCGTTCTCTTTCCCTCCTGCCTGGAAGCTCCATATTCAACATCCAAAACACGTCAGCATTGCTTCTCTAACTGTGTCTCCAAACTAACTAACTAATTTCTAATTTTGGCCCTGCTGGTCACTCAAAATCAAAAACTCTTCAATATGCCACCTCCTGCCTTTTTCTTTTTTTAGCACCACTGTCTCCAAGCCATACATCAAACCAGGTTTCATTACCATCTTGTAAACATTGTCTTTCACTCTTGCTGCTATCCTTTTGCCACAAATCACCTCTGACACTTGTATCCACCCTGCCTACACCTTTTTCTTCATTGTTTGTTTCTTTGAATGGTTGACTCCAAGTATTTAAACTCATCCACTTTCACTAACTCCTCTCCCTTTCATCATTACAGCTGTTTCCCTCTCATTCACACACATGCATTCTCTCTTGCATTTACAGACTTTCCTTCCTCTTTCCTCTAGTGGATACCTCCATTTCTCCAGGATCTCTCCTACAGTCGTCTATGTAGTCTACAAACATCATAGACATACATAGGAGGAAACTCCTGCCTGACTTCAGCTGTCAACATGTCCATCACCCCTGGATACAAGAAGAGTCTCAGATCCCACCCCCATCTCAAACTCATCTGGCAGGGGTGGGATCAACTGTGTAGATAGTAATAATTACTTCCATTAAAAAACAGTGTTACCTACTGTGAAAGTCTCAAGAAAAGTACTTTTGTGTTACCATATAGGAATACGCCTTTGTATTAAAGTAAACGTATATATATTTATTCATGAATCTATCGTACTATCTATGTAACTATCAATCTATAACCAGTTAATATTTGTGGCTATTTCTCCAAAATGTTCCCAGCAACAAGCTCGCTAATGTCCTCAGGAGCGACAGCTTTACCTGAACTAAAAGTTGTCATTGCCATGCTGAGCTGTAGCTCTGGCACGACTCTCCTCCTCAATGTTGTTGAGCCTCTCTGCTTAGCTTTAGTGGGTGCTTCATCAGATTTGATGTAGACACACATTATCGCCCAAGCACAATTTAACCCACAAATTTGGAAACATGTGAACACTTCCATGCTGCTAAGTGCCCTCTTTGCTGTCTTTTCAGCTTAGTTACACATACCAACTTAGACAGTTGTCAGATTGGCTAGCTTCCACTAGTGAGCAGTTACCTGGCAAAGAGTATGAGAGATGTAGGTGGGTGGATATGGGATCTTATATACATGGAAATACGATCAAATTATGACAACATCTAAAGCCATAACGAAATAACCGAATTTCTGAATGACAAAGCTAACAACAGTGAGTAAATGCATAGTAGTATGTATTAAAATCATCCATGGTTAATAAGAAGTGGCAAAAAAACAAATGCGATAAATCATGTTAGCCGCATTTGTTGTATTGTAAGCTAACACAACACTACCAAAGTCTTTAGATGTAATGCTAACCTTACCTTCAATTTAAATGTTATATTTCAGTTCAGATGGTCAAAGCAGAATAATAATAACTGCAAGTGTCATTATTTATGACAATTAAAGATTGTGAAATTATTTAAAATGATTCTAAGACATTCAAATTCAAATCACAGTCAGGCATCAACATTAGCAATCCCCCGGAGTTGTTTAGAAGGCTCAGCGAGAAAAGATATGTTGACCAACTCAAAGAGAATAAAGAACAAAATGTTCCTTCATGCTGGTCATTTTGAAGTTTGCTCTTTAACACCACAGCACTGCTCCCAGCCTGCAGCAAAAGGCACACTTTAATAACACCTAAGTGACTCACCCATTAAATTGCTTCGACTTCTCTGCTGATCCCGTGGTATTCCCAGTTTGAAGGGTGGAGGGGGGCTGAGTTGCCTTGGACTCTGTAACTCATCACTGGGGCCAGTGATAATACCCCTGGACCTGTGGCTGCCTTGCGCATGGCTTTGGCGTCCATGAAATAGAATCATCACCCCTTGTAACAAAACAAATAAATCCTTCCTCCCAGTCTGTTTTGATATGTAATGAGTCGGTGTTTCACTCTTCTGAGATCTTGTTATATGGCGTATCAGTGATGTGTCTCTCGGCGGCCACGGTTCATCTGTCAAACTGGATTTTCCCACCTCAAAATAATGATCCCATGCTGCACCAAGGGCCCTGCTAAAGTATCTGCTTATTTAAGATGGCTTTGCACTGCGTTGTTCCATGTAGGTAACACCTGGCCCCCAGGAGTCGTCTGCAGAGGGTTACAAGTGGAGACGCCCCTGACAGTGATGGAGACACAAACAAGCATAGTATCAAGAGATGGTGGCTTTTGCAATGTGTGACTAATGCTATGGCTATTGTCTGTGGATCTCCACCGATGATGGATGCCATAAAAATATATACCATACTTAGCAGCAGTGTTGGGCTCCAAAAAAAAAAAAAAACTGCAGAAGAGCAGCCTATTTTGTCTGAAGAGACATTTTTAGGAAGTCACAAATGGAATAATTCAAAAGCAGGACTTCCCTGCCATATATGTTTATATGACAGCTATTTCTTTGTTATTAAAAAATATTATTCTTTAAAGTCATCCAGGCCCATATGGTATGCATCTCCAAAGTGTAAGCAGTTTCTAAAATAATTTGACCAAAAAAACCCCCAATTACGGTGGCCCCGAGAGGCCAAATGGACTGCAACTTAAGAAAACACCAGGAATAAGAAAAACGCTGCAAAAGCACACAAAACAAAACGGAAATAGGAAAAACAACAACGGAAATAGGAAAAAACAAAACAGAAATAGAAAAAACGAAAACAGAAATAGGAAAAAACAGATTTCCAAAAGCACAAGGGAAGTGTTTCTGGGGAGACAATAACCCGACGGACCAGTTGCAGGAACCAAAATATGCTAAGAATTGCGCTGGGAGACACTTGGTTTTGTGAGGAAAGAAAAGATGAGAGGTAAGTGTGTTAGCCTAACTATTAGCCTAAAAATCTGTCAACAGTATTATATGAATCATGATAAAACACACCTACCATGTTTTGGGTTCCTGCAACTGGTCCGTCCGGTTATTGTCTCCCCAGAAACACTTCCCTTGTGCTTTTGGAAATCTGTTTTTTCCTATTTCTGTTGTCGTTTTTCCTATTTCCGTTGTGTTTTGTGTGCTTTTGCAGCGTTTTCCTTATTGCTGGGGTTTTCTTAAGTTGCAGTCCGTTTGGCCTCTCAGGGCCACCGTACCAAACAGGTTTAAACTACTGAAAATTATATTTCATTGATGTCATTACTGTAACTCTGAAGGTTGTGCTAACTTGTCCACTTAATTGAAGTGATCTGGAAAAATTAAGAATACAAAACAGCAAATCAGTGTATTTCAAGCTCACAACAGCTTTCCAGAATATGTCAAATGCTCCGCCTTAAAATGAACCTTAACTAACTTTGATACTAGATGTTGTTAATGTATATTGCACATAATGCAATATGTGTTGCATTATGTTGCAGTGCTTTAGTGATGATTAGGCTTCATTGTTAAAACTATTTGGTTTGTTTAAGAAAAGAATTGCACTGTGGACACAAGGGTTGGAGACCGCGGCACAACCAAAATTACTGCGAATGTCTGCAATGTCTGCAATGCAGTTTCTTTGAAATGGTTGCTTCAAAGAAAAACCATCTGCATTCAGTTGCTGTCTTCAAAGTGTCTCTCGTCTGTCAAGATGGTGATAAAGTGGTAATAAGATGGAATCAGTCTGATATCTGTTAGCGAATAAATGAGGTCAGGTTGGCAAATACATGTAATATGTCTGTGATAATATTGCAATTAACTACAATAAAATTGTGACTTTCTTGCCATTCGTTAACATCTGCATGCACAGAATTTTACATTAAATAGAAATTCACATTAACTGGTTATATTTAGAGTGGAGCTTTCTTTGCCTTAATATAGAAAGAGCAACCAGCTGACAACAGTTGACTTAAATTCACTATTAGAAAAAAAGTTGCACCCCTCACTAATGGACTAATAACAATGGATTAATAGCAACATATTGGCAATTTGTCTGCCTTCATATTTTAGGCAGCAATTATTTGCAAACCACATTGCCATCAACCCAGAGACCACGTTTCATTTTCTATTTGGGAGTCTTGGACTTTATTTTTCTTTGTTTGTTTCTCCCTATTTAGATTTGTTTCAACTCACTGTGCGGTTAGGTTTCATCACTAAAACTTTTTGGCTTGTTTAAGAAAGGAATCAACAAGAGCAGTCTCTCTATTGTCTCAACCAGTGTCTCAGAGGACGGATACCAGAGGAAACTTTGTGTGTATCTTTGAGACACCAACAACTTTGACAGAAGTGCAATGTTTCTGCCCTGGAAAAGAACTGGTTGCTCAGCTGAAAATTACTGATAGGTGGGGTCACAGCACAACACATATTATTTGACCAAAAATGCAATCTTAAGGCATTTTGAATATTTATTTATTTGAAATTGTTAAATCTGCTTCACTTATGTCTCAAAGAAAATGTCACTTATTCTATCATAAAAATATCATGCATCATTTTAAGTGGTCGATGATGTAGGTGGCAATAACAATCTCGCAGTCTGCCAAAGAAACTGTTAAACTGTACTTGTGATTCTTTCTCCCTACAACATGTCAAATACCATAAATTATTTCCATGCTTCCTGATGGCTTGCAGTACTTATCATGCGAGTGCAGTACCTACACTAGAAGTATCTGTCAAAGGATTTAGTTGTCCTTAATCTGCATATGAAGTGACAATATAATTTTCCATTAAGCAAGCTGTCCCTTGCTTATAGCGAAAGCCTCCACTTAAACCAAATATCAAAGTAACATGTCTTTATCCTAGCCTATAGTTTCTGTGATTACAGCATTTATCAAAGCCTTCACACAACTGAGTTCTAGGCTATGGAAGAAACACCTGTCTAGCAGATAAAATGCATTTTGTCATATTACTGATTTCATTTTAAAAAATGCAAATGTGACAAGTTACACGTTGTATGTATGAAACCTTTAATCTAGGCTATATTTTTTGACCATAGACGACATCTACAGATCAATGCAAAACGCTGCTATTTTTTCTTTTTCCTGCCTTTGTAAATGATGTTCATCTCTTTATAGTGGCACCTACTGCATTTCCTCCACATATTGTATCTACGGTGCTTTAACTGGTCTGTTTTAGAGAACGAGGTAGCACGAGGTCGAGTGTAAGGGCAGGTGAAAACAGTTGGTGCTGTAGTCTTGAGAAACGGCTTGCCCTTGATACCTGGCCTGTTCTTCATTGTACTGTCAGACCCACAGAGGAAACCTCCCCAATGACCTGCCAAGGCCAGTATAGCCTACCCCTCCATCCTCCAACCTGCATGCTGTCGTAATTGAGCAGGGCTTTGAGATTGTTTTTTAAAACCCACTGCATTCCCAAGATGCAACCTTGAGCCCGTCTTAAATAATCAGAAACCTGCACAGTGGAAAGGGTTTTCTTAACCCTAGCAGGAAGTTGAATTCAGAGGATCAAGTGAAAGGGAAACGAAAGCTCATATCTAAGGACCTGCTAAGGCTTTTGATAGTAGAACATTTGTTTGGGGATATTACCTGTCTTTAATATATTCCAGTTATTTGTACCTTCCATTCCGCTCTTCACACGGCTCTTCTGACTCCCTGCTTTGTCCTTTTAGAGGGAAATTAAGGTGATGATTGGGCTTCATTAAAGAGGTAAATAAAGAGGGTAGTGCATGGCCCTGGCGCTTCATTTGTGTTGCTAATTGGCACGGCATGTGGGTTTGATGTGGAGCGCTGCAGAAGGGGAAGACGTCAGGGGTGGGCCAAGCGTGTGACCTGGGAGCTTCGCCAGCCCACCGTGCAGCCCTCTCTCACTCTGTTCGCTCTGTGATCATGCTGTGGTTCCCTGCGTGTTTGTTGGGTTTGCTAAGTCAAGGTCTTCTCATTCATTTTAATGACTCCACTTGGATGTAAAAAATTAATTGATATTCTTACAAGCAAACACCTTCAGGCTCATTAATCAATGTGTCAGTTTCTCACTGCCATAAAAATGTACTTTACGGGGTAATTAATTTCCTAATATCCTCCAGTCATCCCGAGTGCCCTCAACTTAAAATACTTGACATTTAGCCCTTCATATACAGCTCACTGGCTCCGAGAGCTCTCAACACATTGCAAACGAGACTGTAAAACAAACTAAAGAACAAAGCAAATAGAGAAATGTATTTTTACGATGATGCACAATGATCTGGCACAAATATCACTAAAAGTGACACAGTTTTTATCTACTTGTTAGCATTCTGTTAAGAATGCTAACAAGAGGCTCCACCCAACTCTGAGATAACCATGATGACATAAAGGAGACCTCAAAATTTGTGTTGGAAAAGCAATACCATAAATCACTGTAATGTAAGGTAGAGCCATGATTCATAAATGGACATACATAAACATAAATGGATCAGATACAAATAGGTACTGTTGATTTTATTTATACATAATCTTAAGTCAAAGATATAGGCCTCTGATCGTTACTGTCAAAAACTACTCTCCAGTTTTGGACACTCAGTTTGTTCCGCCTCTGGAGGTGGAAGACCAAATGAAATTAATTAACATTTACTGTCAGTGAGCCGTTAAACATTTTCAGACATTCGGTATCCTGGACTCAGTTGTTTAGAGTGCCAGAGCTGATTCGTTGCCATCTTCAAAAGTCAGCATCGTCTTCTTTGTTAAAAACAGAACTCAGGGTAATGATCAGTTCAAACCTGGAGCATTTGTATCCCCAAATGACCAATTTGCATGCTTCTATTTGTAAAACTGCCATTTTCCTTCTTAAAAAACATGGAATCAGTCATGTAATTTCAAAGCACAGATCTGTTGCTTAGCATAAGAACCAGTTGCATCCTGGCCTGCATGGTGGCATATCTTCAGTTGTTTTGTTGTTAGATAGCTGCAAATGGCACCATCATGGGTGCAGAAGTTAGTAGGTACAGTAGGAACATGTCATTAGCACTGTGAAATAGCACTTTTTATAGACAGGTCTCATAAAGTGATTTAAAATCGCAATGCATAGCTTACGAAGCCATCCAATACAGAAATTCAAAAGATTTTGGAATTCTATATCGGAGGGGCTGGAATCTATCCAAGCTGGCATCGGGTGAGAGGCGACATATGCTGTGGGGGCAGGTTGCCAGCTGATCGCTAGGCACATTCAAAACCAGTAGAATAAAATTTAAAAGGTGTAATTCCTAGAACAAGATTCAGACTGAAAGGAGAAAAAGTCCAATAAAGTATGTAATTGGGAGAAAATGATGACTTTTTTGAAATAAGTTTTCATTAGGTTTCATATAACATATAACATAGCCCCAGTGTTTACATGACAGAAAGAAGGGGCAGCTTGGGTTAGGGTTGTGGTAGGAGTGAATGAAATGTGCATGATGGAAATAACTAAAAGTAATGGATTAATCTATTCAAATGTTAATGTGCAAAGGAAATTATTTCCTAAATGTAGCTTGTTGAAGGTTAGGTCTGCACGCAAGCAGATTCATTTAGAAAGGTCAACATTCACAGCTGTATATCCACAGCATAGCAATAAGTTAAAGATTTTGCTTCTGAAGTTGTTTGCTTTGGGCATATTGATTTCTACATTTCTAATCATTCATTTAATATGTATGGTTAATGCATAATTAACACACCATCTCTGCCACTAAAAACGGCTCTGCTAAGTTTAATAAGTAATCTGACTGTTTTATTTGTGCCATCAGTCTTACACTAAAATTAGCTCAACATCAAATTAAATTTATTGTAACAGTGTTTGCATAGTTGGTTGTTTCGTTTACTCTTAAACATTTAGTTCTGAGATATTTGTAGCACTCTAAAACTGAAAACTGTGTCAGAGAAAAAGATGTAATTGCAGACTTTTAACCACAAATAATCGTAAATGTAACTTTATTGAATTCCTATATGATATAACCCTTCTGTTCCAGTCTCACGGCACTGTATGAATACACTCAAGAAGGAGGGGATTTTTTTTTTTCCAGGACTGTTGATTCTTGTTGATGGCTCTGTGGTAAACCTTTTGGAAGGAAAGGCATTTATCTCCTCACGTTGGTGTAAATGCACTTACTCCAGTGCTTTCTTGTGTCCCACACAACAGCAGACATCTTGCTGTGAACTTAACGATTCAGCACTCACACATCAGACTGAGAGGCAGGAGAGAACATCGGAATATTTGATTTCTCGTCAAGCAGCTGAGCATAAATATCACACTGGAAAATGTCCAATAAGTGATTTACAATCTGCGGTTCTTACTGAAAATGTTTCTCGTAGCATGTACTTTATATAGCTTTCCTTTTCAGATCAAATGGTAGCAATTGATGAGCAGATACATTGGGGCTATATGTAACTAACTGCTTAATTCATCTTGGACAGGAATCATAGCCCCCTGCTGCAGTACAACTTGCTCTGTGCTTACACTGACAATTACAGTATAACTGCTTGCGAAATACTGTTAACGTCTAGTTAGTCCTACTAGTCAACTTTATTAAGTGCTGTACTTCAGGGAATCTGTGATCTGTTGGAATACTTTTGGAAATAACCATATTTTCTGTCTTAACCAGTCTGCCAGGGTGATCAATATTGTTTTCATTTATTTATAAAGATGTTCCAGACATAGTTTTCTAGCTTAAACCAAGCACAAACCAATCTTTTATTTAAAAAAATGCATCAAATATTTGTTCACTGTGAAACTTCTCAGGAAATGAACAGATAATTGTAACCTGACTTGTCCTTCATTTCATTTTTCTTTCCATGTTTTAGTCTGATATAAGACAGATTTGTCAACTTGTTAATGCAACCACTTTCCAATAGAGGACAATCACTAGACTGTCTGTTTAAACCAAATTAATTTTGACTCCATTTGTCTTCAAGTAGTGTCTCTAAAGTGCAAAAATAAAAATAATAAAAATACAAAAATGGTGAGTGTCCTTTTAAAATATACTTATTGCAGCTCACAGCAAAAGCTTGAGAAGGGCGTTAATACTGATCGTCTAACTTTGGGGTGTAAGTCTGTTGGTGTTTCCTGTGGAATTCAGTTAGTGTGCATGAAAAGAAGCACAGCCATGTATTCTTAAGCCTCAGTCACACCTGTGGTTGCTGGGAAAACTGTGTAATTCCTGACCAATTGGTGAGTGGTTGCTGGGTATCGCTAGGTTATATGAGTCCCAAAGAGAATGCTGCAGAAAAAACCTTGTAATTGTGTTACCAGCAGATTGCAGATGTTGCCGTCAGTTGTGTGTTTTGAAATGTGGTGGTTGCAGCTATAAAGCACAACTCTTGCTTTGAAGGCAAACAATCTAGATTTCCAGCAGTGGAGGAGTGTTTGCAGCCAAGTCGGCATCTTCCATGCAAACTACAGGAAACCATGGCAACCTCCTAGCAAGCAATCAGAAGGAGGCTGTCGGTCCATTACCATATACCTCTTTGAGGTCAGTTTCACTTAGTGACTTCCAGCAAACTTTAGTACTGAAGGTCAGGGAAAAATACTTTTCCCTAGCAACCTGTGGTTGACGACATGACAGCTGACAGAGGCTTTTGCAATCAATTTCAGTGCCAGCCAGCAGCCTCTGCAACCATTCAACAACTGATTGGAAATATACCTTTTTACCAAAGCACCTGGTGGTTGCCAGGGGGTCACCTACCTTTCTCTTGGCTTATCATATATAGTTCAGAGCACTATACCACAGAGCGTCAATCAGATGTCTGTCTCGAAAGTCCTCATTCAACACATGAACTACGACGAGGCGTGGAAGAAAATGTTTGAGAACCGCTGCCGCAATGATACTCCAGATAGGCAAGACCAGCTGGTTAGCAGCAACTGAATTTTCAAAACAGGAGCGATTGCCCAATAAAAAGTCAAGCTCATCATAGTCTGGGATGGATGAAACAACAAAATTTAAAAAAAAGAGCAAAATATATTTGGAGGTCATTTGCCGAATTATAGCTTTATGTGGGAAACAATGTCACCAGCTGGCTAACACTAAGTTCGCAAAAGCAAACGAGCTCAAATAAAGTAATGCTAATACTAAGCCTTAACTGTGTTTTAGATTTTTTTACATAAAGGAAACCTTTTCTAAATTCATTCAGTTAATGTAACTTCAGAATGGAAATCCTTAGGCCTTCTAATGGGGGGGGAGTGGCTGAATTTTATATATGCATAGCCCAGTTCAAGACAATAACAAAGAAGATATTTATAGTATGCATATGCATCATAAAAAGTACTATTGTGCTTAACTTTTTCTTTTGCAATGGAAGGTTTTGGGAGGATGCATTTTAGTTGGTGGGACAACAAATATACCACCAGGCCTAACCCACACAAACGTTTTATTCTGGCTGATCTGACCTGGATTTAGCTCGAGTATACTGTATATGTGATCCAGACACCTTTTGATTTATTGGAAAGATAGTTTTCACTTTTGACAGAGGCTAACCGTTTGGACTTTTGAACCTATATCTATACCCAATCTTTAACTTGATATCAGTGTTCTTGTTTAAGTCAGTGTAGAACATTTCCTTGCCCCTCTTCATGTCATATCAGAGTACTCACAAAAACTTGTTTTAGCCTTTTGTTTTTAAAGCTTTGCTTTTATAACATGTCGCTTATGGAGTTCAACAATTTCTCATTTGCACTGGTCAAATGGATGTTGTGTCCAACTCGGGGCAGGCTTTGACTTGTTTACTCCATATGTGTTAATGCTCCGGCAGCCCACTCACTGTCTGAAACCTCCTATGCAGCTGAAACTGCTCGGAAAAAAATGTCTGCCTCCGAGTAGCACAGACATTTAAGCTAGCTTGCACTGTAACACGTCCTCCTACTCACACCTCAGAAAAGTCAACCACACAGCTATATATCTCAATGTATGTTGACTTTTTATGTCTTCACAGATTATATGCACATACTGTATTTCTAACTTTAGGCATTGGATTTATAAATACCCACTGTGTGCCAAAAGAATATCTTAATAGCTAATCTTCATCAGAAAATTCTTTGCTTGAAGCACTTAATAAAAACATATTCAAGTCAGCTGTGGTGTGTTGCTGTTATTAGAGCTTTGAGCAGGTTTATGCATAATTGGGTGAAAGTGGCTGCTAAATTTCTGTCCAAGCAGTTAATCCTCCTTTTAGGTCTGTGTTGTGCATCGTTACACAGTTAAGAGGAATATTTACTAAAGCAATCCAGAGTAAATCCTTGGCTTGGGGCGGCATCACCAGGTTTGTCACCATATGGTGTGAGCCTCCAACCCTCCAGTCATCCACCTAAACTGTGCTGTCAAGCTGCAGCTCTTTAAAACACAAGGCAGAGTTTACTGATTAACATTTTCAGACTGCGCAGCTCTGAAAATTAGGCCTTGGCTTTATGTACAAAATCTGTTATTCTTAAATGATTCATGTGCTCCAATATGTTAAGACTGGGAATTATACTTCTGATATTTATTTCATGGTATCATGCCCTTGGAAACAAATAGAACTTTATGCTGAGAATGAAATATTAAAATCAGATCTGTAAAATAAATAAGTAGAAAGACCAGTATACATATTTACAAGAGACATGGTATGATAGTTGAAAATAAATGAGGGCTCATCTAGCATCTACTTAGAAAATGATGTACAATGAGGCAAAAAGTGCTCTGGGATATTTTGATGAAATTATTTATGAGTTTAAATAAATCATTTATTCACCCAAGCTTAGACTATTTATCTAAAATGAATGCACCCTGCATTAGTTTTCATAGCTCAGCATTTAAAGATGTTTTCAAAGAGGAACTGTGGAATAACCAATCCCGTACGGAGGAACACAGACAATGTCAATAAGTGTTAGAGCACATTCGAGCCTTGGCCGAGAGAAAATCTTTTTTTCTTCTTTTTTATTTGAGGATACTGACCACTTCTGACTTGCGTGTCATGCATTACAAATATAATTTCTCTGCATTTATCTTCAATATTTCAAGACTGTTTTCCACAAGTCAGCAAGCTCGCTTGAATGTATTGAATTTAATCAGATCAAAGCTTATTTTGCCAAAGTGTGCATATCAAAAGTAGGACAGCAGCCTATACATAGTCCCGTGTAACCAATTAGAATAGATGTGTGGAAATGAGTCTGATGATTATGTCATTAGGAATGATGAGAGTCCAGAAAACAGGGGGAATCAGCATAGAGTGGAAATGAGCAACATACTGCTTAGTGTGGATATACACAATCGTCACACTTCGTACCAATAAAAACTGTTGCATTTAAAACATTTAACCCATTTTTTCTTCGCCGCATTTCACATATCAAACGGCTGTTTTTGAAAAGCGCTCTGTTTTATAACTGCAGGGTACACTTTGTACGCTTTATACTCTCACCCCCTTCCCTGGCCTGCCGCCCCTCCACTCTTCGTTTCTGAAGAAAGCTAGGTGTTAACACTACAGAAGCAAGAAGAGTAAGAAAAAAATCCTGCAGGTACCCTGTGGGTATCTTTCAAATTAATCGTCTGGCTGGTCTGTCTTATGTGCAGTTTTGAAACATTAACAAGACCTTTGAGAGCAGGGGAGAAGGGAAGAGGGAGAGGGAAAGAGAGCAGGACATGGCATGATGGTCTTTAATGTTTTATTGAACAGATACAAATTATTTTGGCCCTGGCCTTCGCTGTTTGGTGGAAATCAGTGAGAAAGCACGTCAGGGCATGCCATGGGCACTGTGCGGGGACAAAAGAGGAGCCATGTGATTGAGGGTCTGAAGCTTAAAGCCACATTCGCTTTACTTATTTATTTCTTTTCTGAGGAAAACAATGCCACAAGAAATTCTCCAGGAAAAAAACGCTGGAAATGGATGGAAATGAGCATCTGAATGCCTCGGTAGAGGAAAAATGCATCAGACAATATGGTGATGAAATGAATCCTGAAAATTAGCTAGTATTGGAGATGCTTTATTTTTATGTTAATGAATAAGCTATATTGAAATGTAATGATTTTTTTGTGTAGTATTTTTTTTTCTCTTTCTTATTTTCTTTTTTAAATGTACCTGTATATTGTTTACATGTTTGAAATAAATTACCAATCAATCAGTCAATCAATCAATCAATAACTGAATGTGTTGTTATGGTAATGTTTTTATAAAACAATCTATTTCATCAGTCCTTTATTATTTATTAGAATCATTCCACACTTTAATGTTAATAAAGTGCCACACCATTATAGCTTCATATCCTGAAATTAGACCTAATGTAGACCTTAATTTAATTAAGTGTGTATTTTTATTTAATTTAGTCTGGTAAACACTCTTTTGTCTAATGAGTGATGCCTTAGTGGCTTACTAATGCTGTAATGCATGGACGGCTACAACAAAGCTTTCTGCATTGCCTAAATCAGCTGTGCATATGTGACAGCTGAAAGCAGCACTAAATCTCTCTGTCAAGACAAATGTGTAGGGTTATGGAAATCTAATTATCTTTCACGTATTAATAGCAGTACTTAAATATTTCACTCAGGTGTGACGTTGACTGATTTCCAGACGAAATAAAAGACTAAAACTTGACCAAAAAACTGATTATGAAATCTGCACCATATTAGTTTAGAACCATCTGCTGAGCGTCTGTGAAAACATTTACATTTGCACAGGACTTTAATAATTTTCTAACTATTGAAAAGTCTTCTCCTATTTCTGTCTTAATTTGATTGTAATGGAGAAATTTCTTCTTGTTTTTTGACAACGGTGGGCAGTGAAAAACAAATTATTAATTAAAATCCTTCTTGGTGTGTGAGCATACAAAGTTCTTCTGCTATACCGTGCACAAAATGAGGGTTGTGAAATTCAGCTTTTGTGGAAAAATGGAGGAAGTTAAAAATGATCTTGACACTCGCCAACAGCAACTTGCAGGCTTATTTATTATTGAAGCGACAGTAAAAAATAAGTAAGTGCTGTAAACTTTAAATTGCACTTGAACAGCCCAAATTTTATCATCAACAAAGTGCAATGTGCAGTAGTGATGGCAACAATGCTTATGGCTTAGTGTTATTAAGCATGATAATAGCAGCAGGTATAAAAGACACTATGTCTCTTGGTCTTCACTGCAGGCACTTTACTACAGACGACCCGAGGGAAGCAGCTGAAAATCTCTAAAGAGAGGATGATCTGAACACCTGCCTGTTATAAAAGTCCACAAGCTGGACCTGAGACCTCCCAAAATTAGTTTACATTTTTTAATTGAAAACACAGAAAACATTTCAGATTAATTGTTAGCTGTTTCTGCCGGTAATGTAGCAGTGGATGCACATACAGCTATCAATAAACCAGTACTCTGATACTGAAGAAAACATCACATCTGATCATTCTTGGGCAAGTTCTTTGAAATGTCTTTTTTTGTGTGGGGGGGGGGGGGGATTATCCCCAAGTGGTTGTATTGACGCTTGTTCGTGTGCTTTTTGCCCTGCTGAATGTTCGTGGCTATCATGGAGGCATGAGCTAAATTACCAGAAATATCAAGAAATACTTCAGTCCCAGTTTCCTCTGTAATGTTAATCCCATCAAATTTCATGTGTGATGTTAGCACAAGACTGTAATACTTTTCAGTCAGCCAACAAGCTCTGTAAAATGGAATAATACATTTGGAAGAATGTGGAAGAATGACCAATAAGCCAGTGTTACTGCCCAGTCAGGAAAAATTGGATTAAAAGAATAATTTTGCTCAAATTTCCTCAAAATTTCCCAATATTATCTATCAGTTCTTTGATTTTCCTGGAATGCCATCTCTACATCTCTGCTCCTACTGTATAAGCAGCTAATGAGAGAGACCGAGGCAAACTGAGAGCAGGGTATTTGATAAAGCTCCCACTAAAAGGAAATGACAACAAAGAGATTCACTACCTTGATTTCACTTGTTGTCCTTAGAGTGCAGTCACTGTTTATGCATGATTAACACACCTGCTAATTCAATTAGTCTAACAAGTCATGGTATAACACAAAACTGGTTCTAATGTGCTAATGATGCATTTACATTGTTAATGCAAAATACTTTTTCATGTTCAGCATATAAATGATTCCTTTAGGATTGAGAGCAGTCTATTGTCATTAAAGCTGTTAGGATACCCCACTCGCATTGTGCCGGCGCAGAATCAGTACTCAAAACCCTAATGTACCTGCTAATGGATGTTGGTATTAGTACCAGAAGGACTAATTCTGTCCAACTGGTGATGAGGTACATTGTGCTGGCTGTGTTAACACAGTTGCACGTCTGATGTTAACACCGGTTTACATGACAGATCTAGTTAAGAGATCTCTTTCACAGTCAGTGCTGCTGTAATCTTTTCCTGCAAACAAAAGCACACATGAAAAAATAACCAGTGACACCAAACTCTGTCTCTTATACTTTAGAAACATTTAAAACATACATTTGAATTGTTTGACATTTGAAGAGTACGGAGCCCCGCAGGGGACATTGGAGAAAAAACAATAGGAAAAAAAAAGGAGAAAAAAAAGAAGAAAAAAAGAAAAAAATAAAGCTGAAGTTTTGGCCACATTCTTAGGAGGCCGCAAGCTCGAAGCCGACCGGGAGGTCGAGGCATGATGTGCCGGGAGCGCGGTGTTCCCTCCGGCTGTAGTGGGCCTCGACCTCCCGTTTGCTTCGAGATGGTGGGTAACAGACGTCTCCGAAAACGTCGGAGCACTTTTGCAAATATGTGATGTCATGATAAACCGAGCAGATATTTGACGTTTACACAGCTACATTCACGCCTCAAAATATCTTAAAAGTTTATTTTGTGACCCAGAAAGAGTAATATTAAAACTAAGTAGCTGCCGCCATTGTTGGAAACGAATTGGCTGGGCTGCGCTATGAATTCTGGGATAGGTTGGGTTACAAAGGATACACCGACTCGGCCTTCAAATGCGACCTGCGAAGTATGCAGTCCATGTCCCGAGTTAGTTTTGCGCGATCCCGAGTTAGTTTTGCGAGATCTCGCATCTTAATTTTTTTTTCTCCCTTGTCCCTTGCGGGGCTCCGTATTAGAGTTACTCTAAGTAGAAGATTATTTTCCCAAACATGCTAAATACAATTTTGTGTACTGCTTATTCAGTACAAGTGTTTCTAAAGTGCTTTTAACATGCCTTTCCTGTTTTTCAGTTTAATGTATACTGTTGGAGGATGCACACATAGAACGTGCCCACAATTTCAAATACTGGGGTCAGTACTCCATGTGAGCCAAAACCCAGGACTGACACTGCTCTAAATTGTGTTTTTTCTACCTTTAAATCTTTATGAAGTCATAACCTTGTGTGAGAGCCAGTTTGAAGACACAAGCGTACAATCGTGTCAGTTTTTACTGCCATGCCAAAGATGCATCAGTGCTGCACCTCAGAGATACCCAGATTATACCAAGGGAGATGCTGAAACAGCTTGAAAACATGACACTTTTTTGAGAAAACTCTTCCCCCCAAAAAACTTCTTCTAGTCCTATACCACTGCTGACACCTATCATTCGAGACAATACTGCAGCAAGTATCCACCCCACCACCTATGAATGAAATGATGATGGAGCTGTGGTGTGGTCACAGTTTATGTTCTATGTGGTGATCATAATGGTTCCTTTAAAGGAACAGCTTGTTTCAGAGAGAACATGAACCGAGGGGCTCCACTAGGCCTGGTGTTAGATCTGTGTTATGTTTGAATTAAAACCATTACAACTTCTCCCAGAAAAACAAAAAAACAAAATTACAGAGCGTGAAATTAGCACTATAGCCGATATAATCAGATATCCATATTGGATTTATGATGGATCTGCAGTGAGAATCTATATTTGACAAAGGTCCACATTTTAACCACAGACAAAAGAAAGTAGTCCAATGACAAGTGTCCATCCTGTACAGTCTTCTTTAAGGTGGATTGTTCCGTGGGATGAAAGACAGTCGGCTTCTCCCATTGATGGACTGATGCATACATTAATGAGAACGACTGACATCATGTGCTTTCAGGTTTAGCTTTGCGGGGCCCTAATGTGAAAGTGGAATAGTTCACTTGTCATGAAATTTTCATCATCATCTTCCTTAAAGAAAGGAAAGTAGCCATTAGACAGACAATTTTAATAAGGAAGAGGGAAAACTAGTTGAGCTTAGGTTCTTCGTTTAATTTGAATTTGACTGTAGAAGGCAGAAGTAAAACTTTGAATGCAGCCTTTTTTTATGACTGACACACAACTGTATTATTGAATCTGTAGCCCATTCTGTTACATTTCATGGTCCATGTGGGATTTAGATGCTGTCGAAGTTGGGTTCCTGTGGGAATGCTGGTTGGAGAGTGGAACATGCAACAAAAAAGGATGCCGTGAAGATTTACCTGAGACTAAGAGGAACTGAGACGAGATGTGCAGACGAGATGCGCAGTATGTTACGAATGTATTTTACACTGTAAATATAGTGAGCAAAAAAAGGCAGGAATCCTAAAAACTACTCAACACTGTGGCTGTGCATAGGGACACAGCAATTCTTCCTGTAGTGTACCATAGTGGACAAATGCTTTCTGTAAAAACAGTAAAACTTGGTGCAAAACCTTACATACCTGCAACTATACAAAAAAATAGTGTCACATTATGTTGTATGGGACAATAAAACTCACATAGCTGAATGTAAATTATTTGAACTTTAATTGAATTCAATTAACATTTCCCGTTCTTCATACCACACTTTCACTGCTGGATTGAAGTTCTAGATGCAATTCAACACTGGCATGCACAAAATGCATACTGTAAATAACTAAAGAGTCAAAAGTTACTTACAGGAGACGTGTATTTAAGGTTATAGATCAGTCTGAATATGCAAACTTAAAATATACTACTCTATCTGATTTTAAACACTGATTTACAGAAGCTTAAACAGTGATACAAACAATCTGCGGTCACAGAACATTCACTTTCATAGAAAACAGTGCAAATGAAATAGTATTTACTTTCTTATTAAGCAGTATTTTATGAAACTTGAACTCATAATAAAACTTTGTGTTGCATCCTTATACAGAGGACTTTGAAAGAGTGTTTACCAGATATGAAGTAAGAAAGTATAAAGTCATGTTTTTAGAAAGAATTTCTCATTAGATCAATAAATCATTGTCTACCCTTGACACATCAGTTTATATTTATCTTTCTTTTGCTGTCACTCCTGATTATGTGATTGTGATTATGTGACATTTCTTTGAATGAAGAGGTTCAACTCATTTTCGCTGAATTCATATGAAGTGGAAGGAAATGTGTAGACTAGGAGGCGGTGTTTTTCACATTTCCTGTGACTTAGAGTCTATGAAGCAATTAAGCAATCAGGTCACTGATTTAACTTCCCACCTGAGACTTAACAGTGACAAATCATTTCATGGCTGTGTGGTTTTAATGTCTAGATAAAAACACAAGATGTGCAGCTGTACAATAAAGTAACAGATTGTGTGAAATTTAAATAATAGATCCTGAACATGACCACCTTTTGCACTATTTACTGAACATGTTGCTTAACGTGTTTGAACTCCACCACCACAAACACAGTTACAGAAAATCTTTACGTCCTTATACCAAAACACTTGCATTCATTTTACATTCAAGCTCTGTATCATATATAGAGATTTTAGTTTATTGTTATCTATCTTGTGTCCTGTTGTGTAGCTGGAACTATTTAGAGTAATTTAGAGGTATTTTGTTTCGTGACATTGTATTGTATATTACTTTCTTCCCATTAGGTGGTTTTTCAGTAATTTCCCATAAAGATGGCAGTCTTTCCTATTATACACTATTTTGGTCCTTCATTTGACCCGTTTAATCTGTTCCGGTTCATTTAGTGGACAGTGAACATACCTATTTAGCTTTGTTAATCCAACACTATGGTTTGAATAATTAGTTGATGCATTTAAAATTGAATATTTAAGGTAGGACTCTTTCTTTGGGCTCCAAATGACCTCAAATCAGCTTTTAGCAAAGTTGACTCTTCAACCATTTTTCTTTTTGCTAGGTGTGATCTGTTTTTATTTTCATAGCTATATTAAGGATATATGTTCTCCAGAACATCTTGGGATTTGGGACAAATCAGACAGAATAATTTTTTTTGGTCAATTTTCAGTGACTATTGTTTTTTTTGTTTTTTTTGACTATCTAAAGAACATGACTTGCTAATGTTATAATTTCATTAGATACTTGAACGCAAAATCTAAAATAATCTAAAATCTAAGAAAATAATAATCTAAAATAAAACTAAATTGTTGCACTCCTGCAGATTAAGATGTATTTTTAAACCAGTTGCAACAATTCAGTTATGGAAAAATGGAAATTATGTTTAATTTAAGCTTTTTAAAAAAAATAAAATAAAAATGCTGCAGTCCCCAACCTGTACACAGAAAGATGTTCATAATAGTTTAAAAAAATCACTGTAACAGAACAAGCTGTAACACCTTGTAATAATATTAATGCTATTGCTTTAAAAAATATTGTATTTTGATGTCAGTAGACGTGAGAACAAACATAATGCCAGAAGCTTCTTCATTACATAGACAGAAAAAGTTGCCACCGTTTCATTGGAAACAAACATTGCTTTGGGCCCCTTTGTAAACTGCACACAGCTGCTATTTCGAGTGATGGGAGCTCCACCTTGTCACAACAATTCCCTTAAAGAGGAACAGTTTAATGTCAACAATATTTTCTCCATCTGCCTGCTCATGAAAACCTTCCAATCCACAGGGAAAATGTTTCTCCTATTCCAAAAGGAAAAACACAATAGAAAAAAAGATGAACTGATAACATCAATGGCAGATTGCAGTCAAAGGCGTAGTATTAGCCCGCTGGAATGAGAGCTTTTGGTGGCACACATCCATCTGTTCACTTTTGCATTTTTCAAAGAGGTGTCATGCCTTCCGTTATTTAGAAATTTCAATGCAATTTTCACAAGGAACTCCTCTGAGCGGCGTGCCAGCTGACTGATTTGCATGGACGCACTTGCAGGAAAATGGAGGTATTTCACCTGCCAGGCTCCTGTGCTTTCTTCTGAGAAGTTTGATCGCTCAGTAATAATCTGATTGGGTGAGATCCATCCAATTTGTGCTTTTAATGAGACAGCTTGACAGGGACATACTGGCAATTACTTTGCGAGGTATATAGTATTGCAGTCTAAAAAGATAAGGTTCTATATTTCACTTGAACCAATTGTATGTCATTCTCTTATTTTTAAAGACATAATTCAATGCCTTGTACAACTGTACTAATGGTACTTGCATTCTTTCCTATTATCCACAATTATTTCACTTACTTTTTCAACTTACATAACCACCTATCTTCAATATTTGTGCGCCAGTCAATGTTAAATGTTATCAATGTCTGGGAGCAGCTGATTGCCCTGAGGCAGGGAGCAGGCCCGGGGCAAAGAGTCTACCAACCACAATAGAGAGGAATGAGTGCAGGGGTGAAGGTGAGAGTGACAGAAAGGAGATTTAATCCCCATCTTCCATCGCTGTCATGGGGAAAGTGAGCAAAAAAGATTGATGAAGCCTTGCAAGGAATATCAGCAATCCAGCCTAATGTGCGTCATCTAGACACAGCTCCTGGGGAATTAACCAGACGCTACTGTGTGTGTGTGTGTGTGTGTTTAGAGGTATTTCAGCTTTAGTTTCCCTCCATTTACAATACAACAGAAAGAAGTACAGCATATAATGGTCAAAAGTGCTGGTTATTTATGACCAAGGCTGGATTCCTAGTAGTGCAAAGTGGATATATTTGTTGTCTACAGGTAATAACCTTCATTGATACTGCATATCATGATAAACAACAACAACAACAGCAAGACTCTGGCTTTGTTCCAGTTTGCAAAATTAGTTTTGTGATTTTTGTGTCTGTATGCCCTCAGGCCCGTGATCAGTTAAGGTGTGTAATGACAAACATAAGGCGTGTTCCCTAGGACATAAGTATTTGATTTATTTTAAAGTGTATGACACAAACACAGTCAGCCCCAATACCTGGTACATTCTGAAAAAGTTACCTCATCGGTGCATTTAAATGAATTTTTCTGTGGCTGCTGTCCAAGGTGCTGAAGTTTCTTCTCCATGTGGTTTTAATATAGAACAGTGACTGTTAAAAACATGGCCTACAGCCACCGGCTTGCAAAAGGGTCAAATCTGACCCATTGGAGTCATTGAGAAGTCTCTGAAAATGACAGGGAAGTCATTAATAATCCCAGTGCTTATTCTGGTGCGGTGATGTGACGTGATCCATACATTTCTACATATGGAAACTTAAAAGTGTTTTTAGATCTTGACAAGTTTACATGTTTTCCATTGTGATCAAACTGTGTGAAGTGGAATACCCGAGACATGCTGATGAAATCATTTCTTTTATAGAGATATCATGATTTATTAAATGCTAAATTTCTGTGAATTACACTAAAAGGAAGGGACAGCTTTTCATATATATTTTATGATGCAGTGGTCTATTGGTCTGGGATTTGAGGTTAAATTGAATGTGTGTGGAGGAACTGAAATGGCTAAGAAGGCCTCACAGTCCACTTTAAATACACAAGGCGTTATTTCATTCACAAATAAAAGAAACTGTCACTACTCTTGGATGAAGAATTAGTCCCCTACACTGTAAAATATAACTTGTTGTTTCAACTTAAAAATATCAGGTACAGGGCTGCCTTAAAATTTTAAGTTAAGTCAAGAAATAGAGTTTGTTCTTATAACACAACCAATTGTTATCTTAATGAAAAATCACATGTTGTCTAAACTTTTGTCTTAGTTTAGTTGACTGAGATTTGTTAGTCAGTTCAACTCCTTTAATTGTCATTTTTACTTGGGAAAACCCTTTCAGCTAAATTAAAATAATCTATTGTTTAAACGCTCGTCCTAGTTCAGTTGACTTGGGTTTTTTAGTTAATTCAAATACTTTAGTAGTTCTTTTAACTTAGGAATCTATTTTAGCTTAACATAATTTGTTAGCTAAGTTGATTTAAGTTTATTAATTAACTGAGCTCCTTAAGGTAGCTGAGTGAACTTGTAAATCAGTTTCATTTTAATTATCAGAGTTGATTGACTGGATGTAAAGAAAAATGTGTATTAAACATCTTAAGTTTTGTTTTGTTTTTTTAGCTTTCTAACATCCATTTCAGCAAAACTACCTGTTAGGTTTATCTTAGATCTCAGATTTAAATATCTACATTCCTTTAAATTAATTTTCTGTTGTTTACAGAAAAAAAAATAAAAACCCACAGATTCCATTAAAGTCTATCTGATCATTTCATACAGAAAGTTTGTTTTAAGAACATGACAAGACAATTACTCATGAGCACCCAACATTCACCATTTATTGTGCCATCTTAGTCATCTGAGAAACAGAAAAATCAGTGATGTAGCTCATCAGGCTCACAATCCATCAAAACTCAAAGGCTGCTCCCTGTGAAACAATAAATTTGAACTTGGTCTTGAGCCCAGTTTGGGTGAAGATTAAATTCTGACCAATACTCTAGGAGCAGTAGTGATTCTTGTGAAGTAACAACATAAAGTCTGCATTAATGTAATGTATCAACGAACACTTGCTATTTTAGAAAAGTTATTCTTTACATTTGCAAAATTTTTAAACTTCATTGTGCTCAGTCACACCTGTTAGCATAAAACTTGAAATATTAAAATAGTACAAAACCTTTGATAAGTGACAGTAAAGATCAGTTTATAACAACTAAGACATCAAACTCTTGTATTTGTCTTCGTTTACAATTGCAACAAATTCCACAGAACCAATATCTCTGAAAATGAGTGCATGCTTCTGAAACATTTGATAATATGAATATTTCAGAAACGTTAGTTTGAGTCTACTCAATTGCAAAACAAAGGAAAAACTACTGACTTGCATGAGATAAGCATCTGCAAAGTCCACCATTATATTGTTGTTCACATAAGTTTCTTAAACCATGAACAAATGAGTAATTGTCTAATCTGGAATGTAAAGTGTAGTCATTTAGTGACATACAAAAGTGAGAATGAGAACTTGCAAGAATAAAAAAACAAACAGTAAAATAAAAACTGTCCTTAACACTAAGGGATACAGTTACAGTTCTGCATGGCTTTCTGCAAGAGTCTGTTTCTTAGACCATGCACTAGTGAGATGCACTGCCTTCCACCAATGTTCATTAGGATGTTCTGAATGACTTCAAAGATGTCCTTAAGTTCCTTTGGATAGTCTATGTTGAGGGCAAAAAGAAGGCCCATCAGCATGGAAATGGCACTTGAGACATCCCTCAGATTAGACAGGATTACTGCCGCCTCAAGGACAACCAACACATCGATGATGTCTTCTTCTTTCACCATCGCAATGCCAACTTTCATCCTCTTAGAAAACGTGTCTTCAATACCTGTCGGCTATAAAAGGGTTCAAAGACAAAAAAAAAAAAAATTACACAATTACAATTACACAACATTCTTTGTGCTTAACAATACATGTCTTTCCAAAGAAGAGCCATACTGATGCTTTGGATGATGGTGATTGGCTTTGGGTAACACTTATTAGTTGTTAAAGTTTTTTCAGAATGAGATATGCACCCCCATGTTACAAATCCATTTCTTGCTTTAAACAAAGACCATGTTCATAAATAACTGAGCATGTCTTCAATTGCAGAATTCAAACAAAATTTTCAATTTAAATGGTAAATGGCCTGTATTTGTATAGGCCCCTAAGGACTCCAAAGTGCTTTACACATTCAGTCATTCACACACATGGGTGGATGACTGAATCGTGACTCAAGAGTTGACAGTTCGTCTTGTAATCGGAAGGTTGCCGGTTCGAGCCCCGGCTCCGACAGTTTCAGTCGTTGTGTCCTTGGGCAAGACACTTCACCTGTTGCCTACTGGTGGTGGTCAGAGGGCCCGGTGGTGCCAGTGTCCGGCAGCCTCGCCTCTGTTAGTGCGCCCCAGGGCGGCTGTGGCTACAATGTAGCTTGCCATCATCTGTGTGTGAATTTAAATCTACTTATGCTAAATATTGGCTGTGCTCTAAACCAAATCTGGCTGAGAATACATGAAATGTGCAAACTGCAGCTACACTACAGGATCAGATTATGGCTCCATAGACAATGCTTCTTTAATCAGTTTATTGATTAAAGTTTATTTTTCCCCCTATATTAACAGCATGAAAAAAGAGCATATAGACATGGCTGAACAGGTTGCATAATTGGCACTGAATATCAACATCCACCTTTACCCAGCTGCCCAATGACTCTCGGCCAGTAACCTTTAATTGCTTACCCAGTCTACACAGTCTCTTTTCCAGGGTCCACATTTCACCAAAGTATTGCCCCCCACAGCTGTAGCAGCCACTGCAGCCCCTTAAATATCCTAATATCTCTGCCATTACAATATACAATGTGAGAAATCAAACGTAAAGCTGAAGTGAACAGTACAGCAGCGAAATGTCAAAGACCCTGGTGAAGACATGAATAAACACAAGACACTAATAATATCAATGCTAGCTTGCCAGTTAGTTTCTCTGAAACCCAGACCAAATCCAGTGTCAAAGATCTTGTAATAATACATTTGGTGAGGAAAAAGTACACATGTTATCATGTGGCATCTATTGTTTCATAGATGCCACATGTTTCATTTAAAATCCACTGTGGTGCTGTCATTATTAAATTTACTAAAAGAAACAATGCTAACCTTCACAGTCTTGAAAGTGTGTGAGGGATCTTCCTTTAGAAAATGAGGTCCTCTGTCCTCTTCCTTTGTGTAGGGCTCTGGTCAAAGAAGTCAAAAACAAAACCAAAACATTTTTTAAACAGTGTTTATGAAGCATGTAGACAGCTCCAAATTCACAGCTTTTTGATACATAATTCCATCAATATATGATTATCATTGGAGATTTTGAATCAGGCTTATCAGGACATTCAAGTAGAATATGATATCCAACCTACCACCAATATACACAGATTCTGTAAAAGTTACCACACTAAATGTCCAGTTGTGAAATATGATGACAGACTTTACTTATCAGCTTTCTTTCAATGAGTTCATCAGTTGAACTGGATAACCTAAAACTTAAACAAAGGAGAACATTTCGCAGTTGAACACTTACATCATCACCGAAGCATCTTATGAGCCTAGTTAGCCCTCCTATGCCGCTCTTGATTTTGTACAGCTCCACGAACCTCTCCATAATGGTCAAGCACAGCAAAAAGGAACCCTTTCAGGTCAACAGATGTAAGACGGGCAAATTCTGCTTCAACCTGAGCAATAGAAGAAGAGGGGTGGAGAGTACAGGCAGAATAAAAAAAAGATTCTTTGAGACCCAAATTTAAGCAAACAGTCATCTGAGGCCCATTAGAGAAAACACAAACACACAAAAGCAAACAAACAAAAAGATGCACTTTACCTGCTGTTCAGCAAACAACGAAGTTCAGAGAACAATAAGCTCTGTCTCGAAATCTTTTAAAGTAGAATGATTGTGAAAATGACTTATGTGATGTAAAACTTTAGTAAACGTGCAATTAAAAGAACACTGAGTAAAAGGACAAGTAACAATTTCCTTATTCCTCAGATGTTTACCTTGATGAGCAATACTGTTTTAGTCCAACTGCCTCATTAAAGTTACACAACAGGCTTTTTACATTAAAGCCAGCAAGTCCATTACATACTCCCTTTTTAGATCTGAAATACTGTGCACATTCTGTGTATATGTAGTGGACAGCAATTTACCCAAAAGAGCGCAAAGTTTGCAAGTCCACCTCATTTAAATGACAAAGACAGATGTGATCATCTAGACCTGTGAAAATAAATTAATGACAAACTTGCAGTTATGGATGTTATTACAACCACAAGAACCTAAACAGTCTGCTCCATTGCTTTTGTTAATGAATCATTTGTTGGTAACACGTCTGAATATTTAGTTTATGCCACCTGCATGTGATCATCAATAGTGCCATATTACTTCTTAAGAAGTACCCTGACACTACAATCTTTATATCATTTGTTCTACAGAGCTATTAAGTTACAATATAATCTGTGGTGTTTCCAGTATGACAAAATGCACAAATTGTAACTTACCATTTGACTCCACTGACAAAAATAAATCCCCAGCATCAAGTTTGGCTTCACAGACCTAAAATAAGTCAAATAAAAATATATGTTATAATTATATTGTTTTCGCCATTTATTCATGTTTGCTAATTTTCTGACATATAAACAATGTTAGTTTTGTTACAATACAGGGAATGCAGTTTAATTAAAAGGTAAATTATGCAAAAAAAAAACAAAAAAACTTCTGCAGTATACCATGCCAAAAATCAGTGTCTCTGATGCCAATTATTTTATCACTACAGCTCTTTTAGTATGGAAACTCACACAATCTAGTCATACTGATCACAAGAGTTCAAAAATAAGTCAAAATAGTGAGCTGTTGTTAAGCATAAAGCATTTCAGGGTAACAAATAACTGCACAATAGAATTAAAGCAAAAAATAAGCACACTGGAGGACTATCTGATAAAAACTAATATAATGCTGGTTTGTAGACCATATTTTGTCTCAGTCCTCAGTGCACTCTTGCAGCTTAGCATGCAGCAGTTAATAACAACTTAAGTGATTACATAGGGGTAAACAGATGGCAACAAGCATCCGAGTCCTGCCAAAAAGTTCTTTTTGAACCCAGCCAGTTATTGGAAATATTGCCAAAATGAACTTCCACCAAAATACAACAGCCTGTGAACTTGAAAGAAATTTACAAGTACAGAGACAATATGAAATAAGCTTTATTAATTAGCTGAGTTAGCTTGCTAATATCGCAACAGTGGTTGAGTGCACAACCTTAAAGCTAGTGGCACAATACTTGTGATTTGGTCCGTGCTACATTAAACCCATAAAAAAGGCCATGTGTCAGTTTATTAGGTCAAGTTTGGTCATGACACACAAGCTGGACCTTGTCGGCTAAAGTTACATTAGCTAAAGCAAACATTTCGGTAAAAGAGAAAAACACACATCATGCCATAAATTCGAAACATGTTCCAACTTTTGTAGCTCTCTTTCCTTATAGTTATAACCAATGTTACTCACCTTGAAAGCATATTCCAAAGAAGACGATTAGAAAACGTCCAAGTAAAGTGAGCATGTCGTTAACCGCCAATTCCCCATGATGCACCTCGGTAGCAGTCACGTGAGGCAGTTTTGAATCCTGCTGTGCTCAACTTACCCACATTGTCAAGTTCACATAAGTTTCTGATTTAGCTGGACATGAGTTTTCAAGTTAGCTTTTTTTGGTGTAATTGGGACGTTTTTAACTTGTAATTCTATGTTATAACAACAACTTCAGTCATCTATCGTCAAACTGATATAGAATAATATGTTGAAATAACAAACATCTAGAATTACATTTTACAGTGTACTTAATGTATAAATAGAGATTTAAAGTGCTACATAATTTAGATGCCTAAATTATGTTGTAATGTTATTACACTGCACCATGGCAGATAGGTATTGTGAATGAGGCAGTTAATATGACTAAAGTTTTAGAATGTTGAACTAGAATAGCTATAGTACTATCAGTAACATGAAAACCTCCCCTGTTGTGAAACCTAATTGCTGGGCTACGTTTTTACTCGCATACCAATATATCGAAAAGTATTAGAAATGCAAGAAAAATCCGAAATCCGCTGTGGTGAACGTCTTTATCCTAGAAGACCCCGATGGAAAACTCGCATCAGTGTAAAGTATGGATTACCTTGACAACAGTGGCCTATAAATTAACACAAGCACATCGAAACCTTTCTCATATAACACATTAAACGTGCGCTACCCCCTGAGACTGTCATCCCATCATAACTGACATGCACTTTTAAGTTACTTGTCATCCACATAACATTTGAAGACCGACTGTAATTATCAGTTACTTCTGCAGCTGCCTCCTCTTCAGCAGTTCAGATGCACTCAGTGTGAGGCCTGCTCAGATATGAAAATAGTATGGAGATTTACTGAAATTTGCAATATTTAATTGGAGTTTGTGTGTATCTCTTGTGTATGTCTCTGTATCTACTGGCGATGTGCCTCGCAAAATTAAAGCAAAATTCTTTGATCTGGTATAAGATTTGAATAGTGGAGATTTAAATATTTAAAATTCTTCGGCAGTGTCACTTTGATCTCTGAAATGATTAATAGGGGTTTGTTATAGAAAATACACTAAACGGAGCTGGGAGAGCCAACCCACTGTAATTGTGAGTTGTCTCGCAGAGTGAGGGTAAATTACACATTTTAAAGTAACAGGGTAAACAGTTCATTTGAATTTTATTTTATTCTTTTATGTTTAATGAGACAAGAAGACAGAGAGTGACTTCAAACACCCCAATCTAAAGTGGAAAAGATTTTCTCCACGAGAGAATGACACTTGGAAGGGAAAAGTGCTTTCATCGTTTATCATGATGATTAGGAAGAGGAGGCTCTTTGTCTCCCATCTCTGCCTTTTTCTTGGATGAAGTGGGAGAACTTGGCCAACACCCAAGAAAGCAGCACCGCCAAATAACGCTAATACTGTTAACAGGGACTTTTGATTGTGTGATCCTCTGCCAGCAGTGGACAGCGGTGGAGCTACACCTTAATAAGTGTATACTGTAGGATGCCCTGAGAGGTATAAAACATTGAAACTGTGATCTTTTTAACCTGGTTAGCTTCCATTAACCAAACGGCTGCTCCCTAAAGCCTGTTGATAATGGCAGATGTAGCCTACCGTTAGGATAAGAACAGTGTAAGCTTTCAATAGTTCAATTTTTTGCCAGCTAAACTGACTGTGGCAGGCAGTTTCTAGCTAATGCACACTAGCTACTGTAATAAAGCTAATGTTAGTGCCACAAAATGACAGAAAGCATCATTTCCAGCTGGTTCTTTTTCATGTTTCTGCTGATACTTCTACAAAAACTGGCTAAAGCAGCATGTCTCAGGAAATCGAATCCAATCCAATTTTAAATCTGAGCTGAACACAGTGAATCACCATTGCTATTGACAGAATCAGAAGCTTCCCCATACACAAACAGTTAGAACAGTAAGAACAAGGCTGCAGAGCAGTTGTATTTTTCTATAATGTGTTTTTAATGATTTAATGATTATTTTTCTTATAAGACCAGACAGCTAAAGCTGGCCTAAAACAAAATCATAGATAGAGTGTAGAACAATGATTAGCAGGCTAATGATTTAAACTGCAGTGTAAAGGACGCATAGCCATTTTGTTGACCTGATTAAAGTGATTGGAAAAATCACTGCTTGGGGGAGGGGCTTAATTTAAGATAATATGCTAAATAGCCAGTCTGTCTTTAGATGTTTTGACAAGATCTTTTATAAAATGTAATTTTCTGACAGTTAAAGTCATTCTCTGTAAGCAGTAATTTTCCCTTTCTTCACAAATTAAAGTATTAAATTTGCTGCACGGTCACACTGATATAAACTTTGGAGTGGAAATCCGCTGAAAGAAGGTCCAAGTCAATAATTAAATCAAAATTATATTTGCTTTGAGTTAATGTTTAATTCATCCCCATCATATTTAAATTCATTAGCATGCAAAGAATAGAATAATTGTGTCCAGTCCATCCGCTGCTGCTTCAGTGCCTCTGCCCAGCTGAACATAATAGCCATTAAACTGTGCATTAAATTAGATTTGCTCTCCTTACAATGCAATGCCTTTCTTGCCCCTATAAATATTCAAAGTTAGTTTGTTGCAGAAATAAATACAGGACATTCACTCACCCTGTTGCATGAATTTTTCATTTGTGTATGAATTCAAACAAGGCATTTAAATCACTTCCACCACTTTGAGCTGCTCCTAAAATGAACATTGACAGAAATTCAGTCCGTTTTTAATTTCTTTCAGTCTGGCTTAAGAGCAACATGGATTGCTTTTTTTTTTGTTTTAGATGAGAAGGATCATCCCAGTCACTGAACACAGCTTTGACATTGACCTTTCAATTGACTTTCATCACCAAATACACAGCTTTTATACTCCTTTTCTTGACTATTTTCCCTCACTAAACACATAAATGCACATTTTAACTGGAGCAGATGCGATAGGTGTATGTCTGCTTTTGTGCACATGCCATTGCGTCAGTCCAGTATATTCCACTTAATGGCGGCCACAGGTCAGTGAAGATGCGCCTTCGAATACTGTCGGCGGTGGCTGGCAGGTGACCTACTGGACCATGAATTGGCTGTCTAACATTTCGAGCGGTGTACCAAACAGTGTTTCCAATTGTTTTGGCTCGCTGCAAGAGAGCCACCTGCTCACCGACTGCAGTGATCAATGAAGATGATTTTTTTTTTTTTCTGCGACACAACCCAAAAGAGGTGGTATTGACATTTGAGTCTGGGGCATGAATCAATAACAACCAGTCAAGCTGTCTGACTGAGCAAAACCCATAAACGTCGAGCCCTCTTGTAGCGGTTGGAGGATTGATTGATTGTTGGAACGGCAAATATTAAGGGAGGGTGTCAATCCCACTTTTTAACTTTCTCACAAGCAGGGTTTCAAAGGAGGGTTAAAACATGAAAGAAAGATTGGAAAAACACAAAACTTTAGACCCACCTTTAAGGAAAAAGGTCTTATTTTAATATGCAGTTAATGCAAAAAGCAGCGGGGTTATTTTGAAATGACTGAAACACATTACTGCACAGAAAAGGACAGGCTATAATATCTGTCTCCATGCGCAGCAATGCCCTCCTCGGCTGCCTTTGCCTGTCTCGTCAATATCATCCCCTCAGTAAGTAAAAGCCTCTGACACGTCTGATTTAGTCATTGTGCCTCTCCAAGTATGTTTCCACACTAATCAAAATGACTCTCTGTTAAATAAAGCATGAAAAAAGCTTTTCCATGAATGGTGTGCTGGAGCGGAAGTCATCTTGCCAGTAACGCTACATGATTAATCAACAGATTGGATTCTGCTCAGCACTGCAATTCCCTCCTGCTGCACTCACTTAAACCCAAATATCAGATAAAAATGAAACATGCAAGGCTCTTTTTTCTTTTTAAGTGAAATTAAAAGGTAGACCGACGGTGTTTCTTTTAGACTAGTTGAGTTTCTTAAAGCTGAGACCTGCCACAACGAATGAATGAGTGTCCCTGGCTCTGACTGTCAGAGCAGTTGGTAAATGGTTTTAAAGACAGTGGGGGGTGACACTGTGCATGCCAGATTGTAGTCTGAATGGAAACTTGGCACCCATCTGTGCATACCTTCACCTAACAGGGTGTGGCAGGTAGCTCTCTGCACTCACCACATGCTTTATGGGTCAGCCAGTGATGAAATGTAGCATATAATTGCCTGTGCTCTCAGTTAGGAGCGGTTATGGCAGGAAAGGAGCACTAAACAAGCATCGCCTCTCATTACAAGCTTGATAATTATTGGTCTTTGTGGTGTGTAGCCTTTATGCTGCTCATACTGTCCATGTCCACCGTGTGTGCTGGAAATAATAGTTATTTTTTTTTAAGTGAAATTGATTTTCTCTGTTTTCTGCTTGTTTACTGTAGCATGAGAGAGGTAAAGGGCAAATTTTCAGAAATAGAATCAGCCCTGTCTTTTTCTGCTCAGTGCGTGAAAATAGTATTGATTAATGGTCATCGCCCCTTTTTTCCACGCAGAATGATGTAAAGACCCTGTCACTTATCATCACCTTCTCCGAGAATGTGTTCCATCAATCCCACAGCCAAACCGGGCAAGCAGTGGCAGGTGGCACATATTTCACCTGCCCAGGCAAAATGGGCCAGTAAGTGGGACAAGGCAGAGAGACAAAAGTGACACATACGAAGGTGACAGCTTTTCACACCTGGGAATAATGGTTTTGATAGGCATCCTGCTTGTTTCACTGCTGTGGACTGGACGGAGCCCAAAAATGTGTGATAATATACACAATTAGCTCATGGCGCAAAAAGACCTAGGGCCTTCGCAAGCCAGGGCAAATCTAAACCATACCTTTCGCCAGGAAGTGTGACGGCTCGGTCTCACCACAATGCTGAAAGAATACCGTGTTTTGACACATCAAGGATACAATTATTGGACCCTAAAGCTAAGCTTGTCCACACATGCACCCTATCAGTTTGATAGTGAGTGCTGCTCTTAATATCCGCATCACCACCCAAAGACTGTCATCCCAGAGCCATCTGATTCTCCATGTATGTACTACTGAGAGGGATACAAATTATCAGCATCACAATACACACATAAGTGCAGTATATACTGCACTTGTTTGTTTTACTTCAGCTGATATTTCACATTTGCAATGACATCAAAAGTAAATCAGTGTTAATTTCACATTGGATGTCCAATTTATTCTGTCACAGTTGTCCTCTCCTCTGTGTTTTGTGAAGAAAAACATGGCTCTTCCACAGAGAAGCTTCACCAATTTATGTGTCATTATCACCGCAGCTACACGCAGATCTATTTTAGTTTTTATTTATCTGACCATGTTGACATGCTTGCCACATTAATGTCCCACAGTGGAGCTGCAGCTTGACAGAACAGAGGATGTGTGGGAGCACGATGAGAAGTTTTGATCATCTCTGTGGTATATTATCTGCATACGCTTGCCATCACAGGACAAAGTTGCATTGTTCACTGTCTGCAGGGCATCCCTAGGATGCTTCAGCTTATTACTTGCTCCCTTAAAATTCTTCTAAACACATACAGCTGCTGGCAGTGAAAGAGAGAAAGCAATGGGAAGAAATCAATGAAATCATGCCTCTAATAAGGTGAGAGGAGAATGAAATATACATGGTAAATCCACACACGCCAAAACTAATGGTGTCCTGAAGCTACAGTCGGTAGAAATGACCTATAAGTTGAATGGGGAATCATGAAAACAGCATTATTAGTAGGAATTAAGATTTTTAATATCTCAAAATCCAATTTAATGCCAAAGAAGTGTAGTTGCTTTAAGCATAGACACACAAACATAGAGTTCTACCACATACATTTAACAAGTTAAAGCATTTCACTGTCACTGTTACACTTACACTGTAAGTATAAATGGATCAAAATTATGACATTTCTCTTTAGCTACCTTAATACAATATCTTAGCTAAGGTGTAAAGACATTTTAACATTTTGGATCCATTGTTTGGTGCTTCAAATTTGGGTTTTTTGTCATAAATTATAATTCTATTATATTTTCATTAAAAAATGCCAGCATGCTGCTCTGTACACACTGGTTTATTAGCCTGTGTGAGGCTGTCAGTAGTATTAGCATGTGTTATTGGTGGAGGGGTTAAAGGAAACAAAAAATACATAACATAATATGCCTTATGTTATAAAAGCTGTTATAAACTAAATGAGGTGAAGTGCGTTACAGTAGAGCTGGTCTTGGTCATTTCTTTCATTCGATTATGAGGAGGTGAAATACCATCATACAACCTCTAAACCAGGATATCTAAAGACAGATGTAGTCCTACCCTTCATAATGATAAGTTAAAGTAAAAAAAAACTTGTGCAGCATTTGGGAAACAAGAGTTCCACTAAATACAACCTCAGCTTTCATACTCAGCACCATAACTGTTTCCACGTTTATTAGGCACTGAACACTGAATCCCCAAATTTTACTGTTGCTCCCTGTTTTGTCAACATTTTAAAATCACCAGGATAAGGACATAATTTGTTGATGATAAAAAAAAGGGGCAGTTAGAATAATCACAGACCACAGCTACTTTAAAGTCATGTTACACGATGTAATGTTTAAACAAGAAATGTCTAAATGACTTAATAAACATTTGAACATTTACAAACATAAAACATTCAGCCTGCTAGATTACTAAGTAAAAGTCCAATTTCTATCAGTAACAATCAAGGTACAGTGTTAGCTCCACCCAGTCATCCCTCTCTGGGTCAGCTGGTGGAGGTTCGGGATGTGTTTATGGCAGGTTGGGATTAAGGAGACCAAATCCAACCTGCTGTTGCTCAAGGCCTTCAAAAGCCGAGTTGGATAATTAAACTGTCGAGACACGAGTCCTTTCTTCTTGTTCGACTGTTGCTTTCCCTTCCCGCAGTTTAATTTATTTGGACAGGGGGCAACCCTGGTGAGCAGGCTGGGCTGGCTTCCAGCTCGACTGCGAAGACACTGCTAGAGTGATTCAGTGGCTGGAAGAGTTCAGAGGTCGGGGTGAAAAGGTAGAGCCATCAGGGATGAGCCAGGTCAAGCTCTTTAAGTCAATATTGCTCACCCTGTCTGACAGCCACAGTAACACCTTCCTGATCCACAAGGCCAGTGGACAAAGGAAGCAATGCGTGCGTCTCATCAGCAAGGGATTGTGGGCTTTGCCTGCTGGAGAACAGCTGGAGGGGTGGAGGCATGTGTCCGAAGGTCCCTGCAGAGCAGGCATTACAATGGAGCACCCCCTGTTGTTGACCTAGCCCCAGGCCACATGTGTCACTAGCATAACCATCAATACTAGCATGTCATCACATTTGCACTTCAAAAATATAAGGCACAACTTTATAAACTCATGGGGATATCTCAGTACTAATATGCAACCTAAGACACACCTCTCGCTCCTTCATTCGAATGGATTTCAGTATTCATTACGTTTACAGTTTTAATGTTATCAGTGCAAATCTTTTGAAACACCTGCAAAATCTAAAATATTTTTAACAACATGTTGACTTCATTTTGAGTTTTTCAGACAGAATTTCTTTTTGCACATTATATGCATTGTACACAAATACATTTTTTAAGATTAAATGCATTCAAGTTAAATTCCTCGGCCATATAAAATATGCGCTGGTGGGATATCTGTTATGTTGTACTATGCACACATACTTATCACAAACTATCTGTCTATATATCTTCTGGTGACAGCAGTTATCAGCAGGCTATGCACATACTATCTGCACTCCCAGCCCTTGTGTGGGGTCAATCGTCCCACCTCTTCCCAAGCTTATAAAATGTCCCTTATCAATATTTTAGCGCATCAATCGTAACCCTTCATAAACACATCTCCTGAAAAGTAAATTATCAGCGGACACAGTCACAGGGGATCGACTGTCTGGGATGCTGTCAAGGCTTCCTCTCTTGTGTTTGCTCTATCTCACACACTCTGACAATTCCATCTTTTGAGTCGAGGACCAATAGTATCCAACAAAAGCTCTTGTTGAGGATTTTCCAATCTAAACAATGCCCTGGGCATATTGTATCCTCAGGAGGACTCTTGGCCAAAGTAAGATATGCTTCAATTCCCAGAATACTGAACACTTTCCAGTACAGAGAGAAATCCATGTACACAAAAATGACGGGTTTGCATTGGAAAAGTTCAAATTTATGTAGATCTATAATACAACGTAAAGGATTCTGTTAAAAAATGCAGTTTAATCTTTAGAGAATTTAGGCCCATTCACTTTTTTGTAAAGAGAAGACTCTGGAGGGCAAATGCCATAAAACTCCAGTATCGTGTTTACACACTAATGCATGCACATTCTTATTCACCAGGAGGTGAGGCGACTTAGTTATGGAGCCAAACATTAACAGTAGGGAGCAGGAAGGAGATTGGAGTGGATGGACTGGTAAACAAAACATTGGGCTTTAAAAGACAGATCCCTGATTTTCATTGTTTACAATTTCAGTCCAATAGTACAAAACTAGGCAAAATAAAAATATTTGTGCTGCATTTTTAGCACACTGATTCAGGTGGTATTCATTTGGGCAAAAACCTGTAAGGATGGTTGGAGGATTTGTTGGCAACCTGGTAAATAGTGAGCTTCAGAGGCGCTGCTATAGTCATGCTTTAAGACAGAGCCAGGCCTGCTGTTTTCTTCTATTAACAGTCTAACTTTGTATTTCACAGATATAAAGGTTGTACTAATCTTTTCATCAAAAACTGTGAAAATTGAATGAGCATTTCCACCAAATCTCGTACTGTAAGACGAAGAGGAATTGGTGTAAAAACAATGCATTTTAAGAAAAGAACATAAACAAAGCCCGTTCTCTGAAATGAAGGATTTTGCCTAACATCTGTAAACAGTACACTCACATATTTGTTACAGCTCAGTTGCCTGAGTTGCCTGTTTGTGCACGAAAGCAAACAACAGAGTATTAGAACAGCTGAAACCTGCAGTTGACCAGGAGCTTGTGGAAAGACCTGCAGAGCATGAGAGCATCATCACACAGAGATGGCAATATTCATCGATGTGTGAAGTTTCTTCAGGCAGTCGGAGGTAAAGTTAGCACGCAGACAGATTACCTTTTAATCTTGAAAAGAGCTTAAACCCACAGATTATCAATTTATAGACAGTCTTGGCAAACCTAAAGTCTGCTGGTGGTGCTGTTATTAATTTTGAATATAGAATTGATCTAAAAAATGAACTAAACTGTAGCTATTATTTATTATTACTTGGTCTGGAATAGTGAACATGCCACACTGTAAATATGAGCTTTCTGGCCTCATCTGCAATATTGTGCACATACGGCACAGCACCAAGGAAAGCTTTGAGAAAAATTCACCTCAGACTTTCGGAAAGTAGCTGTATAATATCGTTTATTATACAATATATGATAGTATTCTCTGTAACAGTTGATCAAAATCAAAGGGCAACACAACAACACAGGCAGAAACATAAGAAATACAGAAAACTGTGTTTTTACCACCCGAGTCAGTCCATCAGTAATGTGATGTGTAGCCCCAGTCACATCATTTCGCACATTACTGACTTTGCTTTGCAAAACCACCTCAACAGCCACGAGCAAGGCATTGCTCATGTCATCTGCAAATCACAAATCGTAGCTCCTGACGCGAACCGCTGCACAGAAGCCAAGTGCCAAAGGGCTCTGGCCAAAGCCAGCATCAGACTTTAAAGTGATTTTGAAACAGCGAGCAAAGGAGGGGCAGAATTTGCCTTGAAGCCTAACATAGACAGAGCTTCAATCTTCAATGGTATGGAAAAAAAAAAGAAAGATACAAAAAAAGATGGGGAAGGGGAAGAAACAGTAACATAGCCAGCTCATCCATCATTTCTTTAAAAGGTCAGGATTTTGTAGGTGGAATTGGGAAGAGCAGCGAATTGCAGATGCACCGAACAGCAGGGTATTTTCCGCTGCCATGACCAGCTAAGGAGAGCTCCTTTAAAACACATCTGCCAGTAAACATTTTGGCCTGACTCTGGGTCATCTCTCCTGTCTGGATGAGAACCAGCAGAGCGTGAAGATGTACCTGCAAAAACCCCAAGACTGACTTAGTCACTTCAGACCTTCCTCTTAGCTCCACCACCTCCATTATGATTAATTGTTATGATGCTGCTCTAATGTATGGCTGTTTCTTGGATCCAGACACCTCCACTCCTTTAAATGTAAAAGTTCCATTTATAATATCACTGCTATGGTAGCCGTGTTGCTACAATGCATATTAATATACTATATATATGTATAATAAAATCACTTTTTGTCAGTTTACTGAAAAGAAATGCACCAGCACAGTAAAACAAATGACTAAATCAAATGTCACTCTAAATGATGTGTAATTATAAAACTACATGTCCCAAAGGTACATTTGGAAAAATCCAGAGGAAATGGGGCAAAGAAATCACCGGCACGGCCTGTCTAAAGTAAAGCCCATCAGCGGCTAAGTGCCTCTTTACCTCCTTCAACCACTAGAGACGAGGGCTGGGGAAATGACCTTCTGGCATTATGAACGGGTAGAAACAAACCAAACACACGCCACTCATAAAAGACACACACTTTATCAGAATGTACTGTACTTACAGGGGAATTCAGTACAGCACTTTCTCTTCCACTGTCAGAATGATGAAAAGGTTGCTCTCCTAGAGAAAAAAAAAAAACAACAAAATAGATGGTGAGAGGGACAGATGTGAGCTTGGTTATAAGTCTCCATCAGCCCTGTAGATGCCTCTCAGACACTCCTGGGATACACGGAAACATCTGGAAGGAATTGTCAGTGGAATTGATGCGGCACCTAGAGTAATAAAAAATGAATTTCCCTGCCGCGATATAAACACAAATGACCTGAGCCATGATGCATTTGCTTAGATCCTCTTTGATCCCCTCCACCCTGTATCTGAGTCTTCCCCACTCTTCCTGCAATGTGTTTCTTAAGCAGTGTGCATACAGTTTGAGCAAAGTCGACAACCGCAAATAGTCCCGTGGATTGTACGGATTCGGCCTTGGTCTTATGAAGCCTTCATGCCTGAATTAGTCACTAGTTTCTGATGTGAAACACCTGTTTAGATTTGTTTAAATTAAAAAAAAGAAATAGCAGATGGCACATTATTACCTTCTTATAGAGATGTAACAAGCACCAAAGCTGCTGAACAATCTTTAAACAGCCTGCACGCTTTGCTAGACAAGTAAGAGAGACGTAATACATTAAACATGAATTGTTCGAAGGACACAGACTACATAAAAGCATGTGGTGACAGGGTCAGAGGCATTGTGCGCGACGTGAGTGGAGGGGACAGATTTGCAGAGTCTTTTAATGTGCTTAACGTTGTTTAGAGCTCAGTGATTTGAGATTACTACCACAGGGGGCAGCCCCAGGGCATTTTTATGATGAGCTTTGGAAAATGACGTTTAGCTCTTGAAGGTGGCCATCTCTTTCTTGTGCTTGCGGAAAATCTTTTAGCACTACAGAAAACTTAAACTGAGGAGCTGCTTATTCAGATGTTGTTTGAAATGTTAGCTTTCCTGACACACCCAGGTCTAGTGCACACACAAGTAACAGCTGCTCTGCTGCTGCCGCTGCTGCTGCTAAGCGGGTCAGTGAGGTGTTTAAGTTGTGGCCTTGAAACTTGTGATAAGTGCCCCCGTTCAGCCAACTCCTGCTCCACAAATGATTCCTGGGCTACGAGTCAGGTTCCAGCCCGCCTCCGGGGACCTCTTCATTATCTGTCATTAAATGTTTTTAAGTTTGCATAATTGATCTTCTCCAATAAGTCTTCATTGATTTATGGAGGTCTGGGCTGAAGGAGGAACTGGTTAAAAATTCATAACCCTGCTACGCGTCTTCACAATCCATTAGCTGTTCCTGGACCCAGAGTCCTTCCATTGATTGACCTTGTGCCGAGAATCTCATGGACTCTGCATTTTTCCCTCTTTTATTGCACTGTGGGAAGAGTTATGTTTCAGCTTTTTTTCCCCCCGCAGATAGGTCCTTCCTTTGATTTTCGCCCTCTATGCTGCTGGATGTCTTTCTCTCTGTCTTCTCCCTCCCTCTGTTTCTGTTTCTCCATCTAAACTGAAGTCCTTACTCTGAGACGATGAATAAATAAAGCATGTTCCATAAACAGCTTTCCACTATTATTTAAGCTTCCAGGACCTCGCGCTCTGACAGGCTCCCTTCCCCGCCATCAAATTCAAGAGTGTAAATTTTCTAAAAGGCTCTGAATGTTTTATGATGATTTCAGGGAATGATGGAGTAATAGCTGAATAGTGAAGCTATTACTTTTAATATTTATATTGAGTGCTTTGAATCATTCATGTGACAGGATGTAAAATCAGAGCTGCGGGACGTATGTACTTCACAACCACTGCCACTTGGCAAAAAATATTTGTTTTCCTGAGAAGTCTGTTCCAAACTGTTGTGAGTTACCCATCGGGGCGTGCGGGTGACGCTCTTTTTTCCATGAATTTTAATCTTACCTTGAGAAAAGGCGATTCTTGAAAAGCATTAGTTCAGATATGGAGTATGTCTGAAAGAAATTGCAACAAATCTTTGTTGTGGTGTGTTTATAATTCAGAGGTCAAGTCGCCTCAGCGCTTGAGTCTAAACCTCTTTTATTCTCCTCATACTCTGTAATCCTGAGTAATGTTTGCTGCATGAAACAACAACATTTATGGAAGCTGAACTGTGCCTCAAAAAGAGAGATGTTAAAGATATAAATACATCTATACCAACCAAACACAAATTGCCTACATACTGTTCATGTCATGAATAAGAAATGTAATTATAATTATTATTATTATATTAACAGTCCTTACAAACTCCAGTTCTCAAATAGAGTGGCGTGCATCACGAATTGTGCACCTAGGGCATGGATGACCGAATTTAAACTATGGAGAAAAATTAATATATTTTTGTGGGAAAAATAAGCAAGCAAGCATTTGTTTATACAGTCAGCAGACCTTTATTTTATTAATATTGAACATGGTCTTTTTATATTAACATTTATTAGAAATTGTGGGATTTGTGGAGGACCACTGCTAAGACAACAAAAACAAAAATACGAAAAGTTTTTCCTTATACTGTCATGTAATAGGATCAGTCACCAGCTGCCGATAACTTCTTGAGCCAAACCCATCTGTGAACTTATCAGATACACACCTGTAAAGATTTCCCATCACTCTGACAAAATCCTTCCACAGACAGACAGACTGACGTATTTTTGGTAGGTTCCCTGCTACAGTAGGAGGATTTTACCGCCCTGGTGTCAAAGGTGAAAACAGTACCAGCTGCTAAATATATATTTGTAAGCCAGATCAAGATAATTCATAGGGAGTTGCAAACACATAGGAAACAGAGTGGAAAGGGGTCATGGGCCTTGTATACTGTAGTTATTACTCTAAAAGTAAAGCAGTAATGCATATTGTTGCATATTTATGGGTTTTTTCCTTTTTTTTTTTTTTTACTTCCAAGTGGAAATCGGTTTCCTTGTTACACTCGTTCTTGCTAAAACTGAAATTTATTTTTTAGAAACTAACCATCACCTCAGCTATCTGTTGTTGTTGTTGTTTTTAATTCCACAAACATAAACATGGTGCATCATTTTCACAAAATAAGCCTTGTTTCTTAACCATGTGTGACTGTGAGGTGTATAATCTTGACTCATCCGTCACATCATCTAAAAAATTCCCCAATCATTGTCAGTGATTCATCATGTTGTATTGAACTATTAAAAATGTTTAATTTAACTTGTATTTAAAAGGTCAGTTTTAACACACACAGCCTTTGCCTTTGTCTATTACTCTACATTTATTCCACATGCATATGTTCGGATGTTTGACGTCTTTTGTGTAGTCTGGATTTTCCTTTTCTTGGTCCAAGATTTGTTTCCATAAATTGCTCTCACTATTAAGGAGTATTTAAAGTCTTATTTAAAGTGTCAGCATGCAAGAAAACTCTCACGACATTATAGTTGCCAGGTGGTCTTGTGCAGATATTACAGGCAGAGGTTGGAATATGGGGTCTTCACAGATTTGTAGCCTTGGTTTTGGTGTTGTTTTGTCCCTTTGGCACAGTGAGCTTTAGTATGTGTATCTTGTGCTGTGTGGAGCCTGGCAGTTAAAGGCCAGTTTATTCTTGCGGGTATCAGGCAGCCTTGTCCTGAGGGAACGAGCTCTTTCATGCACAGTTAGTGCACTTGACTCAGCATGGAGATGCTTTCGGATGGAAAAGCCATGTTTAGAGGACGTCTTATGAGACATTAAAGCACTACTGTTCCATTGTTTTAGCTCTTCCTAAATGTCACTTTCCTCTCCTGAGTCTGCCCTTCACCACAATGATGAGGGACACATCACAGACGAAGAGCTTTTCTGTGGTCCCACTGAGGGTCCATTTGAAAAGAACTCTGACCATTACTGTCAACCTTATCTGTTTACTTTCCATGCAATATTTATTGAAAGAAAAGCAAGACAAATCAGGAAAATTATGCCCTCTTTAGAATACATTTTTGCAGAGTTGCATCATTTCTTCTACTCCAGATCCTTTAGTTGTTGTTGTTTTTTTATAGCTAATTCTTAATATGCTGTGGTCACTCACAACATTAGGGAAGACACATCAGTGAAAGCATGATATTTCATTTTTATTCAACTTCCAAAAGGCAAATATTTACTTTAACTTTATGTTATGACTGTTGGCTTGACATGAGCACCACTTTCTAAAAATAACACATACTGCTCCAAAACAGTCCCATTTGTAGTTTTCACAGAAAGAAAACAACCTTCATGCATTGAATTTAAAAATACTTTTAGGCAGAATAATACATATATATGAGAACATTACAGCCTGAGTGGAGTCAAGAGGTCTGTTTCTTTTAAAAAACTGAAACCTGCTCAGTTTGCACTGATATGTTTATGGCCTTGGACTGACAAAGATATCTGTGAGTGCTCTGATTCACACATTTTCAGCCATCACAACAGCAGTCAGGACTGAGGCAACCTGAACAGTGTAACACAAATCTAACGTGACTCTTTTTATGGGTGCACTAAGACAGAAAAATTCAGTAACTTTCTGTTTCTTTAGGTTTACGTCACAATTTCACTGTTGCAGATTTAATGGTTGGATCTGCTGACTCATTCCAGTGACGGCAGGTGAGTTTCAAAATGAAATTAGATTTGCAGCACGGGCTGAGGTGTGTGGTTTTTCTCTGTTCTATTACGCTGTTTGAGGTGAGCAGTAATGACTTGTATGGGCTTAAATGTTGGGATACTTGGGAAAGAAATGCTGTGATGTTTCACATAGTTTCTCCTCAGATTTATGTCACTGAGGATGTGCGGAGTGCTTGTTCCAAAAACGACAAGTTTTGGGGAGTAGTGCATACGTTAAGAATTAGTAGTTTAGTAGTTAGTAGTTTACCAGTGTTTGGCAGTAGCTTATGGCTGACCACATTCAGATTTGCACAATTACAATAGTTTCATTGCTTATCTGCCATTTTTGTGTTATTAACTACAAACATCTTAAAACCATTTTAGTTTTTATTGCACCTTTACTTCAGTAATGCAGTTGAACCACCTTTGACAAGAACTGCTAACCTCTACCATATTTGTCTTATTTTGTTTCTGTAATTCAATAAATCAAGTAAAAGCTTTTGTGTGTTAATCTACTTTGAACAAAGCTGTCTGCTTTCAGCAAAACGGTGGGGCTGACTAGCTTAACTACCACCACCAAGGAGCTTTAGTATTTTCAAAGTAAGTGTCCCGAAGCTGGGTCCAGTGTTGGTCAAGTTACTTGAATATAGTAATTAGTTACTAATTACTTCTCCAAGAAATCCCATCACTTTACTGATTATGTATTTTCAAAAGTAATTAGTTACTTTTTAAAAACATGATACACAACCTGAATACGTAAAAAAGTAATAGAACTTTCAGCCCAATTCTGTTTTTTCTGCGTAATCCACCCCATATAAAACGGAATCAAATGAAAAAGTCTCTTTTTAAAAATTGTTTATTAGTTTTAATCTTTTAACTTTATGCACATTGCATTGACCAAAAATTAAATTTTATGCAGCAGTCTTTGAGTGGAAGAAATTTGTTTAACATTTAAACCTATTTTCTGCATGTTCCAGCATATGAAATACAATAATGTTTTGTTTTTACACTCACTCTTTTAAATAGATGCAAGTCAAACACAGCAAAAGATAAATATAATCAAAGATTCAGCGGCACTAAGTCCTGTCGCTCTTAAATCTATTTTCACCTGTTTAGCAGGAGTGGGGCGGGTGGAAGTTTGCAGCGTCCCGCTGCGTCGTGTCAGTGGGGGGATCCGGGGGTTTCTCTGTGAATTTTAAATTCCCGTGGCGGCTGGCTAGGTGCTTGCTCAGATTTGAAGTTTAATTTTTTGCTGTAGAAAGAAGTTTTCTTCTCACGGAGAGTCTACAGTGGACGCTAATGTTTTTGTCACATTTCAAGGAACAAAACTCAAAGTAATGTAAGTACTTCCAAGCTTTAAACACCGCATGGTCGTACTCTGTCCCGCACTCCATATTATCCATTGTTGATCTACACACGTCTGTTGCTACCACGCTCGTACGTCATTGTCATGAGACACTCTCACAAACAAAATCGTGGTTTAGTAACGCAGTAACGCAGCGTGCTTACAGGAAAATAACAGTAATCAAATTACTTTTTTGCAAAAGTAATCCCTTACTTTACTCATTACTTGAAAAAGTAATCCGATTACAGTTGCTGCCCATCTCTGGCTGGTTGAGAGTCTGATTTAAGAGCCTAATTAGGTTTGTTGTTGAGAACATTTGGTAAATCTGTGAACTTTGTGTACTCACTCATAGCAAAGACAAAAAACAGCCGGAAATATGAAAGGCTGACTGTCTGGTCACTAGTCAGTGCTGAAAATGTCTTTAGAAATGGCTTTATTTGTAATATTATACCTATTCTGAACTTGACAAGTTCTCCTCTATGCTATGATAACTAAAAAAAACTTAAACGTGCTAAAACTAATGAAAATCTAACTAAAATGAAACATTTTCAAACAGCAAAAACCAAAATGAAATCCACACTGGAAACTAAACTGGATTGCAAGCAAAAAGTCAATATGAAATAAACATGTAAACTAATTAGAAAATACAAAACTGTAATAACTGCTCGTGCAAAGATCAACAACTGCACGCTAACTCAAACTGCCTGAGAAGAAGCTCAAAGGTCGGACTCCGTGCTGCTGCTAATACACTCAGTAATTTTCTGCAAGTGTAATTAGAGATTTTCATCATGCGTACATGACAGGACTAATTAGTGGGTTTGTTTAATTGCTGCCATTGTGTTGTAAAAGTATACAGAGGACTCTCAAGGTCTATTTAAGGTCTATTCAGGTGCAGCAGCATTGTCAACATTCTGTGTGAAGCAGTCAGAAGGATTTCTTATCGATCCAGTGCATGTGATACATGCAGGCTGCATTGTGAAGCCACAGTGCACTTTATCCAGATAGATGATTGACAGCCAGTTATATTTCCTCAGAAGAGAGTGAACCAGTGAACCTGGTTAATAAAACATTAGACGTGCCTGAGAGGCCCGGCTGAAACGAGGGGTGGGGGAGACGGGGTCACTGGTGTTCAACCACTATCACGACCTCAGAGCGAGCATGGGATCCCCGCATCCTCCAAAGCACATCACAGGGGGTCCATGTGGCCTCATTAAAATCAAGGAGATCACATGTAAGGACCAGAGGAAGAGGGCTAGTCCCTGCTCAAAGCGCCTGGACTCCCAGGGCATTACGCTTTGAGGAAGTGCCACTGGAGAACACAGGGATAAAGCCTCAAACCGCTAAAACAACGGACATTTAACTCAGCCTCTGCACTCTCCCTTCTCCAGGACTCATTCAGTTAATGCTTCAAAGAAAGCGCCACCGCAGTTACGGAGCTACCCTGACTCGGATTGGAAGTGAGCCATGTCAAGTTCACCTGATTTGATTTCTTAGATAGCCTCTTTGGATTGGGAGATAAAGGCTGGCAGCTAGCTCTGTTGTGTGGTGGTCTGAGCCCTATTTACTTTGGATCTACTCCATACTTTGAGATCTGTTAGATCTTCACTGTTTTCCACACCCTGTAAACAACAGCCTTTTTCATTCCATTCATTACCAGGGAGAAAAAAAACACTGATATATGCAACTAAACTGCATAATTGGGCCTTGGCAGAACCTTTTTTTATTGAACTATTTATTTTTCATGATATTTCAGTAATTTACATGGTTGATTGTGTAAAGAGTGGGGAAAGAGTGAGCTGTTAGGCCCGTTTTCGAAGTCATTGCGTTTGTTCAGCTGTCTGCCTCACTGTCGCATGCATTTCATCTTTTCCCTCCTTTATTTACTCTGGTCTTTGGATGCCTTCCTAGTCATGTATTAAAGCTTTGCAGCTTGGCGGCGACAGTGCGGCTGTCAGCGTAGGGGGTGCCGCTGCGCATCATCACTGCCTTTAATGGCTCGCTTCAAGTTCTGACAAGGCTACTTAAAGCAATGGGCTTAGCAAAATGAGGGGTTGGGTGGCTGGTGCACTGTGGGATAAATAAACTGCTTATTTTTGTTTTAGTCTTATACATTGCCAGTAAGCAGCAGATCCCTTTTGTAGGTCATACTTATAGCTGACTTTCCTGCTTAAAGAAGTGGGTTAGAACCTACTATACAAGACAGTATTCTCAGAGACCATTTACCATGTTGAGATGTCATTAAAAAGCTGCTGTCAAATTCAGGGGCACTTTCTGACCAGGTCTGTAGTGAGAAGAACACCCATAATGAATGGGTGGCACATAGAGGGAAGGAGGAGCAGGTTTGTTTATGGATACAGTCTAAGCAAGCTCTTGTTTGGGGGACAAGGGTTCACGGTGAGCAGAGGGTAATTATGCTCCATCCGGTGGCTTCGGATTGCTTCACAAAACCTGACACGGGAGGGCAGGCGTGCCAGGCGAACAGGGGGTGAGAGAGAGGCAGGAACAAACGGTGGTGACAGTGATATTATGGTGCTTGCAAATACACACGCACACACACACACACACACTGCATAAACACACCATCCGCGTAACTGGCATGTGCCCCAGGAAGGCAGGGATGCCAGGGAGAGAGGAAGCAGCAGAGAGTTAATTAGGGCTTGGATACACACTCTTAGGGCTCTCACACCTCACTCACCTCCAGCCTGCTTCCTTCCTGTCATTGTTCCCTGCAGTTCAGCCACAGAGACACACACAACAAGATGGCCCCCCAAATAGCTGCTCCCTCTATGACAAGTTTAACTCAGTAGTGTTGGAAGCACTGTGTGTCAGTGTGTGTGCTTCACTGGGTTGCGTGTTCAGTTCTAGTTGTACATTTAACCATTTTTACTCAAAGAGCCAAAAAAAACACGGGACTCCAGCTGTTTATTTACTCATTATCCAATTATCACTCTCACGGCTACACTGCTTGGAACAGTGAAACTTTCCTGTGAGAACAGAAGTGCAGATCATGCTACATGTTGAGCACACACTCGCCCCGGTTGACAGCAAATAGATGTGACACATAAGGTAAGAGTTGTGCTGCGTTATGTCGGGAGACAATATGACAGATTTTGGACTGTAAGCCCACAGTGAGATGCAATTCTCAGAGTACTGAATTTACCATATCTATTTCAAATTTGTATTGTGTGTGCAGTGTGTGAGTGTGGGATAAAGCATGGAGATGATCTCTGTAACCCTGTCTCCTACAAAGTGCCCTATATGCAGGTAGTGTTTTGTCTAATGTGTTGCAAAGTTATGCATTACTGTAAACGCATTGTACCTTACAATAATCACTAATATAATATTTCCCTGTGATCAATATTTTTTAACTGTCTATAGTGTTTGATTGTTGCAGATAACCACATTGCTTTTAATTTATTATGCAAAAAGAAAAAGTGATGGTTAAATGCCATTGTTGCCAATATGACATCAATCACCTGAAAAAGCAGCTCGCTAACACAAAGGTAATGGCTAAAGAACCCCAGGCCCAGAGTAACCCTCAGTCTGAGCGTCTGCAGACCACAGCCAGGCTTGATTTCAGCATGTGACACTCTGTAAATGAAGAACTGTTGTCATAGTAAACAGATTTTCCTTCAGTTTCCACCTTTTTGGTCAAACATTTATCTTCTTTCTTAAGTTAGTTTGATTATTTGTTACAAAAATTTAAAAATATAACTAAAAGTAAAGTATGGATTACTTTGTATTAAAGCTGTACGAGTCAAGTAATGCATTACTTTCTTTAAAAACCTCGAAAGTGATGCGAAGCTGCTTTTTTTCTTGCTTTTTGTGCACACAGCCCAACAGTGTATACTCATCATTTCCATTCCCAAACACATTTCAAAGGAGGTGTAATTGCTGCCTGTTTTGCTTATCATATATTCACATGCCATATGTTTATACCAAACAGTTATTTGTAGCTGTAATCTTTTCTTTTAGCTCTCCCTTTTCACTATCAAACACAGCTGCATTAAACTGTTTCCATATAAGAATACACTCAAAACTTTAAGCCGATACAAAGCTAATACGAGGGAGGGTTCGGTGCGCTGAGAACCAAATCAAGTAGGTTGCTTCGTTCAAGTGGTCACTTATGGGTGCAGTGGAATTACTCATCTACAGCTAACATCACTTCCTACTCAACTGTGTAAAGTTACCTGCTATAGTACAAGTTCCAAAGAGGAGCAACAAAGGCTCATTACTTGTACACTACTCCCTGCTAGGACTCCCACAGAGTAATAGGCTGTCTTGTACTGATGCCAAAATGGCCATTGTGCAACTAAGCAGCAGACGGTGATGATGCAAAACGATAGTCATTAAAGCTGGGGTTTGCAATGTGTTGTTTGGGATCATGAGATAAAACATTTTAACATGTTTTAATTCAAGTAGTTGCAGAGGCTTGACTCGAGCACCTACTCTAACCTTTAAAAATCGTAGCATGTGACAAGAGAATCTAAGGTCTTGACTATCGGGTGAGACTTCTAACTGCTTTCAGACTGCATTGGACCTGCAAGAGGAGCAATTCTGGCACTTCTGCCTTTTAATATTGTAATAATATTCTGATTTATAATAGTCCTGCGTTCCTATGCATCGACTTTGGGAAGTCTAATTGTATCATAGCAGATAAAGCCAGGGGCTGGAAATTAAAGCTGACTTGTAATAATCAGTTTGAGAACAAAATTCAAGTCTATTCCTACGCCTAATCTCGTCTTTTAGAGGAACTAGCATCTGTCTCTATTCAGTTGGTTTTAGTTCTGAAAAGACGAGAGAGTTCCTGTCATCACAACAGTCCTGAAACAGATGGTGAGTGGAACCTCACTAACCCACACCCCACAGGAATTACAGTCAAGTGTTCAGATGGTTGGCATGCATGTAATACTGGGCAATTTTGTTTTCAAATATGGCAATTTGACGCATTTTCATGCATTGAAGAACATTTATTCTCTTTTTACATGGTCATTCTTTTATTTCTTCTCCCTGTGTGGAAGGCAACTAATGTAAACAGCTGTGCATTGCCACAGGCTTTTCGTTTAAAGTCTCTACTTTAACTAATCAAGGGTACAGTAGAGTGTAGCACAAAGGTTTATTTTCTACAGATAAGAGAGGTGATTATTATGTCAAGAGAGTTGATGTTTTCAGCTAATTTGATTCCCAACCTGAGCATGGTGTAATTATTGACAGATTTCAGGTGTTGCCTGTAACACCACCGGCAATCCATCTGTCTTCTCCGAGAATTTCCCTAATTGGCAAAACTCAATATTTAACTCCGTCTGCCTCTAAGTGCGGCAAAACGCACCAAGCTAGAAATTCAGCTCCCCTTTTACAAACTAAATGTGTTTACGATCTAAAAAAGTAAAAAGTGATGCAGAATCCTTGCTGCCTGTGTGATGTCACATGAACGCGTGTTTGCACTGATTGAGGAACATACAGGCTGGCTCTTTGGCAGATGTACAGAACATCATGTATAATATATGTGTACTCGTTCAGCTATGCACAAAAGCCAGATGTTCTTTCTATCAACGGGTCCCTGCGCCGTTAACATGTTGGAACACGGCGGCGAAAACCAAACAACAACAAACAAGTGTTTTCTGTTACCAACAGCAGCCATTTTGGAACAAATAACAAAAGGACTTTTTGGAGCTCTCGACAGCAGGAAGGCCTAAAAGTTGTGTTTTTTTTTTTATTGTGTCTATCTGTCTTTCTTTCTGGATCAGGTTAATGAGGGAGTTTTTTTTTTTTCTTGTTTTGTATCGCATGTGAGGTTTGCAGAAGTCTCTTGGAGTGTGGTTTTGGCAGGGTGACAGGGAGCTCTCCCAGGGCAAAACAAACAGCTGTGGCATATGGGTAGGACGAACAGCGCAGCACCACGTCTGAGACACACGCGGGAGGGGATGAGGGCGTCGTGGGAATGTGAAACGTAACCTGTCTGTGTTTAATGGCCTGGTCAGTCACGTTCTTGCAAATGGTAGCAGCAGCAGCAGAAGCCCCGCTCGGCATTCATTAGGCCTGAGCCTTGCAGAGGCCTGAGCTGTGCCCCGCGATGAAAGCCCTGGTGTCAGGCGTGAGCTCTGATGCCACGGCGAGGGAGCGTGGCGGAGGAAGGGGAGGAGGAGGACGCGTGAGAGGGGGGGAGCCTGCTCTGCAAAGACCCACCCCTGGGTATCTATCACACACAGCCATCACTCGGGAGCAGAGTAGACCTGATAAATAAATCAACTTAGAGGCCCAGTGAGGTTTCAGGGTCTATTCCTCTTTATGAGTACAGCAGGGTGAGAGATGGAAAGAGGGAGAGGGAGAAAAAAAACTTTGACTTCTTCACGCCTTGGTCCCAGTAGGCATAAGGACCAAAGACACCAACTCTGTGATTCTTTCAAAAATTAAATATATTCACTTATCTGAAAGGCCCAGGCTCAAGATCCTCATCTTTTTCTTTAACATCCGAGATAAAAGTGTGAGGACTTTCCCATTGGCTTTCAATCGGCAGCTCTTTGAAAACTCATACTTAATGATTTGAAGGTCTTTTAGAACTTACTTTGGGACAACGATTTCTGAACTGTCCCTTTTATGTGGAGATGAGTAGAAAAAGGCCTGTATGAAAACATCAGGGAGCTTCAAATTACCCCAACTTTAGAAAGAACATTGGTTATCAGGGCTTAATTGAGCACGACTGACTTTACTCCAAAAGCCCCTCTTTATTTTTAATCCACTCCCCAACGTTTTATTTGTGCTGTTATTTATTTATTACAGACAAAAGTAGAAGACGTCTTGGATTTGGTCGAGTTTCTTGGCAGTAACTTTACAGACGGGGGGACATTGTGTTTACAGTTTTAAGGCGCGTTCGCGACAATGCTGCAGTGATTCGAGCACTGAGGTGAGCGAGAAATGAAAAGTGCCGACGAGGGTTTAACCTTTCCAACCCGATGTGGCTGCTTTTCATCTTCGGAGGTTCAAATTAAATACTCGAGAGCTGGATTTTGATATTTGTCCCCATCAAAACACCCCAAGGAACAAAACAAAACAAAGACTGGGTTGAGAGGAGGAGGTGGAGGTGTGTGAGGAAGGTGCGGCTGGCGGGGGGGGGCGCAAAGTACAATCCTGAAATTCCCCATGCACTCCATCTCAGTTAGAAACTTAATGGTTGTGTTTACCTTTTCCCCCTGAATGTTTTCTCTCAAGGCTCTCCTTTAACATACTGTATTTGACTCTAGGAAACATTTCATTCGATCTTATTTTCCTATTGCTTCCTCATTCTGTTTGTTCTCGGCTCCTGTTAAGTTTGCTGCAGTTTGGCAAGTGTTACATAGGCTGAATGGGAGACGTGTCTTAAGGCACATTTCTCCCTGACAGAGGCTGCTGTATGAGAGGGGTGACAGCGTCGGCGGGAAATTCTTTCTTCCTTTGTGGTTCAGATAAGTAAGCATGCACAACACCCCTGTGATTAAAATCTCCTTCTGATATTTCTATCAAGATTTCTATTAGGAGACAGACAGGAGGGAAAGAGGCTGCCAAAACAGCGCGCAGACGAGACAAGCATATACATCCTGAGAGTGAAATCCCATTCAAGAGAGAGCGGAGGGTATTTAAAATATTTAAGCCAAACTCTTTGGCTTTTTTCAGCTGTTTATTGTTTGTTGATTGCTGGCATCAGAATGCATTTGCGAGCAGGGCTCCCAAACCTGGAGCGGCACATCTCGTGCAAAAGCGCGGACTCGAGGAGAACAGGACAAATTTGACATATGAGGGACGGATCCCTGCCACGCGCTTGCTGACAGTGCTGCATTTCAGCCTGTTTACAGCACTTCACAGGCAGAGAGCAACAGTCACCTGTCAGCTCCTAAAGTATCTGGTAATTGTGTTTCCACCATACAATTATGTACGGTGAGCCCACAAACAGCAGCCAGCTTTAGTTCTGCTTCCTCGTTTCATATTTTCACCCATGTCTGAGACAAAAGAGTCATTTACATTTCCTTGGGCGAGTGCTCTCTATCACCCTCCCCCCCTTTTCTCTCTCATGCTCTCTCTCTCTCTGTCTCTCAGTAACAAAAGCTTATTTAACCCAAGGTTAGATTACAACAGTGAGGTGATTGCCTGGCCCTCTTCCAGCTCCCCATTATCAGAGGGGCCACCACCTAATCTGGAGGAGCAGCTCTTCATTAATGTATTATTAACAAGCCTGTTACAGTGTAATGCAGGAAAAGGCCCTCCACTGGGGATAGTCCTAATGGGGAGGGCAAGAGTGTGACTAGCGAAGCAGATTACAGCGAAAGGCCAATGAATTGGGCTGAGAGGGGACCAATGAGGCCTGCCCCTCATCATCCTCTACAATGGATCACAAGGAGTCATTTTACCAATTAGTCTAATTGCATATTTGGAATGTTAAAGACAACCGGATTTAATTGAAAGACACTCTTCGACCCCCGCAGCGATGGTGTCGTAAACAATCCCATCCGCACACATGTGGCGATGAGATGACGAGTGTCAAATCACTGAATCATTTAATATCGATGACATCGAAACTGATACGTACGAGAAACTGTTGTGATAGAAGCACACCGGACCCAATATTACACTTACTGCCTTCATAATACGTCATATTTTAAACTCGATTGTGAGCAAGATGTTTAAAGTTTAGTGTATTATTTTAATGCATATATTGATTGAATTTGTAAAAATCGTTTTAGCATCAGTGAACTTCATTGCTCCCCACTTTTCACATTTGACACTTGTCTGAATTGTTTAGTCTTCTGTAATTTAAAAAAATGACTGCCCTTAAGTTTCTTACTCTCAATGACACATACCGAGCCAATTGCAGATATCACACCGGGCTCTTAAAAAAATAAAACGTTGTTTTTCTAACATGTTTTAAGATTCTTATGAGCAAATTATCTATGTTATTGAGAAGATAATCAGCATCTTAATCAGCATTGATTTTAGGGGGTGTTATATATTTTCATTACTACCAAGACGCTTATGTAGTTTATTTTGAATAATTTCCCAGTACACCAATGTCCTGTCAAACTCTTGTGAGCACAAATGAGTATTAGTGGTCCATTTTAAAGACATCATCATTGGCCTTGGTGTAAGAGGTAAAGACAGCCTAGGCAAAACACAGTATTGTCTTGTGTTGTCAACAAGATTGTCAGATGTCTTTACCTGTGTCTGGGTCCAAACTCAGCTGCAGGTCCCTAAGTCAAACGATCACTGCGGCATCACTGAGAGTTGAAAAACTGTGTAAATTCTTTCATCTGTAATAAAATGATCAGTGTTGCTGCTTTACCAGGTGTAACAATTAAGTTTAACATCCAGGCATCCATGAAAATAGAATTTATGAAATTTAACGGAGTTAGAAGTTAGCAGGAAGTTAGCTCGCTAGCTTCCATCTAAATATAATATAGCATGTTCTGACTGAGGGATTTCTGAAAAAAAATTAAGACGTACAGCTCTGCTATCACTTCCGACATAAATGAAGACAGGAAAGTAAACAGCAGTGACGTTTGTAGGGTTACTGAAGTTGGCTAGCTGGTATTTAATGATGTGCTACATGATTGCTAGCGACACAGCTATGTTAGCATAATATAAACACAGTGAAGCTGGAGGATGAACTTTTTTCCACTCAATAAAAGTTAACGTGAGGGTTCCTGATCGTTAGGGACAAATGCAATCGCATGGCAGTCATTAGAACAATTGAGATAATCTATCTACAATAAGAGGTTCACACATTACTGTGAATGAGTAATGTGTGATTTGTATTGTGTTGTGTTTAGCTATGGAATAGGCCATAACTGTGAGCCCTGTAGCGATTTCGCAGTTAATCCCATCTGGTCAGCGTTCATCTTCAGAGGACTTAATAAAATGTTGAGTACAGCAGCATTTCAAGTGTAAGTCTGTGAATATTGACAAATGCTGGTATTGTGTCACAGTATGAGAAAGATTGGAAACTGGTATAAAATTTCAAGGGAGAAAGTTCACGTTCGAGACGAGTAATGATGATTCTGTAAAATTAGTTATACAGTTGGAACACTAGAATAGTTTTTACAGTAAATGAAATTCTAATTTAATAGTAAAGATTACAGCAAATAATGAGCAATTCATCCTTTTGTTGTTGGAGCAAATAATAGTTAATAGAAAATTAGTCACCCTAATCCTGCCTTAAACTACTTTGTTCATGTCACGTCACTACCAAAAACATTGCAAACTACATCTCCAGATTCCTCCTGCCTTTAAGCATCTTACTCCCTCCACTCTTCACACTCCCTCTCTCCTGTCTAATTGACTTCATGCCTGTTCATGAATAGGATCCTGGTTTCCACCTGCTCTGCCTCTATTCACAGCGTAACACCAAATTCTCCTGTGCTCTCACTCTATTAACAGGGATCATACCCAAGTTCAGTTCCCCGCTATTATTGCAGGAGATGCTAAAATCTCATTTTCAACTCAATTTAACCTGGTCCAGCTCAGGGGGAATGGAAAAGTTCTCCCTCTGCCTTAATTATGAGCATAAAGCTCAGCGGTTCTCATTTTGAATATTTTCTGGCAGTCAGAAAACAACAATCATTGTCCTGTTCATACACAGAATATACTGTATGTTTGCTGCCAATTTTACATGAGAAAATTAACCAAAGAAGGCTATATTTTAATATACTTTGTATCCTTATGAGTGTGATAATTGGTGCTAGTGTTATAAATGGTATGCTTTTTTTGCGACTTTCCATTAACCATTCCTGGTCTTTTTCAACTAGGTGCCCCAATTAGAGTTAATAATTCAGCGATCTTTATGCAGTTAGTTCGAGTGACCTAGATAGCAGATTTTTTTTAATGAAGTAGTCTCTTGTTTCATATTCCACTTGCCTTCATTGAGATACCTATTACCTGGCTTCACTGTGTCACAGCCAGCTTTCACCCAGACTCCCTGAAATGTAAACTCCCCAATAAATTGACTCTGGAGGTTCAGTGTCTGTGCCTATCAGACAAGATTGTCAGATAATGTCATTCAGTGCTGCTGCTGCTCGCTATAGGTATATATACGTGGGGAAGAGTGTTGGCTCTGGCACCTTCTCATTCTGTGTTCTCCGAAAGAATTTGGCTGCTCCTTGATTCGATCGCCCATATGGATATTCATGCGCCTTAGCGGGCGACAGGTTTAATTCACATGCAGCATCGTGAGATAGAGGGTTCCCTCTAACAAGAGTAAGAGGTGACGTTTATGTGGCATCCTTGAGGAGGTTGTCTGTAGCTGTTGCTTTGAGCTCCCCTCAAGCAGATACACAGATCCTTAGCAGAAACAGTCTGGCTCAGTGTCTAATGGTACACCAATACCAGGTTCAGCGTGATACCAAGGCTCCTGTCTGCGCTACTTCCTCCCAGCTATTGAGCACTGTTACCGGGCCATCTGTGACTAAGTGCTGTGCAGTTACCCCAGTTTTTGAGCGTTACCCCCAGCACATCTATGATCTTAATGAACCCACGAGCTTTTTACTGTCAATCAATAATTGAACAGCCACTGAAGGAGCTTTTTCCACAGCTATTTGAAGGGGCACAAGGGTGGCTGACTTTACCCAGCAATTTAAAATGCACGTCGCAAAGCTTTGGCAGACTGAATACATCTGCTGCTTCCTCTGAGGAGGATGCAAGAGCAAATGTTCCTGTTTTATTCTACAGGGTAGTATTTTTTGCTTTTTGGGGGGAACATATATTATATTGAGTGTAATGAAAAAAATCTGTTTTTAGCAGCACATACACAAACACACGGCGAATTCATGGTCTCAGCCGTTTTTGTCCAATCTTCATTTTCACCTAATTCGCACCTATAGGGATGCATCTGACTACTATTAACAACAGGTCATAGGCCAGCACTGCACTCCACGAGAGGTAACACCTTCAAGCATCTGTCAAGTCAGGCATGATGTCTATTAACATCTCACTGTGATTGAAGCTAACGCTGAACTCAGTTCAGTCAGTGGCATTATAGGCAAGCTATCCAGTGCATTTTAAACAGTAATTAAACAAATACAAATATTCAAAAATTAATTACCCCGTTGTCAAGTCTTAACACTGAGGTTGTGGTTATGTTGAGGTCAAAGTGAGGAATACAGGGTGTGCACCCTAAAGCACATTCACAAAATACAGCAACATGTGGAAACACTTTGCAAATAAAGGAACATAACAACAACAAAGAAGGAAAAAATCAAGAAACATGCTGCAAATGCTAAAACACGGATCCAGATCTAACTAAATACTGACAACATGGGCTAATTCAGAGCTATGCTGTGCAGCAAATACAGGAAGGTGCAACCACCCAAGTACAACAGAGGCAGAGTGTGACATTTGCAAGTATAAGAATTTTTTTTTTTAATTGCTACTAGAGGGAAAAATAGTTGATTCCAAAAAGTGAAACTAAACACTCCATTCATTTATTTAGGATTATTTTAGCTAAGGCATATGTAATAACAGCTTTCTGAATTATCTGCATCCCACTATAATACAGACTGTGTAATACAGGCTGGCGTAACACTAACATAGACATACAGGGACTCAGTTTTCCCAGTTTTCTCCCTCCCTCCCGATTCCTCATTTCTTATTACTGGTCTCTATACTTAATTCGTTGATTTGGAAGCTGAAAGACTTAGTTACAGTTTGTTTACCCTGTAAGGCTACCACACTGCAGCTTTTAGACATTTTTCACTTTTCTTAGTAGCAGACTGAATTCACAAGGAGGCACCTTCACCCAAATCAAAGACAATTTAGAGCCATGGATTGTTCTCCCTTCCAGTGTGGGTGGATCTTAGAGCTGCTCTGTCTCTATACTAGAAAGACAAAAAATATAGCAACAGAGCAACATGCACAAAAAAACAGCACTAAATACACTTGGGAGTTGTTGCTAAGTTCATGAAGGTTGTTCTTGCATCATGATGTAACATGTTAGCTGCTACTAGGCTGTATACACTTGCCGTGCACCCGCTGTGTAACGAACATCACGAACAATGTATAAATTATACAATCGAGATGTTAATAATGAAAATCCCAAATATGAACTTGCTCGCTTACAACCGCTGACCGGTGACTAGCAGACAACTGCACCACAAGCGCTTGTGTTTTCTGTATTGATTCATTTTGTACTTACTGTCTTTGCAGCACTTGCTTTTCTTCTAAATCCAATTCGTTGTGGAATTACTGAAAATGCTACGATGTCTTTTCGGCCACCGTACACACAAGATACCCAGGCTCCTGTTTGTGCTGTCTTGCAGCATCACACTGAAATGATCAGCTTTTAAATACTTTAGGGAGATAACAGCCACCTATTTATTCATATTTATTTGACTGAAATGAGGCATGAATTCAACAGCACCAGTGAGTGCTTGTGAAACTCCTACTATCAGCTGGCAGTTTTCTTGGGTTGCTTTTAGTTGGAAGGTTAAGCAGCTGAGCGCAGAGTTTTTCTTCCTGTAGTGTTCCCCACATGGGCGGCAGGGGAATACCAGAGGAAGTATGTCCCTTGGTTCTCTTAGCCCTCTTTATCCTGAGACTTCCACAAAATAGACCTTAAACCACTTTAGCTCTGCTTTATGGTATCATCATTGAGTCACTTGTGACATGTAGATGCACAGGGTGCTGGAGATCTACAGATTCATCCATTATTTATGAATTGTGTCGCAAGGATATAAATGCTGCTATCTCATTGTGGGGTACTTGGCCTTTCGAACCCTCGCTTGCAGACTGCGTCATCTGTTCACAGACAGTGATGCTGAGCTTTTCATTCTACTAGTGCTCATGTGGAGAGTATTGCATCTGGCAGGGGAGCTGGTCCAGACTGGACCTGAGTTGTTTGTTATGTGAATTTCCATTTTTGCATTATTTTATGAAGACTTGAAGAGTGCAAGCAAACAACTTTCAGGCCAGCCCTAAGAAGTGAAAAAAGCCATGTCCTGCATTCCTCTGGGAACCACAAATCCTTCTCCACACAAACTTCCCCTTAATTAGTTGGACTGTGCGTAATGGGAAAACATTAGTATTATTATGAGGGGAAAGGGAGTTTGAGTGACAAGGTCCTGCTCTTGACTTTTGTTGAATTAAAAGAGGATGGCTATCGGAGGTTTGGTATATTAAAACGGCCATTTGCATATTTGCAGCTATATTAAAAGGGATTAGCTGCAGCCAGTGAAGCACAACAAACAGAGGGAAGAGGATGGCATGGTTTAATATCACAAATGACACCCAGGGAGTTACCCCCTAGCTCCAAGCCTGATTACAGCTTCTTAATTAGGACAGCTTCTCAACTCTCACACATTTTCTTCCCCTGCTCCACCATGTACAGCACGAGTTTAGTCCCAGATTCAATATTTACCCTGCACTCCTCTACTTGTACCAGGAGTTTTTACCAGGGATAGAGGGGTGAGTTGGGGGTAATATTAATCATGAAATCTGTTTCTCGTATGCAGGTGCAAACCAATTAGCGGGCTGGCATTTAAAGGACTTTGACTGATATTTCGTCACAGATGAAATCAGTCATGTCTAAAAGCCTCTCGCGCAAGTTTTCATATACTCGTCTCAAGTGTTGCGTTACCGGCAGCTGCGTGTCAGCAGGTTTGGTTGCTGGCTTCCTCTGACACCATACATTTGCACACGTGTGCTGTACACATTCTGTGGCACAGTAACAAATTCATTAATGTTTCCTGGCTGGATCGACTGTAAATCACTCTGCAGAGAGGCTCGGGTAATACATGTGATTATGAACACATACCACATGGGCTTTTATGTTATTGTATTTTTTACTAGTTAAGTAGAGACACTGATAGAATATAATGAGCAGATTCAGTTATGGATATTTTTATATTTAAGCAAATATAGTTATTTTACTCCACTAGTGGGGGTTTTGTTCGGTTTAAGATTTACATAAAACATCTAAAAGATCAATAAAACTAGTAAAAGTTATATTATAAAATTAGTCATTTACTACAAAATGCAAAGAAAACATAGGGTGTCTGTTCATCAGCTGGATCAGTTCTTCTAGGTGTTCAACAACATCAGCATCCAGTTATTCATGAAAAAAAAGACAAAGTTAAGCAGAGTTAGCAATAAGCTAGCTAGCTAGCTGACATCAAAAGATCACATTTATCTGCAGGTTGTGGTATTTCTGTTTAAAAAATTTTAGAGCATGGCTAAAACCAAATACCAGTCAGATATTCAGAAACTTGGGGTTTAGCTGAATTGAGAAGTTATTTGGAACATAAAGAGCCACAACAAGGCTAGCTAGGTATGGTTAAGCTAATATAAATGGTTAAGCTAATTTAAAAACAGAAACAACAATGGCTGTTGTATTTGAAAAGATTATGGTGAGGTTTAAATTGATTTCAATAAAAGTACATTTTAAGATTAATAAGTAAAATACAGGTCTAGAGGATGTGTGAGTGCCTGATTGAGAAAAGTGCCATTTCAAGAAAATGGACAAATCTGCAACCGATCTTTACTGCATTTGAGATGACGTCAAAGATGGCATCCAAACCTGGAGGTTAGTGATTAATATATTTCTGAGTGTTTTGAATTATTTGCTACCAAAAGTTATGTTCTTAAGCTTAAAGTGATTCATGTTCGCTGTCCTAGCTGTGATTAATTTCTGAAGCATTAAACTGCTGGTGCCAGGGCACCACAAGCCAGAGTGCGGAAGGTTCCTAAAACAAAGAGTGCCAGAAAAATTAATAGATAATATAAGATGTATATTATATAATAAAAGACAGACAAGGCAACAGTCTCAAGTAGCTACAAAGTTGGACCAAGAAAACAGTCATCATTTAACATCAACATGGATCAGCAATAACAGTAATACCATATCTCTGTGAATTTTCACAGTGAGTATTTTCACCTCTGTTTCATTTAAGTGCATTACAAATTTGCATTTAGATAAATAAAGTTAAACTTTTTCCACTTGTGGTTGCAAATTATGGTTAAATTACAACAAAAACCTGCTACTGAGATGAAATTTAACCTCAGTAGTAAAAATAGAACCTCCCATGTTTTGAATTACCTGGGTAATGTTCATATAGAAATGTTGTCCTTAGGTTCTTCAATGTCACCTGAGATACATGCAATGCTTTTTGTTTTCAGGAAGTTATTAAACTTGGCTGTCTATTTAAATGCATTCCTAATTTTCCTGTATCTTAGAAACACTCAAAACTAACACTTGCGGACAGCATTATATATCTCAGACTTCAATATTAAACATGTTGTTATCCTCACTTTCTGTTGAGCCATTGGAATCACAGAGGGGCCGCTGACCTGCAAAGAATCAACTTGAACCACTTTTTTTTTTTTCTTCAGTCACCATGGAGGCCTAGGGGGGGTTAAAGGTCAACTGTCACAGAAGCCACAGACGATCCTCTTGGGTGAAGATCCTTGAGACTTTTCCCTTAAACCAGGACACCATGGCCAGGTTTCACAGGTCTGCCCTGCAGCTGCCCCGGGGCTTGAATACATCTGTGTGTTTATAGGATGGTGCTGTACCACTAACCACAACCCCCCTGCACCCCCCTGACCATTTCCCAAGTCAATGTTACTCTTGATGTTAATGTTTAAGTGGGCTTACTACTTTTCAACCACAACATATGGTGAGTTGAAACTCATACTACAGGCAGTGTGTCTGCTCGCAAGTTTTGTTGACACTAACTTTACTGAAGAAAGTCATAAAAAATACTGTTTGTCAGGATCTGATGCACTTCGTAATGCAAGGCAACAGACTAACTGTTTGACTTGATACAGTAATAGTAGGCCACACATCAAGAGATAAATGAGATTTTGCTCATTTGCATGTCATTCAGTGTCGGTAAAGCGTATAGTAAGCACTGATTGGGAATCCACTCAGCCAGAACTAAACTGTGTTTGCTCTATCCACAGTGGAAGGGAAAAAAATCATATTAGCAAAAATAAATGTTGGTGGGTTGTTAGAGAGTCTGATTATGTGTGTCTCAGGCAAATTGGCGGTAATGAGTCAAGAGACTGCACTCGTTCACATACATTAAAACAGCGATCATTAGGAAATTAGGGCCTAGATTAATCCTGTTAATGACACACTGGTGCTCATGGGAAAAAAGACGGCCCCAGATGTCGAGATGCGGCGCCGTGATGAAGCATCAACTGCGTGCGATGGCTCCGGCTCTAGCCCCCCCTCCCCATTTCTCTCTGCCTGACGGTAACGTGGGGCTGCTCCTGCACAGTGCCGCCACTTGAAATGCAAACGAGGGGGGGGCCGTAGCCGACTGCTAATGAGAGCAGATCCCAGTGATAAGGAGCGGGAGAGAGAGAGAGACGGAGAGGAGAAAGAAAAGGGGGAGAAGGGAAAGTGAATAAATTAAAAAAAAAAAGAAAGAAGCGATCTGAACTGAGGATAAGACGCAGCAGCAGGAACTCTGATGTCCCCAATTAGGAGGGATGTCACCCCCTGTCTGGGCCGCAGTAATAAAGCCCTCACTCTGTATTCTGAATCACATGGCTCCAACACTGTTAACATTCTAATATCTTGGGCGTGCGTGGTAACATTAATTACTTGGCCATTTGGATGGCTCCTGAATCTCCTTAATGTTTGCTTCCGAATGGAAATCTGAGCTCGGGCTTAGGAGTGTTACATTAGAAAATAATAAGTAATATTTACCCAGCCAGCAAGCAGTCATGCCTGCTCCGCAACTGGTTCAATTTCTCCTATTGACTGTTTGGATATACTGTTCTCCTATACAAAGACAATTATTCTGTGAATTTTAACAAGAAAGTGATCCCTGGAAATGGTGTCTTTTCCCCCCAGTTTTGGGTCCTCTTGGATGTAAAGCCTGCTGTTTGAGAGAGGCCATGCCACATTTAGATTTAATTACAGGTGTTTGAAATCTATGCAAATCTCCCCAATCTATTCCTATCAGGCAAGTCCAATAATTGAAGGGAATCTTCCCAAACAAGTGCTGCTACCATTAAAATTCATGGTCACCTTGAAAGGCATGTCTGCGGCTGAGAATCCCATCAGTCGGCGCTTCTCTCTCACTGACAAACAAACACTTTTGTTCTTTAGTTGCTTCAATATATACACCACACCAGATAAGGAACCGGGGAGGAATGAACATCCTTCAGACTCCAAATGGTCAACTTTCATCTGGCGGAAGCCGTGCCTACTGTATTGTTTTCAAAGTGTAGTGAACCCAAAAGAGAAAGGGTAAAGCCATTTTGGTGTGTGTATACAGCAGAAATGTGTTCTTTTGGGGTGGCAATATAAGAGAAGCCCCGGATAGAGGAGAAAAAGATTACAATTTTCCCCCCATGTTGTGGTGGCAGAGCTGCCAGCGAGAGGCTGAGAAGAGCAGCGAATGTAATGGTTGTATTACTGCACTCGGCGATGCATTATTAATGCAAACGTGATCAAGGCAGGTGGACAAGCCCAGGAGAGATAGCGCTGCTTAATGAACAGCCCCCTCTCTCTCGGCAGAACAAGGCCTGGCAGCTGTTAGTGTTGCACTGTGAGGTGTGAGCTGCTGTACCTATGTGGTTAAGGTAGCCCCTATTTAATTAACAAATAATCTGCAGCCGCTCCTAATTGACTCTCTTCATAGACCGGTGCGTGTGTCAGCGCCGTGGTCATGCCCACCTGCATTTTAAATGGAAACGGATGTTTAGTGCCGTTCATCATTTGTTTTTTCTCTTAAATCATTCATGCGGCACAAAGTGTGTGTGAGAGCGTACTGAGTAAATTAGCTGAATACGTATATTTAAATATAAACGCCCTTAAAAAGCATTTTGTGTCATACTTTAAGCGTACAATGTGACGTTAAAGGTATTTCTTGGATTCACCGGTTAGTCCCCCGCAGCCGTATATTTTATAATATAAAAGCTGTAGATTTTTTTAAAAAAAATTATAACTATAAATATATATAAATAATTAATTGCACATTTATCTGCATCTATGTGGGGTCCATATGTTCTAAAAACTGACTTCTTACTTACAGTAGAGCCTAAAACAGAACAATATCTATGAGTATGATTATCTGTACAACTGCTCTGTGAAAACTGCAGCCACTAATCCTGCTGAGATGCTACGCTTCATTTGAAAGGAGTGCATGTATGGAGCCTCATTGAGAGCCGTATGATTATTTAGAGGCTGTTAAATTCACACGCAGTATACACGGCTTGTGGAAGCGTTGCGCATATGTGCTGTAAGGATTGCTTTTATAGAGGATAACATCGATTTGACTTTAAATTTTCATTTAATTTTTTTTGGAGCGCGCACGCGGCCCTGTCAAAGCGCCGGCTTCATCAGCGCATGTTTTCAGGTCACATACTGCCCCCTGCTGCGTGCGCAGAGTATTGCTGCACATCCGTTCCTGGCAGTCTGATCCTCTGGGAGAATCTGCTGGATTTAGAGATGCATTGTGGCAAACATGCAGTGAATAGGGTTAGGGAAATGCATGATTGTCCAAAAGTGTTTTTGTTGTTGTTTGTGTGTTTCTGAAAAATACCACAATAGCAGCCTTTTTAAGAGGGAAAAGCTTGTCAAACTGAAGATTTTTTTCTCTCCCCAAAATCTACTTTTATTGCAGTTAAACTCTGTTAAATATGTGCCGTGTCTTAATAAAAGGTAAAAGTCAGGGTTAGGATTGTTTAGGACGCACTAAAAGTTCGCAGAGTAAATGGAATGCAAAACCATTTCGAATAATTATGCTCTGCTGTATTTAGTAGCATGTACATATTTAATACACATTTGTGCATGCACAGTGGCGTTTGTAATAAATTCCTTTGACCCCTCAGGTAATGACAGTTCCAAGTAGGTGAACATCCCCCACCCAGAGCATCATACCCCATGTTGTTTTGCAAGAAACTGCAGCTTGCAAAGGGCCTACATGGCCCTGCAGTAAAGAAGGAAAGATGTAAGGGCGTACATCCACAGCCAATGAACACTTTAATAGGGATCTCAATTCTTGTTTACAACAGGCTTATGAGGACCTGGCAGCAATAATGTAAAAACTAAAAAGCTGCTTTTACAGGTAGATTTTGGTCCCATTTGTCCAGGTATGATAAATTAACAGATCAAAGACACAAACAGACACATTGATTTATCCGTGTTCAGCTCTTCAGACCGGGGTTAATGGAATACTTATGGATGTAGTGCATCTGAGGCTGTGGGAAAGATTGAGGTGGAGGTGGGATTTGGGGTCGCAGTGCAGATCACCGCCTCAGTGAAGCCCTCGCTAACCGTCAGAGCGCATCCCTTCGTCAGGCTGGATTAAGAGCACGTCAGGCTAGATGGAGCAGATAGCCGGGTTTATATATCACGAAGGACGGACACACCACAGCGACACTGACACACACATCCTGCCCTTTTACAGAGGATTTTGTCACGGAACAGTTATTTATCACTGTGGATATGGACAGACATATGGGCAAATTATTCTAGGATTACACAGATGATGCTTGAAAGCCATCATTGTTATGAATTTGAATTAGGCGATAATATATTTGGATGTGATGGGGTATTATTTTATAGAGGTGGGGATAGAGCAGTAATATGTTACAGCTGTTAGCTCAGACATGCGGGATTTGCAGTGTGGAGTGATTTGAATGGTTCGAATTGGGAGTGCGATGTGTATGTTCAGTTCTACAATAGGCAAAAGAAACCATGAGAATCCTCCACATTCCTCCATTTGTAATGAACAGCGAAGACTCAAAGTGTCAGTGTTTAGAACTTGTTTAGATTTGATCAGCTCTGAACTCATCCCAAACCAAGGTAAACGTAACTGCAGCGTCTGTAGCACCAATGCGAGCCAAGGGTACAATTGTATCTCAGAACGACTTGTCATTATACTTGGGCTGTGCAAAAATAAACATTTGGATACCGTGAAGCCAAGAATTGATTGTGGCTTTGGGGAGGGTAACATTGTAGCCCATGTAGCTTTGCCTGAGGCTGAAGCTTACCAGTGCTTTTATACATAGTTTATTCCTACCTGTTCTCTCTCCATGTCTTGGACCTGTATGATAGTATCTGCTTCAATTCCCCAGTCTGAGCAATCTGTTTGAATCCACAAGGTTGTGAATAAAACAAACCTGCTCTCCTGCTCAGCTTAGTGTATAATGCAGGACCTCGCCATTGGTCATGAATTGACAAAGTCCACGTAGAGCTATATCCCGCACCCTTACCTGCTGGAAATAGCCATACAGCAGATATGCTAGTATCAAGCAATGAGGTGGGAGGTATTGCATGACGGCAGAGCAAATTCCCACTGAGTGGGGAAGGGAAAACCGAGAAGATGAGCAGAAAAAGGGACATTCTTTTTGGAGGGAGTAGACTCCTGAATTCACCCCCTGAGGACCTCGGTTCAAGGTGCAGAGTGGACACTGGACAGGAGCGCAGGGCGAGGCATGCTAACAAAGCCACAGCCACCAGCCTGGTCTCAGGGAGGCACTAAGCCTGAATATTTCATGGCTCCTCCAAGCACAAAAAGACTGCAAAACTGACCCAGCTCATTTGGAGCTGTGTGCTTGCTGAAGGTCAGGACCTGAAAACAGAAAGGCAGAGGCAAAAGACTTGTTTGAGAAAAAGGCCAAGCATCAAACATATTGCTCAATGATATCATTTTTTTGTTTTTGCATTTTGGTTGTTTCTCTATTGGTGTAGATTTACAGCTGAGAACATCAAGTGCATGTATCATTGTCGAGCACTTGAGACTCGCGTTCTCTCCAGAATAAATCGACTTGGTTCATTAGATTGATGTATTTTTCTTCTAGTTGTAAATGCATAAAGTTGCTTTTTTATTATAGGGAGCCTTGACAAGGTGGGCGTAAAATTCACATTCACTCACTTCTCCTAACAACACAAAAGAGAAAACAATGGGGTGGTTTATACCCCGCAGACCCTAAAGGGAGGCGTTTAGCTCCTTGTGACTTTGTGTGCAAAGCAACCCAAACTCCCCGCGCTGGCGCATGGCAGAGAACAACAGCAAGAACTCAAGGGCTGTCTCTGACAAAAGGGAGCAGGATAGCGGTGTCTGAAACCCTCGTGTACCTCTTCTCCTATTCCCTCCCTAATCAATATCAAAAGCAACAAAAACGCAGGCGCGAGGAAGACACAAAAAAACACACGCAAAAGCAAACAAATGCCTGTTCAGTGGGGGGAGAGAATTAGAGCACGGCGCCATCTCCTCGTCTTACCTGTCATTATCTGCTTTAGCTCTTAATGAGTGCTCCTCTACACTTGGTCACATCACATTTGTTTTATACAAGTCCCTTTGAACAGCTGAGAGATATTGAGCCTCCTTTGATCATAGAATCCGTCTGAATTTCAAATCAGAAATGAACCTCCCCCCATATCTCGAGCTAGGTCGTCTCCACATTTTCAGTCACTATTTTGTTTGTTTATACTCCAGCAAAGGAAAAAACAGCGGGTGAAATAAAAAGAAAGAAAGAAAATGTGATAAAGAAAAACTGAAGATGTGGGAGCCGGCAGCATGTGGGCTGTATACATTTTGTTATTATTAATTAATGTTTATGAATTTAACAATGAAATCTTAAAAGAATGAAACAGAAGCGCTGCCACAAGATGCTGCCTATTTATATATATATATATATATATTTTTTTTTTTTTTTTTGCTTTTTTTGAAGGCAGCCGTCCTCTAATGATGACCCTTGGCATGCTGTGGCACCTGGGACCTCCCCTAGCACAAGGGAGGCTGATGAAAATTAGCCCATTCACATTTCAAACAGAATTCGGCCTGGCCCCTGATCACAGTGCCGGGGCCCCCCTCACGGTCCTGCAGAGAGAACACGCACCACCAAAAAAGATCTCCACCCGGCCAGAGCCTCTCCCCTGGCGATCATTGCGGGAACACATGGTGACATGACTGTGGGACGCGAGGGGTCTGGATGTACTCCGGCTGTTATTCCCTGTTAAAAGATTTAAACCATTGGGGTATGATAGGTCCCTTTGATGTTTGCTAAGCATAGAGCTAGGGAACAAGGAAGAAGGAGAAAGGGGGAGAGAGGTGGGGTGAGGTACAGTGGTGATGGTAGCGGTGATGCGGGGCAGAGGCTTGTTACTAGAAGGCAATCATCTTTGTGGAGCCACACCAGAGGAGGGAGGAGACGCGCAGAATCTCTGTTTCAACGCTGCTATGCCGACAAAGGGAAGATAAAAGACAGAGGTTGAAGCCGAGGCCAAGACCCACTGTGAAGCCAAGATTACTGCCAGCACAAAGTTTTGGCACTTCTACCACTACAGCAACTTTTACGTTCCTAATTGCCCCAATTTGGCTCTTGTATAGAAGTGGGAAAGGGTAGCAGACATCACAGTCATAGTGATATTTTTTTAAAACTACAGGAAGAGTTCTCATTGGCTCTTCAGATCAGTATCAATTTCAGGTATGTACGTTTATGGTAAATCGTTACAACTTGTTGTTCTTGATTGTGTTGGAAAAAAACAAGTTCAGTGGGACTAATTATTCAACAGGTTATAAACAAACATTTAGATTAGTCTAGTTTATTTGGAAAGAGGGGGAAAAAATGGTAAAAAGCAGAGTTATTAGTAAAGTTTTTGTGAACCTCACAATTTAAAGCAAAATGTATTGCTATAAGTAAATGTTTCAGGGTTTTTTTTGGCTTTCTATTTGTGAACTTTTGTTGGCAGTAGAACTCCAGCTTTGCAGTTATGCTGTCATTTTTATTTTTACTCAATAAGTTAAAAGTCTGCAGGTTTAGGGTATATGTCTTATCACAGTGTGCCATAAAAAATGAATCATTATATATAAATTTTTAAATAAATGTAGTTTTCATAATTTGTGTGGTTTACATAAAATTTTAGATCTCAGCAGTCAGTTAATGTAATATAACCATAACCCATAACCCAATCAGAAGCCTGGTTTCAGCACAAAAATGACTAAAATTAGTGCACTACTGCAGGCATCTAAAAGTGATTGTTGAAAAAGCTGAGTGTATAAGCATGTACAGCTGAGTTCAGCTTTTCTATAAGTAAGAGCTAGAATCAGAATGTGCTTCAGGTTTAGAAGAGGGTGGGTTTAAAAAAAAATCTCACCCACCAACACATCTAAGGCTGAATAATTCACACGGTGCGTCTTGTTTAACTTGTGTATGAACAGAAATGTCAAAACATTCATCTGTGGTGTGTTCATGGTCAGGCTAGCGCTGTAGTTAGGTTAAGCATGTCATGACTTCTAAATGCATGTACGTGACACATATGCAGGTTGTTTTTTCATCTTAATCCCACGTATAGAAAATACCCATATGTTCAGAACTGTTTGAACATAGTGTCAAAACTGGTTATCTGTGTTAATCTGTGTGCTAATTATGCAGCAAATCGGGAATAAAGGATTTTACAGTGTTGTCGTCTTCTTCATTTGAAGTTCAGGTTCATCAAAATTTATTCCAAGTATAGAACTTTTTTTTAAATGCTGGTAAAAAAAAATCTAAACCTAATGCCAGTTTGCATCCATTAGAAGTTGGAGAAGAAGAAGAGGATACAGGAAGACATAGTCAGTACAAGAGCAGTAATTTTACAAAGAATGTAAATGTGATGGAAATGTTGGATTTCTGATGGTTTCTTGTTTCAGTCTGCTGCTGTATTTTGTCTTCCAGGTGAAACAGATTACAAGAAATCCACATATCCACGAATTTACAAATGCGTATAAAAACACATATGTATACATATATACATGCCCATATTTATGCTGCAGACCCTACCATATCTATCAGCTAAGGGTCCTTAAATGTAGCACGAACCCTGGTTACAGGTTATTGATTCATATTTGGAATTTATTCTTAATGATACTCCTGTGCTAATGTGACGAGAATTAATCAAAGACGATGTGTTTGTCATCTGATCTTTAGCTTAACAGCCAATTAATAGTTGATACATTTATATCAGTAGGAGAACTTTACTCTCTGATGAATGAGTAGATCATAATTATTGGAGCCTTACATTTGTCCTGTGTGTATGCCAGCATGTGGTTGCATCCCCCTTCCCTTCACGGTGCAACGTTTGGGAGACAGATGGAAGACGGTCTCAGCAAAGGGAATACTAAAGATCTGAAAGCGTTTTAGGAACAATTAAAATCTTTGATGGTTTAATCTGTTCACATCAAAAGCACCAATCCCTCTGTTTGATTTTCTTTTGATGACACAGTATAAAACTGATTAAGCCAACGGTTAGCAAACACTTATGTCAACCACAGACTGAGAAGAGAAATGCTATACAGTATACAACCATGGGGCAAACTAAACCATGTTGTAATCTGAAAAAAAAGATCATTTATTAGACAATAGATGCTTAAAACTAGAATTTCTTTAGCAGTTTCAAGTCGAAAGTCAACTTAAAGTACAGCACCATGGACTTAAAGCGATGTAAGTCTTTTCTTTTTTTATTATGGATGCGTGGATGATCTTTTGGTTAAATGTTTGGCTCGACTGGACGGGAGGAAGAATTTTGAATGTTCACAACATCAGAGGATAAGGATCAGGAGCCTTATCAAACTGCCTAAGAAGCATTATTCTGACCTATTTCATTGCTGTCTTTGTGCATGTTCATTAGACGGTTAATCACAGGAGGGAGTACTTCATAGGCAAAGGGATTAGTTGAGTCAGGGAGGCTTTTTGACTTTCTGACAGCGCTCCACCGGGTCACACCTCCTCACTTTCCTCCAGAAACTTAGCCTCATTTGTTCCCGTGATACCCTCTCAATTTGACATTCTCCAGAAAAAGAATTCATTTACTTATTTCTAAATGAACAAGGCAGTCATTCTATACAGATATGAATGTGTCATTTTCTCCATGCGTGGATGCCGGTTTCAATGCAGTCACATCGCTGTTATCAAATTACAGTCCAGTAAGAACTGTCAAACCAAAAAGTGTTTTCACAGCTATTGTTTTGGGAATTTACTTTTCATAAAACATGTCTTTTCCTTTGTAATTTACACATTCTTTAGTTGAAGTCAAATCAGATTCCTGCTTGGCTGCATCAGATGACCTCAGACCACTGAGATTTGCACTTGTGCATTGCATGTGGTATGTTTACATTTGTCTAAAAGCAGTGTAAATTGAATTCTGCTGTATGTTCCCGACACTGACTACAAGTGTAAAGTGGTGTGTACAGAGATGTACATACCACTCCTCTGGGGCCCAACCCTCCCTCATTGTTCCATCAAGGCTCAGGATGATGGCTCTGAGAGCGGGAGGAAAATAATCAATAACTCACATGGCATCCTGCATCCAGGAAGACTCTGCTGTAAATTAACTTGACAACGGGGATGAAAAAGGAGAGAAAGCTCCTCTGGATATCTGTTTGTCTGCTCTCTTCCTCACAAGCGGCGGGGAAAGAACTACCAAACGGGGAGCAATTGAATGCAAAGTGCTCGTTTTCTCGCCGACTTTTCTGCAAGCGCAGCCTACCCCCCGACCCCTTGAGGCGAGACCAGCAGAAACCCGCATCAGATCAGAAGGTGACATATCAAAAACCATGTCACAAAAAAAGTCAGTAATGGTTGCCAAAGATGTGGCAGCAGTTCTAGTTTTCCACTGGGCTCTTTCTATTGCTCCCCTGTCTATTGGGGTTGTATGGTATCAGAGGGAAACGCACTCTCAGGCCTGCCATGTAGAAGCGGGATTTGATCTTGATGGCTTTGTGACAGTTTGGGATGAGGGATAGCGGTTAGTGCTGAACAAGAGACTCTGAGCTGATCAATGGGACTTTTCAGACAGGCCTATGTGCAGAGAAGTTATGGGATGGTACCTCTGTGCTGCTAGAAAGCTCCCTTTTCCACTTTCTCACTTGTTAATAACCACTCTATCTCTCTTCCTTCAGTTTAAGAGCACAAGAAGGCAACATACACAGGCAGCAAGTGACCTACTGTCCGCTTCTATTAAAAATTAAAAATTAAAAATAAGAAGCTTATGTTAATGACAGATGTAAAAAAGAAGATCCTATCATTTAAAGAAGTAACATAGAAATATTAGTTGCATTATTATAAGAATAACGGCTGTCACAGAAAGCATAGTTGGTCATGTTTAGTGGCTGGTGGTTAGTAGCTAGCTGTAGTGTGGTTTAATTAGCTAATGGAAATTCTAACTGCTATGCTTCACATTAGCATTTACCTGAAGCTTATTCAGACAGTTGATAAATGATAACTTGATAAATGTTTCCTGTTTTTAAGAATTCTTCCTAAATTTCATCAATACTTTACTGAAACAAACTGGTGCTTGGACACGTCTTCCACCCTCTGCTGGCAGTGGACAGATACAGTAGTGACCCTGCTTCATTCTCAACTCTGACTCATGAATAAATTACAAAAGGAACATGTTCTGTGACCAATAAATAAATGCATAAAAGTTCATATTTTCCATTTTTTAGTGAGATTGTGGCATCTTAGTCTACAACCAGTTCTCTTGATATTAATTTTGCCACAAGGCAAAAAAAAAAAAAAAAAAAAAAAATTCTGTTAATATTTCTTTTTTGCCCGTAAGACAAAAAAAATGCTGTGACCAATGAAGTGCCATAGATGGATGACATATCAAATATGACACAATAAAACATGTTCATAAATTATTCAATTTTTCTATTTTCTCATAAACACTTAATTAAAAAAAAGGGTGTTCTGCCCTGTATGTGTCTGAGCTCATAAGTATCTGCACCATTTTAAATTTTTTCATGAATTTTTTCATGCAACATACAGAAAAACACAAATACCAATCTGCAGTTATGGAATTATAATCATAAAAAATGACTGTTTGTACAGAAAATTAGATATTTCCATTGAAATGATGGCACCACCAGCAGGTGAAACTTCTGTAGTCTGTTTATGTGGGTGAAGGTACTCTTTGAATTACGGCAAGGTTAGTCTTCCACATTAGGGTCACAGGCTTGCTCTGAGTCCTCAGAGATGAGGTGGTCTTAAAGGTCCCTCCTACCTGTTCACAGCGCCTAATCAAAGAGCCACAGACAAAGCCACAGATGAATGAACCAAGTAGGGCACCCAACTCCAGTGCCATGAAGGCAGGTCCCAGAGGTGAATGGTCACCAAAAGAGGAAACGCGTTAAGGATCAAATGCCAGTGACCACGTGAAATCAAAGGCAAAGACATACAGGAAGGCACCTTTTACCATTTAGAGGCATCTGCAGAGGAAGTGCAGGTTTCATTATGGATGTAATGGAGAGCGGGCCAAGGTCAGAAAGCAATCATCATTCTGACACCTCACCCAGCAGGCAGCGCTACTCCTCAGAGCACCGCCATGCAGCGCCGGGAGAGCCATCTTACACATAACAACAACAGACGATGGAGGCCAAAGGCAATGTCACAGGCCACCCTTCCATCGATAGCACTGCAAAGGACCCGTAAGAGAGCTTTTTCTTAGCAGAAAATAGAGTCTGTCAGCGTGCAAAATTCTGGGGCTTCATGTCAGAGATCTCAGTCCAGTAAGTTATCTTAGGTGTGGATATTTGTTGGCTTGACATACTGTACATCTGAACTAGCTGAAGAAGCAGCGAGTCAAGAATAAGTGCCTCTTTTATATAACCACATCAGAGCTCGGCATATGGCAGGGCCTGTGGTGGTGTAAAGTGAAGACAGGAGGCAGAAGAGTGCAAGCCTTGTCCCAGGCATGAGCTGACATCCCTGTAGAGGAGCCCTGTAATTAGCAAGGCTAATGAAGAATAGGGCCGAGACTAATGTCCCCGCTGACCTCTGAGCCCTGTTGGCAGGGCGAGAGGGTGGACTTCAACAGAGAAGAACATGATACTATGCTATAGCCATTAACCCTGACCCAGCACTCCCCTCAGGCTTACATCTGGTGCAGGACTGGATCGGTACCAAGTCTCAGTGGGCAACAAGACTGAATACTTGGGTCCACAGGTAATGAATTGCCAGATAGGCCCTATTATATCTCATCTACTCCAGTTCACTAACTGTAAATTCAACCTTTAGAAGACAGTGTGTTATTACCAGGTTGTGCTTTTCATACCGCTGCTGTTGACTTAAAAACGCAATTCAAAAGTCCATCTGAGGCATCCTCAAGAGTGCTTGTTTAAAGTCTGCACACCGTGGGTATTCCATCATTATAAAAACTGCTGTTGTCTGTTTTGCACAGCATGGGTCCTCACACTGTGATTACATACCGGAGGAAGACACCTGTCACATGGAGCTGTTACTAGCTGTTACTAGCTGTCATGGCTTCTTACAGATTGGTTGCTGCTCATATGAATGCGTAGAGAAAAAAATACGACAAAGTGATTCTTGAAAAGTATTATTTTGTCTTTGTGAATCAGAAACAAAATGACAAATTCTAAAGAGGCAAAGCAATTACGGGGATTTCACATCATCCCACGTTTTTGGTTGAGGCTGTAATATTGCTTGAATGATGATGAGATACAGAAGGTATACAATGCTGAATGAAAGGGCTGTCCTATGTTATATATTCCCATTTAAACAACAACAAAGCAACATGACTGACACCAGACACCATTACAAACAAAAGGCCCAACTGATGTGTTTCAAGCTTTGCATCTAAAAGAAGAAAGATACACTTTAAACAGTGTAAAATAATTCTAGTAGGAAGCAGTATAAAGCCGTGATAGTTATTATGAGAACACCTACCATCAAAAAATATATGAAAAAGTTCATATTTCAATCTTACATAATGTTGCAATAGTCCATTTACTTCATGGAAAAACTTCTCATTTTGACCCCATCTTTAAAAATCTCGTTTTTTTCAAAGAAAGTGGTGTTCACTCATTCCATGTTTTATTTTGAACTTCCCTTATACATATAGGACCTATACATACTGGAGTTTTAATTTATCAATAATGCAGTATATAATAATCGTTTCTTATTGTGTAATAATGTCTGCACAGCTGATTGGCTGTGTGCACTGCCTATGTCTGTATAGATTCACTGCTAATTGGGTAACACCCGGCAACAGAAAGCAAAGTACTTTAAAACCTGTTGCCCACTTTTTCACACCATTGCACACAATTTCAAAGAAACCGTATAAAAAAGTTGCACACCATTTTCAGGTTTTAACATGCTCCAGATGTGTGCACATCCAGTTTTGTGTATATACATATATCTATATATATATAGATATACATATATCTATATCTATATATATATATATATATATAGAGAGAGAGAGAGAGAGAGAGAGAAATTTAATAAGGTTATTTGCTTTAAAATATTCTAACAAACAGTAAGAGAATTAAAGGAAAATGATATTATTAAAATGGAGTTTAAAAGTGTGCACACTTTTCCCATTTTTAACCTTTTGCTATTGAATATAATGAATTTAAGGAGGTTTTTTGTGGTTATTGTTATAATTACAGCTACATCTTAAAACAGTGGCATTATGGGAAAGAAAAAATATGGGCAGCGTAATGAAGTTTGAAATAGAAATACATATAATGTGATGTGTGAAATAAGGCTAAAAAACACACTAGCTTTGTCTGTATGTCTGTTTGATTAGACCAAGTTGAAGAAAAGGACAGATAAATATTGTATAAACAAATTTATTGTGTAATGTGAGCAATCAAATTAATTAAGGGGTCCACAGCTGTTGGAGGCGAATAAGGCCATGAATTTTTCAGTGCTACCACTTCTCCCTAAGATTTTACAATAAATATTTCTGGAGGTCTTGGATGAATTTTTCATGGCTGAGTGGGGGAGATGAAAGGCGAATGAGGGATCCAGGGGACGGGAGCTCTCTGCTGCTGACACACCACAGAGAGGTGCATCGGCTCCAATCTTTATCAATGAAACCCAACCGGCAGTATTGCTTTAATTACCCTCCTTTGTCAAGCATTCCACTATCAATAAAGAAAGGCTGGGCCGTGCGGACGGCTAAAGGAGGAGCAGGAGGGGGAGGAAGAGGATGAGAGGGGGTGATATCATGAGTTCCTCTTGTTTTCTTGCCCTCCCACTTTAAGAGAGGAAATGATGTAACTGTGCAGTGATCGAACAGACAAACCTAGACCACCTCGTTATGCCACTGCAATACAACTGCAACCTTTTTGTTTTGGTGAGATTTCCTTGCGGTCATTTAAATCCCAGCAGTGTGGTGTCAAAAACAGCAGCACCAACTTTAACTCAAGGCACAATCATTTATTTATCTATGATATCTTTACAGGAGACAAATGAATAAAGCATGCAATTGCCATATATAGTATACTGCTGTATACTCGCTGTATACTTTATACCATAAATGAGTAACAGATGCCATTGATTTTCATGCTGTTGTCTAGGCATGAGGTATAGCCCGGATGAATAAATCAGAACTGGGCACAACTTGTATCTTCCCCCTCATTTGGTATTCAGGGAGGCTCCAGAGGTAACTAATTCAGGGGAGACATCTGTTTGGTGGGCAATACACCAGCAATATTCCACCTGGAATCGCATCCATAAACAGCATCCTCATTTTCCCCCTGAACTAAAATACGCAGCGTGTGGCGGTAGTGGCAACAGTGTAGATTATATCCATGTATGCCCAGGGTATGACACTTATACCAGGTTTTTAAAAAAAAACATAGATTTTGAACATCTTTATGTGGAAGTAAAAGGGATGTCTGGTAGCCAAGAACAGCAATTGGTGTTATTTATTATCATAAGTAACTACATTACAAACAGTACAGTACCTGCTGGAAATATGTTAAATCTTGTAGACTTTAGGTCATGAATATTTTTTCATAGTTTGAGCTTGGTCTCTTAGTCCCTGTTATGGGAAACTGCATTATTTGATTACTTGGGGCGAAGTACTGTGTTAGCAAACAATAGCCCTTTGTATGAGGCTATCAAGGAGAGAAAGTTTAGCATTTTTTGGAGTGAAAGATTCTTCAGTTACCTAGACTACATATAAAAGATAGACAGAGCCGCCATGATAGCACCCCTTGATTTGTCGACAACCATGAGGCTTGGTTAGCAAGGTTCATCCATAAACTCTATGGTTACATCAAACAGATAAGTGCTAATTAGTGGTAACAGGGTAACATTCAGTGCTAGAATGATACAAATTCTATCACCAGAAGTGAAGTAAATGTTGGATGGGCTGTCACTGGGCTCAAACCCAGTATGAGCCTTTTAATTGTAGGGCAAAATTAATACAAACAAGAGGTCCAGTTTAGTGACTCTTTTCACGAGGTGAAGGATGGCAGATAGCTAGCAGTACCTTCCCATTATTCAAAGCAACCATACCCTCACTAATGTATAGCTTTGAGTCTCAATAAAATTTAACTAGGTTAACCAGGATATAAGCATGTTGATTTGGTAAAGTTGGACATTTTAACATGGGAGTCTATGGAGATTAACTCCCTTTTGGAATGAGCCTCAAGCGGCCATTGGAGGAACTGCAGTTTTTGGTATATGTATATTTGCATATTTTTTGAGCCTTAAATATTCTGCTTGATTGAGCTCTTTTTAGGTTTATTTCTATGGAAAATATTAGCTCTACCTTAATAAAATAACTAGCAAGCATCTGTATGTTTGCTAGTTTGTTTATCAGACCCTTTTTGCTAAAATAAAGTTCATGAGAGCAATAACAGTGAATCAAATCAATCACATTTTGGTTTATAAGATTCAAATATACTAAGGGGAACTCCAGAAAATATGGATATACATGATATTCATGTTTATTTTATTGTTCCATTTATTCAGAAAATCATTGATTTGCGTAATTTTAATGCTATAGCATACAGTTACATCTTGGATGGCATTTAAATTTACATAGCAATAACAATGTGCACAAAGCTAGGCTGATAAGCAAGTGTTTTCCATGTTTGGTGTTGTATTTGTATTGGGTGCTTCACATGTAGGTTGTGAGGTTATTGAGGTTTGGGTGGTTGTGACATATATTGATTAGAGCCTATGTGTCTGCAGTCTTTCCTTAACTTTGTTTTAATTATCAGAGCCTGACCACACTTTAATTGTAATTTCTCTGTTGTACCCATTACGGTTGTATGAGCATTAATGTAGTGCTAGAGAAGAAAGGTGGAGCTTTAGCTGTAAATTAATGCTCTCTGTGTGAAATTTGGATTTCCAAATACTTTCTAACACATACCAGTGTATGGAAATTATATGCCAATAAGGTGTTCTGTGTTCTACTTGCAATGGTGTTTTCTCTCCTATTAATAGAAAAGAAAGCAGGCTTACAGGCAGCTTCTTTCAGTAGCGAGGAGGACCGATTGTTTAATTCTGTTATATTCTCACCAATCAATGCATTCACTTCAAAGCGATGGGAAACGCTTGCATCCAAAGTAGATTGATCAGTTCTAATACAAGTCATTAACATACAAGTTGTTAACAAGTGAGGCCTCTGTACTGTATCTAGGAATCAAGAGAGTCATCGATAAAGCCAATTTAAGACTTTTAGCGTCTTAAAAGCGTGAGTACGCACTCCTCCACTCCACAACAGGATCAACCACTGTTAAACCGTTTTCTTCCTCTCTCGCTCTCCGTTTTTCTGTCTGTCCTTCGCTCACTCACTCAGCCTCAGCCACTTAGCTTGAAGCCTGTACTACGGCATGAGACCACTGGTATACTTTACTGATGTTAAATTTATAAGCCAAACTGAGGGGAAAGTATTAAACAACCTTGTGAATAGCCGGGGTGTGCTTTAACCGAGGCGGCGTATCTTTTTCATCAACAAAAATAACTCTTCAAAGGCAGTAAAAGCATGCTTAGAAAGTAAAAGGCCATTTTAGCAGACGAGTCCAGCAGTGGGAGGAGTGAAAACAGAAACAATTTAGTTCCTGATAGCCCCCCCACCCCCCGCTCCAGTCCTCCCTCCACTCCCTGCCATCCACAAACCCTGACCACAGCACTAGCAACGCGGCACATATCCCACCCCTTAAAAAGCTAAATCAAGGCTTTGAAAAACATACAGTGTCTTTAATAATTCAAGCATTGGTGGGTTTGAATAGCCTCTTTAGCATGGAAATATACAGACTCCTGATATAAGATCAGTCCCTCAGGGGGCTCCCTCACCATCTTACTGCACTGCGCCCTTTCTTAACTGCAATATGGGCTCCTGCTTAAAATGCAACTACCTGTCTGATTACATTAAACAGAAAAATGTAAGATATACGGGATTGTATGGGGTGTACCAGCAGTTTGAAAAATATATATTTTTAATGGGTGTACATATTTTTTTTAAAGGAAAGCATTCTGAACTTGTATAACACTCTGAATGCATGAATCAAGCTCAAAGTTTTGCAGTAAGGCAATTATTGCAGTTGACTAGCATTTTTACTGGGGTTGTGGACTAACACAGGATTGTAAATATTTAACTATCTTTGCACCCAATGCACATTCATATTTCATCAGGTTTCTCTCAGTTTATTCTCAAAGCAAAGTGTTGGACTGCATAATTATTTCAGTTTAGCCATTTTTTTTTCAACCTATTACTTCCATAAATACAGGAATTTGAGTTATAGCTCCTCAGAGGGCTAATTTAAGAAAAGCATGCATTAATTAATACAACCTAGATGGAAAGGAAGAAATCCCTAAGTAAGTAAGCTGTTGGCAGATATCAAGGATGATTTTCGCCTTCAAAGGAAATGGGGATGGATTTGAGAGGATGCAGAGGTTTAATCAATACTGTTGACTCTGGAGGTTGGCAGGTGTGGTTGGTGCGTAACTCTCAACAGAAGCATTTCCATCATCCAGGAAGAAAAACTCAACGTGGCCACTGCGGAAATCTACTCCCAACTTCCTAAGGCCCTCAGATGCCATTCAAAGTGTTTAATCGTAGTGTTTAATTTTGCCATTTTGCTGTGCGAAAACACGGTAAACTTGTTTATTCATATTCATTTTTGTCTTTGTCTTTACTGCGGTCACGTCAGCGTACAGTCGAGCATGTGACTTTAAACCTTTTGTTGCACACTTCCATTTGTGTGTATGTCCATTCTCACATCCGATGTGTGGAATAATGAAATAAATATCGAACTCTTAAATATTTTAGTGCATTCTAGGAGTAAAGTGGAAGTGTTTTTCTGACAGACCTTGCCTGCATCCCCACGCCCCCTCCTCTCTATTTCTCTTCACAAATGCATTGTGTGCACCGGCCGGCCCAATCCATCACTCAGCGTCTGGCGGGAGAAAAAGCACTTTCCCAGGGTGGGTGTTTTCTAGTTCTGCCAGCGCTGCTGTTTCAGTGGGCACCCGTGAGACCTCGCTGATGGACACTCTGGTCATCACTGGCAGGGTGCTTTGGGACTCTCTTCAACCTCGCATCCCTCCCTCTGCTTTCCCCCCTGCTCCCCCTTCTCTCTCTACCTCAGCCTGTTCCACTCACCTCGTGTTTTCACCAGCACCTTCCTTTGTCCCAGCAGTGTTGTGCACTCCCTTTTTGACAATGATGACTATTGTACCTGTCTGAATTCTCTCTTGCAAAGTGGCTCGGCCTTCAGAGACCAGCCGCACTTTGTTCGAGGGCTCAGGCCTCTCAGGATGAGATTTTGACCGCATGAAAACAAATAAGCTATAACAATGTTAGCAGGGAGGTAAAGAACCCCATTTCACCACGTAATTGAAGTACTGCTTAATCAATCATTGCGTTTAAGTAGATGGTTCCATTCTGGAGGGATTCTCAGCGGTACAGCCGAGGTTCTGTACTCGACATCTCTCTCTCAGTGCCTCCCGTTCAGCCTCATTTTGCATCACAACCAGGCAGAATGCATAAAAAGAAGGCTTCGTGCATGCATGTGCTCAGAACAGTTATGTAGAAATAAATCTATTCAAATTGAAGTCTGCTCCAGTTTTACTCCGACAAACTGAGATTTGATTTCCAAAATGCTCACTCGTCTCTTCTACACAAAGAAGCCAGCGGGGAGAGGGTGCAATCGCTGGAGAAAAGTGGGCTGGAAGGCAAATCTAGGTGATGCGTATGTTCTTAGAGTGCCCCTGGGTCTTCCATGGGTAGGTAGGATCTGACAAAAGAGATCTGTACAGCAAAAAAATCCTCCACTCTGCTAGAGCATGGGAAATTAAGCCCAGATAAAGATTCTCTCTTAAACATACTCCCTTTTCTCTTTTCATCCCTCTTTTCCCCCCCTCCCTCTGCAGTGGCAGAAGAAATTACCCATTGTACCATTAGATAAACCCAAACAGCCCTCTCCGTAAGACCTCCAGTTCCTTGTGCAGTCCCAGCTTGGCGTCCCTCGGGTGTTTGTTCAAAAGGAAAACTCCGCGGTGCCTCCGGGGGATGTTTAACTCATTGCAGTGGCAAGTATTTAGAGAAAACTCAACAAGTTTGAGGCTGTCAAAGCTAGAATCCAACTGTCAGGCTGAATTATGTCTCCAAGGCGTCTGATGTGAGGTAATGACCAATTGCATCATTTTGACAAACCCACCATCGATGAGAACTAGGGCAGACGGCGATTGCTTTTGCACAAGTGTTTCATTTGAATCTGAACTGCTGCTGCTAAGTGCATTAAATGATGCTGATTAACTAAGATTACGGCTGCAGCAGGGATGTGATTTCTGTTTTGATACGGAGCATAAATTGAGGCAGAGCAAACAGTTTTTTGAGTGGCTGATGAATAATTGAAAGTCAGCAGAGGGTACATCAATAAAGTGGTAATGAGGCGTATTTGTGTGAAATTTCTAATTCTCAAACTCTGTCACTCTTCTAGCAGTCTATTACTTCCATTATTACTGCTACTGTAACTGCTGCTACAGCAAATTATGACTGCTTATTGTTAGTGTTGTTATTAATTGCTACCTGTCTCTCATGTCAGTGAGGTATTTTTAAAAAAACATTCTATGTTTTCATATCTTTTCAAGACTAACCCCAAATAAATTGCAATAATTTATTATTTCAGCACATGATGTGTAAATATCTAATGCAAAGTAGCTGTTTCTTCCATAATTAACTATCTGACATTTTCATTATCACAAATTCATTATTTCACCATGCCATGGATATTAGTCATCAAATGTAGGATATTTCAGACCTTAACCACTTATTCCCACTGTTTCATGCCCTGTGCCCATTTCTACCCCCCAAAATAATGGTGCCAACTATGGTTGCATACCTGCAATGATGCGTATCTATTTAAATAAATCCAAAATATATCCTGAATCCTACTTTGGTATCGGTTTTTCATCATATCGGTTGTCATGTCATGTTACTATCTCATCCTAAAACAGAATATTTCCAAACCCCAGCCTACACCCTCACCCCTATTGTTGCTATCATTAATTGACACATGGTTCCTGTCGTGTCATGCAGCTATTTTATCCAGTGCCGAATTATTCTTGAACCTTGTCCTAGACTCTCTAACATATCCCTAAATCTGACAAGTGATGTCTCAGTAGAGGTATTTTTTCATGCCCAGTACCTGTTTCACCCCCAACTAGAAGAAATTTTAGTTCTTAACCAGGGTTAGTATTATGATTGTAATCATGATTTTTGTCATGCCATACACCCATTTTTTATCATGACTTCTCCCACTTTCTATTGTGTTATTAGTAATAATAGTATTTTTTAAAGCTCATAACAGAGCTGTTTTGTCATGCCGTTTAACTATCTTAATCAAAAATAGAGCTGCCACATTGTTTCAACTACGTGAACTGAACTTGTGCTGATTCAGATGCATTTTGTCCTTTGATATTGTCCAGTATATAATTTGTGTTCATGTAATTTAAAAGCTAATCCAGGAGTGAGCACTGAAAGCTAGCCTAGGCTGTAAATGCTGCAGCATGTATCGTTCATGCAACATAATTCTGTCAATAAAGATATTTTCTAAAATATATAAATTGCAGATATCTTATTTCCACATTCGCCAAAGCTATTTTGTTGTTATAGATTTCATTCAAAACAGATTCTATCCTAAACCTGACCCCTATTACTATATTAGTAGTAGCATTAATAGTAGCATTAGTACAATTAAACCTGTTTCTTTTTCAGTTTACACAACCATTTCATTCAGACTACATTTCTTTATTGTAACCTAAGTCTGGCTTAAGGGTTAAGGGGCTATTACAAAATTAAAATAGACACTAACCTTTAGGTACACAAAGCACTTCAGATTCTCTGTGTTACGTCTGACTAGCAGGCTTTCAAAAAGTGAGCTTGTGGTGCCCTCTATCTTTGAGTGAAAGTAGAAAAGAAAGGATTACTGGTCAAATGGAAGCAATTATTCCTTGACAGTTTAATTCTGTTGCAGTCATCTGCACTTCACTTAAATTTTTATGTCAAGCAGGCACTAATCTATGATTAATATTAAACTGAATAAGAGATTATTTTCCCCACAAAGAGGTTTCTATGTATAACTATGTATAACTGATGCTGAATAATTTGCTTTGAGAAAATGACAAAAGCAACACTTTGAATGTTTTTATTTACAACAGTGTCTACGGGTCACTTTCTTTGGAGTAAAACTGTTCCTTTGTTCTGCCTTTTTCTAACACAGTTGTGGCATGTTGTGTCCACCTGGAGTACTGTTGACCTTCTGCGAGGCAGCTAGCTAGTTAAAGAAGTCCATTTTCAAGGCTGTTCTTGCTCATATCAAAACTCCATTATAGATTTTACCTCCAGGGGAACCCAGGGCTCACAAGGTCCTTGGCAATTTTACCTGAGGAAGAAGCTAAAAGGATTTGAATCTCCAAGGATGGGTGAGGAGGAGGAGGGTGTGAGGACGAGAGTGAGGGTGGGATGCGCACCCCAGGACCCGAGCCCCTAATCTTTCTCTGCCAAGCAGGGAGCAAAGCAGAGCAAAAATGGAGATTTGGAGATGGTTCAGTGACACTGAACCCTGAACATCAGGGCCTCCAGAATTGGTGGAGGAGGCAGACAAACCTTGGAAAAACAAGAGGTGGAAAAGAAGAGCTGAGAGATTGTTGTCGAGGGATTGCCAGGGGAGCTGGTTTCTGCTCCCAGAAACAGAGCATCCAATACATTTAACATATATGAAAGAACAACAGCTCTCTCCTCACACCATCCTTAACTATGTGTACTAACAAGACAGATGGAGGCCAAAGATGCAGACAGATCACATCAGGACATCTGTCACTTTATGGCAACAGCCTCCTTAATAAGTGACAAGGCTTCCTCACCCCGTGGGCACATGATGGGGGGAGGCGGGGGGTTAGAGTCTGAGCAGTGGCTGTGCAAAACAGCCGTCAAAGTCATGCAGTGCCCCCTTTTTTTAAAACAACTTGTTCCAATTACAGCCAATCACATGCGATATGTGCTCTTGATTATCATCCTGGGCAGTAGACATCAAAGCTGCCTTCTATGGGTGCTGACATGTGGCTGTGCAGTAATTAGTGGACTTCACTGGAGAGAGTTTCATCACCAAATGTTTTCAATATACTGAATGTCTTAATTTGCAGGGAGGAGGGGGGATGGAGGGGTGCATTCATGTTGGGAGAGAATAATGCCCCACAGAAATAATTAAAGCATAATTACGGCTCATCAGCTGTGCAAGTGCTCACAAAGTGCTGTCGCTGAAGATCTGCCGCTTTCCTCGGGCTATCAGACAAGGAGCAGGCCACATTCACATCCAAAACTCACAGCACAGCCCCAGTTGGACCAAATAGATCCTCGTGTCTTATTACCAGAAATACCACCAGGAAAATGACATAACAACCCAAATTCAAATGAATTTATCTTGCTGTTACACTGGTGCTTATTATCCTCAATAAACACCTGCTATTGCTGAGAATATGTTGTCTGCCAAGGACAAACCAGGCAGCATGCATCAAACCAGGAAGCCCAGAATGCATAGCAGGTCGTTAAAGCAATAACTTGTCTCCTCGGCTGACGTGTCAAACTCTATGCTCCGTGCAAGACGGAGATGCACAGATTGAGGAGCCAGTCAACCTTTTAAATTGACATCATGTTAGCTCTGTCCCCAGGATGAAGCATGGCTATGTCCCGTGATGACCACTTCATACAAATATGGCTGGCAGTGCAGTCCTGTAAGGAGCAAAGTGCACGCTAAGTGTTTGTGACGAGTACTAAGGCCATTGCTTGATCCCAAGGAAGTAATGAAGGCGGGACTGTAGGCCATGTGTTTTCTCCATCCACCTGATGGCAGACTTATAACAACCCGGGTGTCAGGCCGACTTAAAGTCATGCATCCTCTCTCTGCTGCTGTGCTCAGAGTTATCTTGACATATGTTTACCCCTCCCAGCCCAGAGCTGAGGATCCAAATGGCACAATGGTCGCCTTCAAGTCTGCTCTGATGATGTTGCCCGCCCTCTATGTAAATCTGTATTCGTGTGTGAGTGTGTTTGTTTGCATGTGTGCATGCTTAGCAGAACATGATCTGTAAGAATGCCAGGATAAAAACAGATCGCCCTCTAGTGGTGAAAAACATGCAGAATGAACCATAAAATCACCATAATGATGCTGCTTCAAAAAAGAACATAATGGTAAACTGAAACTCTGATGTTAAAATAAAAATTCGAATATAAAACACATAATAGATTGTAATAACATGTTTATTATACATTATTTACATACATTTATATGTTTTTAGTATATGCATCATAGGGACCTCACAGTGAGTGAACGCTTCATAACATAATAAGTAGACGAGCACACCAAGAAACAGTTAAATCCCAAATCACAACAAAAGTCACCCCAAGGACCTTTATATTGTAAGGAAAATGCCCTACAATAATACAGAGAGAACCCCAACATTCAGAAAACCCCCTATGAGCAAGCACTTGGTGACAGTGGAAAGGAAAAACTCAATTTTAACAGGAAGAAAACTCCAGCAGAACCAGGCTCAGGAAGGGGCGGCCATGTGCCGTAATCGGTTGAGGATGAGGCGAGTAAGACAGGACAAAAGACAAACTGTGGTAGCGAGCAAGGAATGAATAATAACTAATGATTGAATGCAGAATGTGGTATAAACACAGAAAAAAAACTCATTGCGCCACATCATTAGAAGCAGCCGATGCCTTCTGTTTCCTGAATCCAAATTAGGACCTGGTTAAATTAAACCTGGGTAAATTAAATGTGTTAATTTACCTGCTATTGGTTTAGTTAAATAAATGCATTAACCTTATACATAATTACCAAACTGTTATGGCATCAAACTTTCAGGAACTTTTTGTAAAGAATGTTGTATAATACATATATGACAAATGCAAGAAAAACAAAACGCCCCTTCGTCATCATGTAATAACCGCTTAGTGATTTACTATCTATATTATATCTATATTATATTATTCAAGAGCATGCTGTTAAACAGTGTCACCAGTTAGTAAAGGTATTAACTGGGACAGTGACCAGCTTTCAGCAAGAACCTGTGTTGTTTTCCGTTTCAATCAGTTTTGATTAGTGATACAATGCTCCACACTGGTATCGATATTAATACTGATATTGGTATCAGTCCTTTACATGACAAAATTACAAGTTTGGATATCAGAAGTAAAACAGTATAATCAAATAAAGATCAGGGTAATCAAAGATAATCAAATAAACTTTGAATCCACTAATGAAAGCTGCGTCTCAAGCACTGTATATAAATGATGCTTGGAGCACAGATGTCTAACTCGTAAATCATACATAAAAGCTGGATGTTACCCACAGAGATTTTCTGATTACTTGAAGCCTCAAAGAGAGTATCTCTATCATTATGTTTTAAAGTCAGGTGTGATTAGTAAGAGGTGGATTGAGGGCCCCACTGCATGGTCATAGGCCTGCACTAAACCTTACCCTGCTTTACCATGTCGGGAATCATAATTTACAAATTAAAAATAATGCTGGATTGAGTAAGAGTTGAAACTAGTGACTGTGACCATAAACTCATCAGGATACTATTAACTTTACCGTACAGTCAGCCCGTGTTGGTCATTAGAAAGAACGTTTGTTTAGGGCACTTTCACATTGCTATCACTTTTCAGACCCAAACGATGCAATCATGTTTATTTCTATTTTTCACAGTCTATACTTGTGTCTACACAGATGTATTATTAAGAGCTTAGCTCTTTAAGGGAGGGAAAACAGTGTTGTTGACTGTGTATTTGCATTTACAGATGTTCAAGGTTGTGATATCAGTACCAACAGACATGAAAAGGGGGTGTCGAGCCAGCTGTAGTTTAAATAAACCTTCATATATCAACATATATCCACAATGAGATGCTTCCCCATCTGAAGGTTTTTTATATTTTTAGTTAAATTGTAGGAGGCTATATTTTTGGAGTTACATTCCATGTACTACCGTGCAGCATTGCCTTGTCTTTATGACTTTATGGAACTGACACAAGTTGCACATCATAAGTAGAAAGTAAAAATTCTGCACTTTATTTTGTATGCCTTAAACATGAGACTCCTGCCTTATTGGTGCTCTAGAAAGACAAGCTGAGTGTCAGTAATAATAAAACTTAAATATATAACATATATAAAATATAACTACATATTAATATAATGTAATATAATGGGCATGGTGCTTTGTCATCGCAGTGTGACATGATATAGTTCTGTGATATAAGAAGGTCTGTTTAACAGAGATGCTGAACTCATGTAGCTGGACCACCTACAATCCTATTTAATTTCAACTGGACTGAACCAGGAAAATATTGTATGATGACTTCTAAAAAGTTTGTTTTTAACCCTCTTAATCAGGGGCGCCACTAAGGGGGGCCCAAAACTTGCTGGCCCTACCAGTGCCTCCCAGTTACACAATTTAGAAATGATAAATTACACAGTTTTAGTTATTTATTAGTAAATTAAGTGCAAATCGCTACAGTTTAATTTAACTGGTCCACATTACTGTCCGATAAATATCTTAGAATAACAAGATAAGGTGGATGTTTGAAAACATACCCAATGTAGTAAATACTACTTAGAAAACAAAAACACATGTAGGAACAAATTATTTCCACAAGGGGTCAACACTACACAAGAAATGTATTTAGTTTCAGATAGTCTTCCACATTTACAATGTTTCACTAGTTTGAAGTGTACCACGTTTGACACCAAATTAAATATTACAGATAGATAGATAGATCTATTCCATTCATTTCATCCTGGATAGCTTTGGCATGTTCCTGTTATGAATCCTCTCCGGCTCAGCTTCCTCCCACAGTCCAAAACCATCCATCTATTAGGTTAAATGCTCATTCTAAATGGTCTGTAGGTATGAATTTGAATGTGTGTGAATCTTTCTGTGTTGACCCTGCAATAAACTGGTGATGAATGTAGTACATAGGCAATACTAAAAAGTAGAAGGCTGTCAGGTAAAAAGTGACTGTTGCATTTTTTCATGTAGCCCAGGTGTGTGCAGGTAAAACAACATGTCAGCAGTTTTCTTACTGCTGGATGAGGAGAAAAACCTGTTCTGGCTAAGCAAAGAAAATATGTTTAAAAAAAACAAACAACCAAACAAAAAGAACAGTGAGATATGAGACATCAAGGCTTTCACAACACAAATATACAGAATAATTCCACATTTTTGTGCTTAAAAGTATTTCAGTGCAATTTTATTATAATTTCTAGCATTTCATAATAGCAATAATAACTGTGTAGCATTCCTTTATTATATATCATAGCGCATTTTAGAAACAGGTTTACAAAGTGCTGTGCAGAAAAACACAGAAAACACAATGTAAATACACAAAAAATACATGAGAAATATACTGATCAGAACAGTACAACATAACTAGACATAACAGCTAAAGTAAAAATAATAATTAAACAAAGCATCTTTGTGATTTGGCTGAAAGGATTATGGTGTCTATTCATTAAAAAAGAAAAAAAAAGATAATTAAAAACTGAAGCAGTAGCAAAAGAGGTTAATGGAAATTTCAACATATAGGTGTACATCTTCAAAATGCATGATAAGCCTAAAGAAGGTGGAATCGGTTAATGAGAGTATACAGTTAACTGTGGTTTATTGGTTAGTGGTAGTACATGAGGAGGGTGAATAACAGTGAAGGTCAAGACTCCAGCTTGTTGTGCATGAGAAGTGAGGTTCCTGACACTAACAGTTTTGAAATGTTTACAATAACAATATAGATGAAGTTGAGATTTTTGAAGGATTCAAATCACATCCTCATTTACAGTCTCCATGATAGCTTTGGTTTTGTAGTTTTAAGCACATCTCTGTAATTGTAACTGAAATGCATTTAAAAAAAAATCCAAAAAGCGATACCGCTTCCCATAAACGGCACCCTGTTATCTCTCTCGTACAGATTCCATTTGAAAGTAGAGATAAAGTGCTTGATAAAAACAGTAAAACCAGTGAGCTCTGTTTATTATCCAGGAAAATGACAACATTGTTTCTGGAAAGAGATGCTTCTGTTAACTTTAAGTATTAAATGTAAAATGTTTGTTAAAAGAGAAAACAGCAAAAACAACAGAAAATAAATAAGGCACACACAAAAACAAAGAAATGAACGTTATCTGATTAAAGTGCTGCCATTTTGAGAAATAATACTTTTTTTGTGAGAGTTACATGAAAAGATTGATAGAATGTATTCATGCTAAATATAGAGCTACAGTTAGCTGAGCTCAATATTAAAGACTAAAAATGCGGAGAAACCACTTGATTTTGTTCAACAAACAAGATGAATACTGTATGCTACTTATTTAACTTTAAATATGCATGAATTTAATTTCATGGTCAGTTCACGGATTGTAGCTGTTTCCCCATTTTTCCAATCTTTTTGCGAAGCTAAGCTAAACTAAGCTAATCATCTCCAGGTTGCAGTTTTATACTTCATTGTCAGATATGGCTGGAGATGCATGCAGGCATCAATCCTTTTCATCTCACTCTTTACACAAAATACTCATCGTAAAGTTAATCTGAAAAAACAAAACAAACAAAAAAACAAATTAAGTCACCCCAATAAAGGGGTACACTTTCAATAACATATAGTTTCCCATTAATCTACTATAGATGTTTGTGAATACTATGGTAAGAAGTATAAGGTGTTTGAGGTGCTGCTATGCATTTACAATAACTAAAACTAAAAGGAAAAAGGAAAGAAATCAAGACAAGACACAAGCCATGACATTTCCAGTGGTACCAACCCTGTATTTGCTATACTATGTTTACTGTGTACAACCCTAAGAGACCAACATGTGCACTCTAGTCAGCTTTTTTCTAGCAGTGATGCACTTAAAAAACAAAGATTTGAGAGAAAATGGCCGACATTTGATGTCATATAGGATGTAACTACCGTCCATCACTTAAACATTTACATCCATTAGCAAAAGAAACACTGGTTTCCTGATTGATGCTCTCTTTTACTTCAATTGGAAGTGAGTCAAAGAGATGATCCTCCACAATCAGGCAGCTCCTGCGAAGGAGGGAACACTGACCGAGCTGAGCTGGGAGACGATCCAGACAGTTTCCCTTCAATTCCAGATGTGTGAGCTGAGAAAGTTGGCCAATTTTCTCTGGAACAGAGGAGATACAGTTGTGGCCAAGGCATAAAGTCCTTAGTTTGGTGCATTTGAACAGTTGCTTGGGGAGTGCCTCGACTTTGTTCCCTGCAATGGCAAAATATAGGAGGTTCTGGAGAAAGCCCACCTCTGGTGGGATTACCACTATAGAATTATGGCTAACATCGAGGTGCCGCAACTTGAGAAGTGTGAATAATGGTGAAGGTAGAGATTCCAGCTTGTTGTGTGAGAGATAGAGCGACTCCAGGTTTTTAACATGGCTGATTGACAGTGGAATAGTGATGATCTTATTGTGCCAAAGTTTGAGACACGTTAGTCTTTTCAGGTGCTGAAAGCTGATGACCTCTTCAATGGTGCGAATGTTGTTGGATTTGAGATCAAGTTCCTGAAGGTTGTTCAAACTGAAGATGGCATGAGGGATTCGTTCCAGTTCACAGTTATGCAGTTCCAGTTCTGCAAGGTTCATCATTTTCTTCAAACTGTTCAGCACTAAGAGCTTTGTACCATCATTATGAATAACCAGCTTTAACAGATGTGGTGACAGGTCGGTTATGTTTGTAGGGATCTTTGTGAGGTTGCTTTTAAGGTGCAGAATCTTCAGGTGCCTGAGATCTCGTAGGGACTCAAGTCCAATCAGTTTGTTGTTTTCAGAGTTCAGGTTACCCACCAAGTAGAGTTCCCTTAAATTTTTCAACATGTATACCCAGCTAGGAATCTCTGCAACATCTGTGAATTTGACATGAAGGCATCGGAGGTGATCACGAAGGAAAATGAAAGCGGTCTGCTCAACTTTGGCAGGACAGTGGTAGAAGTGCAGCTCCTGGAGGTTTATCATTTGTGAGATCTTCGCTGTTATTTTGGCTTCTGGGATTAATTCTAGTTTCAGAATTTCCAAGTCAGTGAGATCAAACACAGCATCAGGAACTCCAGACAGCATGAAAAGATGAAGTTCCGACTTATCTTGAGGATTGCGCGTTACATGCTGGCGCAACTTGTCAAATGTCCATTCATGGTTCAGGCTGATTTCCCGAAGTTTATTCTCACTCACCTCAGAGAGAAAAACCCCAAAACGCTTTGAATACAGCTGGTCGTATTGATCAACCATGTGGAGGAGGAATGCAAAGTCATTTTTAACGTCAGGAATGTCACTGAAGCTGCTCTCCTCTCTGACTTTTTCAAAGGAATACTCCTTGAGTGGTCGCCGAAAAAGCCAGAACAGTGTGTATATGCAGATCACGCCATAAACGCATATGAGAGCAATATAACTAACAAGGAGCTTGTTTAACATAAATGCCATGTTATGTGTACAATGGAACTTGGTATATCCAGTCAAATGCTTTATTTCAGGCTCACACACATGGTCAAAATCTATATAAGCAACAAACGTCATTGTGTAGCACAGGATCAAAATAAATTTCACAGTTTTGATAACTGTCTGTATGGCATAGAGTCTATAAATCAAATCACTGTCTTCAACATGAGCACGGAATTTCCGAACTTTCTCAAACAGGGCCTTCGCTTGCTCGCCATCTTTCTTGTCCAGTATAGTCATGGAGGGAATTTCACTCACAAGCTTTTCAGCAGAAAAGGTAACCCCAGATTTAGTCAGCACCGGAGCGGACTGGTTCGGACTCCCCTCCTCGCTACTTGTGGACAGATGTTTCAGGAGAGAGGAGGCCCCGGCCAGCCTCTGCTTGTTCTCTGACGAATCCTCGCACGCAGTCTCAGACAGAGCTTTGGTAGTCCAAGGTGATTCAAAACACTTTCCCAGTATGGAAACAAAATGTTCTACTTTTGAGCTTGTTTTGGGGTATTTGAACCAGAAGTTGCTACTGACCATCAACACAATAGTGTGAATTAGAGCAAGGTATGGGAAATATTTTGAATACCAAGGTAGGGCGACATGGTAGCACATCTGGTTGACAAAAACATACTGCTGAAAATCCAGCTTGGTCCTGACGCCTGTAGGATAGGGCTGTCCGATGGTAGCTGGTTGTGTGAAGTGAATGGTAGGCGTGACGCTGTCGGGAGGCCTTTTAGCCATGAGAGGAGCAGCTTGCTCCCCAATGGCACTCTCTTTGTTCCAAAAGCCATTGGTTGGCTCTGGCGCTTCAGGTTCCAAGAAACCCCCGGACCCCTCTGGAGTTTGCTCCAGAATGGGAAGACAAACCACTTGGTCCTTAGTTAACTGCATGGTTCCAGAAAATATGGCCAACATCAACATGACAATACCAAGATAATCCATGAAGACATCCCACCATGGCTTCAGTATTCTGTAAGTTGGCTGGATGTCATTCAGGGAGGCTACTTCTGTGAGCGTGAACATTCCTGCAACAGAAAACAACTTTAGTAAGAAAATGTGCATAGGATTATATCACAGTTGATGTTTTTGTACTGAATTGTTTTCGCATAATGTCTCGGTCCATAATAAACCCACACATGAAGGAGTCTTAGAACTACCTTGTAAGCTGTTTACAGATATTCTCATCCCAGTGGTACTCTGTAAAAGCCTTCCCTGACTTAAAAAATGAAGAAATTGAGGAGGTGACAATGTTGTAGATGTCACGCTATAATGGACAATTGCAGTTTAACATGTCCAAGTGCAACCTTCTTACCATTAATCCTCCCTTTTTTTTTCACTTACATTAAAATGACTCCACTGCAATCACATTTATTCTCGTAAAGCTGGATCCATTAGGGGTTTAGTGAAAAAATGCACAGCTAGTATCCCTGTCTCAAATTTCAGCTACAGCTACATTTCTCAGGAACATTTAGAGCAGACTCAGAGAGGACAGCCTCTTGGGATTGTAGCTTTAGAGAGGAGCCCGCACTTGAACTGAGACATGATATGAGATGTCAGTGTGCAAAACAAATGGTGCAGTCTGCAGAGCAGCTGTAAATCCTAAGCATCTATTGCGTCTCTTTTCTGTTCCTGGTTTTCTCTGCACTTTCGTGACACTGTCATAGTGGCTCTAGAGAGCCTTAACATGCTGAATACTGTTTGAGCAATGAAAACACATGATACAAACAGCTGCTTCGGTGTTGCTATTTAAAGAAAAAAAACTAAATATAATTGTTTACCCCTGCGAATAAATCTGTTGTGTGTAAAGCATGAAGGTCACTGTTTTCCATGGGGCTGCAGAGCAGGCTGAGACCGGCTCCAGCAGCAAGACGCATCCATGCACTCAAAACAAGAGGTGGGGGATGTACGTGACGCCTTTAAACGCAGCACAAAAAAATCTGTCTTCGGCTGCAGAAAATCACTTTCACATTAAAACAGTACACTCTGTGCAGGTTTAATTCTCTGTCCAGCTCCACTAAATTTCATAACGCCATATAGCCTGCTAACGTTATTGAGCCAACGCACTGCGGGTACATTTAAAGACCTTAGATGATTTACACTAAAACAGCCACATACTCACCTTCAGGGAGTCTGATCCGGTTTTGCGGATGCCAGCAGTACCGAACAACGCCTCTTCTCACTTGCCATGTTTCCCTGATGAGATGAATCCGTCCATTCTTCGCACTAGTTCAACCGTGGGCCTGCCGGCAGAGCTGTAAGCAGCTTATCTGACTACCCCTACTCGGCTTCAGATGGTCCGGTCCTCTGCCTCTGACTGGGCGATACAGCCGGCACGGCAGCAGCAGCTGCTGGAGGTGAACACCGTTTTTGGTTGATATGCTCGTTCACCGGGGCCGGACCACCTCAGGACTTTGCACCAGGTCCGTGAAACTGTGCATTTTTCATGCGCAAATCTTCCCTAATATTGCGCATGTTTTCTGTCCCACATCAGGATCTGATACGACGGCACAGAGCGTTTTGAAGCCCTTGTTTCAATTGACAGCAAAGTGCAGGATGACCCACTGAAGTTAGGGACCGTGGCAAAAGTGCAAACGCCACATTTAAAACTGAAGCTCGGCTGGTTTAGTAGAGAGTGCAAGAAAACAATTTTCTGATTGTCAGCCTTCACTTTCAAACGGGAACATGCGAGCCCTTTTTTATTACACTGCATTTCCCCTTTTAATTAATAAAAAAATCTTTTACTGACAGCTGCAACCAAGCCCCCTTTGTTTACAAAGGCACATTTCATTCACCAAAAGGAAAAAACGTGACCACATCTTGGAATTACATCTTACAGTTTATGAGTTACAGATTTCATGAGCTTGTAATTACTGAATAACAAGTGATAACTGTGAGAGAAGATTTCTTTCATTTTCCTTTTTTGTAGATGCAAAGCATTTTCACAATTGCTGAATCAAATAACATAACTTTTTAAAAAATGCCTTTTTGGGCTTAAATATTTTTCCCAGATAACCATGTAAATTATTTTGTAGACACTTCATACCAACTACATTGTTTTTTATCTGAGGCCCTGTGCACTTCCAATAATAATCTTCTTTACAGTTATTAATCCTCAACAGCCAGCAGGTGATGTTTTATCCCACAACACAGTCGAATACAGGACATTGTCCTTTGTGCTGTTCCCTCTTTTAGACGCTTTAGATTTTGCATCACTGGTCAGTAAACCAATAGAATCAAAATTGTATTGCATTTTATTTGCAATATTCTGACATTTAGAAATTCCAAATGACATTTTTTTTAAAAACTCAAATTTTATTGGTCAATGACATAAAAATACTGTTCATGAAAATGCATATTTCTTACGCTGCATATTTTTTGCTCACACTTAGGAGACAAAGACAAAGACCAGTGTGACATCATCCTTCAGGTTTTTAATGCACTTTAAAATGACAGCTTCCTACAATAGAGAACTGTTTCATTCTAGTTTCATTCTAAGTTTCTAGATTCTATGTATATTTCATAAGTACTTTCCTCTTTTTCTGTGATCCATGTGAAGTAACAGTCTCTTAGATGTAAATATATACAGTACAGCCTAAAGCTACTGGCCTACACATAAATGTGTGGTCATGAATGTGAAGATTTACATTCAGTGATCAAGTTATGTCATGACGCAGTGACTGGAAATAGGCTTTGAAGAAAGGCTTTAACAGTATGGGAAATAAGCTTCTTCCCTCTCCACAGATTAAAGAGAAAAATCAATATCACTTTATGTATATAAAGCTAGAGGCAGCAGAGAGTTATTTTATCAGAGACTTCAGGGAGAAAGAGCTGACCTGGCTGTATCAGTGACTACTGGTTAACAGACAGATGTGCGACTAAAATAAAACTTTTCATAAAACTTTTAGAAAGAAAAAGAAAACTTTCTCATAATGCTGAACTCGCTCCTTAAGACTGAGTAGTGGCCATATAAAGTGTCCCTGCAGCAGCCACACTCAATGTGACAGTAGATGAATATGTCATTTTCCTTCCGTTAATAAAACAAACAAACAAAAAGATATCTCTAGCCTATTGTGTAATACTTAAATATAACAATGACTTCATATTAAACAAATGCTCTGAATTGATAGACAGAACAAACAGCAGGCACTACGGCTACAGTAAGGCATCTCACTCAGCCTTCATTTGATCCCTGACATCTGAAGGCAGAGTTTCAAACAGTGTCTCCTCCACTATAAGGCCACTGCGCTTCAAAGCGCGACAGAAAGCAAGCTCCTGTGGCAGGAACTCAAAGTGGTTGCCTTTGAGCTCCAGGTAGGTCAGATGAGCTAGATAGGATATTTTTGGCGAGAGTTTGGACAGCGAGTTCTTGCCAAGCTTTAGCGTTTTCAGCTTTTTGCAAAAGAACAGTTCATCTGGTAGATTTTCAATTTTGTTACAAGAGACAGAAAGGTACTGCAGACTCTGAAGAACTCCGATTTCTGGAGGAATGAAACGGATGTCGTTGTTAGATAGGTCCAGGTAGCGCAGCTTGTTGCACAAGAACAGGTGTGAAGGCAATATCTCAATCTTGTTGTGGCTGAAGTAGAGGTGCTCTAAGCTGCCGAGTTTTTTGATATGCTCTGGGATATACATGATGCTGTTGTACCAGAGTTTGAGGCAAGTGAGCTTCCGCAGATGCTGGAAGCTGACAATCTCCTCTATCGAACGAAGGTTATTCTCTTTCAGGTCAAGCTTTTGCAGACTTGTTAGGCTAAAGACTGCATGCGGAATGCGCTCCAGATCACAGCGCACTAGCTCCAGCTCTATTAGATTGGTCATCTTTTTCAGGTTGTTGAGCATTACTAGCTTAGTGCCATCGTTGTGTAAATAGAGTTGCTGCAGATGGCTGGAAACATCCACAATCGACTGGGGTATCTTGGTTAAGCTGCTCTTAAGGGAGAGTGTTTTGAGACACTTCATTTCCCGCAGAGACTCAAGAACTATATTCTTGGAGGCATCAGAGCTGAGGGACCCAGTAAGATAGAGCTCCTCTAAATTTCGCAGGCCATACATCCAGTTTGGAAGTTCCCTGTTATCGTCGAACTTCACACGAAGCACTTTCAGGTTCTCTTTGAGGAAAGATGTAGCAGTTGTGTGCAACTTTAAAGAGCACTGGTAAAGAGACAGCTCCTGAAGATCTTGCAGCTGTGAGATTGAGGCAGGGATGGTGACATTGTTGATGAGTTCCAGCTTGAGTGACTGCAGCTCTGTCAGTTCAAAGACAGTGTCGGGTAAACCAGGGAACATGAACAGCTGTAGTTCAAGTTTGTTGTTGGAGTTGGTCTGGAGTCTCTGACGCAGTTTCTCTGCAGTCCACTCATGGTTGAGACTGAGCTGTTTCAGTTTGTTCTCACTGACTTCGGAGAGAAAAACTGCAAATCGTTTGGAATACAGCGGGTCATACTGGTCAATCATGTGAAGCATGAAAGCAAAGTCATTCTTGACATCTGGGATGTCACTGATCCCCGTTTCCTGTCGCACATACTCGAATGAGTATTCTTTCAGTGAGCGGTAAAACAGCCAGTAGGAGGTGTAGAGGCTTGTTAATCCATAGACAGACACCAAGAACAGGTAACAGCAAGACAACTTAGAAAAGAGATGAGCCATGGTGTGATTGCATTCGAAGACTTTGTAGCCTGTCATGTTCTGGATCTCCTCGATACCGTTGCAATGTACTGTATTATTTACGTTATTTACTAGAGCGCTGTTATAAGCAATGATCAAAAGGAATTTAAACACCTTGAATACAGTCTGGCAAACATACATGAGGTAAAGGATATCTCCTTCCTCAACATGCAAACGGAACTTCTTCACCTTTTCAAACAGAGCTTTAGCTTGTTCACCCTCTTTTTTATCAAGAACACTTGCTGATGGCTGGTCAACAACAATCTTTTCGGCAATAGAACGCAGGGACTGCGTCTTCTCGAGGCTGCCTTCCCCCGGAGACATAGGAATGTTAGACCTAGAAGCGGTGTCCTTTTTATGATCCTGTTCTTCTGGATTTTCTCCAGACACTTCCGACAAAGCTCGTGTGGTCCAGGGAGAGTCAAAGCACTTGCCAAGCATAGAGATAAAATGCTCTATTTTAGAGCTTGAGCCAGGGAACTTGAACCAGAAGTTGCTACACACCATGAAAACTAAAGTGTGCATGAGCACCAAATAGGGAAAGTATTTGGCATACCAATGCAAGGCATTCTCATAGCACATTTGGTTGATGAAACTGTACTGTTGAAGATCTAGATTGGTCTTCAGGCCTGTTGGTACAGTTGAGGTGTTGGACTGCAGATGTAATGGTGACTTCAACTCTACTTCACTGCTGTTGTCTGGAGGCAATGATATTCTCTGAGGAAGGCATATAATTTTATCGTGCATTACCTAAAATGAAATAAAAAAAATATATAATATATATATATTAGAAAGAAGAAATGCATAATAAGGCTCAGTCAGACACAGAAATGAGTGTTTTTCAGATTTCATGCAATGAAGGGTCCACAGTTAAGCTTTTGTTAACTTAAAGGTGAGCCTTTGAAGCAACTAACAATGAAAGCAAAGGACACTGCTGATTGACGTATGATAAATACCATTAGAACACCAGAATGTCCCCTAGCAATCAACCGTCAGGTACAATCAATGAGCAACAAGCCTTTGTAGCTTAAAGTACTAAATTGTTTCTCAGTTACGTTTCAAGGGTAATTTGCTTTCTCGAAAATAATTCACAAGAACATTTATAATCAGGACATTTTGACATTTATATCCTTGCAGGTTTCAGCAAACCAGCCATAGGGCCAAAACTGGTAACCCTGGAAATGGAGGATTAATCATAGAGTGGCTACAGTTGTCAAACTGCCTATTGGGTCTGTTGTAACCTACACCATGATCTTTTATAACAAATGCAAACCTAAACTCAGTAGTTTTAATGGCTGAGCAAGAAAACATTTCTCAAAAGTTAAAATATTTTATGCAAGAAATAAAATAGTGGTGGCAACCCTCGACTCAAGGACATATGATCCTAAGACAGCATCATATGTTTGTCCTGATGCAAGTATTACAGTATTTTTTTGCATGAAATATGTGTTGAATTAGAACATGGACTGCTTCAACCCAGGAGACATTATGCAATTAAGTAGTTTAGAGCATAATGGTCACTGTGATAGCTTCCCAGATCTGATAAGCCTTCAGTATCATAGATCTTTTCCTCAAACTGAATGTCCCATATCACGCGACATAACAAAATGCTACCCTGCATCTTCCATGTTTTGCTGGCTGTTACTGGTCTGAATGTTCGCATGGATAAACACTGCTTCTCCAGAAAAAGAGAAGCAAAGTCTTTATGGCATTTCCCATCTTTGATTAGACAGGAATCGATGTCTGATTAAAACACCACACACACTCCATTAGCTTGAGTAACATGAGGAAGTCAAAACAAGTCAGTATTCACTGCTAAAGGTTGAACTATTTGTTAAAAACCAGACACTTTTGCACTGTAAGGAGATAATACACTAAAGAGCCCTCTTCTGACTGCACCTGTGACACAGATACAAAAAAATCCAGTACATCCCAGATACACTGCTGTTTTGATTTCTGTTTTTCTACCATTTAGTCATTCCTAAAGTTCTTAGTCAGTCGGAGACGTATGTGTTATCCTTGTTACTTACATTTTCACTGAGAGAGAGCCGTGCATGGATTTCAGTAAGCCACACAAAGTTACCACATTATTACAGTGCATATAAAGCATTCTCTCATTAACTTTACTTGGGTGCTCTATGTAACCTGCTCTCCTGACTGCATGTAAACACACTGAGCGCTATCCACCAAATGGCATCAGTAAAAAACAAATGCCTTCGGTGTTTACTTGTAATGTAAATAATGAAAAACAGCTGCTTGACTCTGAGATGCTAATGACAGGAAATGGGGCTCTGAGGAGGAGATGTTATGTGGACTCTGTTTACCTGTTTGAAACTCAGCCCATTTAAGTGAGAAGTGCGGACACAAAATGACATTATCACTATAGTAAGGAATGCAGTTGCGCTGCAGATATCACAGACAGCAATGCAAAGTCAAGTCAGTAAACGTCTCTGAAGACTGAGTGATTGAACTGCAGAATTTTTAAAACTCAAACTATACAGTAAGTGACGAGATTTCTGTGTCAGACAGCGTAATCCGTTTACATAAAACCCCACAATGGTTTGGACTGACTTCTAAACTAAACTTGGCTACAAAAAGAATTGTTCACTCAATTTACAACCAATCAGATCACGTCCAAACACTGTAATGGTGAGAATGGGAAACAATGGCAGCTTCTAGCTTGATAAATTTCCTGTTAACATTTTTCTTAAACTGTTTTGGTATCATTTCCAGGATTTACACTAAAGAGTTGTACAACATTCAAAAAACGTCCCCATTTCACACAGAGAGTGAAGTCAAGTAGCGCCTCACAGGAGTTAGGAGTCTTCTGTTTACTAAAAGTGGCTGGGCGGTTAAAGTTTCCACTGGTACACTCCTGATGGGCTGAATGCCTCCCTTGCTTCACACAGGCTTGGTTGTAAAAACACATAATTAGCGCTTTTTTGAGCTGGTTCCAAAGCAGAAAGCAAAGCAGTAATGTTGCCATCTGGGAGAGTATAGACCTTCTCTGAGTCTAATTATTGTTAGATTTAATGAAAAAACTGTAGAAAAACTTCTCTTATCACATAAACAGAATGTTTGAATCCAAACTTGTGGGTTACTGTGTATTAGCTACACTTCCATTAGTCTCTTTCTTTAAGTAAATACATCATGGTGAGTCAGTCTTACTGACCTGAAGAGTACATCCAAAGACGCCAATCATGAGCATCATTACAGACAGATAGTCAGTGAACACATCCCACCACGGCTTCAGGACTCTGAACGCTGTCTGTTGTTCAGAAAACTGCCGGAATTCCATCACAGGAATCATGGTGCCTGTTACAAAACAATGGAAAAGAACACCACATAACTCTTAGATAGTACAATTGGGAAATGTATTAGCCTCAGAGAAAACAATGACATTATTAAATTCACAGGGCATTCCTTTTTAAAGCCACTCACCACCACTGACATTCATGATGCATCTTACATCCCTTTTGTTGTTGTTGTTTGAACTCTGTCACATCTTTAATGTTTGGCTAACCATTTTAATTTGGCTTTTGAGTATTCTGCTTTTTGCTTATCAGTCAAAGCAGTTTTTAAACTTTCCTTTCAAAGGTGCCAAAAATGTTCATTTCTTAGGTTCCATTCAAGCTCCCAAACATTTTTACCAAATATCAAGCCATTTTTCCATTGTTTTCTTTTTAACCTTGAAATATCAAAGCTTTCAACAATATTCCAGGACCAAGCCCACAGGCCTGGGCAGTCATGTCATCATAAAGTAGGGTGGAGAAACTGTTAAAGGACACAATATGTGGACTGCAGCCCAACGTTGTGAGGTAATCAATGCAATCTACAAACTTGGTCCACATCAAGGGACTGAAACATTCAATTTCATTGATTTGTGGTCAATTTGTGGTCTCAATCTGCATTCACTAAAAGAAGATTAACCACAAAAGTATCTGGATATAGATGAGTTTCTTTTGTGCTTCCAGAATGATGCTTTAAATTACTTTGACAAAACATTTTTTTCAATGTTAACTGACCATACTGGTATGGTATTGGTCCAGAAATTCACAATGAATCAAAAACGTATTTTCCTACTTCCCACAATCCAGATAGATGACTTTTGAACTCTGAACTTTCTCTCTTTGCCCAAACCTCATCTCAAGTGGAACTCTGACACTGTACCCATCTCAAATGTAATTTATTAAGAGCCATTCTATACATAGGACTATAAAAATTACTCATTCTGACAAGTGTTTGGACATTAATTTCAGTCCAAAAAGCCCACTGGTTTTGCAGAGTCGGTTCACACCTGGCAACACGATGACTAACAAAACTGATCATAACCAATCACAGCACTTAGCTTGTATACACAACAGCAAGATGTTGGAGCTATTAATCTCTTTACAGGCTATTTAAAGCTTAATTTTGTTAAAACCGGTAGCATGAAAAAGAGCAGAGTCCCTCACACTGTCATTATGTGGCCACCTTCTTTAAAGTACTGCAGCTGCAGGATCCTGTTTCCAGTGTCTGTCTGGCAGTAGCTTGGCTACACTGTCATTTAAACTGAAGAGGCGTGTGACAAACACTCTCCACACGGATTTTTGTAGTAAAACATTCCAGTGTGAACTATATAGTGCATAGCATGTCTCTACAACCGGAAAATGACTGAACGATCTAAATAGTTGTTAGATTATAAAGTGCAACATTTGATCACACACAGCTCCACGGCACTAAATAGCTACGGTCAATAAAACTTTGTCTTGCATTATTAATACGTTTAGCCGTAAAGTATTCTTGAACATGTTGCTAAAAGACTGAAGCTTTTAGAGACGTCATGTTTTTCATAGTTCAATTAAGTTTTTTCACCTGGAGTGTCTATATCGATTCTTCCATTTCACGATCATAACAACAGGAAGGAATGAGAGAAGCTCTTCAGGAGATGTTTATACGAAACCATGGCTGACTTTAGAGGGTCGGTTCAGTCACACAGCAAAAATGATTTTTTCTCACTTAGCTCCAAATAACAATGCAAATAAGTGTAAGTTTCAGTGTTTTGAGATATCCATCTCAATGGAATTTTGTTGATGGCATCTTTTTCTCTTTAAAGAATTCTAGCAGCTACATTTTAAACTGTGGTTTGGCCACATTTCTACTCATGAAGAAGTTATGATGTTGACAGTTTAATAGATGCTAAATTTACTCAAGTATTGCATGTAAGTAATAGAGTCAGCGTAATATTAAACTTTTATTTATACTATGTTGCTATTTGTGGAGGAGTTTTAGAATTCCTGTTTCAGATCCATGGCATTCTGGCTGGACTCCAAACTGGTAGCAAACTGATTCCATCTTATTGCTGTTTTATTGCCATCTTGCCACAATAAAGTCACTTTGAAGTAGGACGTGTAAGGATTCTGGTTCCTGGATACTGAACAAGCTGAAGTCATCCTACTAACAAATGTATAATCCAGCAAACAGAGTGTTAGACTAGTCTAATGGGCTTGATACGAATGCACGGACAAGTTTCTCAGAGTCAGCTTGAGATAAGAAATTTCTGACTTTTGATCTATATTTTTAAAGTGATAGAAAGCAGTTCCAGTGACTGTCAAAACTAAGACCATTCACCAAAACAGATTCCTGACTTGCTCGCTGTATTTCAGAGCAAGGGATGATAAATATGAACACATTTTCTGTCTGACTTTTTTGGACCACCAGCAAATATTACCATCTGGTCTGTGTTCAGTTCTAAAAAGTTTCGAGACATCCAACAATTAATGTCATCAGTTCAGCTCATTAATTTATGAAGAGAGGTTAGATCATCAAAGTAAAACGTACAACTGTGTATCATCTGTGTAAGTATGATGGAATATATCAGGATTCTTTATGAAAGCACCAACTGGGAGTATGTAAAAGTTAAAGAGTTATCGACCAAGAACAGACCCCTGATGGACCTGCATGTATGTGTGCAGAAACACAATCGTTCCCCGCAAACAGCAAACTGAATGTGTGTAAAACCAGCAGCAGGTCCTTAATTTTATAATATGAATTTCACTGCTGTCCTAAAAAAAAGTTTAGGCTAAACAAATGGATTTACGAGGCTAAACTAATTCAACTCAGCTGAGATCCTGGGGGTGTCCATGGTTTAATGGGGTGGGGGGAGGGGAGGGTTGAAAGGGCTGCCTACACTCTGTGTTAGGTAAAGGAAAAATACTGTCTTGGTACTGGATGAGTCAGCCATTGAATTGAACTGACCAGGCCATATCCTTGTCCCTTCCTGACAGGAAACTTGCCTGAATCCCAGATATCCAAAAACAGACATGTTTGGAACACACCCAGCCCCAGGCATACAAAAAGTCCTGTCTCATTAAGGACATGGGAGGAAAAAAAAACCCGGGATTGGATTTCTCTTTTCTAAGGAGCTACTTTCAAGTCTTTAGACTTTAATGTAAAACGGAAGCGCCTAGAAAAGTGCTCACACAGTAAGAAGAACTGTGATTCATCTTGCAGTCGCACAAATCATATAAGTCATCCTGTTAGGAGCTACAGTTCGACCTTAAAACGTTTTTAGTGGCGATTCAGTGGTGCTTTCTTACAGCGGTGCTGTCCACTTTCCTGTACGCAGATTACTCTGTAGCATATTCAGACCCTATTTATATAACCAAGACATAAAGTAACGGATAACCGGATAACTTGTTTGAGAGGCGCTCCGCCGAATATAACTGCGTTATTGTGGCTCCGCTGCGCGTTTGGGCAGTGAAAATCCGTTTATCGCGTCGGTTCAACATCACTGACAGTGTTAAAGGTAAATATTTACCTTTTCTGAGATGGGAGCTGGACTCGAAGATCTGAGTTGTCGGGTTTCAAGCGACGAAGTCTCCGATCATCATGTGCGTGGCCGCCTTTCTCCTCTGCCTCTGACCGCCAACCTTCCTAGATCCTCTGCCAGAGCATGCAGGCATGTATACTGTGAGCCACAGGGGCGTGGACATCTCACGAAACCCCAGCAGACGTTTGTAATTCATGGAAACTGCAGCTGGCTGCTAATATTGATGACAATAGTACTAACATTAAAGCTTATTAAAAATGTATGCATTTATTTGACTTTTCAATACAGCTGAAAAGTAAAATTACTTTATTAAAACTCATCAGTATACACTCAGAGTATCAGTCTCAGGCAATCAAGTTTTTTTTTCTTTACACAACTGATTTGATCAGTCTTTTGTTGGATGTTTGTTACATTGCAGATCACAATCAAACAAAGTGTGTTTACAGCAACAAGATTAAACTGTTCAAGCAAGAGCAAATATGCCAAATTTAATTGATCAAAAATGTTGTTTTAACATGGGCCTTTCTAATGAATATATGGTAAGTATGTAAGTAATGGGACTGGCAGTAAAAAATGCTGTTTTTTTTACTCCATAAAGTATTAAATGAATGCTGCTCAGTAGTATAAAAAAAATCCTTAAAGATGCAAAACCTTTACTTTCTGATTCTACTTTATTTACATCTGAAATGTAAGTATAGCAACAAAACTGAGGCAACAGTAAAAAATACATCAAATCCATTGTAGAGCCCCCCCCACCCGACTGATGAGAAAAGGTCGAACGTTTAAATTAACCTTGTTGCAGTAAAATCGAGCTGAACAGCAGCAGCAGTTTCATCATTTGCCTTGAGATTCACTTTAAAAGTGCAGTTTCATATTGATTCTTTTTTTCTTTCTTTTTTTTTGTTTGGGAGGTTCTTTGTAGGACATCAGATCAGGAACCAAATTGCTATTCATGCCGTAGGCTAAAAGGGACGGTAGACTTAAAGTGAGAGGAGTTAAAACAGCTCTTTTCAGGCGCAGGGTGAACTGAGGAACTCTGAGTCATGCAGCCGTGTAACAGCCCGCGGTTGCTTTACTCTGTTGCCCTTGAATAATTTAACAGTTTTTTTATGCTAACTAATATGTGAAGGCCCATGCTCCTGAGTGGTGCATGCATATGCCCCTCATCCTGCCTTCCTCACCTGTTTGCTCCTTATGAATTATATCTGCTGCCAGTTTCATTGGTGTGGTGCCTGGTAACGTGCTGTTAATCAGGGCAGCTGTGATTTAAAGTAAAAAGTCTGACCCATGCCTCTTTGTTGTTTACCGTTTTATTTCATTGCACTGCACCGCCTCCACCACCTCCCTACAAACACCCCAAATAAAGTACTTAACTCTAACCCTTTTCATTCTGTTATTTAAAGTCACTCCTCCTCTCCTCCTCCCAGTGAGCTGGGGTCGTAACAAGTGGACTCCAAGAACAAAAACATGAAATCGAGGAAATGAGCACAACGGATCCGCATTATGTAAAACCAGTGTAAAAATAAACCAGTTTGCCTTTGAAAAGCAATTAAGTAAAACACAGATTAGTGAAAGTATTTAAAAGTTCTGTAACTTCCACCACTGAATTCAACTTAAGGAATTAGAGACTCTTTGTGCTATACTTTTGTTATCTTGCAGGAAAGCTTTTAAGTTGTTTTGAACACTGTTAGCTTTTGTGGCTGTTGCAGACATCAACTAACAAGTATTACAAATACTGCCTCTGTTTCCTGCTGCACAGACTGATAGTGCAGTTTGAGTGAGCTGTTACTATAATGTAAAATATTAGAGTGCCATTAAGACATCGCCTCGTACTTTCCACTGCCATCAATTTTAGTCCAGCAGCACTTCCACTGTATCTTGTAGAGAACTTAAAGAGCAGATGCTACCCGATACCATCTTCTTGAAGGCTAATCTATTCACTTAGTGAATCACTTTGCAGCTTCTAAACCAGTATACACCAGTGATATTTTAATTATTTCTCTTCTCAGTTTAGGTCCAGTTAATGCAGTGTAAAACAACTGGCATGATCTATGAGATAGATCATTTATCACGAGGGAATACGTAGCTTAGAATAAAATAGAATAGTTTTAATTTTCATTACTTTTGTTTTGTGTAGTTTATATCAGTGAGAGTACTGTTTGCATATCCCCATAACCAGTATAACGCTTTTTCATCATCCACTGTGAAATGTTGGTTTCTCTAAAGTGCCTGGCCTTGCTTCCAGTCCTGGGAAGTTGTGTATTGACACTAATGCTTTAGGACCTCTATAGATCTTTTTTGACAGGAGCTTTTATGGTTGGAACTTTCTGTTCTTTATTTTATAAAATTACATCTGTGATAAAGTTTCTTTTCTCTCTTTCTCAGGGAACAAAGCTTGATATAGTGATGTTGTGATGGTGTCCTAACATTTGATTTGTTTTTCAGCTCTATGCACTGTCCCCTTAGAAACATTCAGTGTAGCCATGATTTAAAGCCGAGAAAGCCCCTCTTTGGTTAGAATAACATTACGACTTTTATCACTTTGACTTATTTCTGGTGCCACCTTTCCCACTCTCCCACTGCTACTTAGCAAGAATTGCTATGTTGGAAACTTGAAGCAGAGCCATATTTGGGTGAACAAAGGCTGCAAGTTTATTTACCTGATGATTTGATCTAATCCACGTCCACATTTCATCTGAAAGCTGTTTCCATGGAAGCATACAGCTCAGAAAACCTTACCTTTGTACAAAGGAGTTTGGTTGCTGAATAAAAAAATTAGCAAATTTGGAATTTATTCAGCACTGTTGCCGCACAGCAAGAAGGTCCTGAGTTCAATTCCACCATCAGGCCGGGGTCTTTCTGTGTGGAGTTTGCATGTTCTCCCCGTGTTTGCGTGGGTTCCCTCCGGGTACTCCGGCTTCCTCCCACCGTCCAAAGACATGCAGCTTGTGGGGATAGGTTAATTGGATAATCCAAATTGTCACTAAGTGTGAATGTGTGAGTGAATGTGAGTGTGAATGGTTGTCTGTCCCTGTGTGTTGGCCCTGCGACAGACTGGTGACCTGTCCAGGGTGTACCCCGCCTCTCACCCTATGACAGCTGGGATAGGCTCCAGCGCCCCCCGCGACCCTGTAAAGGATAAGCAGAAGCGTTCTACACAAACTTTTTCTATATTGGAATTTAAATTGGTAGAATTTATTCAAAATGCAATGAAGGAATAAAAAAATGGAAATATATTTGCACATCTTTCTTTTGATAATCTGGTTATGTAATTCTGATTAAATGTAATCCATTTTAAGGCACCTCAGTCTATGGGTTTATTATGAAAGAAATAGTTGGAAATAAATCCATGAAAATCAGTGGAGTCGAGATTTAAGAGTGATGTAACACAAAGTTTACTGTAACAGTAAAACCCTTTTAAAGCAATAAAAATCTGATCCGAAGGCGACATGCTGTTGATAGTGCTTTCTTGGCAGGTTTCTCAGAAAGGCGGTCAGATATTTAATGTCTTCAAATATCCCTACGGACACATGATTGCAAATTCAATAGGGATACGCCAGAGAAAAGCTCTGGCAAGGCATCCCATATTCCTCTGTGGTTTCCTGATTTAATATAAAATATAGAAAATAATGTTGTTTTGTCAAATAATAACAGCAATAAATAAACTCATTTTATATAATTTGCAGAATTACAGTATTACAGCCCTCATGTCTTTATATTTTCCTAGGAACATGTAAAATAATGCACAGGTTTAGTTAAACATCTGCAAACATACAGAGAAATACAGCATGTAAGGCAAAAACTGCATTTGTACAACTTTAATGAGCTTAAAAGTCTATATATGGTATGACCACGTTTATTCTTCATCATAGCCTGAACTCTCTTAGACAAGCTTTCTGGTAATTTCCTCAGGAATACTTCTCCAGGCTTCTTGCAGGACATTCAAAGCTCTTGTTTAGATGTTAGCTACCTTTTGTTCCACTTTCTGTCAAGATGATCGTAGACTGCTTCAATAATGTTGAGGTCCTGGATCCAGGGTGGCCAACCCATGCCTGATACTCTTCAGTTGTTCGGTTTTCTATCCATGTATGCTTTTAGTGCATTGGCAGTGTGTTTGGGATCATTGTCATAAGGAACAAATTAAACTACTGCCAATCAGATGCTTTCCAGGCATGGTCGATGCTCAAAATCCCAACAATTTTGACAAGATCCAGAAGACCACTGGCTGACATGCAGCCCCAAACCCCAAACCATAACAGAGCCTTCACCATGTTTTATAGTTGGCTGTTGACAATCACTGTTGTACCTCTCTCCTGACCTCTTCCACACATACTGACACAATTTAACCAAAAATTCATATTTGGCTTCATCACACAAGTCCAGTTCTTGTGTAATTTGGCATACCTTAATCTTTTCTCTGTATTTCCCTTCCTTAAGGATTTCACCAAGACCATTTCTGACTTGGTGAAAATCCTTGGATCAACTGAAGGGCCAAATGCATCTGTCAGGTCCTATGTCAGGTGTTTGCTGGATTTTTTCTTCTTCTTCCATTTCTTTAGAACATGAGTTTCAGATACTGTTGATCTGCTCTAGATATTATTTTAAAGCCTAGAACTTGTCCAGGGTTCATTTGTTTTGTCCTTCACTTGTCCAGTTTCACATTTTCAACCACACACTGCACATTATGCTGAGATATACCAAATATTTGGCTATCAGCTATTTGAGGCGTTCTTTTTTTTTTGGCTAAAGGCTGGTAGAAACAAAGTGCCTAAAGATATCATCTCAGTTAGGTGTCTTTTTTATACTTCCATCCATCCATTCGCTTCCGCTTATCCTTTTCAGGGTCGCGGGGGGCGCTGGAGCCTATCCCAGCTGTCATAGGGCGAGAGGCGGAGTACACCCTGGACAGGTCGCCAGTCTGTCGCAGGGCTAACACACAGGGACAAACAACCATTCACACCTAGTGACAATTTGGATTATCCAATTAACCTATCCCCACAAGCTTTTTTATACTTTAATTGTTAATTGTTCACACGTCAGTGTTAAGTGGCTCAACAAACAGACAAAAAATTTTCTGAAAATGGTCAGGTAAAAGTAGCGGCCTTAAAATAAGTAAAAAAGAATAGAATAGAATAGAATAGAATAGAATAATCCTTTAATTGTCCCACAAGGGGAAATTTGGTTGTAACAGCAGCCAAAAAGACACATAAGTACACAGGACACAGAACAGAAACGTACACAATTTTTCTTACATATTTAGAAATATATGTAAAAAAGCAGCCAAAGTCCAGATAAGAACTTTGAACTTTTGCACAGTATTGTCTAATTCACGCAGAAATGTTCGACAACCTTGTTTCCAAATACAACCCTGCATGTCTTGTTACACATTGCCACGGTGTCAGTCTTGGCACAGACTCATAAACAATCCACCCAGGACTGTTTAGTTGGATGTGGTGGCTGTTTTGTTAAACGTGACATTAACATCATCAGCTGGCTTATAGATGCCGACTCATTTAATAATGGACTAATGGACAGAGTAAAAAAGTGACCGCAAAGACTACTTAGGTGAAATCATTATTTGTTAGCCCACACGTGACACAAACGTCACCTCACAGGCCTGTGTGGTAGTACAGTGCTGCCTTCATGTCCGTTACGTAAACAAATAATTGAAGACGAAACGTGAACTTAAGAGTTTTAACGGTCCTCATGCTGTTAAGTGTTAAGTGACTTTCGTTGGATTTCTAAAAATTAATTAAAGCGTGTATGACTTTTCCTCATGAGTCGAGCCATTTACTCATATCATTAAGTGTCACTAAGAGTTAAAACTCGCAAATTTCCGGTAGCTATAAACGCAGCAGCAGTGACGTCTCCTCCTCCTCTTGACTGCTGTAGCTGTTTGTAAGTGTTAATAAGTAAGTTCTGATTGCAGAGCCAGTGCCTTAACTTCTACGACTGCATGGTATGTGATGTGTGAAGAAGGGCTGATAGTATTGGTTGTCAGCAGAGGGTTTCATAGCAAGCTAACGGAGCAGCTAATCCCTAAATCAGCATTTTTACTACCGTTAGCTTCAGCTAGCTGGTGCTGTGTATTCATCTGCAGCCGACGATAGCACATGACTCAGATGTTTCACTGAGAACATCCATGTTTACGTCAGGCAGCAGAGCTGCACAAACCGACTAAGGGAAAGTCAGCAGGTGAAACCGGTTCATGGGTTTTCAGTGTCTCCCTACCGGATAATAGTTCCCCGGTATTGCCCAGCAGTACCCGTGACGTGACAGTGGGCTGAAGGGTATGGCAAGCCATTAGTGCCAAAATTCGCCACATAGAAGGGAAGAACATCGGCGCCACCTACCTACTGCTGTAATTTTTTTTTTATTGCAATGGCAACATTGTGCACAGTGTTGCCAACTTAGCGACTTTGTCGCTATATTTAGCGAATTTTCAGACCCCCTTAGCGACTTTTTTTCTAAAAAGCGACTAGCGACAAATCTGGCGACTTTTTCTGGTGTTATTGGAGACTTATTTATGACGACTTTTTGACGTGATAGCGCGTATCGCCCTTACTCTCAACAAGCAGCGGTGCTGCCGTGGGCAGTGTTGGGGAGTAACGGAATACATGTACCGCCGTTACGTATTTAGAATACAAAATATGAGTAACTGTATTCCGTTACAGTTACCGTTTAAAAAGGTGGTATTCAGAATACAGTTACTTTGTTGAAATAAATGGATTACACGGCGGTACTTCCCTGTTTCATATTGTCGCGGGTCAGGACTGTTTGGGTTTGTTTGACAGCTACGTAATGTTGTTCCAGGCGGCAGCGTTACGGTTGCCATGGTTACAGGGTGACGCGCTCTCTCTCTGCGTGTTTCCTGGGTGAGAGAGCGCTTTGTTGTTGTTGTTGTTGTGCTAAGCTAAAAGGCAGAATGCTACAGGCATGGCCCTAAAGAATGTAGCCTCATGGGCAGTGTAGTCCGTGCTGCAGCGAGAATGAACTACCATACACGTTATGTGTCTGTGAGGGAGGGAGGGAGAGAAAGGAAAAGTCCGAGCTGTCACGGAGCAAAAACGGGAGCTGGAAGCATGTAAATATAATAATAACCACTGCAGCCAAGAAGAGTGCCTGACGAGCCCATTTGTAAGTAAGCTATTAAGACTCAACTGTACACCGTGTTCGTGTTTTCCTCCGGAAAAAATAAGTTCCGTTGGAGCAGCCTTTCAACGCCTCTCTCTGTCTCTGGCAAGCAAAGTTGACCCAGACAACAAAGTAAAGCTAGTTTTCGGCTACCAGCCCGACACGGAACCCACTGTATTAGCCACAGGTCGCTTTACTACGGTTCGGAGCCGCGGACCTTCAGTATCAGTAATAAATCACAGCAATAGTACATTCACGTAGTTGTAAACAGCACGATAATATATTAAGTAATCCAAAGTATTCAGAATACGTTACTCTCATTGAGTAATGTAACGGAATACGTTACAGAATACATTTTGGGGCATGTATTCAGTATTCTGTAATGGAATACATTTTAAAAGTAACCTTCCAAACACTGGCCGTGGGCACCTCACCCGTGCCAAAGCGCTCACAGGCGGAGGGTAGTCCTCCCCCAGCTGCTATCAGGGCAGGAGACGTTCACACCTATGCGTCCAAACGGCAAATGAATCGCGCATGAGCGAAGCCGCTGCTCCCGCACTGCCTGTAACGCAGTCAGTTCTTCTTTTACTATTATGCTGTTTTGTGGATCACAAGGTTTAAAACTACTTGTAAAAACACACACACACACAAAGTAACTCCACCAGAGTGCCTATTTCGGGTCACTTTTGCCGGTCCAAGCCCAGATAAAGCTGCAGGGTTGGAATTATGACATTAAAAAAAAACAATAATTGCTAAAAGAAATTTAATTTGTAGTTCTAAATAAATTCTAACTGCATTTAGGACGTGCTTTACTCACTTTATGTCTTGTTCCACGTTGTTATTTCTCTCTTCAACAACATAGGTTACAATTACATTAGCATGACCAATTATGCAAATTAGGCAATGATGTCATTTAGCGACTTCTAGCGACTTTTAGGACAGCTAATAGCGATTTTCCTTACTGAGGAGTTGGTAACACTGATTGTGCAAAAAAGATATCAAAGCCCAAAGTTGAAAGTTCGAAAATGAACTTTAAGAAGAATATAAAATCCAAGATAAACACGCAGATGTCATGCCAAATCTTAATGTGTATGAAACAAATACAAAAGAGCAAGTGTTTTTAAAATTGTCTATTTATTAATTTTCCTATGAATGTATTGAATTGATTTGTTAAAGAATAATTCTTCTGTTACAAATTTAAAAAGCATTACATTAAGTGCATTAATAATTGTTACCACATTTGAAGAAGTACATTGCCCGATCCAGTTACAGATAATTAATCTTATAATTAAATCTGTGTCTCACCCCATTTTTGGCTGCACTTCTTTGCATTCAAATCCTATTTTTTTTGTTTTTAAATCTAAATTAACCCAAAGGCAAAAAGAGCATTTAATAGCTAATTTGCTGGACTACATTCTCCAGTTTGGGGTGTTAATGATAACTGATGTCTTGTAAAAAAAAAACAGGACTTTGTCCTTTACTAGAATGTGGAGAATCCATGTGGAGGCATCTAACTGAGCAAAAAGTCATAGTCACAGCAGCAAAGGTATTGCAGAAAGCTACAGGTTATACTGGGAAAGCAGAAGTAAACTAACTCACTTTCTTTTAATTGCCTTTCTTTTTGTGCAGCATGAGCATTGCACGACAGGTCCTGAACTGCTCCAGGTTTACATGTCGATCAGCTCATGTAACCTGCAGAAAGAGGTTTACTACTTCACAGGTAACAGCACTTTAAAAAGATTTGAACTGAGCCACCCAGGGTATGTGATATGTGGTTGTTAACTGGCAGGATACACTGATTGAACTGATTTGTTAGCGATGTTTGTAGATGTATAACTGGAGAAGCTACACAGCCATCGAGCAACGTCCTGAAACTTTTTCGTTTTCTCAAGATTCAGCTAGTTGATGATTATTTTACCACCACTCCAATTTCCTCTATGTTGGGTGACTGGAAATTGTTAAGTAATGGAAGTTGTCATACTTTTTTGTATTTTGTTGCAGCACGTAATGATGTCACGGCACACACATGCCAAAAGAATTGAAGGACTGGACAAGAATGTCTGGTGAGTAAAGCATTTCTATGTCTTTATAAGAGAGGGCAGGAGTTCTTTTAACAGACCACTGATCAGGGTCAGACTTCACATGTTACATGAGGAGTAATCCAGCAGTTTTTCCACTCCAGCAGCTCGTTATGCTTTGTGCCGTTAGTGTGAGTTTCAAAGGGAACTTTATGCAAAATGCTTGAGGAGCGTGTAGTACAAGTTATTTCCTGCCGCTACTGATTTTGGCTTTAATGTCAGAGCATTTGTGAATTTGTTCCATTACATTTTTTATAATTTATTTTCTTGGCTTGAAAGGGCCTAATATCCTTTCATAGAAATCGTTCTGTGTTTTGTTGGATGACTTTTGTACCACTTTAAAATATGAAAATATGCCCTTTTTGCCCTTTGGTCAGAAATATGTACTAATTTCTGTTGTTTCTAGTGAAGCTTTATTCCTGTGTTACTTTAGGGTGGCTTTCACCGCACTGGCAGCCGACCCATCTGTTGTTAACCTGGGCCAGGGCTTTCCAGACATCCCTCCACCTTCTTATGTCAAGGAGGCGCTAGCGAAGGCCGCATCAGTTGACAGGATGAACCAGTACACAAGAGGCTTTGTAAGTCTTTGTGGACCACAATCTGCAGAGTTTCGTGTGTTAAAACTCCCATACCATCTTAATGAATACTGCATTATTATGAGAGATTTGCAGTAACTACATTGCTCATGGTTTTTCTTTTCTTCCACTTATGCTCTGTGTTTATTGAAAAGGGGCACCCATCTTTGGTGAAGGCCCTCTCTCAGGTGTATGGGAAGGTCTATGGACGTCAGATTGATCCCTTAAAAGAAATTCTGGTCACGGTTGGTGGTTATGGTTCCTTATTTAGCGCCATCCAAGCTCTAGTGGAAGAAGGGGATGAGGTGAGGACTTTGCTCCCTTGCTTCATATTCAAAAACGTTCATATTTACGTCCACAAATGTTCTCCCAGAGCATTCACTGTGTAATTTTCCTTCTTCCAGGTCATCATTATTGAACCTTTCTTTGATTGTTATGTACCTATGGTTCGTATGGCCGGGGGCAAGCCTGTGTTGATACCGCTAAGGCTTGTAAGTATGGCCATGTGTTTAGTTAATACAACTTAAAACAACCTGCAAAAAAGAATATAACCTATTCTGTATAACATATAAAGAAACTATTAACATTAGAAAAGAGAAAATTCACTGTTAGAAAGATGTGCTGTGCTGTAAAGAGTTCATCTGAATTCAGTGCATGGGGCACTGTCTACCTGCTGCTCTGGCCTGAGGATGTTAGCAGATGTCAGTACCTTTAACACAAATCTTCAACATTTCAGAAATCTGGAAAGAAGACGATCACAAGCGCTGACTGGTTTCTGGACCCAGATGAGCTCGCAGGTAAATTCAACTCTAAGACAAAGGCCATCATCATCAACACTCCCAACAATCCCATTGGAAAGGTAAGCACACAGCTAAGTTATCTGTCACTGTGTTTGAAAAAGCCACTGAGACGATGACCGTTGCTCCGACGAGTTCATTCCTGTCTTCTTCCTGCAGGTTTTCACCAAAGATGAGTTGCAGATGATCGCAGACCTCTGCATTAAACATGACACCCTGTGCTTCAGTGATGAGGTTTATGAGTGGCTCGTCTACAGGGGACACCAGCATGTCAAAATTGGTATGTGTATTGGTCAACATGCATTTCTGACTGAAAAAGTACCAGTCAGTGTTGTCAGTACAAGGTTTGGAGTGTTTAAACACTCTGTAACTTTTATGTAGGGTTCAAACCATAGAAATCATCCACATGTCCCTGTAGACAGTGCTGAAATTATGACAAATTACTGGGGCATTTTGGTGGCAAGACAATGGTTGTGACTTCTAAGGTGTACTACGTATGTGGCAGGTCTCCAGCTACAAACATGAAATGTAGTTAGGAGCGACGGCTATGTCCAGCTCGGACAGTGTATTCAAGATTGTGCATCAAAATGACGTTTTTCACAAACTGGCGCCTGCTTATGTGTTTTTAATTTATTAATTCTACCGTTATGACTGTGAACCAAATTGTTGAAACACACAATTACTTTTTACTTACTTTTTACTTTGTATTTGACTTTTCTGACATGTCAACATTGTTTTCTCTCTGCAGCAACTCTGCCTGGAATGTGGGATAGAACTGTTACTATTGGCAGTGCAGGAAAGACGTTTAGTGTGACTGGATGGAAGGTAAGTCGTGTTAAGCCATGTTATTGTTTAACAGTGACTTATTTAATCACTAATCTGACCTTGTTGTGACATTTGTATCTTCTAGCTTGGTTGGTCTATTGGACCTGAGCACTTGATGAAGCATCTTCAGACCGTCATGCAGAATTCCCTGTACACCTGTCCCACACCTCTGCAGGCAAGTCCACCAAACATCTCCATTATGCAGGCTCGTGATTGTACTTCAGTTCTAAAGCTGTGTTTCTTGTCAGGAGGCAGTGGCACAAGGTTTACTCCTAAACTATGAGCTGATGGATCAGCCTGAGTGTTACTTCACTTCACTGGCAGATGAACTTGAAGGAAAGAGGGACCGCCTTGCTGCCATTGTGGAGGAGGCTGGCATGACTCCCGTAATCCCAGAGGGAGGCTACTTCATGCTCGTGGATGTCACAGCTCTCAGTGAGTTACTGCAATTTTAAACTGACATCGCAAAACACTTAGTTACACGTGACTTGTGTTTCTTACAGTTTGGTACTGTGTTCTAACTTCAGCTGGGTCTAGTTAACAATTTTCTGTTTTCATATTTATACTGTGTGCTTTAGTGGCTGTAGCTCAGGAGGTAGAGCAGTTCTTCTGCTAATTGGAAGGTTGGTGCTTCGATTCCTGGCTGCTCCAGTCTGTATGCCAAACGTGAATTTTAGATATAAAGAACCTCTATAGAAAAAACATAGGAAAAAGTGTCTGTATGAATCGGTGTGGACGGGTAAATGAGGCTAGTTGTATAAAGCGCTTTGAGTACCCAGGTAGAGCAGTATAAGAACCAGTCCATTTACCATTTCCTTTAACTCAAAAAAGAAAGCAATCACAACTGACAGTTGCTATTGATGTAACAAAGGCAATTATGCAGGGTTCCTACGGGTGCTTGAAATCCTTGAAAATGCTTGAATTTTAATGTAGTCTTTTTGAGGTTTGAAAAGTGCTTGAATTTCAGATGTGGTGCTTAAAAGTGCTTGAAACTGTATTTCTTTTACCACATATAACTTTCTGAACGAATAGTTTTCTTATCAGATAGAGAAATAAAATGAGTCGCAAAGTCTAAAAGCAAAATTTCTCCGCCCGGGCTGCCTAGCACCTCTGCATGTCAGTCTGTTTCAATGTGTGACCCCGCCACTCCCTCGGACAGTCGGGGATGAGTGCACTAACATGCCTGGAGATAGCTGTTAAATGAGTGTTTGATGGAAACGACAATAGCGGAGTTTGTGCTCTCGAGTCGCATGATAGGTGAGTCCTAGTAAATAATTTTTGAGAATGTGTACATAACACGTGCACATTTTTAAAACTATTATTATTATTTTGCTAGCTATCAAACTTGCTGGAGAAATGATTGAAATGCACCGAGTGTGATGCAGTACGGCCGCGCTATTATAGCAGTTAGTTATGGCTTGGTGATTTATGGAATATGCTGTGAATTTAGCTAACATTACTTAGTAGTAGCAGTAATGTGAGTTTACTCAAGTAAAAGGTTTAAACATTAGTCCGATACTTAACTAACCAACTTAAGGCTTATGGAAATAATAGTAATAAGAGGGACTGATCCATATGGGCACAAAGAATAGCCACTTTTTTTTGTGCTACTGAAGTTCCCTGGTGTTTTAACAAAAGGGGAACACAGGACATTTAAGTCAACCTAAAAATTTTAGTTTTAATTTTTACATGGCCTTACTGAGGTGATGCTAAGTTAAACATGCATTCTTTTTTTGGTAATGTGCTGGAAATGCTTGAAAATGGACATTGAAAGTGCTTAAAAAGTGCTTGAATTTGACCCTGAAAAATGCGTATGAGCCCTGCATATGTAGACCGTCATGTGGAAAATTTATGAATATTAGATCAAACAGATTCCCATGCCTGTGTGACAAAACCAGCCCAAACGGCATCCCATGAATTAGCCGGTAGCATAGTTGGTAAGGCCAGACAGGTACAGTGGTTGAAGAGTATTGCAGCATGTTGTGTGTGTACTTGATCATCTGCAGTCAGTTAAGTGAGGTTTGAGTATAAATATATTATTCATTAAATGTAATTGTCATAAGAAATAGGCTGGAAAAATCCCCAAGCTGCAGCAACACCTTAAAAATAACCCAGTAGGGATCTGCTGACCTGATGACTGGTCAGTGAGACTGTTTCTAACCCTTAAAATGTATATTCCCCCTCTCTGTGTTCATTATAGATCAGGACCTTTCACATATGGATGAGGATGAAGCCTATGACTACAAGTTTGTAAAGTGGATGATTAAAGAAAAGGTAAATATTTCTTCATTCTACTATATTGGAGCAATGTGTTTCTGTAATGCTTTTTTAAAAAAAATGGTAATATATATGTTTTATACAGAAACTAGCAGCCATTCCAGTTACTGCATTTGTTGGAGAAGAGTCTACAAAAGACTTTGAGAAATATATTCGCCTTTGCTTCATTAAGGTAAACACACAAAGTGTCAATAAACACAGTACCTCTAAAATTATCCAGTTAAGATGAATCTTGGCTGAGGTGCAGTTTTTATTTTTCCTGTTTCTCTTAACAGCAAGATGGTACTCTCGACGCAGCGCGGAGCATCTTGAAGAGCTGGACAAAGGTTTAACGGGAGGTGCTTCGGAAGACTTAAACTCCACACTAACTGGAAATTAGTCAAATGTATTAGAAGAGTTGATTATAGAGTACGTATTTTGAATTGTACAGTGTGTTAGGAGAAAGGAAACCCAAATATTGAATAGATGAAAAAACCCTAGTCAGTCTTTTTGTCATTCTGTTTTTGGCTGTTATTTGTAGAGGGTTAAATCATGAAACACAAAAGAACAGGAAGGAAGAATCTGCTGTAACTGTGCCTTTTCTGTGTCTTCCCTTTCCACTAAAACTATGGGTCTGGTTTGTGAAAACTTTATTGTGATCAAATGTTTTGTAAAATTTTAGTGCTAATCATTAGATTAACAGCAATCTGCTGGTACCAAACATCCATAAAGGTTTAAGACTCCTTTTAAAAAGTACAGTTATTAAATGTATTGACAAGGATGCTGAAGATGTAGCTCCCAGGCAGGAGGAAAAGGGAACGATCTCAAAGGAAGGAGGTACATGGATATAGTGAAGGAGGACATGCAGATGGGTTGATTTATTAGAAGAGGATGTTAGGGATGGAGTGAGCTGAAGGCCGATGATCCACTGTGGCGATCCCTAAAGCGAGCAGCACAAAGAAGCTTGAGCATTAAATGTATTGACAAAGTTTGGTGTTATTTTATTGTTTTCTGTTTCTCTGCTTAAATCATTTGATTTGTTCTCATTGGCGCAGTTTGTTTTGGAGCGCAGGCATGCTCACTGTGAAAAAGAACACATTAAATGGTAAATGGCCTGTATTTGTATAGCACTTTACTTAGTCCCTATGGCGCTTTACACTACATTCAGTCATCCACCCAGTCACACACTGGTGATGGCAAGCTACATAGCCGCAGCTGCCCTGGGGCGCACTGACAGAGGCGAGGCTGCCGGACACTGGCGCCACCGGGCCCTCTGACCACCACCAGTAGGCAACGGGTGAAGTGTCTTGCCCAAGGACACAACGACCGAGACAGTCGTAGCCGGGGCTCGAACCGGCAACCTTCCGATTACAAGACGAACTGCCAACTCTTGAGCTACAATCGCCCCGACATTAAGACGTTACTAAAAAAAATAATAATAAAATACGGTTAAAAGCCTTATGAAATAAATAGAATCCAGTTAACTAAAGTACAGTAAAACCACTCAGGAGGAAAACCAGTTAAAATATCTGAACCTGTTCCAACGTTAGTTGTGATGATCCAGGAACAACACCAACACAGGGATATCATTCTTACCTTTTACTCCTAGTTTTGGATGTGAGATAACATTTTTGAGTACAGAGGACTGTTTTCAACTGTTGGATTAGAAATTCTTTTTGTAATGTATGGGAACAAGTGAATCTCATTGAATCTCTAATTAATCCTGGCCAAAAACAAAAGGTCTCATACAGCATTGTGATACCACTTGCCTTTGGCACCACAACCATTCAGGTGAGTTCATAACTATGGAGGAGTCAGAAAGAAAAAAGCACAAGTCCAATTAGGACTTTTTTCCCCCTGAAAAAAAGCCCTTTTATCTTGAGTGTAATGCTTCTGTGAGTCTGATTAACAATTCCTAGGGAAATGTTCCCTGTTCTTTGGATTTTTAGTGATACTTGGTACTACAGGTAAAATACATAACACATCTGTGGCATTTGGGACATGCAGACAGTTTTAAAAACAAAAACAGCAACCTGCCCTCAGACAGAAGAGGAATAAATCGTCTTTTTATATGTGGTGACTCAGCAGTAATAATATTAAATGTGAAAATTTGAGTGCAAACTGTAAGAAAGAAGGGCAGAAAGTTAAATGGCCACCCATCCACTATGGGGCGACTTAGCCTGTTAGGGAAGATGACAATTTAACCAACATCCAGTGTATATATAAATTATGTAACCTCTTAGTGAAGTTGTCTCATAAGATTTTTTTTGCAGTCGTTTTGTTCTCATTTCAGCGTAATGGACTGAGATTTAATTTTGTAAAAACTGTTGAAAACTGACAGAAATGAGATTACATGTCAAACGGCTATTCATGCCACTGTAATCATGTAGCTCGCCGTGTAGCTGTTACCTGGCTGCTAAGCTACAACTTCAGCCCTCAATTGACAAAAGTTACCTTCAGTGTCAGCTTGAATACTTATGAAAAATGTGATGTCCTGTGTCGTTTTAAAGCTGATAATGCAGAGGCCGTGTACTCAAACTTTCATAAATTGTTGAAAAATATTTCCGGGATCCCCATGAATGCAACATTTATTGCCATGCTCCAAAACAAATCACAACCAAACGCAATGGGAGAAAACACCTGCTCAGCCACAACCTGAGCAGGTGTTTTCTCTACAATCCGCTTTCAACATTTTTACTCACCCCTCTTTTCTTTCTCTACTTATTTCTCAACAACCAGTCCTTTTTCATCTCTGCTTCCTGCCTTTATTACATCCTCTTAGCTAGCACCAACAACAATTCCATTCCCTCATATTCTAGCTCTCCTGCAACTTCTACATTTTTCTTCGTCTACCCTCTACATCATATCTTTGGCTCTAGTGTCACCTTCTGCTATGACATGGAACTACATCAACTTGCAAACAAATACTTCCTGATCATTGCAACCCCCCAACAGGTTCACTTTTTTCCTTACATTTACAACTACTTTTAATTCCATTTTTCATTCACTTTAGCAGTTGAAATTACAAGTTAAAGTGTGTGGACCTGGATGTGAACCAGCAGTCTGCTTCACAAAAAGGATACCCCTGTAAGCGGGCAATACAGTTTTATACCACAACAAAAACAAGTATTATTATGACTATCTTCTTCTGGGTAGCGACGTGGCAGTCCTGCCATTTCCCCCTGGGGATCTTCTGCTCCACTCCGTCCACGTCTAAGCTCGTCTGAATCTGTTCCTTTCCTGGAAAAAACACAGAGAAAGGAAAACACCTCCCTAGCCTAACCTGGATTATTAATATTATCTAGCAATTCTTAGCCTGTTATTTTCTGCTTTTTATCTAAGTCTGGGAAATTCTGTTCAGATTCCCTTGACTCAGAAAAAATATCAGCCTGACTGTAACTCTACATATGATGTGTAAGCATGTTTGCATCTCTCTCTCTCTATATATATATATATGATGTATGTAAGTTTCCAGTGGCTTCATTCATACTGACACTAATAGTCTGCATTTTTACCTCTATTTTATGTATTTAAGTTTCACCAGTTGTACCCTTGCTGTGTATGATGCACTCTTGAGTATGTTTGGTGGCTCATAATGTGTAACAGTAATCTTCTGCACATGCATTGGGCTTGAGCTTCCTTAGGTAATCTGGAGATACCATTATAGCACACGTTTTTGAACAGGCTACCCATATACTGAAATGCTACAGGGTTTGAGTTCGTACCAGATCACTCCCCCCTGCTTTCTCCCTCCTGTCCTGTCTACTCTCTACTGGCCCTGCCCGTAGCTATAAACGTACAGTTAAACAAAAAGGGAAAACTAATTATTAGAATTACGATTCAGATATTTTAACTTCTCAAAGGTTGGCAGATCAAAGACATTTTTTACACATATGCAGGTGCTACATTCTGTAATATGCATTATATATATCATTAAAATACATCAAATGCAGTACGTATACACTTGTTTCATATAAATATACTCTATAAATTTCTTATTTTCTTTAGCCCACATAATTAAACATTTCAGTTACATAAAACATGCAAACTCTGATTTTATGTACTATATAGCCTATATAATAAGTATGTAGTCCAATAAGTATAAAATCCAGAAAGCTACACAACATGGGGGGGGGTCCATTTACAAACACAAGTCTATTTTCACTTACTGTTTTTCTTAGAAACAATCAATGCTTAAAAACTATTAAAGATTAAAGGTGAGTGGATGGAATGGCCACTATATTAAACAGTTTAAAGGTAATGTTTGAAAAGCACATGTCAACTCAGAGTGTAATGAAAGAAACAAAACCTTAAATAAACACTGCCAATACGATTGTTTATTATGTTATTATGTACTCTATGTGTTAATGTGTTGCATCATCTGTTATAGGTTTCCCGTTCATTTTCAGTTGTGTTAAATACATAAATAAAAAATACAGTGAAACAATAAAACTGGGGTTTCTGACAGTATTCATCTTTGCTGAAGCTCCACATAACTGCACTGGACCACACCCACACATACAGATGTCACATTGCATATGGACAAAAATCAAGCCATGCAGTCACAGCTAAACCTCAATCTCCTCTGCATCTCATTGTTAATGTGTATAGTGAAAATAAAATTCAATTCAATTCAATTCAATTCAATTCCATTTTATTTATATAGCGCCAAATCACAACAAAAGTCGCCTCAAGGCGCTTCAGAGAAAAACCCAACAGTCATATGACCCCCTATGAGCAAGCACTTTGGCGACAGTGGGAAGGAAAAACTCCCTTTAACAGGAAGAAACCTCCGGCAGAACCAGGCTCAGGGAGGGGCGGCCATCTGCTGCGACCGGTTGGGGTGAGAGAAGGAAGACAGGATAAAGACATGCATTCAAAGCTCTTCTTTGGATGTTGGCTGCCTTTCGGCATATTCACTAACGTTGAGGTCCAGGCTGTGGGGAGGCCAATACACAACTGATAGCGTTCCATAATGTGTTTTTCTACCTGAAGATGGTGGTGTTGTAAATGCTATTTATTGTTTAATTACATTAGCACAATGGTGATAGGAAGGCCCCAACCCCGCCTTCCTAATGTGGGAGCCAACCAATAGGACCACTCCCTCCATGTCTGCGACCAGTGAGACCACAATCATCACCATCTAACAAGGTACCAGTGATATGAGACACATATGTTGCTTTTCACTTGCTTTTCACGAGATTCAGTCTGTGAGTGTCATGGTCCCTGTGCCTCACCAGCTGATCCTGTATTAGGCAACATGTGTTTTGTTGTTTTTTTGCTCTCTCTCTCTCTCTCTCACCTGCCGGGGCAGTGCTCATAATGGGCTCCCGCCCCTGGCCCACGCACCTGCTGCTTATCTGGGTGATCGCAAGGCCTATTTAAGACGGCAGCGCTGTGTTACTCGTCGCTGGATCGTTGAGCTATCAGCGTCAGTCGCTCTACCGTTAGTGAGTTCAACTCTGTAAAGTCGTTTCCGTCTGTTCGCCGTTAACTCTGGTTTCTGTGTACAGATCTACCCCGGACCTTTCCCTGCCTGCCTGTTACCGTGTGGACGAGTGAGTGGATTTGTGTTACCCCGTTGTGGAGAGAGAAGAGAGAGCCATTGGAGTGTGTCTGATTCCCGTCCTTCCCCTCACATGCCCCGGAGCCCTGGACCCCCCTTCCCTCCCTCCAGGACGTTGTAAATAGTATCACCTGGTGTCGTTTGTGTAAATAAACTGACTGTCAACTCTGCAAGAATTTCCGGTCTGCACCTGAGTCCATTAACTAAAACCTGAGAGAGAGCATGTTACATGTAGGACACTGGGCTTGAAAGTTGGGGTGTAACGCCTTTCCCATCTTGTTCTTCATTGTCCTTTCATTTTTGCTTCCAGTGTCCAGCTGATGCTGATGTAGATGGCGCTGACACACGGTCATCTGGATCTTCATCATTGTCTGACAATTTGCTGCTTGACCTGACTCGTTCTTCTCTCATCTTTTATTTTTCTGTCATGGTCCTGGGTCATTTGACCCAGCATTTTGTGTTTATTATTTATTATGATCTTGTCTTCTAGTTCATTCTGATTATGTGTTCGGGTTTAAACTTTTTAGTTTTAAGGGTTTTGGTTCTGTGGAAGTTTCTGCCCATGTGTTCCTTCTGTTCTCTGTCTGTTACTTTGTCTCTGAGTGTCAGCCGTGTCTCCCAGCTGTTTCCTCTCAGTCCCGTTCACCTCTTGTATTTAGTGTCTGCGTCTTCCCCTGCTCGTCGTTGTGTCGTTCTTCATTCTACTGTTTGTTCTGTTTGCCCGTTTTCCTGTCTGTTGCTTTCCCAGTTTAGTTAGTTTTCTGTTCAATCGGCAAACTCCCAATAAAGCTGGGTGTTTTGACTTCACATTTGCCTCTGTGAGTCCTGCTCTTGGGTTCCTGCCTGCCTTCACACAGCCATGACACTTTCTTCTTTTCTTTCTGTTATTTATCTTCCTTCTTTGAGTCCCTGCTTCCTCCTTTTCTGCTTTGCAGTTTTTCACTTTGTCCTTTTTATTTGTTTCCCGTGTTTGTTCCTGCTGCTTTTATTGGATGCAAGCTCCTCTGCAGAAAGAAACACAATGTAGGACACATGTAACTTTGGAAGATGGGTGCAACACTGACTGTCCAGCTCAGCTCAAAATTCAGTGTTTAGACATTTTTCTAGCTCTCCCATCTTCTTCTTCATCGTCCTCCTCCCTTGGTCTCCTCCTTGAACCTCCTGGTACTGGGCTGGGGGGCAATAGAACAGGAGCATCCTGGCCATTGTCTCCATCGTCATCACTGTCATCTGTGTCACTATCAGGAACACTTTCAGTGTCACTATCAGGAACACTTTCAGTGTCGCTCTCAGATCCATCATCTTCCCACCACCTCACTTCGTCAATAATCGGCTCTTCTTCTTGCTCAGCTGGGCTTAATTCAAAGTCTCCTGCTCCATTATTGTACAAGGGTTGTTCTATTTCTTGAGGTGGATTTCTTTCTCTGTTATCTCCTACTCCCATCTCTGCTCTATTATTTTCCCAGGGTCTTGCTATTTCCTGGGGAGGATTTATTTCGATGCCTCCTACCGGAACATCAACTGCCTCCTCTTGTTGTGGCAGTTGATTATCAGCTACACCACGCAACTGATCGATTTCAAACCAGGGGAGCATCATGTGCAGTTCCAAAACCAGCTCATTGACTGCTGGCCCTTCACCAACATGGTTTTGTTCACCATCGTCATGGTTTTGTGAGCCATCTCCTCTATCCATTTTTTGAAAACAGTCTGCTTTAATAGACTGGAGAAAACTGGTCGGTACAGCTGTCAAACTTTAGCTGATTGGTATAGAACTTTTTAAAATGTCCTTGAAAAAGAGTTTAAATCTCTTTAGTAAACGCTTTAAAAACACAGGGCAAATGTGAACTAATCGCAACTGATTGCTGTGAGGAACACTGCGACCTTACGGCTATTTGAGGATTTTCAGAGATCAAAGGCAACATTCTGATTGGTTGTGCGCTGTTCTGACCTTTGATTCGTCATCGAATTTGGTTCAGTCTGATGACGGTCAACGTTCTGCTGATGAAAAAACGTCACTGGTGACTGAAACTTTTTTACAGGTGAAGCATTTCCCACAAAGCCTTGTGCATAAAGTTTAAAGTATTCCTCGGCCTCATGATTTCGTTTTCCTTTCTGGCTGAATTAAAATAAATTAATTTAAATAAATGATGAAGAGATGAACGTCATAGATTTCCTTTGACGCTTTGTGTTCCTACTCTTGTGACCTGTGATGGTATTTCTTTTGATGTATTTTATTGCATTCGCAGAGTCTGGTCCAATAGGAGCGCTGAATCCCACTTTAGACTACAAATCGTCAGTCGACGGAAGTTGCATCACCACAACAACAACCAGTACCGGTGTTGTGCTAAAGTAGTTACCCCGGTAAGTCCGCTATATTTTTTTTTTTTTTTAATGGAAACTGGCATTTCTTTTATGTTTACGGTAAGTTATAGACTCTAAGACGCTCCTGGACTTAGCTGAAATTACACGAGGCTGCATAGTTTATTCAACTCTCACTTTAGGGTAAATGTTAGCTGCGCGCTAGCCAGCATTTAATGCATTACGCCCATTTCTAGTCTTTTCCAGTGGCTACACTTGATGATGGCGACACTAGCAATTCGTGTTATAAACCCAGATGCCCCTGCACATCGTCAGCAGGCCGGGTGAAGGTATGGTCTTCACCAAACCTCCACAGGAGCTGCTCAGCCGAGTCGCTGCCTTCACTCACGCACAGACGGTATCCACGCGCGTTCACGTCTGCAGTGCCCGGTGGTGCTTTCCGACCGTGGCTCGTTACAAACGATGTGACATATATGAAGTTGTAAGTGTATCGTGTATTTAATATTGTACTAGGCAGATTTACTGCACTGCCATTTACTACACACTTACCTGCGTATGGCTGTTGTCAGTACATGTTGCTCATTTAAAACTTTCTTTAAGTGTGTAACATTCACGATGATACTGTTGATGGTAACGTGTATGATTCCAGCGTACCTGACAGGCACTTTTGACTTTGTGTACACAGTTGATTATGTAAAGCCCCTCGCATTGCATTCATAATCAAGTTCACTGATTGACTACCCTGCAGTGCTGTTTTCCTGTATTCCCGTTTCCTCCACTTTAATAAAGTGTCCTGTGTTACAGTAACAGTGAGTTGTGGGTTCACTTAATGAATGCCTAATTTGGGCTTTAATCTGCCTTAGACTTACTGATCTTCTTTGAATCAGCATCACAATAATCCTAAGGGTACTGACAAAACATACAAGTATAAATAAATAAAATCTATAGAAAGAGAAATATGTTTGATATGTTTTTATTAAGTTGCACACAAATAGCATTCTCTGCCAACAGGCTCAGAAGACAAAACTATGTAGAAACTGTGGAGGCAAATTTCTTTTCTCATCTATTAATCACATGTTTAATCAAATCGCATTAGTTATAGTAATATCACTTTCTCACTTTACTATAGTGAGAGCACTCCCATCACCAGTTTACATGCATGTGCAATGTTAACACAGTGAGGCCATTGTAATGGGAGACGTTAAACAGATAGTGGGATGATCCTAGTGTTTCACTGAGATGCTCTCTCTACATTGTAATGTGTTTATTAAACCCACTTCAGATCAAGCTCACTGGGTGTGTTGCAGGTTATTGTTAAAATTTCCATAACAAAATACATAACAGACCGGAACCACAGAAGCAATGTGTACAAGCAGGTGGCAAACACAAGTTTTTGAAATATTTGTACAACACGTGCCTCTGCAACAGCTTCAGTGTTTCCTGGAATTGATTGGGAAACAATAACAAAGCTATTATTTATCTGTTATGACAGTCAAATTTCCCCCAGATAGTCTTGGTTGAGGTCGAGTGATTGTGAAAGGTATATGATCACAACATTTTCATAATGAATGTGGTGCAGATTTCTTTTCTCATGTATTAATCACGTATTTAATTATATCACATTACTATTCACAGTTAAAACGTGTTTTCTCTGTAGCTATGAACGGCTGAACTCATGTTTTTGTTGTACCGCAGACAGAGGTGACAGAAAGCTTACTACACTTTAAAAGATAAACTGCAATATTATTTCCATTTTGGGCTTTTTTTATGTGTTTTTTTTTTTAAGAGTCCACAGACCCACCAGCAGCAGTTTTTAAATAAAAACACCAACTTCTTCTGAATTTAATTGATGTTTATGTTTTTGAGGTAAAGGGGTTGTGCGCTGTTCTGACTTTTGTGACGTCATCGAATTTGGTTCATTCTGATGACGGTCAACGTTCTGCTGATGAAAAAAACGTCACTGGTGACTGAAACTTTTACAGGTGAAGCATTTCCCACAAAGCCTTGAATGAATTATAGTGACAGAAAGGGGCTACAAGATGGTGCCATTTTTCACGTTGTAGATACCGCCTGTTGGCTGTTTGGTTTACGTTCACACCACTCAGTGAGTATTGTTCTACCGCATGTGCAATCATCAGATTTAATCTCTCATATGATTAGCAAATAGCAAGCAGCTTTCATTATCTGAAATGTTGCTGCATGAAAAAATAAAGAAATTATTCTAACATTTTATTGTTAAATACCTAATGATTAGTTCCATAAAAATGTACAACTTTTGATCATAATATAGGATGCTTTTCCCTTACAGATCCGTTGTATTGCTTCATCTAATATACATGAGGACATTGAAAGATGTGAAAAGAACTGCTCCACTTAATTAATCAATCTCTTTATTAGTATTAATTATTATGATTATTACTATTTAATTAAGACACTAATCCGCAAGGGTGGTAGAATCATTGGTCAGAATTTGGAAGTGTTTGAGTCAGTGACAGACAGGAGGTCACTGAACAAACTGCTCTCCATTATGGACAACCCAGCACACCCTGGTCCACACTTCTGAGGCAGCAGAGCTCCTTCTCACTCTCTGACTGATTCATCCTCGCTGCCATAGAGAAGACTGCACTATGTCATAGTATAAGCAGGGGCGGATGTAGAAATTTTTTTTGAGGGTGGCATGGAAATCAAATGGGTTGGCAGATCAAAGACATTTTTTACACATATGCAGGTTCTACATTCTGTAATATGCATTATATATATCATTAAAATACATCAAATGCAGTACGTGGTGTAGTAATCATGACTTTCATGAAACAATTCCACGAAAAGATATCAGCATGTGTAAAGATAATCATGTTAGTGATACAGCAAGAAATGTCACAGCTTAATTGTTTAAATAATAAAATGAGTGTTGCACATGTATTGTTGATACAGCAAAAGTAAGTTTTGGGATTTAAAAGTAAGTTAAAAAATGTGAAATATCTAAAGGCTGCTTGCGACATGGAAACCGTTACCAAAATGCAATTCCTAGATAATGATGTAGTAATTTTGTGTTAAAAGTAGTAGATAAATGGTTAATTAGATATCTATAGTAATTAGAGTAGTTAAGAAAATAATCAAGCTCAAAATTGTTTTTTATATAATTAATAGTTAAATGATATTCATTTGATCATAGTTTAATCTATATATTTATAACATTACAAGAAAATGAAGCACTGCTGTGAACCACTTGGGGGAGACAAAGTACATCAGACTGAAAGAAAAATCCACTTTTAATGTCATATTTAGTGTTTTGGATTCCCCTGTAACATGAGTGATGCAAGGAAAAAATGGCTCAGTGAAGGAAATAAATGTGTCTTTGATTTTAAATTGATTGTTTTTAAAAACGGTTACTGCTTTTAAAGGATGGAAATAACAGAGAGTTCAAAATGATCCATGATCTTTGAAGAGTGTTGGTAATTTTACTTATGTACTCTGGGATTTTCTGCTATAGTGTGTGGTCTGCATATAGTCATACTAATGAGTCTTTTTTTAAGTGTCTTACTTAACAGAATATTATAAGACTGGTCATTTATTAAACTAAAAGTATTTTGTATTGTATTATTCGTTGTTGAGTAAATGAAACCCTACTTCAAAAGTGTTTTTAATCACAGTTCTGGGCTTTTTTTCTTTGGTAGAATGTGAGCTGTTCTCTAGGGAACAGGCAAAACCTTGAATGTTATAATATGAACCATCTTGTAAGAAGTCAAAATGCAAGTAAATTACCGAGTTTACCTAAATTATTGAATCTAACTGTCTAATAATCACACAACAATAAATTTCATCATTGTGGATACTAAACATTTGACGTTGTGCTCCAAATATTAGCTGCATAACCAATACACCCGGTGAGGAGGCTGCGGTATCTTTCCTTTAAATATTTGGAGTGGCATGATGGTACCTGGACAAATGATGGCATTCCATGCTTAAAGCATGTCTCTGTGTGCTCTGCAAATTGTGCGCCATAAATACTGAACTTAAAGCCATTTCCAGCTGTCGTAGCCAACAGGGCTGTGCCTGCATTTAATGTGGTGGAGGAATCATTATCTGATGAAATGCTTTTAATTGTAGCCTCAGAGTTAATAGTTAACGTTCCAAGCTACTTGGCATGAAATTGTGCTGTTGGTAGGGATGAAGGTGCTCTGTTCTGCTAGGCAAACAAGAGGGCCGTGATGAGGACGACCCCCCCCCTTCGACCTCTAGATTAACATCAACACACCGTGACTGTGTGAACCTTTCAGTGTATGTAGCTGATGATGTTATGGAAACTAGCAGCCAGTTTTTTACATAATCACACACAAAAAAATGACACCTGCCTCTTGAACAAAAGATCCTTTTCCTGTGCTTATACCCTCCTGTCACTGAGGCCTGACTCAGTGTCCACAGCCTCATGGTCATAAAATGTCAGCAGTAATTTGATCCCTGGGTCTGTGCTGCTTTACCCATGAAGAAATCATGAGGTTGTCCCTAATAACCTGCTGTGATTTGACTACAGTGAATAAAAACTAAAAGGATTTAATGTGTTTGAAACTTTGCAACAGATGGCACATGTTTATCAGTAATATTAATTACTTAGACCACATGACTTTTCTAGTGATTTCTGTGGTGCACACAAATGTAAACTCGGGACAGTTTTTGCTAAAGTAAAGCAGGCACTACCAGCATGTTGATCATTTGCTGTACAATGTGTATGTGCTGATCTATTAAATTCAGTTCTGTGTTTAGTTTGCTATGTAGCAAGACTTTGAAGATTTTTGACAAAATGAACAGTTTTTTTGTATGTTTGTGTTACCTAAGACAAACTGTCAAGTGAGCCAAAATGATGAAAAAGCTCATGATGGTGATCCTTTGGTTCCTCTGTCACTCATTCACAGAAACTAGTACAAATGTACATTAGCATCATAACACCAGTGTGTGAGGTATAGTAAGATCAGTGCAAATAAATTAGATGAGTAACATCAGTATTCATTATTTATTTATTTTTAAATCTTGAGCCTGTGGTTAGTTGTTTTGCTAAAAACCACTGCTCCACCAAATTCATATTCTTGAAAGAATTTATTAGTTACATTTTAACCAGGAATATCATCTATAATAAAAATAAATATGAAATGGCCAGAAATAACATGAATGCATAGGCTTCTATTAAGTCAGGTAGCACAAACTCATTACCTTAACTGTATGTGCAACACTTAAGTGCATCAGTATTCACCAAAGCAGTAGAAACACTGTATTGAAGTTATGTGAACATTGGCACTATTCTCAAAATAAATCTGGTTGTTGAAAATAGTAACCATACAACTCTACCAGATCCCTTATCGTGGCAAAGTCTACAGCTTTGTGTAGACCGTCACCCCCTTGGTGCAGAAAGAGGACTGTTACTGTAAATATGTTTTATTTAAAAAAAAGAGAGAGTTCAACGTGTTTTAAAATTCTTTCAAGACTTTACGATTTTAAATAGACAGGAATATCTAATCTATGTGATTCCTGTATGATAAGATGCACTTTAATGAATAAATCAAATGATGAGCCTTTTGCACATTTCTTATAAGCTTCTGTAGGATAAAGTCCTTCCAGATCAGTTCAAAAATCTGATTATTCTTTTGAAAGGACTTTTGATTAGCATTTAAAATAACCATGAAACGTTTATTTTTTTTAAAAGAAACTAAAGAAAGCCACTGGGATTTAAAATTGCTTACTATTATTCTCTCATATCTCCTTATTACTACCATATACTCCATATTTGAGAATGGCTACCCTATCATCAAGAGCTCAATGTCTTTAGATGTGAGCAGTCTTTTAAAACAGAGTATGGTAGGCACAAGTCACATGAGGTCATGTTGTTTTTGTTCCATTTACTTCACCTTAAACTTCTGTTGGTTTCATACTGTGTGCCATATCAAGGGAATTTTCAGTGCATAAGTATATGCAGTTATATCAATGTGTTAAGCTTCACAGCGGTAATGCACTGTGAGAACTGGTGCTGGGAACGCAACAACTGCAGTTAAAAACCTGAATAGGATTATAATGCAGCCTGCTGTTGTCAGATATACTTAATGTGCAGTCACTAGATCCCTGTGGATTAGATGTCTGCTGGTATAATAACATCATAATTTATGTTAATTATGATTATTGTGTCAATAATCTAATGTCACAATCCCGTTATGGCGTAGGATTTGGGTTACTGCTGCCCTTAAAATGAGACCAGATGTTTGTGGTTTTCTGTGCTACCCCTAGGTGGCCATGTTGCTCATGTTCTGTAGTTTGAAGTTGCATTGCAATGATGAGGTCTGATTTAACTGGCTCAGATGATGGTCTTCATGAGATAGGGGCTTGCATTTCAAATGTATGGCAAACACTTCATATGGATCAAATTAAGGGTCACATTTTAACTGCAGAGCAGAGATACTTTGGGTTTGAGTCTTTTGTTACAGGCTTTGGATAAATCTCCAAAAATGCTGGATCCTACATATCCCATAATGCAACTCATATGCATCTTTTTAGGTCCATTCCTCCCAGCCAATTCATATCCTCGTATCACTTTGTGATACATGCATTTAAAAAAAAAAAAGTTATTATTATTAAGTTATTATAAATGCCTAGCCAAGGTAATCATGCTGCCATCAATACAGCATCATCAAGACACACAAAAAGGTTCTTTTCACAAGCAGAAATGTGTGAATTTGAGGGAGTGTCCCTTTAATAATTCTTGCTGCAACAGTAGTTTGCCGAGTTCCAGGGAACAAAAGCTTTTATTTAGAGCAGCGTGCAGAAGCAATTTTCTACATAAATCCATCTCACAGTAGAATTAAGCTTCCAACTGAAAGCAAAAAATGGCCCAAGAGATCACAGATGGATCAAAATAAAGCACCCATCATCCAAACAACAGTCATCAAAACATTTATATTGGACTAATTCTGCAGAATTTTCCCAGCATATGTCATATAGCCATTATGGCCGAGACATAAATATCTGTGAGAATTTAAAGGGTGTACCACTGCACCCTCCAAATGATGTCCGCTCTCACACAGGCCATATGGCAGTGTGTGCCCGGCTCTTAATGCCAGCCCCTGCTCTCTGCACACGGGCTAACAGCTTGGTGGACACATAATTAATTTGCTTAGGCGTCTGCCATTTATTTTCCAACCTACATTTTGTTAATTGGACAGAGGAGGTTAAAATCAAATGAATGTTTCTGGGTATGTTAAGGCTACTAATTGCATGGAATTTACAAGATAACGCTTGCTTGTGGGAATACAGAGCCAGAGGGGTGGGGGTGAGGGTGGTGGTGGGGTGGCGGTATTGAGGAGGAATGCGGTGGAAACGTCATATGTTTTTACTAATGTGCTGAGCAGGGCTCGGGCGGAAGTCCGCAGAGGACAAGAGATCAAAATTTGAATTATAATTTGGAAAACTGATGAAAGAAACTTAAGACAGACATGCCCTACATGGGTTATATTATTGTAATGTGTATTTTTTTTGGTTGTTGTCCTGTGTTGTTTAAGCCTAACAGGACCTGACATAGCCTCCTCCCGCCTTTTTCTGCGTTGCGTCATTTTGCCCATGATGCTTATTTTAATTCACTAAGCAATAACTGTCTGTGCAAGCAAAGTTGAATCAGACTTGGAATATGAATTTAATCAAGTTAATTGACTAGTAAATGCAAATGTTATTAGGAGGCGAATGTGCAGCATAAATCTCGGCGACGCCTGTTTTTTGTATTTTGTAAACATCAAACGATGATGATGAAAGTTGTTATCTAAATGATCAGAGAGATAGAAAATGTGTATAAAGAGAAACCGTTAATTAGAAATCTTGAATATAAAATAGGTCTCTCATTGTGTTATGCTCTCATTCAATACAGTTCCTCCATACTGAATAATTAATACTGGCAGTATACTCGGATAGCAAATAATTAGCTGAGAAAGATTAGAAACATTTAGGAATGTCTCATTAAATGATATCATGCGCAATGGATCAGCTGCTTTTTCATTTACCGCAACTTTTTAAAGTCAACATATCTTCTGTCTCAGAAGACGGGGTTTTTGAGGGTGGGTGTGGGCGCTGAATTATGAGTTTTTAAGTGCTGAGGCATGGAGACTGTGCCGTACGGGTTAATGACGATACAAAAGATTGAATTCATTCAGACTTTGGGGGATGATCCAGTTAGTCAGTGCCTGCAGCAGCTGTGTGGAAGGGGTGTTCGTATGGTGCCCCTGGAGCCGAGCAAAACAGGGCACGTTGTCCACGGCGGCAGTCCCTGCTGTTGTTAATCACCCAGCTACCCCCCACCCCCTCCTCTGATTCTTTCTCCCTCTCTTTCTCCTGCACTGATTTTCATGCGCAGATTAATCAGAGCATGGGGGCCTTGATGAAATTTTGCTGTTATTGTTCCCAATTTTAGCAACATCTTTTATTGTCTTCATCATTCATTTACAGAGGAAAGGGGAGGGGGGGCTGCTGTGTCAATTATGCAAATGATGTTGCACACTTTTGCAGATTGCTTCATTCGGTTGCCGTTGTTTGTTAGATTTTAATTATTAAATATTATTATGCTCATGTTTCCTTCAATTTTCTGAAGCTTTGTTTCAGTTTGATCCCTCCTCCAGCTGCTCATCCCTCCGCTCTGAGCCAGAATCAAAGGAGCCTGGCACGCCAAAGCCAAACAAACTCTCTTCCATTTAATGATTTTGAAGTTAGTACCTCGCTCTCATCTGTGGGCTCCAAAGTATGATTGGAAAAAGGCAGACCACATCCAGTTTAATGACCAGGAATTGAATTCAAGTTTATTCAGAATTGACATTCAATTATGTAGCACCTAATGATATTTTAATCTCTTTTCTTTAATTCCCAGGAATTGGCTTTTCAAAGGCTTTGTCTGGCAGCAACACAGACGGCCTGAATAAAGAATACAGATTGGTATTAGATCCCAATGATGATAGGGAAATTAAAGCTTTTATAGTTCACACACTTGGAGAAAAGGAAGTGTTCCCTTATTAGACATTTCAACCTGCTTTTCTCGAAGGCATCGCCGCCATCTTTCCTCTGTAGTGATAAGGTGGAAATTTAAATACTGCAATAGATTCAAGAAAGCATTAATCAATTTCTGCTTGGTCTCATTTGATACTACATGATTATTTTAGATGGTAGATGGGCTGATTGTGATTCAATCAGACTGATTGATCCCTACAAGTTCTATCATTTGTCATATTAAGTCATAGCTTAAAGTATATTTGGGTATGTTCCACAGCAGAATTTGGTCAAAAAATAAAAACATGTCTTGTTGAAACTGATGGATACAAGACTAAGGGTCTGCATGGATAGTTTGGTCTGACCAACTGACCATGTGACTGAGTGACAAACACCTTCTTCTACAGTGTAAGGAGTTAGATGGTTGATACACAGATATCTGTCTAATGCAGCCTGAAAAGTTTCGCCTTAGTTGTTAGTAGACTGTGAGAGAGGCAAGGCACTTGCAGAGTTCTGAGTGGAAATCGATCAGAAAGATCAGTAACTCGAGGTCATTCCGCCTCTGCTCCCAAAAAACAATCAGTAGCTGAACCAGGAAATGGATTGCATTAGTTAATGTTACCAGACCTAGCATTCACAGGTGGAGATGCTCATTCTGTTTCCCAAAAGCAAACATGCTTCTCCACATTGACCTGTCTTTGGACGAGATGCTGAACCCCAGACAAAGATGCAATCCTGTTTGTTTCCAGATGGATTTTATTAGCAAGTTTGGATTAGCCCAAAACATCTCAGGTCAGCTTGTTGTGGTTACTCACAAGGGTGCATTTGTTGTTGTCTTCGAGGGCTAAGTGTAAACCATCTTGCAAAAATAGTCACCCGGCATCTTTCACACTCAGTTTTAGTTAGTACAAAGTTGTTCTTACATTTCATTCAGTGGCATTAGAAAGGTTTAAGTCTGCCTTCAGACGGGGCTTCAGTCGCTAACTAGGTAGCCTTGGGCAGCACGGCAGTTAGCACTGCTGCCTCACTCTAAGAAGTTCTCTTCCCCAAAATTTCAAATTTCATTCTGAATAATTAGAATACATGCATCAGTAAATTTTGTGTATGTTATCCAAGTTGCCAGACAGTCCACATACTAAACAGAATTTCACTGCATTTGTCAGCGCAACTTGGAAACACACAACCTGATTAAAGTCTGTGCAGCTAATCTGTGAGCAGACAGATCAGTTGGATACCGAATAAATGAGCTATTATAGGGATTTACTTGGAAAAACAAAAAGGCACATACTCCCTTATGTAAGCACAACACTCCTCAGCTTATTACATCTTTTTATGACCTTTTTACATAGTATTATAGTGCAAGATGGTGCAAACATGGTTAACCACAACAGTGGGCCACAAAGATACATTTGCTAACTTATGGGTTGTAGTGATTGTAAAAAAAAAAACAATACTTGGGTGCACAGGGTGACTGGGTGAGGAGTCAGCTTAGTCCTGGCAGGCTGGTGGAATTATACACTGATGAAAGTGTGGCTTTCCTGGCAGCCCTGGATGCCATTCAGCCGCTTCCCCAGAGAAGATCTTTTTCTGCGATAATAATCTTGATCAGAGCAAAAAACCCAAAAAACCCAAAACAAAACTTCTATTCTTCATTGTTGTTTAGTAATGTGAGAACTACACCATCTCATGTGAAGAACATTGCATTGGCCGATGTACTAAATGAAGATATTTTAGCTCTGTAACATGTTTCCTGCAGCTGGAATGTATTGCTAAATAACTTGTGTGCATGTTGCAGCTAAGTTAGAGAGTAGCCGTGAAAATTACACTTATTCTCCACTTAAACTAAAAAATAATTTCATTTTCAACAAATGTGGACCTACAATCTACTGTTTGGGTTCTGACCCTGGCTGAGAAGTCCTGAAGGATTCTTGCAGTTTGTGCAATCCACATGCCTTTTCTCACCGCAGGTTACTGGTAGAATTATATACCAGCTGCACCTTTGACTGCACCGACTTAAAGGGCAAGGACGGGATTATGAGTGCGCCCCATGAACAGTGTTATGAAGGAGATCGGCTGGTTCACGGGGGGGTTGGAGGCTGGGTCTGAAAAACATAAACCGAGGAGCACTTTCTCGCTGATTACTCACTGATGTTTTCCTGCCTTGTGGGATACTTCTATTTCTGACAGTTGCTCCAGCAGTGGGTGTGTTCAGCAGCATGTCCGGCGCCACTCATCATGTTGGCCGTGGCTGTGGCTGGGAGGAACAGCTGTCTGTGTTAACGAGGCCATAGCCACGCAGACCAGTGAGGCGGTGGTGCTCGAGCACACCAGAGCACCACTTGGGCTTCAGAAGGCCCCGGGATACGTAAACAACGACTTAATGAGAATGCGTGCCATTACTGTAATTAACACAGCTCACGTCAAGCACTGTCAGCTTTCAAGAGTTTCAGGAAGGTCTTGCATTACATTAAAACGGCTGGCATGCAATGACTAGAGGCCCTTACTGCAACGTTCACAACCCATCCTGTACAGGATATAAACACTCAGTAAAACGGTGCATAAAAAGATTATGGTCCACCGTCTGTGATTTAAAGTCTGTTTTATGAACTATAATAACTTATAATTCTATATTTATATTTTGTTTCTCCTTCTGCAAAAATTGGAAGTTTTATTGAAGTTCAACGTTATTTCAGTTCCTCATCAAATGATGGAAGATGAATGAATGTTAATATGCTGACCCTTTCATCCACCATAAAGACACATTTCACAGGTTGTAGTTTGCATCTGCTAATTCAGAGAATTTTGAATCAGCAGAACAACACAAAGTGTCAGTGGACCAGTATCACCAGTGACAGCCCTGATTCCACTCTGCTTTTGCTGCACCTCACCTCTGTATTGCTTAGCCTCTTTCTCAGCTGAATAACCTTGTCTTGACTGAGGGCCAGACTTCATGATATCATCTTGATACCTCAGATAGCTGTTGTTGGGGTTTTTTGGGTGGTGGTTGGTTCAGTTTAGCGTTACTTCTAAGATACATTAGTTAACTTAAAGGTTGTAACTTTAGTCTAAAAAACAAATAAAGATCCCAATAGGCCTGATTTCCCTCTTTTGCATTAATCTTCATGTATTGCCTTTCAGTTTCACTCGCTGTAAGACGTGACAGGTTTAGTTCAGGTGACATTAATTTCATTATTCATTTCAATAATAATTAGTGTTCAAGAAATCCACTGAATTTAAAAAGATGAGTGCCATTTTTTCCTTTTTTTTCAAAGTGTGTGATGAATTGTGATTTCAAATATTAATTAAATTTTTATTTTTGCCATGAGAAGGGCTCAAATACAACTAACTGTATCTAAATGGGTCTACATACTACAGTACCCATAAGCTGGGTGCTGTTGCTATGGAGAAGAAACCAGCTGGAGGCATGAGTTGTAACAGTAGTGATGTCAAAAGGTTTTGTCACTGCAGCTAGCAACACTGTAGCAGCTGAATTTATTTAACCTGATGGGATTTAAAAATTTTGCATACTCAGACTTTTGCATTTGACATTTTTTAACAAACACTACATATTTTAACATCGCTACATAAGTTTCCAAAATGCATAAATACTTCAGATGTTTCTTCACAAACATGTTCATTAAGTTGTTTGATTTAAATTTTTTTGGAGAGTCAGATACAGATACTGCTTTTGAGCCATCGATTATGACCTCTGTCGCACTTATTTGTGCAAACCTCGGTTTATCTGGGATGACAAATATAAAACACAATAATGATGGCGGCTAGATGTGGAAATTAAAAACATACAGTATCTGTTTGTACGGTCTAATCGTCAGCGACTGTCTGTGTGCAGTCATTTGAACTAACTCTGGATGCGGCACAGTTGCTCGAAATGGTTTTTGCAGGGAAGCGGCATTATTAACAGTTAATCACAGAGTGAAGTTGTCAGCGGGGGTGGCTGCAGTTTTCATAATGGCCTAATTTCTAGCAATCGCAGACTAATTATCTGCATTTGCAATTGTTGTGATTTTCCTTTGTGACTATGCGGCAACTTTTAATGTAGATTTTATAGTCCAGGGATGAGTTGTTGGATTACGTCTCAGGAAAGCTCCATAGGGCATAACTGCCCCATAAAGCTGTGACATAATTGCAGGATAATTAAGAAGGTAAATTCTTAATAGGTGCCCGTTTCATAACGTGTTATAATGCACTTTGTATCATCAGGAATTTTGTAGTCGGATGAATACAACCGAACATATAGTGTTTTTAATAAAAGATCCAGATAAGTTGACTGAAAAACAATAAAAAAAACAATAAAAATCCACATTAAAACAGCAACATACAGTAGTTGGTGCATGTTTTCTATATCTGAACAGACTTGCAAGAGCTCATTAGTGTGTTTCTTAATATATTCAACATTATGGGCCCTGTTACCTTGCGAATGCATAATTTAAATGTGGTATTAAGTTATATTGGTCTGACTCTGTTTTGAATTACTTTCTGGTTTTAATTTCAGTTTTGTTGTGCTCTAATTAATCTGATTAAACTCTGTCAGTGGGTGTATGTTAATAGTTATGTCACAGGCTTGTGTATGCTAATAAGTTTTATGTGTCCACTATAATGGTGATCTAATGACAGTTTGTAATACTTTTCTGTGGGTAAACAAATCAACTGTCAGCTCTTTTTAAAGTACACTTCCATGATAAACTGTGCCTGTCTGACGGTGCAAGACAAGGGCAGAGAGGGTAAAGAGAAAGGAGAGGCAGGAGTAAATTATATCATAAATGAAAAGTGAGCAGCAATTACAGTAATTTGAAGTCAAAAGCAGGAAGCTTATTGTATTTAGAGGCAGGGAGGAATCATCTTTATGAATCTCTATAATGCTTTCAGGTTACTGTATAGACAGAAGGTTGTTGGGGTCAACAGTTTTGACGGTGTTCCCCTGAAGGCCCTATTTTCTGTCAGAAAAGCAGATTATGTTGTGGAGGGTTTATACATTAACTGAATGAACTGTGACAGCCAGCAAATGTGTCTAAATCTGTGGTTATTTGTAGAGACTCTGAAGAATCCCTCTCCTTGTTTCACATGACTTTTTCCATTTAAAGAATCTCAGAAACACTTATCAGACTCAAAACATGTACCTCAGATTAAAAATGCAGCAAATCAGGTGTCATGACTTGTCTTTTATCCTGTCTGCCTCAGCTCACCCCAACTAGTTGTGGGAGGTGGCTGCCCCTCCCTGACACTGGTTCTGCTGGTGGTTTTTCCTTCCCTCTGTCTCTAAGTGATTGGACGTCTAAGTGTTGGGGTTTTCTCTGTATTGTAGGGTCTGCGAATGCTGGTGTCATTTGGTGATCTATAAATAAAATTGAATTGAAATATTTTTACCATAATTTACTGCAGATACTTTCCCTTCTTTACTGGACTCTCTGAAATTGCCACTGACAAAGCATTTATTTGGCGTCAGTTTGATGAAGGTTATTGCTATTGAATTTGCATGATACAGTTGTCACAGACACACAATCCGAGAGGCTTTAAAAGAGAGAATCAGAAATAGAAATGTGGTAAGTGTTTAGCCATCCATTATAACACGATTTAATTACTGAAATGGTTGTGCTTACATATGTGTTCATACTCCTACGCATATTTCCAAGGTCGAGAATGAAACTTTCAACTTAATTTAATGAATTTTGAACCTAATTATAAAAAGTCTGAAAAACTGTAAAGAATTTGAAGATGTGACTAAACAGTTAAGACAGTATAATACATTTATTTGAAATTAGTTTTCACCAGTTAGATCTGACTCACAAGAAAAAGGTGCCCAAATATCTTAAATGCATTTGTATTAATACTTATTTTATTTATTACATGCTTCATAAAAATGTGCAAAACAACCTCATCTTGTTTTTTTGAGTGACTTGAAGATCTTGACTGTATTTATATTATACAATAAATAGGACTAAGGACTTGATGATATTTGCTTTTAAAATAACTTAAGAACATACGTACTTGTTTACCTGTTTCCCTCTATTTCAGTATGGTAGATATAACACTTATTATGACTCTCTATATATAGTGTCATCACAAAGTCAGTTAAGCTTCAGGGATATCAATCTGTCTAGTTAGGAAGCATTAACCATTGTGAATCTTTTACCTAGTTTGGTACAAATTAAAGTTGGATTGGAGAGGAAACAACCAGACAATCCCCAAAGAGGGTTTAGTAGATGGTGGCACAGACCATTGCTCTCTCCTTATCTCTCCTGACTGATTTTTCTATAGTATTTCTGCATGAGATGGTACCTGCTGCCCATTCAGAGTGCAGAGGTAGTCCAGTTCCTCCAGGATAGCACGTCCATGCATGCTGTTACAAAGTATGCTGTGTCTCTCAGAGTGCAGATAAATAACGCCAGCTCACTGACTGTTTTGAACCCCCTTAAATCCAGAAGCTCTCTCCATCGTATAAATACTTACCTCAGTCTTGTTTGTCCTCTCTTCTGTCACCCCCAAGAGAGGGGGGAGCTCGAGATTGACAGATGGATTGGTACAGTATCCATGTCGATCTGGACGTTGTATCTATCTGTTGTGGTTAAAAAGGAAGCTTGCAGATAAAAATGGCCTAAATTAGCTTCCTTTGAGATGGGTGACGAGCTCAGTCATTCAGTAGACTTACTGCTTCTCCACATCAAAAGGAACCAACTAAGGTTGTTCAGGCATTTGACTAGGATGCCTTCAGACAGCACCTATGTGAGGTGTTTCAGGCATGTCCTACTGCGAGGAGGCCCTGAGGCAGACCCAGGAATCATTTTGGTTGGCTTCAGAATCACTTGGTGATCTGCTGAATGAGCTGGAAGAGGTGGCAAGAGTGAGGGATGTCTGGACTTTTCTGCTGTCCCCGCAGCAGTAGAGGATGGATAGGTGGATGTGTTTAGCAAAAATGCTAAAATCTTAATTCCTCTTTAATGCCCATTAATATATGGTTGGTTCCAGCATGGCTGGCAGGATCATGTTTTCTGTTGGCTCAACTGAAGATGTGCTCTATGAACCTGAAATTGTCGAAGCCTATAAAACATCTGGTATTTGAAGGAAGAAGTCTGGAAATGTTTTAGATCGTGTGCCCTATTGAGCAGTTTTTCATCCAATGAGTGAGGCACCACCTTGTAATGTGGTATCATGTTCTCATTATCAGTTCATGGGAGAACCACAGAGCAAACATACAGACTTGGAAATGTACACATTATGTACCTTTAAAAGGGTCAGCAAAAACCTGTAAAACTCACTGGCACCGTTTGGCAGGGGAAAAAGCAATGAATAGGGCACTATGTGAGTATCAGTAATCCATGACTCTGCAGCATTCACTATCTTGCTTGTATATCCCAGTGTTGTTTTAATTAGTGTTTAATTATTGAGGCTTTCACAGCTAGTGTTTGCTTTAGGTTCTGAGCTGTGATTGAGCCACAGAGGGAGGCGGCCTCGATTTAGCAAGTTTTGGTCAGTAAGCGTTTGCTTAAATTTGCACTTATCTTGTTGCCTGCACATTTGTTTAAAAAAATGCTACATCAGATATAATCATCTTTTAGCTCAGGGTTCAGATGCAGAAATGACCAGTGTTTCACTTCTTTTTTTTTAAAGTTGTGTTTGTTAACCAAGACTTGACTTGGTGAAAAATGTGTAGCTTCTGCCACAGTAGACTCGCTTGTACTGTTTACAGCACCTTTTCCTTCATGCTCCATCTCTCGTTTGCTTTATCTCTGCCTCTCTCTCCTCTAACCCTAACCCCCCCCCCCCCAACATTCTTTCCTTCGGAGAAAAGAAGGCTACGCATTAATGAGTCAATGCAGAGCTGTATTATGTTTAATTAGGTAGTTTATATAATGAGGTGTTCATTTCTAATGGAGGGACATGCTGTGAGCAGCACATCTGCAAGAATAACTCAGGCAATCAGCGGCATGAGGACCCATGGAACTGCAAATGAGACTTACTCAGAAATGAATTATGTCTCAGTGCCTTTCCCAAAGCCCATTAATTAAATCCACTGGCATCAAGGTCTTTTTCTTAATTTCATGTACCATTAGCATAATAAACACAATTTGAGTTAGCACAATGTGATCAGTTTAATGGATGCTATTTATTTTGCTTTATTATTTAAAGCTCTAGTAATGGGGGAAGAAACATAAATATATCTCAATGGCTCCCTCTATTAAAAAAAAAAAAGAAAGGAAGGAAAAAACTCCCATCAGGGCCTGGCGTCGACACAGATGCTCGTTTCAGTGGCCCCCATACATTTGGAGAGCTGCTCCTGCCCTTCTGAGTGTGCAGAGTGGAAAGGTGGTGCATGGCTATAATTTTCGAGCAGTAGACTGCGGTTCGGTTTCACATTTATTAAAAATTGGCCTGTGGTCTTGCATGTCACAATCTCCTTCCTCATAATGTTTAGCGTTCTGAGCTGTTCCAGCATTTCGGGGTATTTTTTCTCTGTTAAGTGAGTGGTGAATTAGGATTTGGAGGCATTTATACACTCGGGACATTTGAGGTGCAAGTGCAATCCGAAGCGGCAGGAATCCGTGCACCTTCATTAAAACAATACAAGGACTTAATGTATGGTAGCGAATTTGTTCTGACCTTAAAGCGAAACCCTAGAGGTGAGATATGATTAGCGTTATTGTTGAGGACAGGTACATCATTATCTCAATGTACCTCGACCATTGCCAAGTTCCACAGCCGTGCTCCATCCTCTGACTCGGGCACTGGCACAAGACATAATCTCTCCTCAGGAGCAGAAATGCACTTAATCATCTACTCAAGTTTCAGGGACTGCCCCCGAGTGCTCCCTGTCTAGTAGAACTACCACGAGTGCTCGGCAGAAATCTGCAGCAGTGTTTTTAAGTTCCCAAATTAATTGCCTAATGGATTAGGAGGTATGAAGTGTCCTACTTTACCAAGATGGAGCAATAATTTAAATTGTGCCAGGTAAGGACAAGGAGAACTGTTTTTTTTTTTCCCTTCTTTTGGATAGAATACATCTTTTATTGCCCCAAATTCTGTGAAGCCTCCTCCCCCACCCTCATTGGCATTCAGGAGTTCATTAGACAGTCTAGTGCCTTGAAAAGAGAATTACAACCAGTAGCTTCTTGTTACTTTTGTTACACACAAAACTACTCAGGCAGTCTGACATTGGCTCGTACGCCCTGTACGCTAAAGAATGGTGTCACACACACACCAGATACAGCGAGGCTGCGTGTTACCAAGACAACTTAGCGTGTAAAGATGCAAAGAAAGGCTGGTATTTTAAAAGGAAAGGAAAGACTTTAAAATAGACGCTCATTTTGGACAATCAAAGTGACCAAAAGTCAGCCTGTTACTGTGGCATACCTCATCGTAATGGGCATTAAAGTGGAGTGATTGAAGGGGAATGGCTCCATGTGTCAAGTGTTGAGTGAAAAACACATGACACCAAAACCCATTAGTGTCCTCCAGAGAGACAATGCCCAGAACGCTCCCTCCTTCTCCTCCTCTCCTCCTCCTCCTCTCTTCAGACTCAGGGTGCTGTTTCTGACAAAAGACACTCTTTCTGCTGCAGATAAAAGGCCCCACGATTAGCCCAGGGGTTGAACTGTGCTCCATTCCAGTCTCACTTTCTCTCTTTCTTTCTTTTTTTAAGTAAAATGAGAACTTGAAATTATGTCAAAGTCTGGTGTAATGAAAGTGAGTGTTTTTCTATAATAGATCTCAGGAAATCATCCAATTATCTTTTTTGCTGAAAGAAAATTTTTATTGGAAATGCTGATGCTCCGAGATGGTTATTCTTGATGTTTATTACATGAATTTAGATAGGCACTTCTTTTAACAAAAAGTTCCACTTGGATTATCATACTGCTTATGGTGATCATTTGTCTGTCAGTCTATCAGACTGTGTGTGGTTGTGTTAATTTTGTCTGGGGAAACTATGTCAAAAATATTCCTTGCCAGCCTTTTTTCCACAGTGACAACAAGCTATACTGAAACACGATTTGGGGTTTAGATTGTGACAGTTGGAGGAGATGAAAAAATGTATGTGTTTGTTTTTAACAGAGCTTAAATCTTAAAATTTCTTGTTAAATAATGCAAATTAAAAAGCACTAAATATTGAGCCACCCGTGTGAATATGCATTGGTTTCATGACTCTGTGGTGCTAACACTGTTAGCCTCACAACAAGAGGAAGGTCCTGAATTGAATCAACCAACTGGCTGAAGCCCTTCAGTGTGGAGTTTGTTTTCCCCAAAGACATTAATGATTCAGGTTTATTATGTTGTTATATATTCTAGATTGACCGTAGGTGTGAATTAGAGCATGAATGGTTGCCTGCATCTCAGTGTTAGAACTGCGATAGACTGGCAACCTGTCCACGATGTGCTAACAGCTGGGATAGGCTCCAGGAACCCCACCGCCCTGTATTGAATAAGTGAACGAAGATGGATGAGGATGGATTTATTTTTAATTAAATATATTTATTAAATTAGTATATTTACTAAATATACCTCCTCCACAGCTAAGGCCCAACTAATTGTGAGGAGGTCAGACGGGAACTTTTTCCAAATTTGGTTGGCCAGCTTCAGTTTTCTGTGAGCTCTTGTGTAACAATAATTATTCCAAATTATTCTGGCAGGAATTGAAATTTGATGAAAAGTGGTAATTAAGTGGTAATTTTAATTCATTACAAATCAGGTTCAAGCCCATTAAAAGAACTTTTGTTTATGGCAGCTGCACCATTTAACAAAAAGTCCAAATTGTGTTGCTATAACACAGGCTGTTGTGGGTAAAGACATATGTTTGCAGTGCTTGTGGTTATGTCAAGCCATAAAAACTTACACATTTCTTTTCTTTTTTTGTTTACAGTTTTAATTCCTTTAAAAATTACTGCTCAGCCTTTGACATGTGTTTAACACATTCGGCATTATTACTGGAAGCAACATGATCAAATTATGTATATAAAATATGTATTTAAGACACTCTTCTGAATATAGTTTAATTAACACCATTTAAATTTTAGATTAAAGCTAGCATTGTGATTGAATCTGTGTTTTCATCTGAAAACGCTTGAAGTTAAAACGGCTCTATTAGCAAATGCAAAGAAATAAACTTGGTGATGAAATCAGTCTCAGTAAAAGCAGAGGTCCTGGTTTTGTTGACTCACTCTTCTCGGTTTGGCTGTAGCGCTCTTTGACACCCTTTGTTAAGAGTGTTTGACACAAGGAGGGACGTATTAGGATCAATAGTGGGGTTGTGTGCTTATATTACCCTGAGAGTCCTGCTGGTCATTGAGTGGCGCCATGAGCTCATAGCTAATGACTGAAGATCGATGGCCAGAAACTTGACTGTGGTTTGTTTCAGTGTTATGTTTACCATACAGTGGCTGATGGCTGCACCACTGACACTCCTCACCCAAGGGAGAAAAAAGCAGGCTCTGGAAATGTATTTGCTGATAATGGTTTAGTTGCTCATTAGATTTTTCTGCCACATGACAAATCCCTGATTGCATCAGCTATACGGAAATCAAAGAAAATTCCAAAGTGTATACATATACATATATACACATAAATTGTGCATAGGTCCAAAGAGTCTGTGTTATATCTACTACTGCTCATCCACCCATTGTTCATTTTTTTTGTGATTTAATTCAAATAGATAAACTTCCATATATTCTATATCCTGGGATGTTTAATAATTAAGTTGGGTTTTTTTTTTGTGGGGGGGGGGGGGGGGGGGGGTGATTATGGCTTATAGGTCATAAAATTAGAAATCCAGGATGAAATGTATGTTCCTTTTATGTTATCAGTGCTCTGTTGGTCCTTTGTCATGAATTACTGCATAAATGCACTGTCACATGAAGACAATCAGCTGGTGGCACTGGTTGCTTTGAAGGAGCCTCCAGCTTGTTTGTATTTTTGGGTGTCCCTCAAATTTCCTCCAGCAAAATTGAGCTGAACCCGTATAAGGAGGGAGCTAATTCAACAGTGTCTAACAAAGCATAGTGCTTTGCAAAATACGCAGGGAAACTGCTCCTGCTAAAGGTAAAAGCTTCAAACCACCTTGATTGGTGTGTTTTTGCCTCAACACTTGATCATCCAGGCTTCAAAGAATGACATGCTGACAGCTGGTGATGTGTAACCCAAATGCAATCAAAGGACTCTTGCTATTTGGTCTGAGTGTGAAGCTGCACTCACATCTGTTACTGACTTATGATTGAGAAGGCTTTAGCCATAGTTTTGTCCTTCAGAGGTCAAGACAGAAAGATGTTTTTCCACAGATTTCCATAAGACGGGAACTCTTTTTTTTTTTTTTAAACCACAGTTATCACCTTCTGGTGGCATTCAGGCACTTCTGTGCTGGCTTCATTTTCCCGACCCAAAAACTACGTCCAATTATGGCTGAATCTCAACAGCGCTCAGCTCCATCAAAGGCCACAGAGCTGTCGCATGTCCTTGTGTGACTTGTTCTGTGGTTGTACAATCTGTTTACATATCTGGAATATTCCGTATTTTATTTTGGGGGAAAGAGGGTGAGCTTCAGAGAAAATTGTCTAAGAAATCTAATCCCAGTAACGTTTGTGCAATTTTTAACGGAGTGAATAAAAAAACTTTAAAAAATGATGTCAGTGCAGATTTTAACAAAATGTACTGTAGCTTGTTTTTAATTGCTCTCTTACAGTCAATGATGCCTGTCTCTAAAGAGAGATTGAAAATGACTCTCTGTGCCACCATCAGCCGCTGTGGTTTCAGGCTCAGAGCCCACATTCAGAAACAGGCTCATCTAGTCCATTTTTTCAAATATAGACTTATTATTACCTTCCCACAATAAATTGCTCTAGAGGGCTGGGGAAATGCTGCTCTCCGTTTCTGTAACAGTGGCATCTCAGATATCATTAGGGAAGTACTATGCAAGGGGACAGCAGATCAATGGATTCCGCCACAAGAAGCATTAGTACACTCTGTGTATGATCAGTTTACTGAACAACAACACCGCCTGCCTCTGCAGCTCTTACTGGAAACAATTGATGCATTGTTGCAGTGAAATTAATCCCCTGAATTCATAAGCCCAATCAGATATTCAATTGGCACTACCCAAAATAATTGTGTGGATGCCTACAAATGAGAAGCATATTCAGCAGCAAGGCAGAGGCAAGACTCTGGCAAGTCTGCTCATTTAATATCACATGAGGATTTTTACATCTTTACATGTGACTCGAATTTGATTTAATCTTACACTCATTTTTGTTTTATTTGTTACAATCAAGAGACACACACTGATAATTCCAACACTATAAAGTGTTACTTTTAAAAATAGTTTTGGATGTAAGATCATGACTGTGTCAATATCATGATGTTTTCTTGAACAAATATTGAATTCTTTACAATCCAAACATGATCAATATGTTGGTCGTCACCCATCTACAGATAGACATGCAACTGAAATTCAGACCTAATATGAGCCAGTAAGTGTATACTCCTTACTTAAATGTCTTTAAAGACAACTTTGATTTAGATGTAGATTACTTTGTCTTGAATTTGAAAGTAACCGCACAGAAATGTGGATGTTTTAGGGTCTTGCACTTGAACTATTGTCCAAAAGTTTGGAACCTTTCTGATTGGATGCTTTATAAAATGGATGTCAGCATTGATGATGTGTTGGTGAATTTGATCATTTAAATTCTTAGCTTTAATTTCTTTAGATAACTTTTAACATTTGCATGTAACTAATAGTCGTAATCACTGTGATGCAATATTTAAAATGAAATATTGGTCTTGTTATTGTCTAATATTCAAAGTCTCAAAAAGAGATCAAACTCATGTATATCAAATATTTTATTAATAATTTGCTTTTTTTTAAAAAGAACTTACATTTTAGCACACAAATGAATCTTGACACTACTGACTTCTGATAGTTTTATCTGTGAAAAAACTCTGTTATAAAATGTATGTTTTGTTTTTAGACATTTTTGTCAAATTTTTAATCCTGTCATCCTAACTTTTAAAAGTTCTGTCACAGCTACCCCAGTCAGTTTCTCGACCTGCAGGCCGACCACGTTGTCATTCCGCTGCTCTCCAGCTGGATGTCCTCCAGTAACACCATTGTATTCTGCAGCTGGTAATGCTAGGTCTTGTTCAGATCTGGATATCCGTTTCCAGCTGAAGAGCCACTCAGGTGGAGAACTGGTTCATGTGCCGCTATGCCGAGGCTGCAGAGCAGAACCAGGGCTACTATTAGAAGTTAATGTTCAAACTGTTGGATTGGAGTCCATCCACAAGATCAGGAAGGCATTAGAGAAGCAGCTGACTGTTGAGACATTTATTGTTTCACAGCATATCTAAAACTATTGAATTTATTTAAGAAAGCCTGAGTGAAAAGCATCTTTTTACCCTTGGCCCATGACTGCCACAAATGTGGGTGCACTAGCACAGCTGCTCTTTTTATCATAGCACCTGTGCTAAATGCACAGTTGTGAAAAATATAAATTATAAATCCAATGAGCTCACAAGTCCTGTAATGTGGGTCACCCAGGCAATAGTGTTGTTTTGGGTTTTTTTACTCGCATGCCCTCAAACTTGGAAGTCACATCTTCTGTTGGGGACAATAAATATTGTAGAGAGGCTGTGTCAGTTAAGTGACATGGTCACAATGAGAGAAGCTTGCAGTCTGAATTAAAGATGTACTCTGTACAAATGCTGTGGCTGCATTAGATTAGCCACAACCTGTAATCTGTCACTTAGCTGCAGCATGCCTTGCTGTTTGAACTGATGTAAACTGCTGCTGTCTGGGCACAGAGCTGGGGAGTGTAATGGGGATTCATTGATCCACTGGTCTTTAGCTGATTGAGTTAGATAATTAAAAAGCCTCTTGTATCAGTTCCATTAAGGATTGTTTGTGTTGCTTTTTTCTTTGTGCTCTTGTTCTTGAACAGCAGAACTTAGACGTCCAGAGAGCTGCTGGAAAACAAACTGTCTTTTTTGGCCCGTTATTTGATGCATTATTTAGCCAGTTTGATAATGAGTTGACTGATTTTGGGAGCTAGTTGAAACACAAACCTACTGGCAGTTCTAACCCAGATTACATGGAGATATTTTTATGATTTGATATCTCCATGCACCAAGTGAAAAAATGAAAAATTGGCCATATGAATCAGAATAGTAACCAGCCAGTATGATATGCTGGGATCACGCGTATCCCTCCAAATAGGATCTGGAGTGAGTGTGGTGTCCTGAAGCGTGCAGGCTGAGGTCTGCTTTGTACCTCCTCCAACAGGCCAACTGTCCTCTGCTGTCACTGGAAGCCGCGCCAGGCCTCCTCAGCAATGGCTATGATGTCTGCGGCAATGCTGAAAATAGCCATGCTGAGCTCATTAGCAGATTAGGTGTTGCAATGAATCTGTGTGGTTAGAGCTCCACGGCCTGATATTGTTCCTCCAGGACGGCAGTTACAGCTGATTGACGTGTTGGCACATCGGGACAGAGGGGTGGAGCCCAGATTGTCCCTGTGGAGGATCGCTGAGTGAAGGGCAAAAAAGAAATCTTAGTTATATCACATACGGTATGTTAATAAACAGTAATCATGTGGCTAGCAGGAAAAGGGAATACCTGTAGCTATGATAAAAGCAATTTTACCAATCATCAACAGAAGTAAGAACTGTCCCTCTCAGAATCCAGCTTCATGTTTGGACAGTAAACTTATATGTAACTTTATAATATATTTAATCAAGGCATGCAACATTTTACCTTCATAATATAAAGGTTTTCAGAGCTCCAAGCCCTTGAGGTACACAGGATTTAGTGGAAATGTGACACTTATCCATTAGTTTATCCCTTAGCTTGCTGTATTTTATTTCAGCATTTCCAAATGGCCATCTCAGATTACAGAAGATGGGCACATTTTCAGCGCTGAAAAACATGTCGGAGGTCTGTTTTAAAAACTGCAGCCAAATCATTTTTATCACATTACAAGTCTGTCTTAGTTCGAGTGTCATAGTTTGAAGGTAAAATTTTGATTAAATAAACTAAATTTGATGTAGAAAAAAATCAGATGAGTCTGCAGGGGTCAGGTGAGAACTTTAGAGCTGTCACACTGATGCTGGACTGTGGATGCCATCAGATTCATATGGAGATTGGTGGGATCTGTTGCTTTGCCTTATCTTCACATTTACCTGTAAGTAGTTTTTTGTATATTGTAGCCTACTTACAGTGTAACACCAGCTTGGCAGATTTACTTAATTACAGTTATTTCAGCCATTTTTCCCTTTTATATCAAAGATACTGTGAGACATCCCAAGATGGCTGCAAATTAAATAAGCATGCCTCTTTAAAAAAAAAGAAAAAAGAAAAAAAAAAGATCTAGTGTGCGATTCCAAGTGACACTTCACACCACTCTGTTTGAAAGAGAATCACTGTGGGTTGCCAGTCACTGACTGCCCCCTTGTCTTTTGAATTATACAGCTTGGTCTGTGCTGTGTTGGTTAATATGCACATTTCAAAATGAATATTTAACTTGATCTCACTACATCAGCTGGATGTGGCAAGAGAATATTTGATTCTTTGCAGAATGCAACAAACTGCCAAGTGTCATAGGGGTCTGTGATCATGTTCTTTTTTTAATCAAATGGGCCAAATCAGAAAATTTGAGTGTGTCTTTGCCCCTTTTGACAGATGTGAAGTTTGTATGATATGCATGATTTAAAACTGGGGAATGGGAGAAGGAGGAGAGGGGCGACTGCATATGTGAGGAGGGTACAAATGTAAAGATATTTAGCAATGATATTTTGAGTTACTGTATATGAGGATTTTAGAATTGTTTCCTTAAAATAATACCAATCTCTTCTCACCTTGCAGTAAATGACAGGTTATTCTGCTAATGACCTTCATGAAAAGGGCTAAAAAGCCTCTAATACTACAACATTCATCCAGGCCCACCTTTGCTCTACTAACCATAAGTTTCTGCTTTTGAGTCTAGGAGGAGCTTGGCTGTCACTGACTCGTCGTCTCACATGTTCAAATAGTTGAGAAGACAAAAGATTTTTCCAAAAAGTTCAGAATTCATGTCCAGATATCTGATGCAGTCCACAAATAAAAACTATTGCCAAAAATAAATATAAGATCTAAAGAACAAAGGAAGTATCAACAAAGGAAGAAAAAAAACACCAATTCAGGGAACTGAGGATAGAAATGTCACTGATACCCCCAAAAAGAAGTCTTTGCCAAGACATGGGCCAATACCTCTGTCCTCTCCATTTACTGCCTCCTCATCCTCAGCCCCTTAAACAGTATCATCTCAGTAGCAGAGATCAAATGAAATGGGCTTTTAGGAGTCTTGGTTCACAAAAAAGAAAATAGGCCTCATAAGATTCAAACCAGGTCACTAAAGGAGAATGCAGAAGATCCAGCCCATGCCATTGTATCACACAGTTCTTATTAAATGACGGATGACTATGGATCTGAAACAGTAGAGGTTTCATGTTGGCTTTAGTAAATGAGGCCAGTCTAAGACAGTAAAAATACTCTTTAATAAACCCAGCTGCAAGTAAAATTAAGCCTGAATCAGGTTAATGATAAATGTAGGAAACCATTAGCTGCTTTCTCTGGTTAAAAAAAAAAAGTATAACAACTGAAAAACTTAAATAAATTCTGAAATTTAAATATCAAATACTCTTGATGAAGAAAAAGAAGATGATTTGAAACTTTTTGGGTGCTTTTAAGGTGAAGAGGCCAAAAGATGTCTACAAGCGCCAGAATAGGATTTGGTACCAGAAAGTGCTTGTTTTGAGACACCCATTAAATACCAGAAAAATGCAGAATTTTACATTTTCTGGCTGTCTTCTAACAGTTTGGTTTTAAAACAAAAGACTTTAAAGGACTCTTTTGGCATCTAATATTTGAATCGTTTTGAAAATGCCACCACTGTATTACTACGGCACAGATCTTTTCACAGCAGCCATTTTGACTTGTAGAAAGAAAAGGTGCAATGAATAACCTTAACAAAGCCTGAGTTCCATTAAGTGTACCATTAATCCCGCTTAGCATACACAATCAGGATCCTGGAAAGGACTGCAACCATTATTACTAGTATCAATTAGGGATGTCATCAGTTTGGTGACTTTTAATACCAAAATTCTAAACATGTGACAATATTTGCTTATTTTCAGTCCCTTTCAGTCTGTAACCAATTATTTATGCCTAACAAGTGTTGCGTTTCTCTAACATCCCTGATTGAAGCGGAGAAAACTCTACCAGAAACTAGACACAAACAGAGGCGTCCTACCTTACCAACACTACCTGATATTAGCAAAGAAAATATCCTATCAAGTCACCAGAGGTATCAAGTACTCTATCGAGTTTAAAATTCTAATATCATGACATCTCTAGTACCAGTTACACCTGTAGTTTTCCTCCTATTATAGGTCAAAACTCCCACTGTTGAAAATGTTTGTTGTCACTGGAATATAGAAGGGAACCTATGGTGAAAGCATGGATAGATGAGGATCAACCGTAAGACATCAGTGAGCAAGCTCAAGTTCTATGGATTGTTTAATTTGATGCCTCTTTTTTGTTTTTCTGTTCTAGCTGTTAGACATTTGGACTTTTCAGAAACCAGGTTGGTTTAATTTAACTCTAAGAACCTCAAAAAGTTTTTTTCAAACATGTTCCTCATCAGGTAATGTCTAAAACAGTTCAAGGCTGCAGTGCAGGTGTGAAATTCAGCAACTTACCATCCACCAGGAATTAGCTACAATTAGCTACAGCTTTTAATGATGGTAAAATGTCACAGTAGAAGTTGGTGTTATTTTTTCTTCTTCTTCTTCTATTTTTTTTTAAGGATTTGTATTTTTTTAATCGGTTAGTTGCAACTATGTTACCTTTGTTCACATTGTTTAACTCAGACTAACAATAAAAATCCAAAAACTAAACATAAAAAGATTCACAAAGACAAATTGCACTATTTTATTTGTGCTTTCTAGTTAGTAGATAATTAGTTTTTTTTTTTTTTGTCTTATTTGCTAATACAGATAAGAGATGAACATGATATTTAAATGGCCATTAAGCTATTTTTAAAAATAATAATAATAATAAATCCATTAATCGTTTTTTTGTCTAAAATATACATTTATGTCGTTTTTTTTCAGCACCTGATAAAATGTCATTAGCTCATACTGCCAGAAGGTGGCGGTAATGCAGGAACTCAATATGATCAGTTGGTGTTTTAAATGATAAATGAAACGAGGTCGGTTGCAAATTGCATTTAACATCAGGTTGGAGCTGGTGGCGGTCTCCATAGGTTCATCAGATATTTTTGATGTTTTATACTTGAAATGATGATCCCTAATACAGGCATGTCTGCTGTGTGTAACTACACTAGAAGTACTCTTACACAATATACTTTTTTATGCAATCCTTGACTGATTTAAGAAAAAATGCTAAATTGATTTCTTTAACTAAATTGATGGTCATATTGTTCAAATATATGTGTGGGGCACATAAATAGGCCCCCAACAGGTTTAGTGTTGGTTGTGTGAGGTGGCCAATGGCATGGCCTTATTCAGTACAAGGTAATATTTAATCACTTAGTGTCGGGAGGTGCTCCAAAAACCAAAGAGCTGTAAACCTTTAAATATTAATGTAAGTGAGCATGCAGAGCAAACATGATCGAAATTAACAGGAAACCAACAACCTGGCTAAGCAGTTGGCACAACATAGAAGATCTACCTTGTTAAACCAGGACTCGGCTGTCTATTTAGACCCACAGTCCAGTAGCCACTCTTTCAGCCCCACAGTTTTAAATGAAGGTCTCTTTTTTTTAACCATTTCATGTCTTTTGTTGCTCATCCCTATTTCATGTTGTAGCCTCAGGTGAAATTTAACTAGCTTATCAAAATTCTTTCCTGCTTTGATTAACTTTGCTGACTAGGGTGCATTTGATTCGCTAAGAGATTTCTATTAGTCTGGCTTTGACAGGTGGATTTGATCATGGATTCAGATTCAGTGTAATGGTGTCAAACTCCCTGCCCTAAAACTAACAGCTTTGCCTCTTTTGTAACCCTCCTCTGACCCATCATAGCAGGGTATCGATGCAGAGTTGCAGATTAAGGCTGACAATGTCACAACACATTTCTCTTTCAAAGGGCATTACTTGACCCCCTGTCGCCAAGGAGAGCAGAGGGGTTCCTTGGCCTTTAGTAAAAAAATAAACATTTCCTCTATCTCTCTATATCGCTTCACTTCTCATTTTACCTGCAAATGTAGGCATAAAGTGAAACACTACTGCCTCATAATAGTGTTCATTTCTGGCATGTTATTTGTGTATTTCCCTAATACAATTTATGTCATTGTACCAAAGTTTTTGGCTATTGTATGAAGGATTAATGGAATTAATGGAAAGTGTCAAAATTGCTGCATTCATAGTCTTAGATCTAAAAAATGGAAAAGCTAGCTGTATGTGCAGGGTTACAGTTTTTTACTTTATTATATGATTCCAGTGTCTTAGGTCAAGGGTCAAGTCTGAGATGTCGTGTGTGTGTTTTAAATCTCTACATGCAGGTGCCATGAGGCTCAGGGTTTTGGTGTAAACATAGATTTTATTGGGGTTTAGGTAGGATGTCCTGCCCTGCATTGTCTTCTTTGGTCTTTTGCTCAGCATCCTGCAGCAGTATGAATTCTTCTGCACCAGAGGGCTGAACATGTCTCTGAAAATATGATTTGGTCAGGGTGGGGTTGACACAGTGTTCGTCCAGTGTAGCAAATTCTCCACCAGATTTGAGGTTTAAAGCGTTTTGTATTCTTTCTCCCCCTCACATATATTCTGCATTTACTGCCACAAACCATTATTGTGCCCATCATGCTCACGTCCAACTCCATACTTTTGTTCTTGGACTTTACTAGAGTAGCTTTACTTGATTCAAAGTTGAAAATAATTTTATCTAATGCTGACCTTTGGTGCAGCCCATCAGCTGATGCACCAAAAAGGCTAAAATTGCTGGACTCCATTCATCCATTCTTTTTTGGTTAATCAACTATACTTAAATATTTCTGGTTCACTTTTTAAATGGACTTTAAAAAATGTTTTTTAGTGTACTGTATGTAAATATTTCTGATGGCTTACTGAATGTTTTCTTAGTATGTTCAATACATCTGAAAACTTTTCTCTTTGTTAATTCCTTCGCTTGATTTATGTGCATTTAAACAATACATAATAGATGTTGTAATGGATGCGCAGAGACTGCATGCAAGTCTCACTACATGAAAACTTGACAAAATATTGTCAAATTGGAGTAAAATGGAGCTAAAGTGTTTCATTATGCGTTTGGTACATTATGATAAATATGCTCTCACTTTGCTCTGTTAAAAGCCCGGTCCTGATGTGCAGAATAGCTGTATTCTACTCTGTGCTAAGCTACATTTCTTCATTTGACTTTTATTGATGTAGATTTTGTGTGGCATCTACTCTATAACTACTTAAGTTTGAATGTGCCTCGGCCTCCCTTTTATCATTTGATAAATGTTTTTCCTCTGAGTGCACGTCGTGTCTCCTTACAAGAATTCCACAGCTTTTACCAAAAGCCATCGCACCGGGAAGTAATCTAATAATGAATACAACAACAGTTTACACACTGCCTGCCTTTGTACCCGTAATACAAACAATGGATCTGCGAGCATCCAGACCTCCTCTAATGGAGTACCAGAGCAAACACATTCATTTAATCACAGGCCTTTATTTCAAAGCAAACTGGCCAAGCAGCAGAGGATGAGAGGCTAATGACCCATGAGCAATAAGCAAGTGTTAGACTGAATGTAGTCTTGCTAAAAGAAAAAAAAAAGCTTTTACGGAATAGCCTATCAATATTTTAAAGCAAAGCCTCTATGGTATCCCCTCTAACTGGATTAGCAGTGTGATGTGTTCTGACAGTATGTTGTTAGTGATACTCCATTTGCTTTGTCTATCATCTGATTTTCCCTTGGTAATCCACAGAGCACCGTTATATTTCATAATTTGTTTTGCTATCAGGGCTGATTTGTAAATGTGCAAATTCTAATTAGCCATAGCTACTGTTTCTAATTTATTAAATATTAAATGATTCCTGTAGTGGAGTCTTTTCTTCACATCCCCCCAGATGAAAGTTTGCGGTATGCAAATTCAATAGCCTTTTAGATGTCAGCAGTTTTTTTTTTAAATGTCCCATTTTGCGACTGAAGCCATTTTCCCCTTGTAGTTTGTTTGTCTGTCCACCGCTCCTCTTTAACTTCATATTTATTCATCTCTGATCTCCAGTTCTCGTTGGCTTTTCAATATAAGTTACATACTCTGTCAGGCTCCGGCACCACTGCTTTGTTTAACGTCATTACTCTTAACAGTCTGCTTTGGTCACCTACATAAAAGGGGGCTTTGCATACTCTCTGAAGTTAACTTTGTTCTTTATTATTGCATGGTGTTTTGGAACTTTGAAACCCTGATTTATTTATTTTTTTAAAATAACAATTGATCCAAAGTTAGACATTTTTAGACACATTTCTCGCAGTAGTTGAAATTGTTTGAGAGTGCTCTTAAATTGTATTGAAGATACAGAAATATGGGAATATCGTGGAAGCTGTAGCACCAAGCATTTTGTTTTTGGTCTCATTTAATATGTTCTTTTATGTATAATACCTGATAGATATAGATTTAAAAGAACATAACTATTTTATTTTATTTTTGTGATAACAATAAATTGTAAATTATGATATACTAGTACATGCCCATGCTACAGTCCTCAAACACAGCCATCTTGACCTTTATTTTGTAATTTCACAAGCTGGGCCCAAGTCCTCATTTTATGTTTGACATCGTTTTAGTAGGTAAAGGTGAATGCTTAGACATGAATTGAGCTGCGGTTTGGGGAAGGCCTCGAAGGGGACAGGCGGCAGCTCCCGGGCCTGGCAGATCCCCGTGTACTAAATAGAAGTGAAGAAGTTAAAGAATTGAAAAGGGGAGGGAGGGTGGGGCAGGTAAACGAGGATGAACAGCTTGTAGGACTGGGGGAACCTGTATAGATGAGAACCGGAAGGAGCGTGTTTGGAGGTGTGGTCCCGCTTCTGAAATTCCGATACTGAATCTCCAAGTAATATGGATACCGTCAACATTGCAATTTAAAAATATCAAAAGAAAAATGGGGCAGCATGGTGGCAAGGTGGTTAGCACTGTTGCCTCACAACAAGAATGCTGTGTTCAATTCCACAGGACCCTTCTGTGTGGAGTTTGCATGTTCTTCCCATGTTCGCCTGGGTACTCCAGCTTCCTTCCACAGTCCAAAGACATGCAGTTAGTGGGGATAGGCTAATCTGGAAACACTAAATTGCCCATAGGTGTGAATGTGAGTGCGATTGGTTGTCTGTGTCTATGTGTTAGCCATGCAACAGACTGGTGACCTGTACAGTATCTACCCTGCCTCTTGCCCTAAGACAACTGTTATCCTTGCACTGACACCAGATGGGAGTGATTTCTTTCAGTATAACAACGCTCACATACATAGGTCATGAGGGGTATCATATGTCATGGCCTCTGTGAGATTTTGCTCCATGTTCAGGACTGTGGCGCTCTATGCAACCATCATTAAAACATCAAATGAGTGAATATGTTTGGGAGGAATGATGTTCATCCAATTTTTAACAATAGTCTTTGCAAGTGACATTTTATGTGTCACATAAGAGCATAAATAAGTGGGGTGGTTTGTGTGCCCAGTAGGAAAAATGTTCTGCAGTTGTGTTTAACAGAAGTGTAATGCATTGTCATGTTGCTGTGTATAGCTAACTATATGTATATGTATATGTAGAATACATTATAGGGACAAGATTTCTAATAGGGGAAGCTTTTTCCAGTGACTACAATACTACAAACCTTCATGTTTCAGCGGGCTTTTGTTGTATGGAGGTAGACAGTGAGTGTGGGGAGCAAAGGAGTAATTGCATTTGCCAAAATGCACTCTTGCAACCATCATGTATTGTTTGATGAGCATTTTATTGGCTTTTAAGAATGGCTTGTGACCACCAGTGGCCAGCCGTTGGCTGTTGGCTAGCCTGGAAGCCCAGTAAAAATTGTTCACTGTCTCCAGATTGAGTTCAGTTCAATTGCATTTATATAGCGCCAATTCACAACAACAGTTATCTCAAGGAGCTTGATGTTAGAAGGGAAAGAGCCTACAATATTAGAAGGAGAATGCAATCCATCAGATGATTACTGTGAGCAGTATTTGGTGGAAAGGAAGAACAGTCTGGAGGGAAGAGAAGAGAAAAAAAGGACGTTATAGAGGCAGGAGGTACAAAACACAAACTATGGGAGAAGGAAGACAAAGGTTAATGATATGAGGTAGTGGCATTTGTAATGAATAGAGGAAAGTGGAGAAGGAATGCATAGTGAATAATGGGAAGTCCCCCAGCTGCCTGAGCCTATAGCAGGGTCACCTGATCCAGCTCTAGCTATAGGTTTGAAACCTAATCTTAAAAATCACATAGCTTTCTATCTCATGAACGCAAACTGGGACCTAGTTCCACAGAAGAGAGGCCCGATAGCTCAAGGCTCTGCCTCTCATTCTACTTTTAAAAATTGTAGGAACCACAAGTACGCTTGTGGTCCAAAAGCAAAGGTCTCTATTAGGATAATCGTATACTATCTGGTCTTGGGGTGTTTTAAGTCAACCAAAAGCCAAATTAGAGCCCAGGTCTACTAATGATGGGATGGACTGAGATTACCATGTAGAGCTAGTTAATATAACTACTATTACTTACTAAAGAAACAGTCAAGAAAATTAGGTTGAAAGTTCACTTTCTTATTTTTATTTATCCATCCATCCATTTTATGCACTATTTTATAATATATCAGTATATAATGACAATGTAGTTGTCTCTCTGTTGTATTCACTCCTCTTGCTTCTCCGCGGCACCTCTCCTGCTGTTCCCTCTCAGTTTTATGTGATTTGAAATGTTTTTGAATGCCACTTGTATTCGACTGCTAGACATTAATTGAACACCCACTTATCCCAAGTGAACTTCACACTAATTAAGTTTTAAGAAACACATCCATCAAGCTATTGAGGCAGTTAATTTACTATTGCGGTGGAAATCTGATGCATATATTTCACATCACACTGTGTGGAGTTCTTAGGCTGGAATGAAGGTTTCTAAAATATATAGTTACCGACTTGCACGTTGTGGATATAAAAGCAAGGTTAAAACATGTCGAAGAGATGCATTTTCAGAGAATTGTTGCCACACAATTTGACGCACTTGGAGTAAAATCTTTATAAGCATTCATTTCAATTTCCTCTTGTGTTGTTGGGGGGTTTTTTTCTCATTTTTTCCCCTGCCAAATACCACAGCATGGACTTTAAATATAGACACAGCAGCTAGCAGCCAAGCCAAAATTTTACAAGTCATTACCACATTTTCTACCTTTCCTAACTATAGCCCCCCTTTATTTTAGCTCCTCGCTGTCTCTGTTCTGCCTTCTCCTTTGCATAATAAACCTCCACCCAATTTGTCATGAAATCCCTCATTTGCTGGATACTCAGAAAGGCAGATTATGCTTATTTTTCATTTGGACAGTGGGAGATGGAGCCAGGTGTTTGGCAGCAGCAGAGTGTTCAGGTGTAACTGTGCCGGTGACGGGACATGACGAACAGCCGCAGATGAAGGATGAGGCGTGGAGGATTTTTGGGAAGAGCGGCACCCCACGACCTGCTCCCTCAAGAATACCCCCACCGATGGAGAGGAGGTAAAACTTTCTTTTCAGTCACTTCTTGCTAGAATCAGCTCCTCTTTCTTAATTAGCCGGTTAGCGCCATATTGGAAATCCAGCTGTTAATCTGGGAGAACAGAGAGGTGATTCTGCTTTGCTCAACAAGATTAATTTATGCCTCCTCAGACGTCAGTGGTCTGATCCATAACAAGTCCATTAAATCAGTCGCCTCTGGTTATTGTCATATTAAAAGTGACCAGCAGTGGCATTAAAGCTTTTGTATTAGGGCTTTCAGGATTGTCACTCCTGTTATTAGCACTGAATCACAGAGCTTGATTACATACAATGCAGCTCTGAAGCCCAGTGAGTCAGTCCATCATAAATCAGAATTGCACATGGGTGGTTTAGTTAAAACTTGCTTTACCTGCAGCACCCTGTAGGAGTGCATTGAGACAAATGAACACCTCAAATCATATTCTTTCTAGAAATATATATTGTAGATCAAAGTAATATAACAATAACAACAGATGCAGGATTTTTCCTGCATTCAAACAATTTGGCACCCCAAAGACATTTTAGCATTCCACTGAAAGGAAAATCACCAGGATTGTGTAGAAACTCATGGTGCCCAATATGGGAACGTTGTAGTACGAGCTGGGAGTGTGCACAAAAATGGCTGTAATTCCTGAACAGTTAATGTGATGTTTTTGTTGCACTGTTTGAATTGAAGCTGAAAGTCTGCAATTCAAAGACATCTTGATTGCTTGATTTAAAAATTGTGTACCTGACAGTCTCTTAATAACTCATTCAGGCTAAAAAAAAAAAAAGGTGGTTGATGCACTCAAACAGTATGGTCCTGATAGCCTTGCAAAAAAGCCTTGATGAGCATTTTTGCCATTGCAATCTTAGTGAAACCAATCAGACAGTGAAACCACACACTCATTGGCTAACAACTTGCTAGTCACAAGTCTCTAGTCAGTGAACATGCTCTGAGCAGCCCTCCTGTCTGGCTCTTAGAATAACCAAAATTAAAAAATGGGTTTCATGTTTTATTCAGTTTAAGCCAAAATGAATGACCGAGCCCATAAATTCTGAGCCCAGGAAAGTGTTTACATGTCATTTTCCTAAAGACTTCTGTAGCATTGGAAATCTTTCTACAACCACAGTTATTGCCCCTTGCTTGCCATAAAAAATCGCAGGTTTAAGGCACTTCAGTGTTCAGTTTCTTTTTCAGACCCAAAAACTACAACCATCTTTTCTAATGCCTTGCCAAAAGTCAAAAGGTGCAACTCCGCCTACCAAGATGGATGTGAATCAGCCTCTTGTCAAAGCAGGCAAACAAATTAGCACGTTTAAGTAATTTAATATGATTAGAGTACAGTTTTTTTTATGTCTTGACAATTTGTTTATGCTAGCAAAACTAGCTGATCGGGTGCTTTGCACAAACTAGGGCAGAATAAGTTAATTAAAAAAATTCCACCACCCTCTTTGTATTGAAGCTTTTAGCTTAAACTGCTTAAGGTACACTCAGGGATCACTCACTTCATTACGTATACCTTGGGGATAGTGTTTTGGACAGCCTTTTCCCTCAGTTCTTCATGACATAGGTTCAACTGGTGCTGGAATCAGAAATTTTGGTCCATAATGGCATAACAGCATCACACATTCAGTGCAGATTTATCAGCTGCATATCCACGACGCTGGGTGGTCTGTGGTCACCAGACTGAGGCCAGTGAATTCAGTGTCAAGTTCAAGAAAGCAGAGCTTTGCGGCATGGTGAATTATCCTGCATGAAACAGCCATGAGACGATGCGCTCACTGTGGTAATAAAGGGATATAGTCATCAACAATAATAATAACACAGCTGCTGCAGATAAATCAGTGCTGTGAGTGGAAAAGTTCTGTATTGTAGTTTAGTGTTAAAAGTGCTTTATGAATGTGTGAGATATTTAAACACTTTAAACAGTAAAACTATAAAAGAGCTACTATAATAATTAAATGTTGCCTATTTAAAGGTGTTGCCTGCCTCTCACCCTAAGACAGCTGGGATAGGCTCCAGCCCCCCCGAGACCCTAAAAAGAAGTAGTGGAAGAGAATGGATAGATGGATGAATAGAGTTAAGCTGCTAAGAATCTATAATTATTACCGATACTCATTTATGAAACAGAAAAAAAAGCCAAACAAAACTTTAGACCCTCCTACTATCTGTGCACAGAGGTCTGAGGGATTTTCCAGGAACAGTGAAGCTATTTTCCAAAGACTTGATTCGTCAGTAGGCGGTGATTTCATACTTGCTAATCTCTAATCTCGAACATAATATCATGCTCCAGAGCAGGTTACAACATCACTGGATTTACAGACTGTTCTCTATAAATCCTAGAGACAGTTGTGTGGAAAAATCAGCAGTTCCCAAAATACTCAGACCTGCCCATTTGGCAACAGCAACCGTGTCACGTTCACGTTCCCCATTCTGATGTCCGGTTTGAACTTTAACTTTGATCATGTGTACATGTCTACCTGCACTGAGTTGCTGCCATGTGATAAGCTGATAGGATATTTGTGTTAGTGAGCAGTTGATCAGGTATACCTAATAAAGTGGCAGAAATTCATGTCATTGTCCAGTGATATGAATTGTTAAGAGAAGTGCATATTTTATAAAAGCTTATAGCACTTAATTAGGCTTGAATTTCGATAGATTTTGCTGTATACACACTCTTTTAGGATAATGATCCCAAACAGCAGTGGTTACCCAATTACAGACTTCCATCAACACCACCCGTCATGTTCCTAATCAAATGTTTTAAAGCGGATGCTATTTAACACTATTAATCACATAAAAGTGGATACTGTTAATAGTCACCGTGTGCTTGGCACTAATTGCATTCTCAATTGCAACATGTGTTATTAAAATTTTACAACGGCATTATCTCGATGGAGCCGGCTAATTGTTGCTCAGGTTTATGTGTCCTAATCTAATCGAAGAAATAACTGTTTTTTTCTATCTCTCTACTAGAAAAGGCAAGAAGTACCCTGTGGCATTTGAGCTCCAAAGCTTACGAATCGGTTTAGGAAGGAGAACATCGATGGCCACTTTTTGTTTAAGTGTCTTTTAGAGCCATGAGCAAAAGCTCCAAGCACTGTGTTAAGCATACTTCATTGTACAGCCTTATTAGTATAGTCAGAAGGCTCATTACCATTTGCAGAACAAAACCAAGATCAAGACGATAATGTTTGCAGTCCACCGGCCTTTTGTTTGTGTACTGATTAGTTTACATATTTTAATTAAGTAGGACATTTAGCAAAGTAAGTAAAGCAGACAATAAAAGCCGTGCTGCAGTTTGTTAATATACCAATTTGTATTTAGCTGGCTATCTGTCCTCTCTGAGGGGAACAGCTTTGAGCATGTCTGTATTTCCTGCCATGTTTGACATTAAAATCCATGGGTTTGACTTTTCCTAGTGAGTTAATTTTGTGGCACATCTGTAGCCATGCCTGCAAGCCAGCTCTTCTTAGCACACAGACTCTATCATGTAAGCCCCCGAATTGAAATATCCTCTGCTTAAAATATTGACTTTAATATCTCATTTGAAAAATTCCTGTAACCCTTTGATGTTAAATCCATACTCAATTTTGCAGAATGTTATAGGAATATGCAGAAAGGGATAGGAAGCGTTATTGTGTTTTCTCCTGGAGAGAAATTACATTTTATGGCTGTAACACCAACCTCCCCTGTGTTCTTTTTAGTCCGTGAGGGGAAAAAAAAAAGACGAGGCCATTAAGGCAAAATGAAAAGAGCTATTGATTGGGCTCTTATGCCTTTTCTATTTGCCTCATTTCCTAAATGCATGATAATAAGGGCTCAGCCACTGAAACTAACAATACTCCTTAATGAATCGAACTCTAAAGAATTAGCCTAAGTTTGCATAATGATTCACAGATGTTTCCATCAATGGATGATATGCTTTTGGTTTGTTGTTTTGTGCATTCGTGTTCCGTTTACCCAATACACGCTCATCTCCTTATAGCATTATAATGCAATCAAGACATTATTTGATGATTTCTGTTTGGGAAAAATGCATCGCTTGTCATCAGAGATGTCTGGGATGACTTTTGTAAAAAGCTATCATATTAGAGTAATATTAGTGTTGATGGATTGGAGCTAATAATAGTCAAATAGGGAACATTAAGTTATAACAAGTGCAGAAAACCATGCTTTTAGCTAATGGAGTTGTGCTTTTAATAGAGAGATGGGCATAAAAGCATCACAAAGGGGAAGAGTGAGAAATAAAAAGACACACCATTGTTAAATCCATAGTTTGCCAATAGTAATATCCAGTACATACAAATATTGGATTCCCAAACCTTTTTACCCAGCTTCCTGAGGTCCATTAGTAGAGTGAGTAGAGTGACTTTGAGTCAGGACATCAGCCTGCAAAATGTAAAGGATATTTAGTCTGTACAATAGTAGATTCAGTTCTGTTTGCATTCCCAACCTTTTTTAAGAAATATGTTAATTTAAAAAAAAAAATTGGGCTTAGTTTGGCTTTGTTTTGTTTTTTCTTATTGACAGCAGTAGTTAGCTCCAGTGCATTAACAAAACCCAGTGAAACTCTGTGGAATATTTCTGTCTCATTCCTTTACTGTGGCATGTCACAAAGATTGCAAACTCACTTCCTGTGATGCTGTAGCAAGTGTAATTTAGCTTGATTCATAATAGTGGAATAACAGCCTTTAGTCAACAAGAGTTCAAACCAAATCCATGATGTTTTACAGGTCCATAAATATTCATGTTAAATAATCTCAATATTTTCCCAATAAATATCAAGATCAAGAAGCCTTACTTTGGAGAGATACCTGGAATTTATTTAGTATAAAACTAGCCCAGGTTTTTCCTAGTTTATGATTATCTTTGGCGACAACACAAGCATGCCAAATTGCTATAAGTTTTCCTTATCAGCAACGTTTGCTGCAACTCTGATGCTACGCAAGTTATTTTCCTCTGGGCAAATTACATGTTATGTGTCCAAGCAGCATATCTAAGCATGAAAGCAAAGCGAGGTTATCTCAACCTTCACTCCTTTAATCCAAAATACAGTAACGGGGTTTAGTAGGATGTTGTCGCGTCTCCACAGAATTGTATCGTCTAATTTGCTCTGGCTGTTGGCTTTGCATTACCGCAGGCTACATATTTGCATAATGAGCATTTGGAGTTGGAGTGTTGCATTGTTGAGTGAAGTGCACAGAGGTGAGGCCAACATCTCTTCTGTAAGGCTTTTATTGAGATAGGACAGTGGAGAGAAGGCAATAGCCTGACAGCATATAGGTCACTTCCTCGACCTGATGAGCTGTACGGTGCCCTCCTTGGATATCATTTTTAAAAGGGGGGGACGGGGCACTCAAAAGAGCACAAATAGGGAACATAATCTCCAGGTTTCGTTTTACAGACTACATTTTTACGATCTTCTGGCATGAAAGAAAACAAAAAACATTTTTTTTTATTGAAGTAGTTGCTCATTCTGTTTTTGCTAATTAAATTTCCACTTAATTAGGGATAACTAAATTAGGTTTGGCCTTTCACTATGATGATTCAATTACTCATTCCTTGCAGGTCAACATAATTTTTAGGCCACCGAGTAGACTAACAGTTTATTTCACTTTAGCAATTTTTAAATGCATAAACAAACAAATGAAAAAAAGGGGAAATACTTCTGTTTGCAGTGTTTTATAGGTTTGTAATGGGACTCCAGTTATTGCTCAGAAGTTGAATGAACTTTAAGGATCTCCAGAAGCCTCGCTCGTTAGCTGCAAACCTTTACTGTTGTGCTGCGTTAATCTAATCTAAGAAAGATTGTGGGAGGCAGGCAGAAACAAACAAATGAAGGAAAGAATCAGAGTTGAATCAGGGATGTCTGACTGATGTAAGTGGAATGACTCTTATATAGCACTTGTCCACTCTACTCGAGCACCCAAGCACTTTATACAACAGCCTTGTTTACTCATTCACACCAGTTCATACACGTGCATTGGAGAGCAGCTCAGGGTTCACTATCTTACCCAAGGATGCTTTGACATGCAGACTGGAGCCTCAGGGATCGAATCACCAACAGACCCCAACCTTATTAGTAGATGGCCTACCTACTGAGCTACAGCTACCCCATGATGTCTGACCACTTTCGGGTGGGAGTCATTCTCATGAGTGAAAACCATGAAGCAGGCAGTAATTTGTGTTTATTAATCCTTGGCCTTTGTATTAAAACTCCATGGCCACAGTGTCATCCCTGGTGAATTACCTGGCCGGAATGCTCTCAAGGCATTGTCTTTGTGGTTAAGCATGCGTTGCTTCTAAGTGAAATGTATCACTCTAACAGTTTATAAACAGGTTTGAGGAAACTGATGCCAGCTGTAAGGTGGCTAATAGTGTGCTGATTACAGTGCTTTGCTTGCTACAGCAGCTTCATATCAGGGCAGTTTACCCTGCAGCTCTCTTTCGCTGTCTCAGCTCAACTCCATCCTCTATCTGGGGACAGTCACCTGCAGAGGGGCAGATGGTCCCATTTCTCCCACTGGGATGGTCTCTCTCACGTGCGGCAGTGTTGCGGCGCTTTCTTTTGCGAAATCTCGCTTAGAACAAATAATTTAACTTACAATTTTGATGGATTCCCTGGACTGTGTATCACCTGTGAAGCAGTTGGCGCAAGGGCTGACCTATTTTGGCAAGCATAAAAAATAGGCTGTTGGTCAAGTCAGCTAATGTTGTAGGTATGTCCCACAAAATACCGCATACCAGCAGCACGACCTGCAAGTATATCCATCTCAGAGAGAGCGTATGTTCCCCAGCAGTAAAGAAGCACTCTGCTGTGATATTGTTTTTCAGCTTCCTGTCTGCACCACGGTATTTGTTTTATTAGGTTGGTATTTGTTGCCTGTGACCTCTTTATGCTTATATTTGATTTAGCATTGCATTGCTTTAATAATTTAACATACAGTGAAGTGCGGAGATTTATTATTATTTTGTTTTTTACAAACACTGCTGTTACAGTGCTGTGGACTGGCCTGAGACCAGCTCAGTTTACTCTGACCAGGTCACTCATGCCCACAACTGTTAATTGTTGTTTGTGTGTTTCCCAGTGTTTAGTGTGTTAATGCAGTATTTCTGTTCAACACATTGCTTTCATGTGAAATTTTACATTAAACATTTTTGGGATCTAAAAAAACAAAATCTACATTTGGTCAACTTTTCATTCCCTTAAATTTTTCTCATTTTGAAATGAATAACACATGAAAAGAATCTGTTCTTGTAACGTGTATCATTATTTTCAACAAATCTCTACAGTGAGTGGAGTTAATGGAAAGATAGAAGCATGCTTCTGTACTATCTGCCATACCTTCTTTCCTCATGAATGTTTTCACATCTCTTTTGCATTCATCATTTCAAAGAAAAAAAAGCACGTTGACATAAATTTATCTTGATTTTTGACCTGAGCAAAATAAAATATTAACCCTAATAAGTTTATTCACTCATTTTCTTCCGCTTATCCAATCCTGGGTCATGGTGGGGCTGGAGTCTATCCTAGTTGGTATCCGGTCCTAAGTCTGACATCATTAGCCATTTCCAGGTCCAAACTCCGCTTCAGGTCCCAAAGTCAAACAGACACTGCGGAGTTCAAAACTGTCTAAATGCTTTAATCAGATATGGGGAGAACATACAAACTCCACACAGAAACCAGACTCTGGATTTAAACACAGGACCTTCTTGCTGTGAGGCCACAGTGACTAACCGTCATGCCACAGTGCTGTGTTAATTGTAATAATTATTTTATGTTTTGGGGAAATTCAGTGGTTATGACACCACCTTCATATGAGAAGTAGAATAGTAAAGTTTAAAGGAAAAGAAAAGTTTGAATCATCAGATTCACACCATTTTGTGTGGTGTGATTATATGCAAACTCTATAAAGTGAAGCGAATTGATGTTTGAATTAAATTCACATAATATGATTTAAATGGAGGTGAATCTGTGTTTAGATATTTCAACTAGTAAAAAAAGTTGCTTCTTGTTGTGCAGTGAAAACCCATCAGATGGAATTCTTTCCTAATGCTACCAACAGTCACAAATGACGAAGAAACTGCTGTTTGAGGGCAGCTCGAGTTTTTTTAACTTAACTTTTAAAAAGGGGACAGGTGAAAGGAGATGTCTTGGAGAAAAGTGTGCAAAACTGAAGGACTCAATTGCAAGTTTTCAAAATCTGTAAAATCTTTCAATTTTTTGTAACTTGACTAACTTAACTTCTCCTTGGTCTATTGGCCATCAAGGGCAAATGTTTGTGTTTCCGGTGTGACTGAAATCATGTCAGTAACACTAGGTGAAATTTTCCTTCATGTTTGTTGCGAATGCACCTTTACACACCTCATTTCAGAAATGGCTTGAAGCTTAATAGTTTACCTCATCATTAGTTTCTCTAGGTCCAGACGCAAAAATAATCCCCTCTGTTTTGCAAGCTGGACAAAAGCAGGAGACACAAACCCTAACATATTTTTGGGGTCCAAAAATTAAAAAAGAGAGGCTTATTTTCTCTAAACATATTCGACCCTTCTCTTAGTTATCACCAATTACTCAGTTTTACAAATGTGAAATCAAAATTTTTGATTAAAATATGATTTTGGTCTACATGCAGTGGCCAATTTGCCTTGCATGTCCTACATCTCAGCACCTCATTAATATTGCATGATCTTGTTAGTGTCTTCTACCTCTATTTTTCCCCTCTGCGCCACCCCCTCCAACCTCATCAGCTGCAGAAACTGGAGGGTACATCTGAAAGTCAGCTTGCATCTCCTGCTTTTACTAGACTTGCCGACACGGGATAGGCTCATATCCATCCAAGGATTATCCTCCACTGTCTTCCTTCCTTCCTTCCTTCCAAAAAAAAAAAAAAATACATATATGGAAGTGTCAAAGAAATGAGATTAGTTCCTGCGTCTTTCCTCTCTGTGGTGGAAAAATACATTTTATGTGTGATTTTCCCCCAAATAAGCTGGGGGTACAGATGAGTAGCTTCTTGACAGCTATGAATGAGGACCTTGCTGCATTAAGGCAATGACAGAAGGCGGAGCAATTGCAGGTTTCAAAGAGCACTGGAATGAGTCTCCGTCATCTGTGTTGTGGGCTCAACACTCAGTCACTTGATCCCGGGTTACCTTTGTCGCTATAGATGGAGGCACTCGTTTAAAACATTTCCCACTGAGCTGTTGTCGACGTGAGACGCCTCTCTCCCATTACAGCAGGCAGTGAGGGCAGCAGCATCTAAATGACCGCACGGAGGCCAGGGGATGAGGCTACAGAAGAGCAGGAGGAGAGGAAAAACAGGTGGAGTGCTGGGAGAACAAGGTCAATACTTGAAGTGGAATAATGAAAAGAACTAACATCAGTGTTATTAAATAACATCTGCTGAACGGTTTCAAATACACAGTGACTGCTGGGTCCTTTTAAAGTACCCTGGGCATTACCCTGAACATCAGTATGCATCTGTGTGAGTTATTATCAGTGCCTAGCCAATCATCTGGCTAAGATAACTTGTATTTCTTCAAATAAGATTAAGCTGAAAGCTCCAATCTATAGCTATAAATTGCAGTTGTTAGCATTGGGTGCAGACTTACTACATTTGGCAGGTTCCTGTGGTTCATGGGCAATTAATTAGTTTTACACTTCAGCCAGTCTTCCAAAGAAGAGTTCCTGACAAGTGAAACTCCTTTAGGATTGGCTCTTCAGCACCACAGTTACTTACAGTATGCTGATATTAGTTTTGATAAAAGAAGAATCCGATTTTGCATGAAATCAAAAAGTAGTGAGACAGAAAATATTGTGTGTACGGTAGATTCATAATTAAGGGGTAGTTTTGTCAATGAGTAATCTTTCAATAATTTTCTTCGAATGTCTTGTTTTGTTGGCCCAAACTGGGCAAAACCCCCAAATATTCTGTTTGCAATCATATAAAACTAAAAAAGTCTTAAACCCTCAGAAATAAGAGGCTGGTATCAAAGAACAAAGGACATAATTTGAAGCTGGGTACTGACGATTAAGCTGCTTCTTACACTGTGGCTACAGAAAATGTGCAGTTAATGCAAATCGTTTGTATATCAGACACATAGCATTTACTTTTTAGTGGTGTCTTTTGACAAACAATGCTGTTTCATTTTCCTTTTTAATGATAGTGACATTTAATGGCATTACATTTCCATAAACTGTTTAATCTTAATAACTAATATAGAGAAAAGACTGAATTCATGAGGACATGGAGAGAAAAGATGACCAAAAACAGGACTGTATGCTCAACAAAGCTTGACCAAACAAGACACCAACTGTCCAATCAAGCTACGACAACCGAAGATATTTATATATTTGGCAATGTATGTTTTTGGTCAAAACAGACAGGTTTTTGATTATGATTGTATTTTATTCCCACAAAATTTCAGCCACAGGGAAAACTTCTCCTGCAATATGATCAGAAGTCATAAAAAGTCTCCAAATGGGTGGCTTTCTCATCCTACTTCTAACCCAATGACAACCCAGCAATGCTTACCAGTGCTGAATGTGAATTTATTGTTATAGTAATTAAACTGTTCATGTTCTAATCTGTCAAAATGGTGTTCAACCCTCATGTTCTTCCATCATTGTTCATAAATGTGGTCCGGGTGCATTAGCAGTGATAAGGCTATGCAAGACGGACATGTGCGCTGCTCTAGCACCCTTCATTGATTATAGTGGAACTGTAATAGAGCAGGATATGTTCATGTTTAGCATAGCAACGGTGTTATTTGTGGCAGCTCTAGAATCATATAATAAAGAAAGTTTGCAGCATTTAAACTTTTATAATTTATTAAAGAGAGAATAAAATTTATTTTTGAAATCACAGTGTTAAGACTCAAGTCCATAATTAGCCCCAACTGTTTAAAGTATACCCAGTCGTTGGGTTGTTTTTTCTTTACCCAGAGGCACAAGTGCATTTTTTATTTGATAAATAAGACAGTGTTTTGTTAATGGTTTTTCTTTATTTTTAATCTACCAGCACTTTGTTTTATGCATATTGTGTTTTTGTGTTATTGCTTTATTATTTACTTTTCCTAAACTTTTTTGTTTTGTTGGTATGTAACTTTTTATTTATTAATAGGTCCAAATTGTTTTAAATGTGTCTCATCAGCTTGTCACTGATGTATAAGGCATGCTGAACTGAAGTAATCTGCATGAAAAGTTTGATTATTAGTCCTAAGAGATCAGAACTGATGTTTTTCTCAAATATGCATTTGCAATGCAGAACAACAAATTTTAACCCTCTGAATGATTTCTGCTGCTGCGATGATGTCCTGCTGCCTGTTTTAAAATACTTCTGTTTACTCTGATGGTGTCTCCATTCTTGGTTTCTGTAGATATAAAATCTCATAAAGAATGTGATGGACTGGTGACCTATCCAGGGAGCATGCTGCCATGCACTGGCGTGGCAAAGAAAATGGATGGATGAATGGATCATGCCATTAATCTTTAACAAAAACATATGCATATACACTATGTTACAGTCTGCACCTTTAGTATTGAACATAATTTACTGTTTTTGTATAGTGAGTGTTGATTAATGACTGTACACCATTACTGTCTCTGGACACATACTGCAAGATGAAGGGGCTTATATGACTGAGATGGAAACTAGTAGAAAAGCTGTTTTCACTGGCACAAGGTGTAAAACGTGAGACTGATTCATTAACTGTAGGCTTGGTCATTTCTAACTTTGGCTTGTACAAATATCTGCTTTGCTAGAGCAAACAAACTGGGCTCAGGTAATATTTAAAAATGACTCTTAAAGCACAGTAATTCTTTTATAACTATCAAAGCATCAGTGAAATGATAAGCACTGAAGGACAGCACACCAAACAAGGTATTACCTTTTCCATGAGCGCATGTTTAAATGTGGGGGGAGAATTCAGAGAACTCTTTGGAGATTAAATTTTGTTAATTGCCATCATCCATCAAGTATAACATTCATAAATGGAATAGCCATTGGACATTTAAGATAATGCTCAACTATTATGATGGATCACAGTTTCAGTGCTCGTGTTCAATCTGGTTAATGTCTGAGATAATCATTTGGCTTTAATCAGTCTCATTTTGTATATTTGAAATCCCCACCACCTCCTGAGGCACAGTTGTGGTCCACCACTAATAACGCAATGGCTTAAAGCGCACGTAATGGACTTTGGTATTTGCTGTAAAAATTTGCTCCCCCACAGCCTGGTATGATAAATAATAATATATGTTAATACATCTCAAATGACAATGCAGGAGATGGTGTTGAACACAGTACACAGGGTCAGTTTGCCTTTATAGTGAGAATATTTACACTTAAATATGTGCAAAGGATCCCCTTCAGACAGGTTTTAATATAATTTGTATTTGAGCTTTTTCCACATTTAATTACAAGTACTCCTTGTTCCTCCCTGGAAAAATCTTACAGTCCAATATGCAAAAATTGTTCATTTCAAACATTGGATGCACGTGTTTCCCTCACTGATTAATTCTTAGTATATGGGTTCTTTAGTTTTCCACATTATGCTGGTCTAAGTTGCGTATCAGACCATGACTGGCTTCAGTCTTATCATGTTGGTGGGGATACATACAGCACAAGTGTTAATTTTGGACAAAAGGTTTATTGGCATTAAGTTTGTAGTCGAGTGATTTTACTTACATTTTACACAAAAAAGCTTGATGTTTTGTCTGGCTTTCCTTATCCAGTTGTCTTAATTGTATTTTTCTCTAAACGTTTATTTCAGTTAACTCATGACTTCATTTTTCATCGTCAGTAAGTGTTTTGCATAGTTAGTAGAAATGTCTCGGCGTCTTTCTGCTGTGCTGCGAGTCCCTCGTACCGTTATCATGCTTGGTGTCCATCTTGGTCAGCTAGCATTAGAAATAGGATTATCACAGTTACCTATTCTCTCCACTGAGGAGGTGTGACTCATTGATTAATGAAATTGATTCACTTCTGGTTAAGTAAGGTCCTGTCTGCTGTTGGGATATTCTCTGTTAATAATCTAAATCTGTAAAATAATAACTTTTGAAGTGATATTTTTTGTCTGTCTGTGCAGGCTAGGGACATTATATGCCACAGCCTAAAGGCAGAGTTGGCTCGCTGAGGCTGGGTTGATTGCTAGCCTACAACTTACAGCAGGCCTGTCCAAAGCCCGGCCCAGGGGCCAATCACAGGCCTAGGCAGGGGCGTAATTTCCAGGGGGGTTATGACCCCCCCAATAATCAGACCCAACCAATATAACCCCCCAATAAAATATTGAATTATCTTGCATAAGTAGGCTGTTGATTTTCTTTACTCATTTCAGTTATTGCCAGCAGAATAGTTGCATGTTTAATCATCTGGGTATTTACCAAGATTTATTTATTTATTTAGATCTTGACCCCTCCGATGTTCAGCACGAAGTTACACCGATGGGCCTAGGTCAGATCTTATATGGCCCCTTGGTCCTATCTTAATTTTTTATTTTTTTATTTTTTTTTTTTGGCCTGTGATCACAAAAACAATTAATAAAGTATAATTTCTCTTTTCACCTATGGTGGCAGCACCATGTGGCGTAACGAATGAATGTATAAAAGTTATATACTCGCACAAGAGTACGTCTCGTTTAAAATTAACCAGAGATACTGATATTCAGCAGCTTCACTGAAGTTTCAGGTATTCCGGACAGTTTGATCTTTGTTATTTTTTCTCCATATGTGAATGAAACAGATTTATTTTATAATGACAACTCTCATGTTACTCAAAATAAAATTTAAAAAAGCATAACATTTATGCTTCAAAAAGGCAAGAAGAATTGTTGGGCCCTGGGTGATATTAATAAATATGGCATTCTTGAAAATAAGTTTGGACACCCCCTGACTTACAGGATGCTGAGTCTTGGAGGACAACTGCTGTTCCCTGTTGAAGTTGTCAGCATGTAAAATGTAACTGATTTGTGGCATAGCAGGCCTTGGCCTGTAGTTTTTCTTTTTTTTTTCCCCTGCAAGTCTGAGATGGATATGGTTATTGTAGCAGATTATTGTATGATCATTTTCCTTTTGATCTTCACAATTTGACTAATAATTTACATTTTAGGATTTTAGTGGTTGCCATCTTTTGCCCACAGCTGAGACTGTTTGTCAAACTTAGTATCTGTTTGTGTTACAACTATGTTACACATGCCATCCATCCATCCATCCATCCATCCATCCATCCATCCATCCATCCATCCATCCTCATCCAATTCTGGGTCACATTTGGCTGGAGCCTTTCAGAGCTGCCGTGGGGCGAGATGCAGGGTATATCACCATGCCACTGTGCTTCCCATAGTACACCCCATCAGACTGTAAGCTTATCCCTGCATGCTGTAGGCTTCGGAGTGACAGGAAGATGCTGTTAGTGTGGAGCAAGTTCACAAAAAAGCTTGTTGATCAGCTTGTGTGATTATAGGACTCTTATCGGTGTTTTCTTTTAATGTAATTACAGTAAAACAAAAAGTGTACTACTAGCGATACTAGCAATGATTTCCTTCAGTCAGTTTGCCTAACAGGTGAACTCATAACTGCTGTTGGCAGAAAATCCATCACTTACCCCAACATGCCAGCAGGGCCAATCAACTTGGCCTGCATACTTTTTCCCTGGCCGCAGGTTATATCGAACTTTGGAACATGAACAACATTAATGCAGTGACATTTGTTTCACAAATGTCTTGAGGATGGTTTTGATGGCGCGTAATAATTAAACCTGGAAGTGAATCATTCCTTTGGTTACAACGTGAAAGCTTTTAAAATAAGTAAACTTAACTTTGCCTGATAATTTAACTTACTCTTGAATAAACGCCTGCCTGCATCACCCCCCGAAAAGTTGATTCTGTTCATCTGGACGTAGCGTTTTCAGTGAGAGGAACGTCTACCTACGTGTTTTTTGGTCGTCTTGGTTATACTGTAGCTGCCTTTTTGTCAATTTATCTATGTGTAGTTACCAAATCTGAAATCAGTGGTATAATTCAAGACCCAGTGACATCAGTCAGTTTTATAGACAGAATACTTCTGAGTGTAGGATGCTTCTGATAAGTGGGTAAGCAGATGAAATTACTTCCATGCATGCCGTAAGTCTCTGTATAAGACTTTTAATTGCTTTAATGTCAGTTCATTCACCTTAAACTTTTGGTGTGTATTATTATTTTTTTCCAGTTTTTGAATAAATAATACAGGGCACACAGATAAACTTTCAGTTGAAAATTTCTTAAAAATCACAGTAAAATAAAAGCAATAAAACACATTTGTATGTTTACTTGCAATGAAGCTGTGTTGTATATGTTAAAGTGTAAGATTTATTTGTATTCATGTGAAGGATCAATGCCTACTTTTAGGGGAAAAAGCACTAGCGACTTACTGATTTAGTGTGTATTTGATGGAGCTGTGAGCGTCTCAGTTCTTCTGTCTGATTTATATGTTAAATTTCAAAGCTGAGCAGTGAAACACACTTTCCTTTGAGGCATCAAACCTCATAGTATACATAAATCCATCATTTACCTCTTTGCATTTTCTTCTTTTGCGTCAGTGCTGGTATTTCCCTCTTTGACTTCTTTGTCACGGGAAACACAATGCGCTGTGCGTGGTATATATAATAGGGTGTCAAAGGTTACACATACAGACATACACCATTACAGTTTGACTTTCAAAAGATGTCAGTGTCGATAAATGACAAGCAGGTGGAGCTGTGAGCAAAGTAAAGCTCAGAAAACCTCCGGCAACATTACTTTTAGGTTTTTTTCCCCTCTTCTGAAGAGGGACGTGTTGGTGCTTTATTCCTGAGAAGGTTCCTCAGAGAGAGATTATTACTGCGCAGCCTTCTTCCACATAGATAAGTCTGTGTAACATCAAGACCTCCACTCTCTACACTTAGCCCATATCTATTATAACTAGAGGCTAATAGTCTCATTCTAATTGATGTTACTTCCACATCTCTGCTTCTTCCTGTGTATTCCGATGCTGCTGCTGCTGCTGCTGCTGGTTGGTAGTGTAAGTGACAGCGTGGAAAGGCACTTCTAATCCGGAGGTGGCAAATAATCAGAATAATTTGGACTCTGTGTGTGTTTGTGTGGGGCGATGGCCTGTATGTACTGCTTGTCATTTTTTCAATTACTCGAGCTGTGGTTAAATGTTCATTTTCAGCAGTCAGCCCGGAGCGAAAAACTACTGAGCCCCATTAGGTTTTACCCACAGCCTCGCACTCATTAGTTTTCTCCGGTCAGACGAGAGTGAGGGAGAAGCTGGGAAGGCCTCTCTAAAGAGGTCAGGGTGGAGTCTTGTGCAGCCACAGTAGAGATTGTTAAGGAGTTTTCAGCCAGTATGCTACAATGGGAAGATTGCTGTGAAGACTCGGGCGACCTTTTTAAGGCCAATCGCACACGCAGCCATATCTCTTTTCTCTTTCTCTCACACATGCAGGAAACTACTGACCTATGAGAAAACTCAATAAACATGACAGCACAAACATGGGTATTATACTTATGTTTAAATCTAGATTCTGGGAAATGTGCACTGTCCTCACTGCTAATAGTTACAAGGCTTTTATCTTCCCTGTTGCATCTCGAATGGCGCTTTCAGACCAGTACAGGCATCATTAACCAGCGTCCTCTGTTTCCATTGACCTGAGGGATCCTGTCTTGATTTTGTGCTGCTACAGCTCTGCCAGCTAAATGGAGGTTGCAGGGAGATGGCATCCATTATTGAGGTATTCAATTCAAATGTCACCCGTTTCCACTTGGCACTGTTTTCTCTTCCCTAATGTTTGCTCGGGGCATGTGGGAGGGAGGAGGGGCACTGGTTTTTCAGTGTTCTCTCAGCACTTGGGAAGGACTTTTCATAGACATTAGCAGGGAAAAGATGCAAGGTGACACTGTTGTAAGTCCCGCCACTTCACCTTGCACTCTGACACCTGGACGGTCTCTCCCTGCATTGTTAGTATCCTCCTGAGCACAGGCCTAAAACAAGGCTGATTGTAACTATTCATCATCCAGCCTCTGCTTAATTGGACCAAAAGTAGATTGCATGTAGGGCGCCATGAGTCTCTCAGGTGGGTGTGGACAGAATACAGTTCAGATAAGAGCTGGAAATACTTCAGGTGCTCACATGGAATAAACCCAGTTTCTCTCTAAGTGCAGGTTACTTATTTGGCCACTACAGACTCGACTTTCATTACCCGGTTACCCTCCTGTCAGTGTAATTCACTCCTATCATCCCTCAACCCAGTTGAAATTAACAGGTAATTTGTAAATGTCACTTTGGGTTAGACACCTCATTTTCTTCCTTTTCCAACAATCCAGCACCCGTGAGCTATTTTTTTCTCGTCTTTTGAATAAGGTTTTCATTCACAAATAGAGTTATGGTCCACTAAATAAATGAGAGTAATTGATGAGGGGGAAAAAACGTGATTTACCGTAACCTATTAGAGTCAATCAGTGACATACCACCCAGGATTCTTTTAGTTACCCTAATGCTGCATGTCAGCTGAAATTCTGAAGAAGTTCATTTTAGGAGTGAAATGAACTGTGATGAGATGGTAGAAATGCTGTTTGATGTATATTGTTTCCACACAACCCCACAAAAACACTCAAAGATTATTTATAAAATTTCTTTTTTTAACCTAAATGAAAAAATATTATTGATCTCTTTTTATACTTACATACAGTCTATATTTGCCGAGGGATCTTTAATTAAAAAACACAGAAAAATCACCCCACCCTCCTAAATGTTACAGTTGTTATCAAAAAGTTAAATAAATACAGAATCTAGTTGCTTGCCAGTCATTTAATACATGTATATATATTAAATGATACAAAGGCACCAAGTCAGATTTGATACTGTAAGTTTGAACTGTTGCATCAACCTCTTCTCTGGACAGTCTGTAAATGTTTGAAAGACCGTTCACTGTAGTTTTGAACAGAAATATTTTCCCCATTTATGCTCAGTAAACGATTCCAATCGCTCAACAGTTTAATAGCGATCCCAAAGATTTGATTCTGTTCATGTGGAATGTTATCACTCATCCAAATGACTTCGTCAGCATTGAGCATGCATCAAGACTGTTTGATAGCTAGTTTGTTGTATTTTTTAATCCGTTTTGCTCCAAATGTTTTAAAACTCTTGACTGTTTTAGGCTGAGTGTTTGCTAGAAAGCAGTGCTGTTCTGAGTGTGGTTTGGCATAAGCAAGGTGTTCTGGCCATGTCCCTCCAAATATGTACCATTTAGCTTTAATGGTGTCTTCAGAGACATGCAAGTTTCCATTGCCATGTGTATCACGACTCTCACATACTCAGACTGTGGCTCAGATTGTTGAGTTGGGCAGGGGTGGAGTGTGGGGTGATCGTGTTTGTTAACAGTTTAAATGGCCCAGGGGAGGAAGCAGTTTGTGAGTCTGAAGGTGTGGGACCTGATTTAGCAGAGGGCAGCGGGTCAAACAGATGGTGGGTGGGGTGCAAGGGGTCACCTATGGAGGGCCCTGGTTTTCCTGAGGTTCTGGCAATGTCCTCCAGAACATTCCTGTTCTCAGTAGTGGCACCTGTGTACCAAACACCCAGGCAGTAGGAGAGCACGCTCTCTACTGAAGAGCGTTAAGGCCACCAGCAGCTTCTGGTCCAGGTTATTCTTTCTCAGGACATGGAGGAAGTTCGCTGTTGGGCCTTCTTTACCAGGGTGTTGGTGTTGTGGGCCCAGGTAAGATCAGCGGCGATGTGGGGGGTGAAAGGTGGGAGCCAAGTCTGACTGATTGAGGTTGGTTTGTGAGGAAGTCTTTGATCCAGGAACAGGTGGCTGGGGGGATCTGAAGGTGGTCCAGTTTGTTGGCCAAGATGTCTGGGATTATGGTGTTGAACACTGAGCTGTAGTCCATGAAGCGCATCCTCACGTTGCTCTTCCTGTTCTCCAGATGGCTCAGCACTTTGCTCTATCACAGGTGGGGGTCGAGGGAAGGGGCTAAACAGTCTCTGATGTGCTGAGACACTATCCCCTTGAAAAACTTCATGACTACAGATGTGAGGGCTATAGGTCTGTAGTCATTGAGGCTGTCTAGTCCAGTCTTTTGGGGGATGGGAATGATGATGGCGGCCTTCAGACAGATGGGAACGGTGGCACGAGTCAGGGAGAAGTGGAACAGCCTGGTGAGGATCCCTACCAGTTGGTCCTCAGAGGCTTTAACCACAACCCCAGGGATGCCGACAGGGGCCATGGCCTCCTAGAGTTAACCGCTCTATCTCCTCCTGACTTTCAATATTGGATTAGTTTTATTATTTATTTATTTTTGATTAGTTTTACTTTTTTAAAATTAAACCTGTAGTTGTGGATTTTTGTATTTTGGTTACTTGGTAAAACTTTATTTTTGTAATTTACACTCCATCATAGCTGGTCTTGCATCTCAAGATACTGTGTATAAGAAAACCTGCCTTAATGTCTCAGTGAAGTATTACATCCATATAGTCCCAGCAGGTCCCTGAGGTCATGTAATCAGGGCCTGCTGGCTGTGCATCATACAAGGCTGAAAAGTAAAGGAGACAGAGCTCTTGGAACAGTGCCCACCTCCCCAGACTGTTGAACTCTTTCCCTCTGAACTCTGGACTGTTACCTCTTACTGCCACATACCCTCTTTTGAACGTTACCTCAGCTGTTCATGCAGCATTGAAGAGTTATTCAACTTTTTGTTTTAGACAGCTTGCTTCTGGGGCATTTATCCAGGACTTCTTTGGTTTTAAGGAGGTAGAGACCCAAACAGAGTTAAGAATGTGAATTCTGTACTTTTTTAGGTGGCCAGGACCACCGACTCCAAAGTCATGTTCCTTTTGCTTTTTGACTGTTAAACAAGGGCATCCAACAAAAATTTCCAGAACCTTTCATTTTTTCTTTACACAAAATTAAAATTCCTTATTCTCCCAGCTGAGATTTCCTCTACTGTTTCTCAAACAGGAAGTAAGTTTATTACTTCAGTGATGCATTTAAATGTTATGCTTTTACAAAGCCCATCTTGCTGAGTTGTACTGTCCCAAATTTAGGACATACCTGATTATAAGGCATTTTGAAAACAGTCACTAAACCACAATATGCAAGAAGGCACTTTGTAAAAGTCTGTAGTTGAAAAGCTAAACTCAGTTGGTTCTTTACAATAATATTGGTCTTATCAATATTCTTCTGAAGGAATTGGCCACAAGTGGTGCAAATAGGTTTGCTCAAGATTTTTGGACAGTCCTGTATTTAGCATCACTCTTCCTCCCAAAATCTGATGCAGATTCGGTTTAAAACTGTGGCTTTAACAGGCTTATAAAACATGCTGAGATGGTGGCATTGAGTTACACAAAGCTAAGTTGATGTAACGCTGGTTTACAATTTTTCAAAAGTCGTCTACTTTGGAAATACAGTGTAGTATTTATCAATCACGCTCAGTCCAAACATACACTGTGACATGGACAAACACTGGTTTCATTTCATTCATTTCATATTATGACATCTGAATATGTTGGTTTCATCACTTGGCTACATGTCTGCCTCTGGCTGTCACCGCTAACATAATATTATTTAATTATTTAACAACGAAGGGCACCAGTTGAAAGAATACAAGAGCTTCTATGAGTCACAGTACCAGCATGTTGTGAAAGAAAAATAATATAAAAGTCGTTGGATATATTAACACAGTTTTTGAAAACATGTTTGACCTTCTAGAAAGAACAAATCCATGTTGAAATAGAGTTCAAAAGTTCAAGTAGATATAGTATAGGTTTAAAATTTCACACTTGCATTTCCTATATGGTTTGAATTCCAATTAATACAAGCCCTGAAAATGAGCCCCCACACCTATTTGTGAAATTTCAGGGCTAAAAATATATTTTATTTATTTTGATTTCAGTTATAAAACTTGTGGTTTTAAAACTGACCTATTACGATATCACGGAAACTGAAGACAACCAACAGTTTTCGTCCTTATTCAGTTTCTCAGTTTCAGTGACCCAGAACTGGGATTATGTTAATTTCAGAAGCATTTTGGCTGTAGACCAATATCGACAACATAAAAGCACTGTTAACTACAGTGTTAACAATGTTAATTTAAAAAAAGACATATTTCTGCTTTATGTAAGAGCATGCACAGACAATGAACATTTGTAGGTATAATGATTTTTTACACAAAGTCCTCGGTGCAGGCATCAGTGGTTTCTGGTCAGAAGGATATTCTGCATTTCTGTCTGTATGTTTGTGGCTTTATGCCCAAACAGAGACTTTCTGATCAAGAAAAGCAATTTTATCCGTATATTGACAAAATACAATATTACCACCTTCGCATAATTAATGCGACTATGTTTTGAGGACAGATGTTATTGCTTTTGTAAGATATTAAAGGTTTTTGAACTGATCATTAGGAAAATGGAATTGAAATGATGGCCGAGCAGGTGGAGGGATTCGTGTTTCATTTCACTCAGCTAGAGGAGTCTAATAAGGAAAATTGTTCCATTAACTGTAATGCAGCCTTTAGTACCAGGAAAAGGCAACATTTAGGATACATCGCAATATTACAACAGCCAAAAATCCCTGTTAATATCTACTTTCATTTTAGGCTATTATATTACTAAGTCGCCCAGCTCCAGGTGGCATGAGCACAAAAAAATTATAGCAATAACTCTATTAAGACAAAGCATCACTGGCTTTCATACATAATTTATTAGTTATTGAGGGATCAAAAAATTTGGGAAAATTTTGCGTTGAAAAGCATGCGGATAATGTCTGCCTCTTCAGTTGCCAGGGGTGAAATGTAAATATACAGTACACACTTTAGTTTTGTTCGTATAGCTGTCTTGGCTGTTGCAGTGCCATCATTCAAAATAGCATTCAAGCTAATTCCTCAATCAGTCAGAGCACCGGCTAAGTGGAATTCAAGACTGATTTCACCATGTGATACCCGTGTGCCTCCAGCCTAAAAGCCTCTGTGTGATTGATAAAAAGGAGAATTGAGGAGACATTTCGACTGGGAAAAGGCTCCTCTCATTAAAAATATGGTGTTCGTAATGAAGAGGAAATAGAATTAGCACTGAAAAGGATGAAGGGGAGCAAATTGATGTAAATATTGTAAAGACTGATCGGCAACCTCCTCTTCCAGCCACAGCAGAAAGTCATTATGTGGGTTTTGGGTATAGGTTCCCCATGACCGCATATTTATTATCTATCTAAATAGAATCACTTACCTCTGATGCTGCCTCTGATAGCCAGTCACCACAAATATCAGTTCCCCTGGTGCCTCTGCCGGCAGTTTTACATAAGGCCAAATGATTATATGTGAAACCAGACAGGATTGCATTTTGTTGTTAACTTGATTCCTGTTTTCCTGTGAGAAATAACCATTTGTGGGGGAGATTTTTTCCCCTTTAAGAGTGTAAATTCAACACTGTTTGACATCCTCCATGGTGGAAAATGAGGTCAGTGGTAGAAAGGCAGGATACTTTGTAAAAGCAGAGGCAGAAAAACGGTGTAGCCAAAATCCCTATCTGTGGTCCGATATCTTTATTCACTGCAGTCTGCTTTAATTTAGCATGGTTGTTTTTCTGCGCCGCCATTGTTCAGGCGTTAAGGCAATAAATATATGTATTACGACCGGGGATGCGGCACAATGCCTATTCATGAAGGCAACATATGCAGTGCTCAAAAGCATGTATGCACATAGGTATTGGCCCATTTGTCAAGCCAGGAGAGCTAATTATCTCATACCGTGTGATATTGTTTTCAAGCCATGCATTTCATTTTGCAACATTAAAAGACATGTGGTAGAGGCAGCAGAAATGGTTTCCATGAGTATGAATGCATTAGAAAATTTTGGGAGGGGATGTTGTATTAGAACTCCACAGGGATATCAGCATGCTACACCTCTTTCGGTTTGTCATTCATCTTCTTCCACGAGGGCGGAGAAAGAACTGGTGGGTAGTGACGCCTTCAGCCAACTTGGCAGGTTAATGAAGGTAATTTGATTTCATGCATAATGGCTGCCCGTGCCACGTTGGGCTTAATTGCGCGCGGTGTCTGGCCGTCATTTCGTGGTACCAGCCGAGGCCCTGCGTATTTCCTGAAGGTTGTGCAGAGGCAAACAAGTTCCTGATTCAAGTGAGATGGAACTGATAGCTCAGTTTCATCTGCTAATAGTTTATCTTATTTCCCAGGCAGCTGTGAGCTCTACCGTCACAGTGTGATGGCAGCGGCTCGGTTTTAGTGAATCGCGCAAGTTCATTACTACATGGCAAACAAACACCATAGTAGGTCGTACAGTCCCAGGATGACTCTAAAGGAACACGCTGGTGTTAACTCTGTCCTATTTGTTACACCTTGATATGATATTATCCACGTGGAAACTGTTTTTGTGCGATTTAGCTCTTTTTAAGAGCTGATAACTTTTGTCAGCTGTATGGTACAGTACTGTAAGGTGAGATTGTCCTGATACCTGTGTGGTTATTAGGAAATGTTTATGGGAAGGTCAGTTTTGCTGACAATTAAATCTTAATGTGTATTATTTACCGTCAAGCAACCAAGTGACTGAGATTGTTTATAAATCCATTATATTTTATCTAGCGAAGATATTCCAAAATCATAGTTTCTAAACACTTTTATGCAAATACAAGAATGTACCATGCCATAAAAGTCAGATAATCTCAAACTGGTTTGTTGAACGTGTAAACACTGTACTGAAATAGCTTCCACAGTCACCAGATCTCAATCCAATAGTGCACCTTGATAGACGACCTCATGGATATACAACCAACAAATCTGCAGCAACTGTGTGATGCTGTCACGTGAACATGGACAAAAATCCACTGGGACTAACTTTGAATATAGCATTATAAAATTCGATACAGACAAAAACTCAGTTTAATGTAAATCTGAAGTATTTAACATTTAATTTTTAAGTCTTTGCACATGATCAAATCTGTCTTATTTTTACCATCAAAGTATGTGGAATAGTTTATGTAGAGATATATCTATTTCACGTATTTTGTTGTCATTATTCATTTTACTTTTTTCCTATAAGAGCAAATGTCTTTGCTGAAAAACTTTCTTATAAGCGGTGTTATAAAATAGGAAACTGTAGAAATAGAACACTTTTAAAAGTCGCTTCTTTAAATAAATAAATACAGAGATGGATAAATGTAACTTTTTCGAACATTTGATGTAAATACTTTTGACTTAAAAAAAAATTTTTTTTATTAAAAATTCCAAAAATAAATAATATGTTCATATATATTATATGTCATTTCTATAATACTTATTATGTTATTGCATTATATTAAGCCTGCATTTTAAAAATAAGGTTTGCACCCATGAAAAACATTCTCTATTGACTCTGACGCTATTTCTTTACTTTTTTTGCTGAGTTTCTATAATTCTTTTCATCTGTAGTTCTTCATATTGGTCTCACGATTACTTTATGTACATCTTAAGTATCCAAGTCTTTCTCAGTTTCTCTGTCTCTCTCTCTTTGGACAGAATTTTCTATCTTCTCAAGTGAATGAGAAAAACGATGCATTTCAGTAATGTGGAAAAAATAAATCATGCATTTAAAATAGTATTTTTAGCAGTTGGCCCTAATCAGGTTTTTCCGAATAAAATAAAAACAATCTAAAAAAAACCCTGCCTTTCTCCTCCAAACCAGATCAAATCACAAAACAATGGGAACTACAGGCCATTCTAAAATTAATTTGATTTTTTTTCCCACCCTATAATTGGATCCTAATTAGAATTGGGGTTCAATCTATTTTCCTAAGACCTCTTCACTTGATTATTATCTACAAAGCCGGTGTAGATATTATAAGCCATATTCCTTTACTCTGCCATACAATCTAAATGGATCTTGTTTCAAAGCCTCAAGGACAGTCTGAGATGAGCTTGACTAGATTGCACTTTCCTCCTTATCTTCATCTACACAGATGTCTGTAAACAACATAATGCAGAGATCAAAAAAATGTTGTGTTGCACAAAATGATTCTCAAGAAATTCAAAAATTATTCAAATATATTACCAAGGAAACATCCACAGTCCATATGAGATATTGAATCACGTACAACTGTTTCAATTTGTCTGTGGAGTTATTAAAGAAATTCTGCCTCAGATGTGGCCTCCTCAGTTTGGGCTTATGAAAACTGCTTTCCAGTGACAAACAGTGAAGCTGCAAAGCGACAAAAAACAATTTGGCTCATTCAGCACACTTTAACGGCAGCTTTATGACAAATATAAAGCTGTACCGTCCTTAATTGCTGTTACATCTACCCATTAATGGGCTCATTGGCTGTAGTTCCTGATATCTTTCTGTGGTCATCTTGCCTACCAAACAAGTCTGTATGTTCTAGTTTGAACGTTTACATTAGATTGGCAAAAAAATCGTGTGAAAATGATGTCCTCCATTTTCACACAAAGGCCAAAAAAACATCACACTGAGGTGATAAAATGAGGAGATGGAAAAAGCTCTTCCTACAGGAACGCCTCACTTTAACACACAAAGACGTGGCTCCACACCGTTTTCAAATTACAGGAGGAACACACTGAAAAACAGTAGGTAATTTCACTTGTAATTATTGCTGGGGAGGGAGTGAAAAATTACCTGCATTCACACCCCAGACGGGATTACAATCACTGACCAGGGCAGGGAATATTAAAATCACCCCATAAAATCTTATCCAAATGGAGCTTTAGAATAGCAGTGACAAGGAGCCTGAATGAATGGCTAAAAAATCCAAAACAACAAAAAAAACACATGCAGAACTCTTAAAATGTGTAGTCGCTTTATTTAGCAACTTCTGAAAATGGTTGAAGAAAGTTTAAAGTGTTGATGTTTTGTTGTAGTAACAGTGTTGTCCTGGATTATACAGATTGCTGAACGTGCCAGCATGCAGGAGTGCAGAGCCGCTGTATGGCTGCATGTTACCTTTGACCTCATCAGTTATGCACAGGAATGCTTCAAAGTGCTGTTTCCATTGGTCAGTCTCACTCTGCTCTGTCTGTATAACAATTCTCACTCGGTGCCAGAAAGCTGAGTGGAGAAGCACTCCTACAGATGCTCATAATATGGAGCTAAAAGCCCAGTTCTTCCTCAGCTCACTGCTAGCCTTTACTAGTGGCTGCACAATTAGCAATAATGGTCCCTCACATAAAGTGTGTGCCTGCCAGAATGAACACCCACATTTTATAGGTGGGTGTTTAACTGTTATAGACTAAGAGGGATTCTCAACTACCAACATTATAAGAATGAAGACATGATATGAACCGAGCACCTTCGAGTTTCCCAGTAATTGCAGTAGGGTGACTTTGTAAGAGAAAATACAATAGATGAAGATAAATGGCGTATGCATGTGTATATGTACTTGGTAGTGCTGCAGAAGCATGTTATCGATATTTATTTTAGCTTTTTACTCTGTTTGACAAAACAATATGAGTGGTTTACTATTGGACAATCCCCTCCCTCTTATTTTGAAAGTTCAGTTGCTTTTAGCAAGCGAGCTCCTGTATTTCCTGTCCTGTGTTTCCTTACTAGCACTCTGGTTTGGTCACTGTAGTGGCAGTCCTCAGAGAGAATCCAGCTCCAACATTTGGGACTGCAGTGGGCGATACTCCAACCAGAACGTGAAGGAGGTGGAGACCACCAGAGCTTTACTTCACCAAGGCTGAAAAACAGAAACATTGTTGTCCAACATGTAACATAAAATGAAGTATGATGGAACTTACTTTCATGCCTTGGACAGTATTTAAAGATAGACATGGGTGATGACTCCTACAGCTGCAGAAAGACCTCTGGCTGTGTGGAAGTCTACAGTAATCTGCGAACTTACTAAAAACTTTCCTGGGAATTTTATGGACTTAGTCCAAGAGTTGGGAAAATTATCCAGGATATTGTCAATGGCTGGTGGCTTGTCAATCATAAGCTTTTAACTAATGAGCATTCAGATTTAGAGTCAGATCCAAACCTTGCTTGCCTCACTGGTTTCTAAACGCCAAGATGGCGACGGTGAAAATGCTTAGCTCAAGGCTTCAAAATGGCTCATGTCACCATGACTACAGCCATCTGTTTCACAGGCACACACACTAGTGTACACGTGCAGGCTTTGTCCTGGACAGTGTATCTCTTTTTTTCTGGTTATGTGACCAAAAACACAGTTCTGTGGGAAATATTTATTATTATTAACTATTTTTGTCTTCAAAGTCTAGTTGAGTATGGCACTGCGCGTGTTGAATGCCTAGTTATGAACTTTCTTTGATTTTAGCTTAGTAAAACAAATCTTGTCCTTGTTTATACAAAAATCTTTCATGGCTCTCCTTCTCACTTTGAAATGTGTTACCCTCTCAACTCAGACATTATCTCCACCTTGTTTGAAGAGGTTGGGATGATCCACTTGCGCTTGGCTTTAACAGATCGAGGCTATCCAGCAAAAGGCTGCTGGCCAGCTGAGATCGCTGTGGGAAATTTAGATGCTCTGTTTAGATAGATATTATACAACATAATATTAGAGAAAAGAGCAGGACAAATCAGCACAGATCTGCATCACAATCACAACAAAATACTCCCCTGCTGTGCATTGATGTGTTTGTCTGTGGTTTTTTCTATACAGGTTGTGGGCTCTATACACAGTTACTATCTTACCAGCGTTCCTTGTGAAGCTTTGCCTTTCTACTTGGCCCTGTTACTGGGTAGTCATGTCAGGCTGCCTGCTTTTCAAATATAGAAACTTTCCTTTTATAAGGTCAACATTTATGATTGTTTGGCTCCATAATCTACCATAAAGCCAAAGCCAAAGTCCACTTCTGAAAATGGCTCATTAAGATTTTGATCAATCTTGTGCTTTCGGTGAGACAGACTTAGGAAATGCCATCAGAAAATTGCATTTCCCAATGACATTAGGCGCCCAGTTGACCATCCAATTCCATGTGTTTCTATTGAGATGTTAAGATCTGATATCATTTGGGTCAGAAAACCTGCTTTTTTCTCTAAGTGAGGCAATTAAATTTCCTTGATGGTCTCTGAGAGCACTTAGCTTAAGAGAATACACTTCTAAATCAAAAAGCTTTCAATCATCTCAAATCATATTTGGGAGAAATCTGCCCCCGAGTGTAGTGTCACATGCAATGCTATCGAGCATGTGACAGACTTGTGCTGAGATAGGCGATGTTGGGAAAGGTTATTGTGCGTGTCTCTGCGGGCTGTGCATTGGTTGCGACATGTTGTTTGTCGGAGATCCAGTGTAACTTCATATCAAAGACAGGATGGGACAAGAGAGACTAACCTTAACTGAGGACAGGCCTGCCAAATTGAGACAGAAGATATCAAAAGACATAAAGGAGAAGAGAAATACTTACAGCCTGCTGAATTTATTACATTTTTTCTCACACACCGAGAGTAAATTTGGCAGGTGATGTATTAAGAGTAGCATTAAGAATGACTGCAAGTTTTAAACAGTCATCTAATTAACGATTTAGATTGATTTGCCTTTAAAAGCTCACTACAACACCTGCTGTGGATGAAAGCATAGGCCATAAACATTTATGCCTAAAAGAACATTACCTTGCCAAACACATTTATATGTATGTGCTTATGAGTCTTTATCCTTTGCTCATATAAAACTTCCAAATTGAGTACAAACAGTGAACTTCTAACTTCTAACATACAGCCACTGATTCATGTTCAAATTTAAAAAGCAAAGATTCACATCAATTTTAAAAGATAAATAAGGTCAAATTAAGAGACTAAAATACAATTGAAGAAATAGTTTAGCAGAGAGAGCCTAAATAGGCTCAATCATCTGTTCAGGCTCCATCATCTATCATAAAGCTCTGCCATGTTAAAAAAAATATGTGGATAAAGACTGGCTAAAGCAACGAGAAACATTTTTTAGAAGTTGAGTCTACTTTGGCACAGCATTGTTCTTTTATTGTAGAAGTAGCAGATTATTATAGTTTGTTTTGTTTTGTTTTTTTTAATCATTTTTGAGTTTGTTGGCCCTTTTTCATGTAGTTTTTATTGTTTAAAAAGGTTATGTTTAGCTTTTTTATAGTGTTACTCTTACTTTAGTCTTTTGAAATTATCTTAATATAGGAAGTAAAGTTTTCATGAATGCCTTGACATATTTGTAACACTTGCAAAAACAGCCAGAAAACTCTTGAACATCTTTGCATGAATGAAATGAAAAGCACCGCTAAAACTCGGGACATAAAATAAGACAAAAAACTAAATACTAGCAAAGTTTGTATGGTGTAATGATGTACTATGGTCAATATAAACTCTTTGGCTTGTGGAAAACAGAGGACGAATGTTAGATTATTATCAATTAAAATCAGTAGCATGACTAATTGGAGATGTTGTACATTTGGAAGATGGTAACTCGCGTCTCTTTTTTATGGCTCTGTCACACTAGAATAGAAACAGGACGAAACCCTCTTTACGATTGTGCAATCGGTTGTTCTCTGGTCATTGCAATGACGTTTTTTGTATTTGGTGACCAATTGCAAGTAGTTACCGTGACCGCTTTTGATTGCAAGACAATTGCACAGGTCGGGTCATGGGAGACAAACAATCTTTAAAGAATCGAGGTCCAACTTGGACTGACTATCACTGCTATCACTCTGACAGATTGGGAGTGGTTTGCAAATAATTTCTGTTTAATTTATAAAAGCACACAGATTGCCAACACGTTAAAGTCAGTCAAAGGAAATTTTGAATGATGTCATTTTTTTGCAGATTATTATGAGTTAAACTGACTCTGTGTTATTGCTCTTTTATTGATGTTTTGAGACAAAGTTGCTTTAAAGTTGCTTTGAAGACATCAACTAACTGCAACTGGCCGTAGGCCTGATTCACATCTTTTAATAAAACCATTTCAAAAGTAAGAAGATCACATTCCACATTGTCAAAGTAATTTTGATGGTGCCACGGACTCCAGCAACTGTTCCCTAGTATGACCTTAGCATTAGAAAGGGATTTCAAATATGCTAGGATCATGTGACCAATAAATTATTGGTGACATGAATTATTATTATTATTCACTAACAAACCCAAGTAATTATGGATACTTGATTTAAAAACATAATTCAGTACGATTCATTAGAATTTTTAAAATAATTGATGACTGAATTTTCTAATTCAAAATGGGGAAAAAATAAAATCTTTGAATATTATCATATAAAACATTATTTTTCTTTGCTGCACAGTTGAACATTATATCAAATAAATGTAACACATAAAGAGCTTTAGTTAATAAAAGTGAAAAATATGCAAGGAGGCCATCTGGAGAGTGAGAAATAAAATCCTTAATTCTTTGTAACTACCTGCTCGCTGGTTTACCATTCAGCTCTGTTTTACGACAGCTAATTAGGCTGGTTTTATAACCAGGTTTACTTAACTCTGTCACGCAAGGATAAATTACCATTTTGCACTTCTCACTTAATCATTTTAATTACCACAGGCAATTTATCAGGCTGTCTTCAGGGCATGAATAATTGGAAATATTATTAGATGAGAATATATACTGGGTATATCAAAGTAAGCTGTATACGTATGAAGAAGAATATATGGTACACTTTAAGGAGATACAATGTATGTTGGGGTTTTTTTTTTTATATTTATAGTATAAAATGCATTACAGATGGGCAGGTAATAGGTTATGGCTTCATGCTCTTATATATCTTTTATATAGTCCTTCATTGGCTCTGTGTTTGGAAGAGGCTGACCCTTTGCTGACTTTGTCCACGTTCATTCTCACACTATATCAGCAACAAAAGTGGGATGCAGCAGCCACCCCTTCCACACAGATCAAAGTGGGGTGTGCCGTGCTGCTGTGGGGCTTACTTGAGAGACTACCAACATGAAAATACCACATCCCAGTTCTCAGTAGGGGGCTGGTCTGTAATTGTGTCTTGTCAGACCTCCAGAGTCGCTCTCACAGCTTCGTACCTGACATTTTCCTCCAATGAATTTATTTTTCATTCTCTGGTATTTTTGCAGTTGTGCCACTTGTGACCAAATTTAGCTCCTTTTTCCCCTCCTCACCATGTGCACTGTGAGCCAGTGATAAAACTATGTGTGAAAATCGCACTTTTTATGAAAAGAGAGCATTACCCTCATCAAGAAAAGGTCACATCGTGTAACTGATGAGCGGCCAAATGCACCAGTATTGTATGAGATTGTAATTCATCACTTTAGATGTGTGTGTGTGTGTGTGTGTGTGTGTGTGTGTGTGTGTGTGTGTGTATTTTAGCCAAGATAGAAATGGGCATAAAATTATAAACACTGTGGTTTGAAGAAAATCAAATTGCCCTTTTAATGTAAACAACCAAAACCACGAAGGACATGTATGATGTGTTGTCTCTTCAGCTGCCATTGCATAAAGTGTGCCTTGGTTATAAAAGAAGGCATTGTCCACAACACAGATCCCAACCTCTAACCATCATAACAAACAATTACCTGTCTTTAAGAGGCAAACGATAAAGGTGATACTGCATCCAGATATGCTGTTTTTCGTTTTGTTGAACTCAATCCCTTGGGATCATCCTGAAGAAGGCTGGATCAAACACCTGAGTCACTAGCATCCACCTCCACATGCAAAAATCTAGAGCAGCAAAGAACAGTAAACTGGATAGAAGAGCTTTGGTTATTTTTGTATCTGTCAGAGTGCTTTTGTGAGCTCTCTGTTGGGCTGTGCAACTGTGTTATGCTATTGTCTAGCTTAGGTTCCACTTTACCGTATTATTTTGTTTCCTTCTCTTATGCTAATTCATCCTTTGTTTTCATCTTTTCGTGTTAACCTTGCCAGAGAAAGCTTGAAAGGAGCGCTGCCATTTCCCCCTCTTCTCTTTTCTTTGAGTTGCTAGGAGGTTTAGTTGCAGTTTTTCTTTTGTTTAGTTAGTTGATGATGATTTTGTTTTAACTGTGGGTCTTATCTGTTGCTTTGGTTTGGCCTTTGGCTTTCCTGTCACCAGCTTAGGGATCGGCTTGGATTCATTAGAATGAACACTTTCAGTGTTGGAGGAGGTCAGGGTTGGACACAGATGCTCAGAAAGTAGATACAAAAGCACAGAGACTAAATCAAATCAAATAATTTGCCTGTATGGAGACTATAATATGTAAATGTCTGGATAAAACATAGCAGAAGTGGCTTTCTTGTAGGTTTTTTAGTCAGTCTGAGGCTTTAACAGTAACTTAAGCTGTACCAATACATTGCTATGGATCAGTGTTGGTCCTGTTGACGACACTGGCGATGTGAATGTGTAATGTTTATATGTTGTGTCCCACTAATTTTGCCCGCTAAATGTTTGACAGTTGTGTGAAGAAGAACTTCTAGACCAGTTCGTTGTACCACTCTAACATACCGTTCTGTTGTGGTAAAATGAGTTTAGCACTAAAGCAACGAACCACGAGCTGCGGCTCATGACCGAAAGAATAAGACTGAAGATAATGTACAAGCTGCATAGATGAGCTTCATCTAAAGGGCATCTGGGGTCGGTCTTACAAATCAGATGAGGAGCTTGATGATTCAGAAGAAGCTCAGAGTAGAGCTGATACTCCTCCACATTAAAAGGAGGTGAGGTATTTTGGACTCGTCCAACTGGAAGGAAACTGTCGAACAGACCCAGGAGATGCTGGAAAGATGATCTCTCTCAGCTGTTTTGGGAATGCCTCCCACATCCCCACCCCCACCCCAAAATTATAGCTGGAGGAGGTGTCTCCAGACAGGGAGGTCTGGGCTTCTTTGCCCCGACCCATCCCCCGATCTGGATCTGGACCAGGGCCACAGAATGCATAGACGGTTATTTTTTGTTTTTTTACAGTGACAATTTGCTCATTTTTCTGGGAACAAAAATTGAAATAAATAACAAAATCTAAATACTGGGAGAAAAAAATGGCGTTGGTTATCAGCCAAATTGTTATTTTAAACATCGGCAACGAATTTCACAATCTGTGCATCCCTGCTAATAACGTCTGTCCAGCTGGGGAAAAAAACACAGAACTAATGTACCAATACACTCATGTGAAATTCCAACAAAGCATGTGTATAACACACACCATATTATACAGATATGGTTTTCCCTGTGCTATTCATTATTTTAGGTGCAATTAATTTCATCAACTTTAAAAAAAATATTATTTCATGTTTTGGTGTTATTTTCTTATAGATGTTAAAATATTGTCATTGTTGTGTTTTTCTTATGATTTCAGTCATGTAATGTTCTGAATTGTAGGAGAACGCAAACACACGCTGTAGGCCGTCTCATAGCACACCTCTGACTTACTGTAGTGCTCCTTGAAAGCTCCCCGTGCTAACATGCTGCATGTTACCGAGCGGACTGAAGATTAGCATATGACATGACAGATTACATTAAATCATGTCTGCGCCGTACTTTATGACATTAGCCTCTTAGCCCAGGCATACAGATGCATGCAAATGCTCCCTCAAACCCTCTTATTTAAATCTGCTGCATGACATGGCACCTTTGATATGATTATTAGTCATCTAAGCGACTTGACTTCACCCTCATCAGATAGAAGGTGTCAGCAAAGGTGAGGAATGATGGCCACTTTGAACACGAACCTTGATGAGCTGCGGAAAAATGGTGAAAATCAGACGAGCGACTGAAGACGTTATTTAACAAAGGACAGCCATGTGGGCGGAGGGGGGAGGGGTTCCGACCCGTCCGTGATGAAGTTATTTTCCCTTTAAAAATGTTGTTAAAAAGTTGAGCAGAAAGTGTCACCACCTCCTCAAATATCACAAAAAGAGAAAGTTGTTGAAAATGTGGTTGTTCATTTCATGCTGGCCAACTCATTAGCAACAGAAGTCAGTCTGTCTCAGTCGTAACTGCTGCCCAGATGGCTCTCCAATCTGCCCTGTGTAAAGAGCGAATAGTCATAATAATACATAATCTTCTGTTTAACACATGCCTTTTGCTTCATTTTTTCGAACTGAACTAGTACAGTAATACATAAATCATCCCTTTTTTTTTACATCCTGAAGCGACACAGAGATCGTGAGTTATCACGCTTTCTGAAAGACGTCAGTGATTGTGGTATTTCAAGCTCATTCCGATTGTCAGTCACACCCAGTGTTTGCATATAGTGATACCCACATTCGCCTGCTCTTTAGGGAGGTAGGGATTGTAGATACTTCTCTCCAATTATTCCCAGTATCATCAGAGAAGCCCCCAACACCACTCGAGTGTCTTGTCTGTGCTCTGTGGTCTTTAATCTTAATTATAAAGCTATCATTACAGCATGAACCCTGGGCTGCCAACAGTGGAGCCCTGGGCTCATCTGCTCTGAATCAATCAAACTAAGTTCTGCACTGGAGGACTTTTTTCTCTTTTTTTCAATCAGGTCATTTTGATTCTCCCTTATCTCATTTTCATAATTATGCTTGTCCCTTCTCTAATGGAGTGAAAATGCTCTACCTCCTGAAGCTTTACATGGTCAAGTCTGAATATTAAAACTGTGCGGCAACCTTGAACGTCTGACCTTGCTTTAGAACTTTGTGACAATAAAATGCTTTTTTGTTTTTCAGCGGCAAGCAAAAGCCTCTGCGAGCAATCCAAAAGATTAGAATTTGTTCCCTGCCGCGCTTGTTAATAACGCCTCGTTAATAGAGAAGGATGAGACAAGAACAAAATAACTTCGGCAATTTATTGTTTATGAGAAGGTGTTAGATGTGGAGTTATGTGTCTGCGAAACACCCTCATTCACACTTAAATTGCTGGCGTCTGCTGTAAATCAAGGCAGTGAAATTGGATGACGGAGAGAAAGCTGGCTGCAGCCAATGACAAATTCTCCCTATCTCAAACACAGCTGACATCTCAGAGCTGTGATCAAGTGGAATGATCAAAGGCATTCAGTACTCCATTTAGAGGTACTGCGTGTGTGTGAGCGTGAGAACGGGGTGACAGTGTCAGGAGGTTTATTTAATGTCAGACCGAGACTTTATACTCGCTTCATACACCCTCGTCGTGTTTGCGTACTCGTGGTCAAAACTGTGACTGCCATAAAGAGGAATTCTGAATGTATTTGTCACTTCTGCTTGAATTTACAGTTCATCTGACAATGTTGGGACTGGTAATTGGTAGTTTTATTGATGCAATGTCTGTGTGGGCAAGCACTAAAAATAGTTTGACAGCAATTTCAAGAGCACACAGGCTGTTAATCAGCTTGAGGGGTGATGTTGTTAGCAGCTGCTTAGTCCCATCTGCGATATGAGCACTCTTTGTGTTAGAGTATTGATTTGATTTTTTTTTTAAATGCATGCACCTTTCCTAATTATCGTATATGGAGTGTGTGACAACAACGCAGCAGTATTAGAATTTGTTCAACTTTGAACTTTTGCCAATCACCCGTGACAACAGCTTGAACTGACAGACAGCTAATTAGACTTATTTCGCAGCTCCCAGTCCTTATATCACTCACTGATGAGCATACTTCTTAATATTAATGAGAGCATGTCAGCAAACACAATTTATATGCTACCATACACTGTATTTTTTTTATTTATAGGAAGATATCACCACAGAATAAATACAATATTTTACATAAACCATATATTGGGTGAAATTGTATGGACTATTAGACCTACAAAAACCAATCGGACTGTGTCACATTCCCAGTGATTATTCTTTTTATGTCAGTGTCTACAATATGCCTGTAAAATGTAGTTTATTAAATAGTTTCTGACACATAAACTGCAAATAAGAGCTGAGAGCAGCTACATATACCTGTGAGTTTTGGATCACTGTCAGATGCTTTGTCATGTGGCCATTGGAGGAACTGCAGTTTTTACTTTGACGTAGGCGTTATTTTTTAGCTGTTTGAGTTTCATAACCTTTCATCAAGATAACATTTTCTTTATTTCACATATTATTTTATTGTCATGTTGAATGTGGTGTGCCATTTTGTTATGAAAGTGTACTACTCCAAACAAGCAGCAGTCATGCAGTGTACTGAGGGCTCTAGGCATTTTATTGTGATGTAGGGCGTAGCTAGGAGAGTGAAACCAGAGTTTCAGTGCAAACTCCTTTAAAATAGTAGCATTAGTAATAATAGCTGTTATACTTTTTCTTATTGTGCTCCACTGTTGAGAAAGCTTGCTAAGGTGGCTGGAGCTGGGGACATTTGCTTGAGAAATGTATCAGTACCTTCAGAATTGTCCTAAGATAAAGGTGATCATGAAGAACAATTACACATTGATTTGCTGTGAGGCCTCTCTCTGTTAGAGGACCAGCAGAGAGAACAATGCCGCCTCATTGGATCACTGGAATCCAAAAAATGTATGTTTTTCCTTTAATTTGTCACTGATTTTGAAATGGTTTTATTTTGCAAACACAGTCGTGACTCTATTTATTCAATAATTTTTAGTGTGTATTTATTTTTTCATGTATATTTAGTGACCCTTATGTATAGTATATATTTTGCATAGCATGTACAGGTTTTACAAATTGTTGGTCAATGGAAGTTGGAACTTACGCGCACTAGATGAAATACTGTCCTTCATTTAAAAAACAAATTAAAAATGAGGAGAATTAAGATTTCAGTTGAGCTGTAGTGTAACATAATAGCATAAATGTGTATCAACTGCACCGATCATTCTGTAGTTTCTTGTCAAAATTCTTGAAAGGTTCAATTTACAGATCCAGAGCTAAAGTTTACCCGAGAGTGAACTTTTTGTCTCTAGTGGAGAAATTCAAACTAAATCTTACACAAAGACAACCTGTAAGTCACGTTATTCATCATTAAAGACGATAAAACAGATCAAAGAGTAGATGAATCGAGCTTTTCGACTTTTAACAAGCAGAGCAGGTAGGGTATTACTTCCCACTGTCCGTGGCACCCAATCCTAGCACAATGGGGAAACGAGCCTGACAACTGAGCATAAGGCAGAGAAGATTATGTGGAGTTCATAGGTCACAGTTCTTTAATGCGCAAACCCTCCAGAATACCTTTTTATTGCTGTCTGGGAGAAAGCGAAAGCCTCAGTTTAATGCGACAGAACTGAGGTCCTCATCGGTGTTAAAATATGCAAAGCAGTACATGCTAACATTAACCAGTGCCTACATTATTTATCCTCCTGAAAAGTGTTTTATCAGCACTAGGCCTGCTTTACTTCAGTTTAAAATATTCAAATTAGAGCGGAACTAAAACATCCACCTTGCAAAAAGCAGCGCTTTTTAACACTGGATTTTCAAATTAAGCTCACAATTCTCATATATTTGGTTAAAATACAGTTTGGTGTATTGCAAATTCTGTAGCGCTGCAGTTATTAAAGGAATTGCCGAAGGCTCAGCTCTCCACAATAATCAATAGTTTTCCCTCTGAAATACAGTCAAGCACTGACAACTGTTCAAGTTTTTCACAAAGTTAAAGAAAAGCTAAAGTTTGACTTTAGACTGAAGTGGAGCTGAAACTAAGTCACACAGTAAAAATGTCTTTAATGATCATTTTTGTGAAATATGTGGACTCCAACATTACTTCATGAAACCAAGGGTGCATTTTTAAAGTTATGTTCCACTTTGGGCACTTGGGCTTCAAATCCACTTCAAAGTGTTTGTTAGGTAAGAGAGCTGCGTGAGAAACATAACAAATGAACATATTAATTTCTCAAAAGTTACTTAGCGTTCATTTCTTAGACTTTGGTGTTTGATTCTTTCCCTGATGTGGTCTTTATTTACATGGCAGGGGGGTTTTAGAGGGAGAGGGAAAAGCTTTTACTGTGGTTTACGTTGGCCATGTATCATTGGGCTTACTAAAAACTAAAGAGCTGTTCCTTGCTTTTTAGCACTCAGTCTCCCCCTCCACGCTCTTTATTCCCTAACACCCATCGCAAATTTGGTCTGGTATGTGACTGCTAATTTATCCTTTCAATGTATGATATCCTGTCATCTCCTCATTTGTCCCTGAGTGTTTCTAATCTGAGATAATCCCAGTCAAATCCTTTGATTGTGTGTTTGGACCAGATCCATCTCTAAAGAAGCAATTTAATGGGCTTCATGGCACTTGGTGTAAAGTCATTTATCTAGTGGATTGGATGTGAATGCTTGTTTTAATAAGTGCTCTTCATGAATAGTAGGAGACGTGCCATTTAATTAGGCAGAGTGTAGACCTAGCTCATCCTCACAACTTCTCCAATGTGTTTTATTTTTTTCCATATATATATTTTTATTACTATTTCTGAAGCTGAGTGCTTTGTTATAACAGGTATGAGACTCTTCAGATTTCTGTATAAAGAAATTAACTGTGTGATCTGGTGTTTTAAAACACGGCTGCACGATTTAAACTATATAAACGCTGGTAAGCAAAATCGTCTTTTTGCCAAACATATTCCAGACATTTAGGAGCCAAGAATGCATTAACGTCATCTGACAACACCTCAGATTACTTGTTTTCTACCAGGTTTAGACTGGTGAAAGTAGAAATAAGAAAAGTTGAGCTATAAACGATTAAAGTTTTATTATTTCTTCTTGATTCAAGTTGGGAAGAGTTGGGTCATGTCTGCATCTTGCAGTGAATATTTGGATGTTCTGTATCACGTCGTGCTTTATCTGATACTTGTTTGAGTCTCAATGTCCTGCTGACTTTTCATTCATACATTATGAAATAAGCAGTTATAAAACCTTTACTAACACACTGACAACAACTAGCTCATTTCATAAGGAGTTTTTGCTTCTCATGTATTTGATGTGCTTCTTAACTTAAAATGTTATAACCTTGCATTTACTTGCTTCTACCCAGAGACACTCACAGATAAACTGAAAATCTTTATTCCCTTGTGTCTGTGATAGCTGTAACATTTTGTGTGCGTTTCATGGCCTGGCCTTACTTACAAAAAGGAAACTGCAGGAGGAGATCTATCAAAATGCAGCAGTAAAGGGACAAGTAAATGTCACAAACTGTTGGTGAGGAACTTTCCATCGATGAATGTGTTCTGACACAATGCAGAAAGACGTGTGGGGGAAATTCCAGAACCTGTTAATCATTTCCCAGCAGTGGCTGTACGCGATGGTTTGTTGCAACTCTGGTGTTTTTTGGAAAAAGTCTCATCCACTTCATGCTCCTCCCTCACCATGAAACAATGCTCACTGTAAATCATTTTACCCTAAACAAGCAAACAGAAAAGCACCTTTTTGCTGTGTGAGTCATCACTTTATGGCCAGCAGCATCTGTTTTTTAGACCTTCTTGAAAGCAACACAATGAAATCCAGCAGAGAGCCCCTCTCCAACTCTCTTTCTCTTCCGCTTTCTCTCTCCCCTTCTTTTCTTTCATGTGGCTTCCTGTCGTGACGTGCTGCAGCTCACGGCTGTGATTGGCTGCTCACTTTCACAACTTCCGTTCAAACAAAAACACAGCTTATCAGCTGACCGAGCGCAGTAGCAGAAAGTGGAGCTATGCTGTGGTAAATTTCTGTTTTGACATGTCAATTCGTCTCTAAATGTTCATCCGTCTTCAGCGAGGGAAAAAAGAGGAATGTCAACGGGAAGTAGAGCAACTTGCTGGTATCTGAAAACAGTCAGAGGAGAGTGGAAGGAGTTGTTTCTCAACACAGAGTGAGACATGGGCTCCGAGTACCGACCTCTGTCTCCGACAGAGTCATGTAGAAGTTTGTTTATAGGTATGTGCTTGACATTTCATGATATGTTACCATTTTCAGTTTATTTGTTCAAACAGAAATGAGAGATTGTCTTTTTTTCTTGGAAATGAAATGAAACAGCTGGCTGTGCATTTCTGACAGCCAGATGTTTCAGAACTGAAACCACAGCCTGGGTCATTGGGCTGTTTCTTCCGGGGAGGGAGTGTATGTGCTGTTGTCAAAGCCCGCTGGCACAAAGCGCATATTTGAACACATTCATACACATTTTTATAACCAAGTTATCAAAGCTACCTTTAAAAAATAATAAGTTCAGGTTGTTTAAAAAAACAATGTGTCTCAGTCTGTATCACTGTGTGAGGTAGCATAACGTAAGAGGCAAGGAAGGTGATAAGTAAGCAGCATCAGCAGACTATTTAAGCTTCTTTTAAGTATACTTTATTTCTGGCATCTCCATTCTACCATAAAACAATCAACCTGGTAGCCAAAAATCCCACTTGCTTTATACAGGACTTTACCCACACCTGAACCTTGTTAGTCTCTACCATTGAAACAAATAGGTCAGACCAAACAATACAATTCTAAACAAAGAACAGGAATAAGATTATGCATGAAGTTGACAAACTCATTTCCTCAGCTAAATGGTTTGAAAAGTAAAACACTGCATACAATACAACTTAAAAGGCTACTTTAAAGAAACTAAACAATACTTTGCAAAATGAAAAACCCTTCATTTGGTTGCACCCGGTGATGCGATCAATGACCTCATGTCCCTATATAAACAGGAAGTACTGGGGCGGCCCTTCCCATATGCCTGTCTTAAATATAGGACCTGAGTAAATGGACAAACATGGTAAGTATAACCAAAGCAACATGAAGAAACATAATTGACCAGACATTTGCCTGTGAACAGAAGAAAATTCAAGTGACCTGATGGTTAGTAGTGTTTGCTTTAAAAAAACATATGCATGGATGTAATGGATGTAACTACTGCTACCACAAACAAACCTGGGATAGCGTGTTAAACAAAGTTACACCAGCAATGTCTAAATTAAAGCATTATGGCTGACTGTAAAATAACAATATGGTCAAGGGACAAGTGGTAAATGAGTTCATGCCTAACCACTTTGTCACATGCTGTAGCATGTAAAGCTTGTTTCCTTGGTTTAAACATTAAAAGAAATCTATCATCACTTTGTCTTAGTCCTAAACTAAACACAAAAATAAAGTGCAGATTCATTTTTTATAACTAACTGACAGTGACTAACCAATGCAATTCTCTAAGCTTTATATATGTATGATACACACAGTGCTCTTAAAGTATGTTAACTGTGGAGTGAATGTTTGGTTTTGGTACTTCACGCTTTGGAATCTGAGGTCAGAAGGTCACCGCAGTGGTGTAGATGCATATTTTTACACACACACTTATACATAGTCAAAAGTGCCTTAACAGAACAATGGAATTTAAAGCTACTGTTAACCTACATTTTGAGTAGTGTTTAGATATATATATATATATATATGATGTGCTGTTTGCATATAAATGTGTGAAACAAAGTCAGGATCTGCCTTTGTCTCTGTCCTGCTCTGACATCAGATTAAAATGTTTGAAGCAGGAAGAACATGAATTTCACTCTTCTGTTATCAGACTTTTGGAGATAAGTTTTCTAATTTGCCAGAAAAAGCAAATGAAAAACAAATAAAGAGCTTAAATATCATTGACATTTAATAATAAGCTATTGGCACAGAGGGCTGTAAGTAAACAGTGGGCAGCTTCTTAAGGTCACAGTGAGGAGATTTAAATCAGGTCCTTCACATCGATTTGATTGCTCAAAAGTCTACGTCAGTTAGCATTTATATGGCAGTATAGAGGTGTAGTGGGCAAATTCACTGAAAGGCCGCCTTCTGCCTGTATAACTACTGTGGATGTTGTGCTTGATTTCTCTTTTACCAAATCTGGAGGAGTTGCAGTTGAGAAAATGTATTTGGACGACAGCAGAGCCAAAGTTTTATGGCTGTTTTTAAATTTTACATACCTCGAAGCTTCAGTGCTTATTGACTACGGTTGTGATAGATTTTTTAAAATTTTCTTTTGAGTTTTAGTTTTGATATTGATTTAGTTTCACTTTTGCTTGTTTCAGTAAGTTTTTACTGTTTGAAAATGGCAAGTTGTCATTGGTTTCACTTTTACTTTTAAAATTCAGAACCTATAATATATTTCAAGCACAGCATTTGACTTGACTTTTCTCTCATTTTTAAACTCTACTTTAAATTTATAATTAACCAAAATGCTTTTTCACGCCTAATTTTAGTTTTTAGTTTAGTTTAACTTAACTATGGCCACACCCAGTTTTGGGGGAAGACACTGCAATATGAATTTATCATTGAATTTTTATTGCTACAGTCCATCAACCAGTTATGATAACCTTGAAAAAATGGATACATTTGGAGGTTAATACACCATATGAGGTGGTGTTGCCTTCACATTGGTTTTACCTGTCGTAGGCCAGTCAAAAAAACACCAGGTGTTTAAGGATGATACAGTGTTTTAGGTGTGCATAAATGCACTCTGTGGGTTTGATGCATAATGGATATTATACTGTATATTTCAATTACTTACAATAGACCTAAATGCTGAGACAAATCATTGATTTCTTGTCCACTATTATTATTGTCTTTTTCCCCCATATTACTTGAATGATCAGTCAACAATTATTCTTTTTTCTTGATATTTTCTCTCATTTTCAGACTTTGGTCACATTATAGTTTTCAGTAATTAAAGAGAAAAATTTCGAATTTACACTTGTTTAGTAAAACACCACTAACTTCCATCTAGAGGTGCTCTAGGTCTGCACTTGGAAGTTGCGATGGTCGTGGTGTTAGCTTACAAGTTCCCCAACCCCCATCGCAACCCCCCCTAACCATTGTAGCCAGATGGCTGTCACACAGGCGGTTCCTCGCCCAGACCATGCTGATTTCCCATCATTCTTTTGTTAATGAGGTCGTTAGCAATGCAGTGGACAATTAAATTATCCCAATCTGGCATTTTCCTCATTTGTTTACTTTGTAGTGCACTGTACAGTGTTTCAACCTCGAGTAACACTGCTCAGTTTGCCTCTGTTGAGATTATGGTTTCCATCCTTGTGTCGTTTTCTCTCAGGTTTCATGTGTGATACTGAGCAGCGGCGAATTAAAACATCACTGACATGCCTTGCAACTGAAGCTGGTTTCACAGTCAAGTAGCATAAACAGAGCTTTTGACAGAGTGTTGGTACGTTCTGCTTTGTGATAAGATCATCACCCTGTATGGAAGCGCACAGCTGAGAGCTGCTGCTGCTGTACAGAGCAAGTTTTGTTGGCTGTTAAATCGTGCAGAGAGGAGGACTTCAGCCAGTTAGTGGAGCACCCACCTTCATGTGAAACTCTGCTGAACGCTGACACCACTGACAGTTAATTATGGGAGTCACAGATCACGCAGACGTGTCAGCTCGACTACGATTGACACACTGCATGTTTACATCTCTGTTGTAATGTTGTTTTCTAGTTATTTTCCCAGCAGTAGTGCTGTTATTTAGCTCCAGAAGTGCCCCAGGGCTTGCCATAATGATCGTAAAAGCAGCACAGATTCGGGGGAGTGAAATGTTAAAAAGGACTTGTGTGTATAATTGGTGAACCTGCCATCACAGTAACTTTGGCAATATTTTCGGTCAGGCTGTTGAATCACTCAGACTGCCTGTTAGCTAGATTGTCATTCTCTATAGGTATGTCTGTACATGGCTCCATTATTTTCTGCAAACTCTTCAGCACATACAAACTTATTTTGACAGTGACTGAAAACCAACTAAACTTGCTATACTGTTAGGAAGGCAGACTAAAGGCGAGCAAACAGATGAATTTTGACATACTAGTATGTGGAAAGTGTGTCAGTGGAAGCAGTAGGCCAGTTGCTTGCTGTCAATAACAGTGAGGTAAAGCAAGCAGCTAAACACCAGACATTTATCTCAAAATGCCAGCTTTGGGACTGAATCAAAAATAAAAGTTTAGGGTTTCCTCCTTTACACAGCCTGTTCCAGAGATCTTAATGCAAAGTGAAATATATGCATGGTCAGTAATAAAATCTGCTTACGCAGATCGTGATGGGTTGCATTAAAGACTCTTCCTTTGATTAAAAGATTCTTCATCTGAGGATAGATTTTCACCTGAAGCAATGCAGATCAGCGAGAGGCCCAAAAGAGACAGGAGCTTCTGAGGCAGCAGTTCATCCTCCTATCAGGCGAGCGCACAGATGACAGCTAGCCCTCGCTGCCGTCTCCCAGTGTTTTTCTGGGATGAAACCAGCGGACCTGGCTTCTAGCTACTGTCCAATATTTAGCTTCAAAGCTGCTGCTTGGGAATCATCACTGACGGACGATCATGGCAAAGTGTGCTGTTAAATCAGAGGTGCTGGTTGCAGCACAATGGGGCATAAAGCGCTGGATGGATGTTGTGGCTAACCCCAGCCTAGGGCCAGGACCGCATGTCTGGCAGCTCGCACATGATGTATTCTTCTCTACTTTTATGCCCACCCCTAACTGAACCGGGACGGATCATTTTACTGCGAGACTTTAGGCTTTGCTTCAGCTGTGAGCTCAAAGCAGCTGTTAGGAGTTTTGATGGCAGCAGATGAAGTGTTGTTGTTAACAATTAGCAGCTCCTGACCTTTCTTTACACCCTGTTGCTAAACACAGTCTTGCATGAGGACGGAAGCAATGGAAATTTTCGGTTTTAGAATGTGTGGTACTGACCTCAGCACTACAGGGGGCAGAACACCACCTTAGCTTAGATTAACCTATATTTCCACAACTTTGTTGTATATGTACAATGAAAATAAAGGGCTATTCTATGCTATATAAGGGTTGGTTCAGATTTCAGAGTGTAAGGACCCGTGGTTGTTGCAAACATATATATAGAACATGTGAACATAGCAATTAAGATACATTCACAAATGAAAGAGTTCTTTTTCACCAAGAAGGAATCAAAGTTAGAAGATGAGCCTGCTATTAAAATATAGGTTAAAAGGAGTCCTTTCATATCCTGCCTATCCCACATGATGATACAAGCCCTGAAAGTTTGCCTAAAATAAGTTTTTTCAAGTTTTCTCCAGTGAGTTATGAGAACACAGATCAAACAGTCAGGGTACCAATGCTTGTATCTCTTCCTCTACGTCATAGATAGTGCAGTTTTGCTATTGAAGCTATGAGGTATTCCATGACAGTGATGCTCAGGGTTGGTCAGAAAGAAAAATGCAAGAAACAAAACAAATGTGACGCTTGGTGTAAACTCGATCTGGTTTTAGAAGCCCTGAAAATTTCATGTCACGAGTTATGATGCAGAAAGAAATACAGGAAAAACAATGTAAATTTTTAAAAATGCTACATTTTGACTCACCCCTACGTACCTTGGAGACATGTAACTTGAAACATATTTGCAGTATGAAAGGAATATTATGCATGGCTTCACTTTATACTTGAGTTACTACACAAAGACAACATCAGCTGATTCTGATGGGGTCAGGTGGGAGGGATCGGGTTTTCATGAAATGACCCGTGAATGTTTTACGTGGTATAATCACACTTATAGCTACAGCTGCATCGGGATTTTTATAGTGACAGAAGGTTATGCAAAAGATGCGAGACTCACAGAGTTGTCACCTGACTGCAATTAATGGAGTTTTTAGCATGTGTGAGCTCATTATTTTGGTTTTATGCCTCAGTGCTCTCATGCGCATTGCTGCCAATAGGAAAATAGGGGGGAAAAAACCTCCCTTATCCCCAGTGTATGCTAACTGCCCAGCCCCAAACTGCAGACAGTTTTGGCAGCTAGCTGGTGAATTTTGTATAACATTTAAAAACTAAAATGTTTCTCCAGATATTTCTCTCAGTCGTTCTTCAAGGTGAGTGTATTCCTTTTTCAACTTCAGCCCAGTTTTCCAGCAGTGCTAATATTGTTAGTTCTGAAAGCGGCCAGTGTTCACCTTGTGTATACTTTTAAGCTACAATCAGTTTTTTTAATGGATTTTTTAGGCTAAATGTGGCTTTGATGGAATGTAAAAACTTCCAAACTGACTTTTGAATGAGAATTACTAGTTGAACTTTGTAATAGCTGCTTTAACTGAATAAACACTGCAGTGTCATCATGGTAAACCCACTGAACCCATGAGTTCATGCTTACAGTGCAGTTTACTGTGTAGAAATACAGGTTTAAATAGATTGTCCTTTTAATGTTCCCTTAATGACTAAATAGAAAACACCATTATTGTTTTTCATCTCTTTATTGAGTTGGATTTGATGTATTTTCAGTACTTTCTATATTGCCTCTAGCTTATCAAAAATAATCCAAAGTTCAGTGGTAAGCCACCAGGACATTTGATAAAGGCCTGTCAGTTGACTCTTCTACCACCTAACATGCACACGTTGCTATGACGATGTCTTATGTCCTGAGAATTCTCAAAGTTGAAAACGTCCAGACTGCTTTTGACTGTCGACTGTGGGGCAACCATCTGTAGAACAAAGCTTTTATTGTTTTAGAAAGAAGCTGCCATTTTTCTACCAACTAAATACACGTTTTCTTTTAAAGTTCACAGTTAACTCTTTCTCCTTATTGGCTGCCCCTCGAAAGTTGTGTCTGACCATATTAGGATATCTGCTTGCACTGACATCGTGCAAAAAACTCTCTGAAACTTCATATTTAGAGCAGTCTGAATCCTGAATTTTTAACTAACAGGGATGACTTGTAAATATTTGGACCTCATTATCTGAAACTGTGGCCGTATTTAATGTGAGCATGCACTATTTTAATAGTTTATATGTGGCAGAAAATAATGAAAAAGCATCATAAGCCCACATTCCCTTCGCTGCGTTCCCACTGGGAATAACATGAATGTCTAATGCTCTGTGGAACCGTACTGGGTGTGTTGAACACTGTAATAGGAAATAAGTATCGCTATACATGGATGAATATTTGATATGAATCTTAACGCGAATCAGGGATTAGCCTTTGATCCAATGTGAAACCATTCATAATCTCCATCTTCTGCTCGTCTTCCACAGAGACATCAGAGTGCTTTATATGCAGGGATGGTGAACTTAAAGCCAGTGACCCGCTGAGGAATTTCTGCGACTGCAAGAATTTACTTGCCCATCACGTGTGTCTGTCCACATGGATCCAGAGGGTAAGAAAGACTTTCCATGTAGGGAACTGTGATATTTTTGAATTGCCATCAGCTGTTTGTTAAAGTGTAAGCGGTGAAACGTCTGTGTTGGTTTTCCAAAATTGACTAAATGTATTTGCCGTCTCGCCTTATTGAGACAAAACATTGCTTGCCTAATGAGCTACCTTTCAAATAGAAATACCAATTAGTTTTAATGAGGGTTGCTAACAATGGTGACACGTCATCGTTATACAGTTGAAACACGGAGGCCAAGACAGTGAGAAGTACCTCTTAATGGACTGGCTGAAATCCAGGAAGCTATCAAGTGCCCAGCACAGGTCACCTACCACAGAGGAGCTCATTAACATCTGTAGTCCTTCTTGAACCAGCAGTTGTACTAACACAGTGGTCGGGGAGCTGGTGCTTTTGGACTGCACCTCCCGAAAGCTCACTTTACACACTTCTCAGCTGATAAAATCTAAGGTTCCGTAGGTGGCATACATTTCTCTTTCTGTTCAGTCATGGAGCTTCTTTCTGCTCATGCTAATTACTCTTCCACCATTAATTCCCAACAAACTGCTGCTGCTGTCGCTGCCAGAAATTGGATTGCCAGAATGTATAATTACTGCTGTGTACCAAGTATTTTCCCAGAAATAAAAGATAAAAGCTAAAAAGCGAGTGAAGAGGTGTGTTGATGTGAAAATGTAAATTCAGCGGCGGACTTTAACACCTCAGCTGCAGTCTTTCACAGAAGTAATAAACCTTCTCTGTATGCAAATGAGTTTTTATGTCACAGGACACGAAAGTGCACTTTACGAGCTTGTTACTTTGCTTGGACAGATGCACTGATGCGCTGTTCAGTTTTACATAATGTGATCACTGTACAACTGCCTTAAAGGGCGTCATACAGCAGTAATCACAATATGACTCTAAAAGTACTGGTTGTTAGCTCTGAGAATCTTAGCAGACGGCACTGTGAAAGTTAAAGCTCTAATTTAATGTTTGAAGTGAAAAACGGATTGAATGGTTATGTGTAATGGCTTTCTCTTAGGCTAGGAGCTGTGGTTTTCTAATCTAGCATCTTTAGCGCTTCCGTTTAGCTGTCTTACCAACCTTGTAGCAGCAGGTTGCTCTGATAAACCCACCGAACGTCACCAACACCAACGTGCAGACTGACAGCATTAGGAAAAAGCTGGTAAATATGTTTAAGCATTTAGCAGTTAAAGAGCCACATTTTCCTAAACTGTGGGTGGCAACTAGGGGCTGCTTTTGCTAGTCAGCTAATCAGTTAAACAAAGTATTCTTACTTTATTAAGATGGTATGATGCCACGCACCATTAACAGGGTCTGCAGCCTCCACAGACGGCTTTAATGGGAAGTTGTAAATGAGAGCGGTGGAAAGTAAGCAGACAGCTGTGCAAATCGGTGCAGTGCTGCAGTACTTGGATTTCAAAAGTGAACAACCATTTGACTGAAACATTCCATAAACTACATCCTGCAGGCGTGTGGATGCTAGTCTGCAGTAAAGCAAGGCAACTAACAGCTAACGTTAGCCACACAAAATAATCTGATGCACACAAATTGATGAGTGATGCATTTCAGCAAAACGTATATTTTGTGTAGGGGCGGCATCACCATGGCAACCATGAGCACAATGATGCAGACCGTTTTTAATAACTAAACTTAAGTTAAATATGTGAGTTTAACCTTGTCATGAAGTTCTAGGATGCTCCTAAAAACAACAACAACAAAAAGCAGAAGATAATTTCAATAAATTAGAAAGTCAAACAGTGGAAAAAATCTTCCTGAAATGTTTCACGTATTCTGCTTTTTCAAATAAAATCTATTCTCAAGCTGAATAAATACACACACGGACAACTATAAAGACTACACAGTTGCATGGTGGGAAATGTAGTAGTCTTCAGTCTGTGTGGAGGTTAAGCCTTCTAGAGACTTAAATGTGAGGATGTGTCGGCACAAATTCCAATTCTGCTTTCGGATTTGACTGTAGAGCCAAAGAGCAAATAAACTGAAGAGTAATTTCATCTGTGTCACTAATGCACGTTTGGATAGTGCTTGATTCCATTTGAGGTATAAACAAATTCCAGCTGTATATAAATGCATCGAGATCTAATTCTGCGTCATAATGTATGCACTTCACAGCACACCGATGCTTGTAGATTAATCAAAGAAGAATGTGCGTAAGCTTGTTGTGTCGTCCACTCCAGAGAGCTTTGGGTCTCTTTGGATACTCCACAAGTGGTAGACAACATGCTACAGCAGACCTTTCATCTGCACCACCCAGCTGTCAGAGTGAAGAGCCTCTTCCATTAAGTGTGTGTCTTCCCACTATACAATTATATACAGACATACACACAGGCTTATGAAACGGGCATGCTACACGCTCTGGGATGAGTGTGTGTGCCGATGCTACCAGAGTACTTTTAACGTGAGTGTGTGTGTGTGAGAGAGAGAGAGAGAAGCAGACACAGAGAGAGGGGGGAACATGCATCCATTTAGAGTGCTCAGGGTTGGGAGCCCCTTTCCCTTTTTACGGAACAGAAATCAGCAATTGACCTGTCACTTTTGCTCTGATAGCCATCTCTGGAAAGCAGGTCATGCACATATGTCTAAAGTGCCTCTTAACCGCATTTTATGAAGCCAGAAAATGTAATCCAATAATGATTTGACTTGAGAGAGACAGAGCCAGCCAGCTGGGAGTGATAGCATGCACAGTTACCACTCCTCTAAAAGCAGCTTGTACGGGGAGGGGGGAAAAAAATCCACGTCCTTATTTAATTTCAGCCACAACAGTATCACACAGATGTTGTCACTAAAGAGTGGGCACGCAGAATTCAAACACGACGAAACACCACTGGCATTCATTTCAGCTGTTGATACATACTTCAGCATGTTTGCAGCAGAGGACCGTCTGAGTGATTATCGTCTCCACTGAGGCAAAACATACGCTATCTTTTTTTAGGCTGCCTCATTTGGCCCCCTCCCCCTCCTCCTCCTCCTCCTCCTCACTCAGGTTCCTAAAGACAAATAGCATGGCACAGAACTAATTAGTAACCAGGAACTAGTTAGGAGATGCCCTTTGAAAAACATGTCCTGAGGCAGGATTTAAATATAGGGACAGAGTCAGTGACTGAGTGTGCCTGGGAGATCCCGGCCTCCAGGCACGGCAGCACTTTGACCTCTGACCCTCATTATAGGGAGTGCATTCCTAGAGGGGTGAAACCCCTCAAAGCACGAAGTACAAGGGCACGAGTAGACTGTATAGCACCAGCTGAGTGTGGACTGGTGTGAGCACTGCCTGCCCACTCACTGACAGCTTGAGTACTTGACTAAGATCTCTACAGATAAATTCTTATTTTTTTTATCCATCTGGTTTCATTATATTGAGGTTAATAGGGAAAAAAATGCTCTTTAGAAATTGTAATACCAACCGTTTGAAAAAAACAGAGGCAAAAAGAAGTCATGCTGAAGAGTTAAATATAGAACCGATTCAATGGAGAATGTGTGAAGTGATGAAAAACATAATGAGATGTGCAGAAAATGAGTTTAGTTTCTGACGTGCGTTAGATATGTTTCTCATTTGTGATAAATTTGTTTGGGTGCATGACTATGTCTCCTTTTAATTGCGAGTTAAGCGTCTAACCCTCTTCTCTCCCTTTCTCTCTCATTGGCTGACATCTCTGCAAACAGACCTGGTTTACATTCATCAAACCAACACTTGCAGCAATCAGGCCACAGTGCCAGGGGCAATGGTCCTCTTTATAAAATCACATTGCCTAATAGCAGTGTTCTATAATTATATGCCATTAACATCTATCAAAATGTGCTCCTGCATGCCATGCATGTTAGCGGTTTGTGTACGCACAAATGCTTTTCTTGTTAGTAGCGTGTTTAGCGAGCGAGCACCAGCTTTAAGATTGTTAAACATGTTACTGGATGCGTGCTTCTGTCATATGAAGCGATGCATTTAGTCTAAGCGTTAAATACATGCACGTGTTAATGCTACTTATTGTAGTCAGAGGAGGCCTCAAGTGCAAACCAGCCAAAAAAACACAATCAGAGTGCGGTGTCTGAAATGTTGCTTTCTGTTTCATGTGTTTTTTGAGTTTTGTGAAATATTGATGTTTCATATTTTGTTGTTTTGTCAAAGGTTGTTTTCTGATCCTTTGTGTTTTTAATGCGTTTTTTGAATTGTGTTCTCTCCTTTGTCCTTGTGTCTTGTGAAATGCTTTTGTTAGTGTTATTTTTACGATTTGTGGGGTTTTTTATGCAGTGTTGGTTTTCTGTATGATTTTTTTTTTTTGGTAATGCTTATTGAAAAAAAAAAAAAAGAAGTTGTGTTTTTGCTCCTCAAGGCCACCATACTATACAGGCTTTTAAGCAATTTAATTAAATTAGCATTGTTATGCATAGTGCACCTTTGGGTTTAAAATAGTGCACCATTTCCCCAACAAACTTAATTAGTTTATTGATCAAAACAACAAACAAATGATTCGTTGCTCATGCGTGTCATTCAGGAACTTTGGAGCCGCTGTTTTCACGGCTCACTGTCACTAAATTACTTTTAAATATCGTTTCCTTACAGGGATGTGGGAGTGAAGACAGAGTGCGATGCATCATCTGCAAGGCCAAGGTAAGTGTATTGACGAGCGTGTGTGTTTTGAGAAGGGGGCCGTGATGTAAAATTCAGTGAGATATCTGATTATATCTCATTCTTTTAATCTTTACTGTGTGAAATGTAGATGGTCCACATTTAAACAAACCCCAGTTAAGCCATTAAACAGTGTCTGCATCTCACAAGCAGATTTAAAGAGAGCAGATCTATAATACTAATGAGCAATCAGGTCTTTGTTTTGCTCTGTGATTTAGCTGATTTGCCAGCAGTTGTGTTGCTTATGAGCTGTAAGCTGTCTTTTATTCCTTATTATTGCAGCCGAACACTCGCTGCGGAAAAGGAGGGCGAAACATTATAATATTTGGCAGAGGATACAAGCCATGTAATGACAAAATCTGTATTCATTTCGTGAGCAGAAATTAATCATGCTTTCCTGTGTTACATTCCTAATGCAAATTTTCTGTCAACACATTGTGTCTCGTGTTTGTGAGTTTATTCGTTTGAAACGGTGGAGCTGATGTGTCATCACAGATGGGCCTGCATGCTGGAGAAGGTGGCCGCATTACTAACCATCCCAGATTAGGAAGTATGCTGTTGATGTGTTGTATGTATTCATGCTTGAGTCGTGGGTCAAAGCATCACAAGCTGGCTCTTGAGTGTTTTATTCATTGTTTGCTCTCCGGCGTCGGCTTCGCTGTCTGGTCCTGTGTGTATGTATGGGAAGGATCCACTCTGTGGGAGAAAATGTCACAGTAACTTTGACGACGACCTTTCAGGTGTCGAAGATATTTTAAACATGAAATCGTGTGAGTGCACATCCACAGTCTCACTCTGAGCAAATTAAATGAAACATTTAGCTTGGGGTGGAAGTCTCGAGTGACTTTTGTTATGCGTCTAGGAGTGTGTGTCGTTGCCACTGTGGGGGTAAAACAACAGTGAGATGTTGTTTTTTGGCAGCAGGGCGATGAGTATGTTTTTAAGGTCTTTTCATGGGTTTCACGTAAAAGAAGATGATAATCTAATAATGCTGCTTTAGGAATTGTGTTCTTAAGTCTTCAGTTTTTCTCCTTAAAAACGAGCATTTCTTGCTTCTGAGCGAGGAATTCTCATTGAAACATTTTCGAGCTGAGATTGTATACGAAGATGGTCGATGTCGACGGGCTGTCACCCTACTCTGGTAAAGCGATTTCTAACAAACTGCAGTTGTGGTGTTGAGGTCCTATTTTTGCTGGAAAGTCCCTTGAATGAAGAACTCTTAGAGTAACTGCTAATGTTTCTCATTTTAGGTGTTGTGCTCCTGACTCACCAGCTAAAGCAAAATTATCTTGTCAGTTCAGCTGGCCTTCAAAAGTCAAACTAACTTTCTGAACAGAAGAAAAAAGCAGAAAAAAAACAAAATCCCTCAGAGTCTCAGTTAGTGCAGTTTGCTGCAGAGCAACTTTCTTGGAGGTTGGGGAGAGGTGACAAATCATAAGGTGCCAAAAAAGGAGCAGTTCTTTATGTTCTTATGTCTAATTTCAAAGGTCTGCAGATGCCTCCAGGTGTACTTCATTCAGTCAGCAGTGTTGCAGTTTTGGGCATCAAATAACTAATCAAACACAAGACTGACTTGAAGAAAATGAACATTAGAACAAACATAAAAGTACTCAGTATCACAGAAACCATATTTGTCCCAATGCCTTTTAGCTTTCAAAGGGTCGAATTCTGCCATTTTTTACTAAAGGTGTCCTCTGCCATCAGCAGTATTGCATGCCGGGAGCAAACTGTACACTTTTTGCTGTGTGTATTTGGAGATTGGCAAGGTGGCAGTGCCATAAATTCTATGACTATTAACCAGGCGATGGCTGTTTAAGTCCCATTTGGGAGCTCTGCGTTTTTCACTCACTGTTTACTCTGACTTTCACTCACTGGTCAAAGAAACACGGCACTTAAAGACCAAGTGTCCTTATTTTCCGACTTGTCAGTGTTGCTGTGGCACCAACAACAGGGGAACTTCTCCTTTCTGACCTTTTTAAACATGCTGATTCATACACTTTCAATTACATTTTCATTTCAGTTTATCCTTTAGCACAAATCCTGCTGCTCTGTTGTCCTCCAGATATAATCATCCACCTGACTGTGGGGCTGTGAGTTACCGATTTGCTGTATAAAATGAAGTCGCCATGATATATAAAGAGAAGTTATGGAAACACTACTGCGAGCTGTCACACTACCCTGCAGACTATCACCTGACTGTAATAATGTAATCCAGTGTTGAGGCCATTTTCATTACTTTCCTTCTTCCCTGACAGTATCTGGCTGCGGGCAAACACATTTTTTTAGGTGTTACAACCATCCCTCCCCTTCTTTTAGCTACGAGGGGACATTTCTCGCACTTCTGCAGCATCTCCAACTGACTGTTGCATTTGTCCTCGCCTATTGTACCGATGGCATCATCGTCAATTATTAATGCTGAGGAGTAAGTGTCTGAGAGACATCCCACTGAGAGACCAAACAGCCACGAACAGGGGTTAGTGGCAGGACCAGGGAGTGCTGCGAGTGGCAGCTGCACCATTTAGAGAGTGATTGTTGGGAAGCTCCTACTATATATTGATATGAACTCTGCTACAGTAAGTTAATGCATCAGTATAATAACATTTTAATGTCTGCAGTGGCATGGGCATTTAATATTTGTCCACAGAGAGATGTATATGTAGATCTGCAATGACTCTAATGATGGTGATAATCATTTTGTCCTGCGCAGCTATCACTCTGTAATGCATTACTGCAATCACCCTTGGTTAACATTAAGAGGCTTTAGCCATTACGACTTTGAGCGAGCAGTGCTCATCATAGTCTCCGATTCAATGCGCCAGCCATTTCATTTTGCATCTTTATTTTTATTCTTGAAGCTTCTTTTTCCTGTATGTTGTTTTCCCCTTATTGCAACGGGGTCTCAAATGTGGGCCATTTGTATGAGTTATGCTAATTTGTTGGGGCAATGAATGCATTAATTTCATTAGCACATGGCCTCAAAGCAATAATTACCAGAGTAGGTGTGTCAGAAGCAATCATGTTAAAATTTGCCAGTTAATTATTAAGATTTTGTTCTGAGGGACCTGAATTTGACATGAGTCGCCGAGGGAAAAAAAAGAGAGGAGAAAGTTAATGCATTCCAGTGGCCGAGGCTAGGTGCTTGTTGTTGAACACAGTGGGGGTGTCTGCGACATTGTGGGCCTACTGGCACGATTTTTTGCATGTTGACAGCTCACATTCTGGACTAATTACCACAAATAGCAGAGGGTTAGCTGGTGCTTGGTCAATCCAGGAGGGTGTAATTATAAAGAAAAGGAGGTCCGGTAGTTCCAGGCCGTCTAATGGCCCCTGCTCCGTCAGATTGCAGTCCAGTGTAGACGATATTGGTCATGACTTGTGATGAACAGATTCACAGCTCACTTCGTTGGTCCTAAATGGGATCAGGAATATATATTTGCAGCTTTACTGTGACAGTAGTGATCTGTTGGGGTGTTGCAAGGCTTTGTAACAGTAAAGTATAACAGCTTTATTACAGCATGGTAATAATACAGGGTAACAAAAGCAAATAATATTTCTGTTAATGTGGATGTCTTAAATGAGTAGTGGAAGGTCAAGCCTGCATATGAAGCTTGAATGTGTTGATTATAACAGGAATGATTTTAATTCATTGCATGGATCAAATATAACTGTTTGATATCTTTATTTATGTTTTATGTCAATCAATTTTGTTTAAATATGATACATGTGTTTGAAATATCTGTCAAATTACTTGCTGCTTAAGCATATGAATACCCCAGAAAACTAGAAATAAAGATACAGAGCATGCTTTGTGAGATGCTGTGGCTTTATACTTGGAACAAGAGTTGGGTTTTTCCATGGCAACTAATGCACAGTACATGATGACAAGGATTGGACCATTTAGAAAAGTGGTTTTAAGTCATTCAACAAACACTGGAGTCTCTAGCTGAATGCTCTCTGATGCCATGATGCCACATAAATGCAGGGTGACTCAGAGGTTTTAAAAATGCACGAGGTATACAGTGCATATTAATCAAATATGTGCACGCTAATAACTTAAGGAATCCTCTTCGAAACTTAAAATGCCACATTTTTTATGTCCAGCAGTTTTTGGACTCTTGTCTCAATCTGGGTCACGGAGGCAGCAGTCAAAAGCTAAATTTATGGTCCTGCAAATGTGTCCATCTGCATACACGTTGCCATTTGGAGAGCTCCAGTGCAGTCCTCCAAAATCCGAGCTGCACAGCGCTGGATGTGGATGACCTACGCGTCGTCAAATGCTTATTGGTTGACAAGTGGTTTGGAATAACGAAGGGAGCAACAGGAATGGGAGAGATGCAAAAAATGATCAAATATTTTTACACCATGAAAAGCACAGACAGTGAATGCAGTGAATACCTTTTATTGTTTTAGCACTCAGTGTGACTTCAGCTCTTTGTATGCTATAACTTCACTCTATTCCACGGCGGGCTGATGGATCAACAGCACAAGCTAGAGTATCATATTTACTGCATATTTTGTCCAGTCCATTCACAGCAAACACTCTCTGCAGTTGGACTGCGTCTGCACTAACCCCGCTCAAGCATAAATCAGCAGATACCCCACCCACCTCCTCCAGCTCTTCTGGTGGTGTAGATGTTCCCTAGCCACCCAAGAGACATAATTTTTCTATCGTGCCTCCTCCCTGTTCATTCAAAATGCCTCACCTGCCCAGGAGGGAACCTATTCAGATACTTGAACGACCTCAACTGCCTCCTTTCGATGTGGAGGAGCAGCTGCTTATGCTCTCTCTCTAAGGAAGAGCCCAGGCGCCCTTTGGAGGAAGCTTGCTTCCATCTCCTGTCCCACATTGACTATCGTATCCCGCTTTTCACTACAACTGACTAGTATATCATAAGCTTCAATGGACATTAATTTTTTTTGTGGGAAAAAATGTTTTGTTTTCCAAAATAGGGCTAAATCAGCATGAACATTCTGGGACTTAAGAAATGTTGTGAAATTAGATTATCCAGCAACATTTCTAGTATAAAGAGCAATTTTGTCATATACTGAGCTTGTGTCCTTCATAAAATTAGATTTTTCCACTGCTTTAACAGTAATTATCATCAACCAAGGACAGGCCAAACTATAACCTGCTAAGCTCTAAGCTGTAGCAGATTGTAGAGAGCTCCTCCAGCCATACTAAATTTTCTACTTTGGTTTTTACACCCTGATATAAAAAAAGCTGCTCTGCTGTGGTTGTCCTTCATTTATATATGAAATAATGACTTCAGTGTAAATACATTTTTAAGGGCTACTTTCGCCGTTCCCTCTGTGTATAATGCTGACATTATACATTTCTCTGCTTCTGTTTCTTTGTCATTATCTATGCTTTTCACATGTGCAAAGGTGGGTAATGGTAGCACTCAGTTTGAATCATGTACAGGAGCCTATTGTGTGATTGGTGTTTTGTTTGAAATTAATCCTGATTACGATAAAATGAAATTCCTAATTCAGAAATGAGCCCAAACAGAGCAGCTCTCTAACCTGAGAGCTTCAAATCTTCCAGCACCACTCTGCACTTTTAGCGAACCTTCCCCGCCTCTTGTCTCTCAAGTGTCTCCTTAAAGGTGCTAGCATTTACGCTCCCACCCTCCCCCTCTGGGGGGAAAAAAAGTTAATCATCACTTGATTTTATATGGAAAGCAGATTATCCTTTGATTTTGATGAATGCAGCAGCTGCCAGACACTTCATTTGACTAAAAGCAGGACATTGTGCCGAGGCCTCTCGTATGTCACTAAGCCTCTGTCAGGACAGTACTGTGACAGGAGATGACACATGAAAGGAATTCCTCCTTGTGGCTCTCCCAGGACAATGGAGTATGGCCTTGAGGTAAAACGTGTGTGCATGTGAACACACACACACACACACACACACACACACACATAGCTGCCAAGAATAAGCACACAGCAGCATTTCTTTGTAAATCTCTTCAGACACTTTCTTTTTTCTTTTATTTTGATAATTGCTTTAATAAGTATGGATTAGAATGTAGTTCAGTTCATAAATCTGTTTAACCTTCAAGTGACCAATTGGAGTCATTTAAGACCCCACCCTTGTATTCATGTGCACAGTTAAGATTTCTTAATCATAAAAATCTTTCCAACCGTGAATTTGCCAATGTATTTTTCCTGCAGCTTTTCATAGTTTTACACTGGAACTGGCCCTTTGGTGTAGCAATGATAATGGAAAGCTGTGTGGAAATATACTGGGTTTTTAAAAAAACATTATAGGGTTTGATTTCATTGTAATTTTCCACTTGTAGTCAGTGCATTGTACTAAACCAAAAGTAGCAAGACTTACGGCCGTTAAGGGTTTCTCCACAAAGTATTTAAAGATTACTACAAACCAGATGTCCCACTACGACTTCATTGATCAAAATATTATAGTCTGTAAAACCTGTTCACAGAAACATATCTTACATTTCTAAATGAAATTGTTTTTCTTCGATTACTTAAACAAATAAATTGTTTTATTAGAAGTAACAGAAAAGGCAGTGAAAATAAGTGTCATTTTAGTGTTTATTAACTGCTTTGTGCATGAAAAAACATAATAATGAGATTACTTACTTTTGGAACATGAATCATAGGTAAAAGAGACAGTATAAGTATGATAAACAAAAGCAGAACCGTCTTTAAAATACTCGCTGCAGGGTTAAATCTGCGTGCTTCTTATTAATGGCAGCAAAAACAGGTCAAAACAAATAATTTTAAAAAAGTGTTTTAATCAAAACCATAAACGCTCAGCATGGTATTCACAAAAACACGTTTAAAGCCTGTCATATAGTAGGTTTTGAGGTCTATGGCTACTTTTCCAATTTATGGGAAATTTGTATACACAGAATTTTGATGTAACTTTTTAATATAACTTCATAAAAGTTGCAGATTTAGTTCATATATGGAACTTTATAATCATTGTGCCAAGTAAATTGCTCGTGATAACAGCAGTACAGCAGCTCAGATATTCTACTAACATGAGATCATTTTTTTTTAGATCTTCCCGGTCCAGTCAGCAGGTTAACAGCTGGTTAACCATGCTGACAGGTGACCTGCTAGTCAGCCTCAGATTGGCCTGACATACACATCTCTGCAAATAGAGGTGATTATACTACAGTTCAATGTCAGTGCATTTTACCAAAAAAGCTCAGTGCAGTATCTCAAAAGAAAGTTAAAATAAATAAATGGGCATATTTTATATTGTAATGTGAACACAAATTTTAAATTAAATTTCAAAAAGTTTTTTTTTTTTTTATGGTGTCAATTATATTTGTTAAATGGAAAATCTGAATCGGTATGTCAGCATTTAAAAATTCTGAATAATCTCTCACACAGAGGCAGCAGTGGGGAATTTTCATTTTTGAGGCTGTAATTACTTTTTCATTTAGTTTTTACTCATTAGCAAATAAAGTGAAGCATTTTGTCAGAGTTCTCGCTCTGAAATGCCACTTGTGTTTCTCATTCTCCTTGGCTGTCAATAACTATTTTCGCAGGATTTGCTCACATGAGGAACAGAGAGGACTTTAAGGTGGACGTTTTCAATTTAACGACTTATCGCCGAGATTATTGTTGAGGTTTACGCTTGTATACTAAAGCAACTACAGGTAACGAACTAAAAGAGGGTGCGGTCGCTCCAAACCTAATACGAGTTTGGAATTTTTTTGCAGACCCCGTCTGTCGATAGCTACAGCGTGTGGTTTGGCAGGATGAAGTTGCAAATGCAATTTAATTTACATCATAGCAGGGTCAGATTCTAACCATTATTCTGAGCAAAGACTGGGACTCTTGGTAATTTTACTCTCCTTATTTAACCTCCGTGCCCTCCTCCTCCTCTCTCCTGCCATCCGTCGCCAAGCACAATTCATTTGAGTTCCTGTTCAGGAGGGTGATTCAATTATGTTCTCCTTTAATTGGCTTTCAGGCATCTAAACTGAAACTGATGGGGAATTAATAACAGCTCCACTAGGTCTCCAAACTGTTTGCAACCCTGGAAACATTCTAAGAGCCTGAGTTGGTCCCATTTTCCGTGTGTCTGTTTTGGACGTTTGATATTGCAGCTGCAAAAACGTGGTCACAGTTGCTGTGTGGTCCTCGCTCTCGGTATGCACTTTGTCTCTTTGTCAACACCCTAGACGTTTGGTGCAAACTTTGTACCCATAAAAACAAAGCAGATGCCAAAGAAAGCTCAGCGTAAGTATAGTGTATCTTATTTTTCCTCCCTGACCTAAAAGATGCATGTGGTTTGAAAACATTTACTTCTCTCCAAATCAGTCGGTTAGCGACATGAGATGGAAAAAAAATCTCTGCATTCCTCTTAAGCCTTCGCTGTATGTTCTCTCCTATTTGTTATTCATTTAAGCACGTGTTGTACACAGCAAACACAAGTCTGAAAAGCAGCGATATTTCTGCCTCTCCGTGGGTACGGCTCTCTTTGGAGTCCAAAGAAAGAGAAATCACTCGCAGATGCGTTACTATTTAGGTAGCTAACAAAAGAAGAGTTGTGAAATGGCAGGAAATGATGGCTGCTAAAATGAAGGTTTGAAGTTCACATGTCATTAACGTCCATGAAATCAACTTTTTCCTCTGAATGTACTCTTCCCCCAGAGTCTGCCTTTGTCTTCAAACAGCGCCAAAGCAATCATTATGCTCAGACATAATGCACCATAATGACAGTAATTTCAGTATCAAATTTTCAAATGTTAGGCTTTAATTCATTGTGGTTAAGTAGCTTAGTTGTAATTCACATTTCCTACCCATCTTAGCAGAGTGCTCAAGGAATGAGACGTCTAAAGCAGGACATGGGAGCACCGCATGAAGGAACATTTTAAAGCCTTCATTCATTTAAGCACTGTCTAAAATACATGAGAAAATTCAGTGACATTTGGGAGGCAACAAAAAACATTCTGCAGTCTCTCTGTTTAACTCTGGTATCTAATTTTAACAATTTTAACATAAATCCAGATCTGGAATCATTCCTATCCCATAATGTCAACATAAAAACGGATATCAGCTTGCAGCTTTCAAATCATTCATGTAGTTTTCAGTTGGAGCAATTATAGCCTGTGTAAATGTAAAATTAATTGGCGACGCTTTTGATAAAAGATTAATCACTGAAGTAATTGTCAAAGCAAAAATAGCAAAATATTCAGATTCCTCTGATTCAAATCAACTAGTTTCGTGTTCTCGTTAGATGAATTGAGAAAACAAATTCTTTCATCAGGAATGAAAATCTTTAATTGCAGCACTAATGATTTAGCTCAGGATAAAATCTCATTGCTCCCTCTCTGAGGGCTTTCTGACTCTCCTACCTTGTCTGACAGTTCCTGTTGAAGTCTTTAAAAGCACACCATGTACTTTCATCTTTGGTCGATGAAAGGCTGGGAACGTAGGGCCGACTTACATTTTCCTCGTACATGTACAGAAAAACCAGTAACCAATGAGAGGTTGTGTCCAGGTGTGTAGCCAAAATGGCTTGTTAGCACAGAAATTTAATACAGGATTGAGGTCTACACAACACCACATCTGCCAGTAATGCATGGCAGAAATCTCCGTACAACTCTTCCTCATGCCCTGTATGTAAAAGTTTCATATAGCTACTGAGATGTCACCGAATTTTCAAACAAACACAGATACCTGCTAATTAATGCTAAGTTACAAATAATAAAACAATTTCACTTGCTGTAGCACTCAGGTGGTCATTATATTTGTCAGATATTTACATTAAAATACTTTAAGAGACACAAAGAAGGTTCAAGAAGTCCTGTTCATTGAATCTGATAAGTGGAGGAGTAGACCTGCAAGACTGCTGTTGGCCTTTACCAAATCAAAGTTAGAAGCCTTTCAATTAAGTTTTTGATGTGAAACAAGCTCTAAATATGTTTATCGCTCTGGCCATCGGAGGAACGATGGCCAGAGCGATTCACCGCTGCCATGTACACATTAACCAAACTACTAATATGTCCCAAATCCAACTGCCAGTTTCTGTTGGTGCACACTTTTCATTGTGCTGTTTTCTCAGTGAAGCTGAGCATTAAATTAGCAAATTACAACAAGAAAAAGTATACAAAAAAAACAGTCATGGACTCCACAGCTGATGTAATCTTTAGTACTACAAAATCAGGGCACTGTAGTTTGCAGCTGCAATTACTCAGCTTGGCTGCGGATAAAGATACTGAGGACTCGGTCAGATTACTGTGTCCTCTGTGTGTGTGTGTGTGTGTGTGTGTGTGTGTTAATCATAAATATAATATAGTAAATATGGCATCAGCTTCCTTTCCTTTTTGTTTTCTTTCAACTTGGAGTCGGACAATATGAGACCATTTGGCGGTGGCCTCATTACTGTGATTTGCTGGCATTAAAAACTCACACATAACACCTCCTTATAACTGAAGCTGACACTTGGGCAGAAGGCCCAAATCCTATATAAGAGAGAGCAGTTACCTTAGCAACTAAAAGCGATCGAAAGAAAACTGCAGTTAATTGAACTATTTCAGCATTATTTTTGTGCTGCTTTTGACCAGCGCTAACCTTTCACATATGTACTTGTTCATTAACATTTTCCTCACAGCGGACCTTGCTAGTGAGGATCAGTATATTCATTACAAGGGTCCCCACAGCCATTATGCGCCGAATCTTTTGGTTCCAAACTGAGCTGTAAATTTTGAGACAATCTGACACCCCTGCCCGAGGGTTACAGCAGAATGCTAACGAGGCCACGGCGACATTTCCATCACCATACAGTCAGTCGCACCATACATCAGCTCAGCGCCGAACATCTCCCAGAGACGCATGAAGTCAGTGACAATTTCAGACGTAACACTTTATTAGTATCCCTCCCATCTCCGCCGTGTAATGAATGAGGCCATTTAGACAGGATTTACGATATCTTTAAAACTTGATTGCTTAGAATTTGAGAATTATTCATAAGACTAAAGCATCATTTGTCATACAGCGAGTGCTGTTTTGGTGGAAACAAATGGTTTTGTTGTAGTTTTTCAAATGAACTCCTTTTCATGCACTCTTCAAATAAGCCATTTGTATGCATATATGTCCATGTAGAGGCTGTAATTAAAGGGAATGTGGCTCAGGTGACAACTCGCAATCAAGTTTTCTCCGTAATGTGTTGTGCCACTATGGAGCTGAGGTAACGGATACGGATGCAAATGATTAGGAATACACGCACGTATTGGATTACACTGCATCTTTTGCTGAAACAAAGAGTTCGCTGTTCACATGCACTCCTATTACTGTACTTTGGAGGTGTCGGGGATGCATAATTCATGTCAGATTTTACTTTGCTTAAAGGTAACCTCTGCTGAACTTCTGATTGAACGGTACACTGAAATAATTAAATTATTCCCCCTTGAGTTTCCTTATTTCCATCACGGGAGAGGGAGTGAGAGAGAAAGAGAAGTGTCCTCGCCTTGTTACAAAGATTATTGTGTTCACTTCCTGAGGCGGTGTGGCCACGCTTTGTGTGCGATGCCCAGATCATCTCTCAATTACACAAGGATCCCGAGGCAGAGGGTGGGGACCCAAGCGAAGGACCAGTTATGTCCACACACACTCTTGTTCACTCTCTCTCTCTCTCACACACACACACACGCGCGCACACACACACACTGCTATTGCTCGGAGGCATGGCTTACTATAGCCACAGCCAAGAATGAGGCCTCTCAGGATAGATTTACACACAAATAAAACCAGTCTTATCTTGGCCCACATGTGAACGAGAACTGATTACACGGTCTACATTTCAATGCTCAGATTAAATAGAGTCAATTTCCTATGGCCTATTTAAACCAAATCCAACCTGCAAACATAATGAAACCAAATCCAATATTACTGAACTAAGACCTCAAATAAGTTCAACTGTCCACTGAGAAACTGTTGAGAAACATTTCTGGCTGACAATGTGCATAGCAAGCATTGGAAGGTAATGCTAGACACATGGAACTGCAAACCAAAGTGAAAATGATTTAGTCAAATAATGCAGTGGAAGTTGAAATTTAATATAACTCAAAAAGACAGCATTTTTCTTATATAACAGCTCCCATTTGTTAACACGGTAATTACCTTTATTCCAGGCACAGCGTGGTATTGTTTTCCTACTTTCCTTTAATCATTTTCACTCTGTTATCTAACGCACACAGGCTTCAGGTTTTAACAAGTTATGAGTTTATGCATTAAAACATGTTCATGTAGTCATCTTTTTCACATTGATGAGACAATCTTAGTTTAGAAATGTAAAATAAATCTTAATTTGAGTCATTTTCATTCACAAATAATAAAAAAAACAAGAATCTTGGTATCCGTCCAAAGCATCTGTGTCCACGGCTTCCGATCCGAAGCAGTCAGGAATCCTACCAAAAAGAAAACTCACCTGACTAGATTTAAAATACAAGTACCAGCATTTAATTGTTTATCCAACCAGCTGCATGTTTTAAAGGACATTTAACTTTAGCTGTCAGGTAATTGCTAAAATGAAGTGTAAGTCCTTTATGTCACATGTCTTCATTTCTCTGCATTTTATTGCCTCTCCTCTTGACAGCCCTGATCTAATTACATGTGCGATAGAATGTGTTTTAATTGTTTTCTGGACTAATCAAACACTGCTTGGTTAAAATTTGAAGTACTCATCCACAGAGTGAGCAAACTACTGATAAGTTATCTACAAGGTAAAATCAGAAAAAGTTCTGAGATGGAACAAGTGCAACATCTGGCAGTGGTAGCTTATGTTTCACAACTCAGCATGATATTGCGCAAGGAACATCAGGAGTTCTGTTACAAGCATTTTTGTGCACATTTACAGCCCAGGGATGATCCAACGTTCATAGCAAAGAGTTTGGAGTCCAAACGGCAAACTTTTTGGCATAGAAGAGCTGGCTGCACCAAACAGCTGTTGCTGTCCACCACTCGCCTAAATTTGGCTTCCTGTGGCTTTGTGTTCTTCCCCCAAAAGCTCAAGGGCTTCCATGTTGTCACCACGGAGGAAGTCCAGAGCCTTAGATGACCCTTGACGCTCATACTGAACAGAACTTTCTAACCACAGCAGGAAGGCTGGGAGCTTACTTTGCTACTGCATGGAAGTGGGTGAAGGTGAAATTTAAACTAGGCTAAGACTTTGTCTCTTATTACAACATTTTCTCTGTAGCTTTTTCTGTTTTTCATGTTTATAATTTTATATTAAACAATTAGCAATTAGTTGACATCTGCCAAATGACTTTAATGAGCTTTATCTTGTTATTTTAATGATATACAAAAAAAGCTCACATAGAATAAAATACATACTGATAACTTTATTGGAAGAATCCATGTGAAGCAGCTCATTTTTGGAAGGTAATTATTAGACAGTGCTCTTTATTAAAAATAAGGATGTTTAATCGCTTATAGGTTGAACTTTAGAGCTGTTTGAATATAAAACAAATGACAAGTCTTATAGATTGGCTACTGCATTTTTCTGACGTTAGCTAACTCAAACCACCAGAAGCTGCTGGTCATACCAGACCAAGTAAGGCCGTGGAAGCAAAACGCTGAGAGAAATGAAGCACAGTGGAAGGGGGAATATTATTCCTAATAAAGTAAAGCTTCTCCGTTATACATGGATCAGTTGTGTAAATTCGTTTTACATTTTATAGAACTTCTCACACCAGTTTAATTACAATTAAAGCTTTTGACATATTTTGTAATATGTTTAAATATTAAACATCCTTTTTGGGGTTTAACAGGCTGCATGCGAGTGGATGTAGACTGTATTTTTCTTTGAGGACATCTCTAAGCACCACTTGGAATAGGATGATACCATGACAACATGACAAAATTAGTTGGGGTTTTTTTTTACTCAAAAAGCCTGTATAGTGTCCGTATATTACACAGAAGTACTTCTCAAAATTATAAGCATAGGCTACGAATTTCCTGTGGTCTTTGTGTATCTACTCCCCTGACCTGATTTTTCAATTATTTTGAAGGCCAAAATCAATGATTCTACTTTCTTTTGTAAAAATCACAGAGCACCAAAGGTTATTCTGATGTTCATAGAATTTATAAAAATGAAACTTCTACATTTTTAATCATTATTAGTTTAATTAATCCTGGACTCAAAAAGGTAGGTTTGAGGCAGGAAGAGCTCGTAAATGCTATCTACAAGTGGTTATGAACGATGCAATCAAACCTGCCAAACACTCGAGAAGTTTGAGGTGGAAGGTTGAGTTAAACTTTTCAAAATTTTCAATCTACAGAGGTTAAGAACACAAGCGGATCACAGCACTCGGGGTCTTTTGAGTATATTACAATTACTCTAAATCACATGAAACTATTCCAAACACGGAGGTGATTTATTACATTAGCGGCGAGTGGTGGAGACCAGCACAAAGGGAGATTGTATGAAGATTACAGTGATGAAATAGTCAAATTTATTATCTTGACAGCTGGATATTCCAATTTCTTTGCCGCTGAGCCATGTAGATTTTCCAGAGTGCAAACACGTTTAAGTACTTCTTCAGAGTCAATTAAATCAGATACTAGTTAAATTACCATTTTTATTAACCTACAGGTTCATATTTTTGTAATTTTAATCACTATTGGAAAGACTATTAGAACGTCTTTCCTATGAAGACAGAACTAAGGGTCATTTAGAGAGCAGCTGAATTAATCACACATTGTCACTTCAAATCTACCTTTCAGTTCTCTTTAAAGCTCGCTCTGGGATTTTACATGTGCATGGAGAATTATCTGCAGTTAGTTAAAGGAGAGATTAGGAGTGACGTTGGGCTGCACCCACCTCTAGGAAACTTGAGCATCACACCTCCAGCCAGAGTGAGATTATGAAAACAAAGCTCGGCGAGTGTTTCAGAAGACTTACAAAGTTCAACTACTGTCAATATCACGCCACAAATCACTTGTACCTGTGGCTTCTCCCGTCCTCCCCCTGCTGTGCGTGGTGGGAGCCAGCCTCAGCAGACAGTGTGGACAGTAAATAATATACCAAGAGAACATTAACCTTTAGTTGTGGTGTTAAGATGGAACCTCCATTAACAAGAGTAAATAATCCTTGTGATTACTTTTGGCTGGCCTTTATCTCATACATAACCTAATTAAATGGACCATCCAAACATAAAACCGCAACTAATCAAGGGCTTTGCTGAGGTGCTGCAGTATGGCTGTGTGGGATTTTAAAAACACACCCACGCACGTGCGACCATCCATGCGCTCTCTACACACACACACACACACAGTTTGAAAAGACTTAATGACTAATAAAGAGTTTTAGTTTTGGCACAACTTCCCAAATTTGCTTAATTAAATACAGAAGAGTTTCACTTTAAACATACAATAGTTTTTAATTAGTTAAACCACCAGCCTTTACCATTTGTGGCGCAGCGCATTCACTGAAGAGACTGCTACTGCTGCTCCTGTTACTCCGAAATGAATGTTGGATTTGTTTTCTATCTATGTTGCAAAAATTTTGGTAAAGTTGCGGAATTTTTTAAAACAGGTGCCACATTATCGTTTCTACATTTTAATTTTGTGCAAGTAAACTTGTCACATATTCAAATTACTCTCTTGACTGATAATAAGAAAAAGTGTCTCTCTTTCATTTTATCCTTAAGTTTTGCATCTCATTTCTTCTGATCCGTGCACTGTTTGACTTCCAAATTTTGAGATTTGTATAGTCTGCATAAGGGGACACATTCCAATGGAAAATGAGATTGGTTTGACTTAATGGGAAACAAAAATCTACAAACATCTATGGTCCTTTAAGCATAAACTTTTGAGGCGGTGTCTGGCGTCATCTTTCTAAGATTTCATACCAATTCTGTTCTCCTTCTTTCCACAGAGCACATAATCTCTCTTATATCTTTCATTTATTTTCATTGGTTTAAATTCAAATGTGGAGCTCTCCAGTTAAAATCTGCAGCTTTACTTTTTTTGTTTCTTTAACACCAGATATTACATGTCTGTGTATATTTATATTTGGGGAAATGTTTCCACATTCGGGTTTAATTGTTTAATTTTCCAGCGCTTCACCCTTCTGTTGTTAACTCTCAAGTCTCCTTCCACTGTGAATCAGTTTGACGAAAAGTTTGAAGCAGGCAACTACACAAAATATTTTTGTCACAAATTAAAACATTTTTTAAAATTTTAGAAACACAATTAGTGTTCAAGACAAAAAAAATGTGTGGGTTTTTTGTCTTTGTCAATTTGCAAGTACTAAGCACTGCTATTAAAAAGATGTGTGAGGATTATTATTGAATTACTTAAATTACCGACTTTGCTCTAGTCTCTGTTTCAAGACAATAAATATCTATCTAATCTGTATATAAAGCATTGGCAAGATATAATATGTTGAAAGAGAAAGCTATACAAAATTTAAAATACCTCTGATAGTAAATTTTTCTCATAGGATTATTTTATAGACATATATATGTATTGCAGGTTCACACTATAGGTCTTTTTAAGATAACAACAGATATTATTATAACTAATACAACAACTTTTGGTGCTTTGGGATTAAAGACACTAAAAACACAACTTTTCTGTTTTCAGACGTGTGTTACTATTTATTAATTGCATGTACCTTGCTTATAATAGGGAGGGTAAAATAAGTTGTGTCAGTGGTGTGTGATTGTGGATCCCTGCAAGGCTCGATATTCCTTTCAGGAGCATTTTTTTTTTCATTTCTTATTTATATGATGCCAAAAATATGCTCCCAGGACTATCATTTTTCTGTGCCTGTTTGCGAAAGCCGAGAGCTAAGAGGATTTATCTTCTTGACCCATCACACAAAGACAATGAGCTGCAGAATAGTGGTGTCCAACTGGGAGGACTGAGGGTGGGCACACCCAGCCGTCCTCGGGCCTCCTTCTAAAGGCAGAATCATGTTACAGGCGGAGAAACCCATTACTCCTGTCTGTATCAGCTCTCGGTGCCTTTGTAAAAAGCCCGGCGCATGTGAGTTGGTTGCAGGGATTACTGTATGTCAGTAATATTCTGTATCTCTGGCTTGTTTTGACCAGCTCGGACTTCAGGTTCCTGACAGTAAATGGCATTAGATATCTGCAGTGGCAGTAAACACCAGCACAGTTTAGCCTTTGCATTGAGACTAAGTAGGAAAATGGTGTTGCAGAACTCTCTACTTTTTAGGAGTCGTTTACCCCCGGGCTATGGCTAATGGTTTACTCACTCCCCGACATGCCCTCGGGCTCCAGGTAGTCTCACATTGTCAAGCTGCTCTCATTAACTCCTATAACTCCTGGAGAGATAAGCGTCAGACAGTCACACACTGGAGGCCTTACAAGTGGAAGTGCAACGGACTGACAAACACGTTTACAGGCTAAAGGACACGGGCAACTTATACTTGTGTGTTGGAGGCAACTTTTTACCCATGAAGTGCTGTTCCAACAAGCATTTTGTAATTTATTCCTGACTGCTTTATTATGCAGCATAGCTACTGTTCAGCCAATTAAATATGCCGTAAATCTATCGCTATATTTTCCCACAGGCCAAGTTGATGTCGTCACGGGGCCCAAAATATTCAGTTTACTGTCGAGATACAAAAGAACAAAACAAACATGAAACCCTCATGGCGGAGACATTGAAAGCAGCAGGGTTTTGTTAAGAAACTGACTAAAATGAAACTTATATTAATTTATCTAATCTTAATTCACTAATCAATTAATCAGTTAATTGTCGAGGTGCTAGAAATACTCTAGTGCAAGCTGAGCTGCTGTGAAAATTTAGGCTGTGTCTATCATAATACATCTTGCTTAAATTATATAATATTATATTAAGTAAAATATTTTATACTATAATATTTCGTTGTATTTGAGAAATGTGATATATTAATTAAAGTAGAAGAAATGTGATAATAATAATAATTTACCTTAGCTTTGGGTAAATACACTTTTGCTTTCTTTTCTCTGTAGGAAAAATTGTAACTATGTAAAATGCATCATGTATCAACTGACTGAATTGGTATTATATTAATGACAAAAAGAACAAAATAAGTTAATTGAACAAAAACAAAAAAAATTATCTTATTTATTTGTCCTGGTTTCATTTCAGCTTAGTGTGGGAGTCTTTACTATGTACTACTGTTTTTTATACTCTGACTAGTTTCTCCTTTCTCCACTATCGTGACGATATGTCTTCAGAGTGGACAAGACACAGAAGAAATAAGAAAGGTTTGTAGTTTAGTCAAAAACTCTAAATATGGCAGGAGGTTTGAATTACATCTAAATTGCTGTACTTTTGCTGTTAGCTTCCTCCATGCTATGTTAGCTCTCATGCTAACAGCTGATGTGCTACATTTAGGGCGATCGTGGCTCAAGAGTTGGGAGTTCGCCTTGTAATCGGAAGGTTGCAGGTTCGAGCCCCGGCTCGGACAGTCTCGGTCGTTGTGTCCTTGGGCAAGACACTTCACCCGTTGCCTACTGGTGGTGGTCAGAGGGCCCGGTGGCGCCAGTGTCCGGCAGCCTCGCCTCTGTCAGTGCGCCCCAGGGTGGCTGTGGCTACAACGTAGCTTGCCATCACCAGTGTGTGAATGTGTGTGTGAATGGGTGAATGACTGGATATGTAAAGCGCTTTGGGGTCCTTAGGGACTAGAAAAGCGCTGTATAAATACAGGCCATTTACCATTTAGAAAAAACAGAATTCAAAGGATCAATTCCTAATTATTATTGCTGCTACAGCTTCTTTACAGTGTTAGTGTGGGGCATAAGAGATGGTTGTATTTTTATTTCTTTTACTAAGGTGGTGTATTAAGGGAGTGGAAGTAGCTCTCTGTTCTTATATTTTGTGGTGTTCTTGTAAACTGGAGACCTGAAACTGTGTGGCAGCTTGGTGTAAGGCGCTTAGGTTCAGAAATCCTAGATTCCTTTGAAAACTTTGTACATTAACTCAGACCTCTTTCTCCAAATATTTCATCTTTTTGTTTATTAATTTTGTTTTTCCAGTTACTACAGTTTGATAACATCTCTTTTATTTATTCTTGCATTTTCATCATTTTATTAGTCATGGGAAAACCTTAATAAAATATGGTCTGTGTTGCTAACAGTCTAACTGAAAGCTCCCTTATTTACGCCTATGTAAGATTCCTAACTTAAAAACAGCAACAGTCTAGACTTAAAAATGCAGCAGCTTGCAGATCTTTAGTTTCAACTGTTCACTATAAGACGGTTATTTTGATGAGGTGTCATGAGGACCAGATCTTGTCCTGGGTACTTTCACTGTCACCTCATACACTCTTTTCTCCTTTAATCTTGATTAAATATCTTTTTTGTTTGACAATGTTTGAGCCGTTGGACCGTCAGGACTGTTGAGTGAATTATATACTGCTAAGCCGCTATCGTGGATGGAAGCAGCCTTTTTTTTTTTTCTCCATGCACGTCACTACGAAGATTTATTCACAGTTTCTTCTATATTAGATATTCATCTGGATGCCAAGTTAAAGTCATGTTCAGTATGCAGATAGCTCAGATCTATAGAGTAGACACAGCTGTCAGCATAAGTGTGATCAAGATGCCAGTCAATAAACCAAGATGTGTGCAGCATTAAGTTAAAAAGCAACACATTAAAATTAGTTTAATCCAATTTTTAATCCATTCATCCGTCTATTTTATTAAGACTTTACATTTTACAATGAGATATATTTATATTTATACTTTTATATTTATACATTAGAAATTGACCAATAGTTTTCGGAGTCGTTTTTGCTGATTCATTGCTAATATTGTTATTAATAATTGAGACACATCCATTTAGATTTCTGGCAGAAATCATTGCATTCAGAGGTCCCATGCATGCCACCATCATCTCTTAATTAGGATATGATCATATTTGTCCACCATTTAGATATCACGAAGGTTAAACACCGTAACTGCCAATTCAGTTTACATAATACATTAAATTACATTTTAATAAAGATAAAAATGTCACAAGTTTGTTAAAGTTTTGGCTGAGAGGCGTTAATTAAGCTCTGTAGAATTTGACGCAGTAATTTGCCGTGGTGGTGTTATACTGTTTGCATTATACTGTAACTGTAAAGTTGAAAATAACTGTCATTTCTTAAGACTGCAAATTTCCAATTTTAGAGGTTCTACGTGTTAATTGAGGAGCCTGAGAACCCCTGAGATCCATGTATTTTGCACTGAGGGTATACCTAATAAATTGTACTGTAGAGGGGGGAACTCAAATAACTAAGTTACATTGCATTTGTGCAATCTAAGTGTGTTTTTATTTGCTGAATTGAATTGTTCCTAAAGATGATAATGAGTGCTAACAAGAGTAAAATGCCATAGCTCAGGAAAACATAACAAAACAAAAGGTTATGAACACTTGGTCTTTTAAAGTAAACAGTCCATAATTCTAACATTTAAAGCACTCAGTGCTCTCAGTTGGGGGAAAAAAATGAAAAAAACAATGACACTAAAATCAGCAATGATTCATCATAAGACCGATATACTCTCAAGATTAAAGCACATAAAATCTACACATCCATTTAGAATTTTGATAATTGCATTATATGAACCATTACAAGTAGAAATGCACAGTTTGTCACTTTTTTTGTCAACATAGAGGAAACAGCCATTTAGCTTGATTAGACACTGTGGGGATTTTCAGTGGAAAAAAGGGAGCATTTAGCATTGTGAGCTCCATACTTTGGATGGTTGATTGAACAATATTCACAAATAGAAATTTCAGGTTTTGGTTGTGAAGAAAGGATGATTAAAATGTGTAATGTATTAACATATCTTACACTGAGATTTTCTGAAACGTGTTACAATCCCGGGATACTTTTTTCCGCCCTTTTTAAAGCAAATTTTGTGTTCGCCTATAGTTCACGTTGGCTATTTCTACACATATGACAACAGTTTGAAGATTGAAAACTGTAAACATCTTTAAAACCGGCTCAGTTAATATCCATTATGTTCAGTCACCATCAGCAAAGTAATGCATGTGTTATAAAAGGTGGAGTGTAGAGACAAGGACACAAATGGCAGACTAATTCAGCAAAAATGAACATTAATAGCTGACACAGAGTTCAAAATCAAAAACAAGACAGTAGAAACATAAGGAAACAGGACCACACACACACATATATATATATATATAGACAAACTGAGGATAGATTAATCAACAAGGAACACTAGAGAGCAGATCACAAGTGAAAAACAATCAGGAAAAGATGGGAAAAGGAAGTAAAACTAACACGGACAAGAAAGAAAAGGAGAACTAGCGGCAAAGAAGAACTGAGGGGAAAAAATGATGAATGCAGAAAGAGGAGACGGGGATCAGAAAGACTGAGGGAACTAAAGAAATGAGAAATAACAAACTTAAAATGGGAAGTGAAGCAAAGTGAAGCCTAAGTTTTCAAAATGAACACTGGAACGGTAAAGCCATAAAACAGGAGCCAAACAAAAGCTCAGCGTTTACAACACAGATGAAGACGGCAAGACAGAAATCCAACGCTCAGCCTAACAAACATGAAAAACAAACTTTAGATGCAAGAATAAAAATACGACCTAAACTCAAATAGATTAATCCAGAATTCACGACCAAAACCCACAAAAGCAGTATGCCGGTGATATCAACTGTTAGGTTCTTCCACCCCTGTGCTATACTTCCTCTCAGGGTTATTATCCTTTTCTGTTTAGTTTCGGTTAGTTTCCAGAGTAGCTTTGCTTGTTTCAGTTTAGTGTTTATTAGTTTCTGTTACTTTTCTTTTTTTTTTAAGCTCTACTTTTTCATTTTCATTTTAGTTAACTAGCATGTTTTCACACTTTGCCTTATTTTTAGGTTTAATTTTAGCTCTCTATAATAGTCTTGCTTCCTGTTAGTGAGGGAGGTGGTTAATAAACCCCCTGCTGTTCCTCTCTCGTGTGTCTCACGGGCAGCAGTTTGTCTGTTTAGAGGAGCCGTACCTATACAGGGCACAGGCTTGGATGACCAGGGGGAAAGTAAAGAGAGAATCAATATTAATTATTATGTATAATTATTAATTATTTAGTGGAGTTTGCTGTCATTTAGACAATAATCCTTTATTATTTCAGCGAATACAACTTGCTTATTTGCTTCTACCATTAAAATCAGTTTATTTGTGGTGGGCACATTAACTTTGTAACTTGGACCCTAAACCCAGAAGCCTCTAAAGGCGTCTGACTGAAGGGTGCACAGCCCTGCTGCCTCACTGCGCTCAACTAGTCTCCAAGATTTAAATTTTTTCTTCTGGGAAACAAAAATAGGAGCACATTTTTTAAAAATCACCTATATTACACATGCTTCTCTCTTCTCTTCTTGCACTTGTGCTTGTTGAGAATGGTTTGGAAAAAAAAAAAAGATTAGGGGAAAATAGTGCATCATAAACTGGCTGCAGGCCTCAGGGCAACAGTGTCTGCTCTAAAGCTGGATAATCTCATATCAGTGTGGCGTGTTCATTTAGCTTAGAAGATAGGACCGTTTTAGAAGCACCTCCTTAGGTTATTATGAAGCTTTTCATACTCAAGATGATAAACTCATTCTGGCACCTGTGTAATTTACTAATGACACATGATTTTAGCCTGCGCTGACTGCGAGCCGAGGAGGAATTACAGTGCAGTGCAGAGCCTCTGCAGATATGCCAGCTGCTGACATTGAGGCAGAACCAGGTTGGGCTGTTTTAACTTCTTTAATTAGGTGTGTTTACTCTGTATTTTATTTGCAGAGATCATGGAAGAGCCTGGGGAAAGGTAGATTTAATTAAGGGACACTGATGAAAGCACACAGCTCACACAATCTCCAAAGTGTTTCCTCTGATATTGCTGCAAAATATCCTGATGACAGGTGGTGCTGGGGAGGAGTTGACACGGCTGCGAAATAGAACGATTTGGATTCATTCTCACCATGTGTAGGTGGGAAAGTGTTATAGGTCTTCTGTTATATATCGCTGCATTCAATTTAACTGCCAAATAAAATCCATTTAAATACACAATCTGACTTACGTAGGAGAGTGGGATTTCAGAGGTGGAAACACAACAAAAAAAGATGATGTGATTGCACATAACTGAATTCTGATGGTCGGTGGGAGAGTGGAAATGTACAAGCAGCTTTGCAATTAGCAAGTGCAGGCCTGCCACATTGTCAAATGCCCTCATGCTCCGTCTCTGCGATAATTGTCACAGCCCCGCTCTTTTATTACAATCTGTCATAGAGTCAACCATATTCATTATGAATTCTTATCTGCTGGTGCTTTAACATTTGCCAGATGGCACGTTGGTATCAAAAGCTAATAATGATGTAGTAAGGAAATTAAGACTTTATCAAAAGCTACTTAATGCCGGAAAAAAGGAAAATCAAAATACACTGATGCATCAGTTGATCCTCGATGATCCCATCTGTGAACGTGTAAAAGATGAATCATCCTATCCTATAGCCACAGAATATGCAAATTACTGTCGAGAGCAAAGCTGAAATTAGATTGGGTTTAGCTTAACTAATCTCCTTTGGTCACAATTTAGCTCTAATGTTGAAATAAATCTTATTTTATACACACTGATCTAATCTCACTCTCCAACCTACAGTATGGAATCCACTGGCAGGAAATGGAAAGACCGTAAAATAAAATGTGTACAGTAAGATGTTAGCACATGGGCAGGAGCTCTCAGACATTTTACCCACCTGCCACTTCCCAACAAAGGGATTTACCTTTGCCACCTGCTACAAATGCACCAGCCTAATTAATCATGATCAGAAAACTGAAATCTCCCTTTAACAGAGCAACAAAAGAAGACGTGCATGTGATCCAACACATAAGATCAAGAGATTTTGGAAAGCAGTAGGTAGATAAAAATGAAGAAATAAAAGCAGATTTAATTTGATTAACCACTTGTGTCCGAAAATTGCTTATCGGGAGGCCTGATGTACCCCTCGGTGTACTCTGAATTTAAATGGTTTGAGCTCAGCGGTGCTTTTATGTCACTGAGCGAAAGGAATCTGCATCAGGGCTGTCAGATTATAGTGTTTGTTGTCAAGTAGCGTGCTCTTGCTTGAAGAAGAGATTCCTAAAGCATGCCTTCATCAGGCAGCAACCTCCAGGACTGGGAAATGTTCCAGAAACTCCACTTCCTCTACTGACCACTTGATGCTGAATTCCAAAAGTGAGTCAGTCTTCACAGATTTCCAACATATTTACAGCCTGGTACAAAAAACATCCTAATTTTGCTGTGAATTTTTTTTAAAGGTTACTCATTAACCTTAAAGTTAAGGGCATGGTTTCTCAGATGTAGCCTGTAGCCTTTTTTTGCTACCTCAAGTCACTTATCTGGACTTTTGGAATATTTTAATCAAAATACCTGACTGCTAACATGACTTGGTGAGCAATTACCAGACAAGAAGTCAGTGCATCAGTGTCGATGACTGAAAATTAGAAATTTTTTTCGACATTATTTAGCATTAATTAAGCAGTTGCACCCATACAGTTTACAAATGAAAGTTCTAACCAAAGCTTTAGCTGATAACTTGGTGTTTCACTCTGTCATTCAGGACCAAAAAATACCAAAAATGTGTCATCAGTGTGAAATCACTATAGGTATGTGCATTCATGTAGTCTACGGCCTTCATTTTCCCCTTATTTTTTGATTCCATGACTGCTTCACAGAGGCTGAGGGGGCACAGTGGTGTTGTCACATGTGAAGCAGCATTGTTCCCATTTCCCCTGCCCTCACAACTTCCCATTGTGAGAGTGTGACTATGTTTTCATACCGGAGTTATCCACTAATGTTAGGATTCACTAGCTTAGATCTTTTTACTGTGATTTTAAATGGGATAGAAATTTTTATATGTTGAAAAAGAGGCATAAAACAAAAAGTACTTACAGAAAAAGACTCTTCAGAGTGTCCTTTAGTACACACCTGCATAATTGAAGGCTTGAAGTACTATTTAAAAAGGTTAGTTGTTTAAAAGTCATGCTAGTTCATTCATCCTGAGTGGATGAAAATGGCTGTAGAGATGAATGTTTTTGAAACAGGCTGTAAACATTGTTATTACTCCTGCAAAGTCGGGTGTTTTAACATGGGAGTCTTTGGGGATTGGAGCCTGCTTCAAATAGCCATTAGATGAACTGTGCTTTTGCCTAGAGGTTACTTTCATACTATCATTAGAATAGAACTTTTTGAAATCCATTCACTTGATTAGTTTTATATATTTTGGTATTGATGATGGCTTTCTATTTAAATTTAAATACAACTGTATTAATAAAGTGATTGCTCCATTGGCTCCTGCTGGGGGATAGCTCCTATGGCAGAAATCTGCCCAGGAGCTGGCTGTCTGCAGCCCAGATTTGATGGACCATATTCAGACCACACAAAATATTTGTCAGTCAACACCCAATCTGTCAATATCATATTTGCATTAATTGTTTGCCCTAATATGTAATACAGTCAAACTTCTTAGACAAGACTGCAAAATGTATATGTACTACTAAAACCTCTTAACTGTATTGTTCAGTGGCACTGGGTACATAAAACAAACATAATTCCGGCTATGAGCATCAAATTATGGTATTTATTAGGTGTATGATGAATAGTCCAGCTTTGTACATGATGTCTTACGCAGCGTACTTTGCTTTCATACTGTTTCATACTTGGCTTTCATAATGCAATAAAAATGAACTGGAAAGAAGCTGATGATATGAGTGTTTTATTGTTCTCTAATTTACTTCAGTCACACAGTAACTTTCAGTAGTGAAAGTCTCATCTTGTTCCTGCTGCCTCCTCCATCCTTTTCCTTTCTTGTTCCAGTCGTTGAATTGAAGAATACTTTAGGAGTTTGCATGCTTTCCCTGTGCTTGCAGGGGTTTGCTTTGGGCCTCCTCCCACAGTCCAAAGACATGATGATTCTAAATTGGCTGTAGGTGTGAATAGTTATCTCTCTCTGTGTGTTAGCCCTGTGATAGACTATAGTGACCTGTCCATGGTGTACCCTACGTGTCGCCCAATCCCAGTTGGAATAGGCGAAACATTCAAAAGTAAAATGCTCACATTTACATTTTTTTTGTTGTACAGCTGTAAATGATGACTTTCTCTTTTTGACTACTTAAATGAAATTTTGCATTGTGTCACTAGATAAGCCCTGGAAAAGGTCAACCGTGCAACACTGGAAAATAAGAAAAATATTGAGTTTTCAGTTAGTTCATTTAGGAGCACGATGAAGCACTCACTCCTTTAATATTTATGCCTCTTTGCCACTGTCTTCATCATCACCACTTGCAGAATAAATCCATTATCTTGGCACAGTTTCTGTTGTCATTTTTGTATCATAAATTTTCATATTCTATCTATGTTGCAGCAACAAATGCTAAATATGAACAGCCTAAATACTTCCAGTCATGATTCAGTTCAGTTCAGGTTATTTATTTGTTATTTAGCAACAAATCACAGCAACAGTCACCTCAAGGTGCATTATACCAGCGGTCCCCAACCTTTTTTGCACCATAGACCGGTTTATGTCCAACAATATTTTCATGGACTAGCCTTTAAGGTGTCATAGATAAATACAATAAAATAAAACCAGTACCAAAAACAAAATAAGATTTATTCATAACACACGGGAAAAGACCCAGGGAAACCGGATTAAAGATAAAAACAATTTAAAAAAATAACGCTAAAAACCATTAAAAACCCTGGAAACTATAAATTTCAAACCCGAGCCTCAACTCTCACTGCCCGGTACCAAACGACTCACAGACCGGTACCGGTCCGTGGCCCGAGGGTTGGGAACCACTGCATTATACTATAAGGTGAAGGCCCAACGGTATTAGGGAGAAAAATCCAGCGCTCAGATGATCGTCTATGGGCAAGCACTGTGATGGTGGGATGGAAAAACTCCTTTTTAATAGGAAGAAACCTCAAAAAGGGCCAGGCTAAGGGGGAGTAGGCCATCTGTTGTGACTGGTTGGGGGAGAGCAGAAAGAAAGAGGAGCATGATGACAACTGCTGGTTTTCCTTTCATCTCACTCTGTTTAATATGAAATCTGGAATTTCCATATATCGCATACATGAGGCTGATAACACCTTGTTTCTGTGTAGTAAAAGCCAATAAACAAACCTTAATTTATAGTTAAAACTCACTAAATTCTGGACTTCAGACTCCTCCAAACTCTCCATCTCACTCATTTCAGGCAATTGTTTCGACGTCTCCAAGGCTCTGTATAAGATAATTACTGATTAGTTTGAATTGTCAATGATGCAAGGCAATTATCGTAGAAGAACTCCAAGAGTAAAAATATGGAGCTGGACGAAGTGCAGTCTGGTTTAATGAGCCATGACTACATCCTGTATTTTGACTTCTCCAACTGCACATATTTACTTTGTCCCAAAAAGTGACCCCACCAAGCGCAACTCTCCAATGAAATTAGTTGACTTGGCCACAAAATTTATTCACCATAGTGGTTTGAGTGCCCGTTTCAAATAAAACATTAGTTTTAAATCACTAATTGACTCAGATTACTTCAACTCAACTCGTCAGTGCAGGTGTTTGAAATTAAAAGCCCTTCAACATAGAGCTGTTTGAATGCTTTTAATGTGAAACATTCTTTGATGGTAACTTAACCTCACTTAAAAAAAAGAAAGAAAAACTGAAGAGAAGAGAAACAGAGCTGCTGAGGTTTTTAGTATGACATGATTTCGTTTTAATTATGCCTATGGAAGTGTATATTACATTGAATTTATCAAGATAACAGGGAAAGTGTCTAGTTTGCCAACATCAACAGCAAATCAGAATATGACCATATCTTGGAAACATGGGAACTGTCTTACTAATATATGAGATAAAACAGAGGAAATTAGAAATAATGGCCTCTGTTATACCAGACTGTTGCGAGGCTTACGCCTGGGATGCTGTCATTACTTTTATCTAAAATGTAAGTAAAGCCGGTTATTAATGTCTTTAGTCTTGAAAAGTAGGCCCTGAAAAAAGGTGGAATTTGAGCAATGCACAATAAATAGTGGAGGCGATGAGGCTCATGGGAACAACGGCTCCGGCCCTAGATTTCCCTCCCTGGTGACGTCTTGAGTAGTTCAGGAGTTATGTGCAAAAGTTGTGGAAGATAATGTCTGGTGACATGGACTTGTTGTCACATTTTTCATCCACTGATATCCAGTCCTATTGCATTCAGATCACACCTCTTCAGGCAGATAACTATTTCCTCAGGATTAATGTCCCAATTTCTGCATCCTCCAGCACATCACGGTTAATGACCTTGATTTAAATCCCAAGAAGGTTTGTAGGAACTCATATTACTTCCAAACAAGAAAATAGATCAGCCTTTAGGTGTTGTTTTAGTGTGGCCTGGTGCTGCAAAAGTTTTGCCCTCCAGCTATTGGCGAAATAGCCGATTGCCTGTACTCTTTGATTGATTCAGTGCTAGTTTAAAAAGCCGAGGCTCCTCGCTTATGCATATACTGTTTCCCATTTTTCAGCGTAAAGTAAAATACCCACTGCATTTGCTGTTTGATTGCCGAAGCTTAAACAGTTTGACATGCTGAATAAATCGCCTAGGTTATGTTGCTTTACAAAAGTGAAAGGTGTGATAAGCTCGTAGGATGAATTAGTGCTGCTTTAAAGCTTGCCGCACGGTTTCAAAATTTCCAATAATTCCCGGCATCTAGGCTAAGCTGATGACAACATCACACAAATGACAAAAGTCAAGGCAACCTGCTTACAGGCCTATAAATGATTTTAGGCTCAGAGGGAGAGGGGGAGGCGGTCCTGATACGTGTCAGTCACAGTGCGAATACACATTCCCCTTAAAAAGCTCCAACGTGCAAAACATAGTCCCGGATTTTTCTTGGATGACTCTCTGCATTTTATTAAGCATAACTGACACCACAATTTGCTGGAATTCACACAAAGGTAAAGACTTGCTCTAAGGTATAGTGTAGGTAGCATTACAGTAAGGTTAGAATATACATCACTACACTACATCACGCTAGCCAGAGTTGTTCTTAATTCTAGAAAAAAAGCCATGCTACACTATGAATGTAATATTTGAATTCATGCCAAGGTATACCAGGTTAAAAAAATGTTAATTTAATTGGGTTATTGCAGTCATTCCATATAAAATCAATCAAATCCAGGGGAAAAAAATCCCACCTGTGCCCTCAGAATCAGCTGATTTCTGTTTTTGTACAATCACTGTAGTATATTTCATGAAGCCAAGGCCATGTTTTACCTTCATATAATGATTTTTTTTTTCCCTTTTCAGTTGCAAGCTCTTGAAAAACATAGAGCTAGGTAAAATGTGGTGCTTTTAAATTGACTTTTTTTCTGACATTCCTGAGCTCAGGCATTTCTTAGATATTCATCTGAGCTTTTCTGGGCTGGAAAAAATATATTTAAACGGCGCCCAAATCAATTTTACACCCACTCTATGAGACACTAAACTAACTAAAGTTAAAATATCATTTTTGTTCAGCACAGTTATTAGCTCATTCAGCTGAAAGACCAATGAGTTCATTCCATGGCAAGGTGTCCACCCGTTCATCCACAAATCACAAGAATCGCTAGTCCTTGTTAAGTATTCATCACATTTTAGTGAAACTTGTACACAGTGACAAGAAACAAGCATTAGTACCTTGAGTGTTTGACTGATTTTGTTATATATCTTAAGAGAAAGATACGTTTTGGTTAAACATGGTCACAATTTATAGAATATAAAGGAGCTTCTTGTTTAACCTGCATTTTGATATATAAATGCACATGAAGTTCTATAATAAAAGCCACAATAACATTTACTAAGGTCACTGTGAGCGCTCACATTTGAAAGTCCACAGAGCAGTGCTATTAACAAACCTCCCTCACAGACCTGTAGAAGCAAGTAGCGGGCATGAAGATTACAATTAGCTGTAGATTCAGTACCTTCAAGGACTGCCAACATAAAGAGTAGTGAACAATGCGCTTGACAAATAAATCAAAGCTTGAAATCTACCACTTTGAAAATTACTCTAAATTATAATCAAGTCATATTTACCCTACTCTGCCTGGTTTCTTTGTGCAAATCTTTTACTTTACTGACTTTGTCATATAAAAATACACCGTTGACAAAATGACTAAAAGTGTTGGAACACAAAAAAGTCTTAGAAATGGGACGCTTATCACAGTTTTGCTCTGTCACACAGTTAATTAGGGACACTATGGGGTCAGTTTGGTGTGTCAAATTTTGTGGCGAAAACTTTACCAGAAGTGATTTTAGGCCCAACTTAGTAGTATTCAGCTTTTAAAGTTAACCCACGTCTTGGTCCAAGAAATTTTGAAATGTACATTTTACATCACCGCTTTGCAAATGTACATCAAATTGCAAGAAGAAAAAATGGGGTATTAAGAATGATGTTCTGAAGGAAATATCACAAATCTTGTATAGATTACTCAATAAATGTATGCTATTGGGGAAACGTTCAGCCTTGGTGGAGATACGCAGCTTCGGATTGCTCTTATTTTATCATGTAGGAAGTTTCAAAAGTTTTCCAAGATTTAGCAGACTGAAGTGACGTGTGTGTGTGACGCAGATGAGTTCAGTGAAATTCAGTTCCTGCACATAATCAATAGACAGCAGCTTTAATTAGACCACTGAAGACATTTATGTCTGCGAGACGAATGACTAACATTCATGAGTCACATGTGTTGGACACCAGCTTTAGCCTTGAAATGTGATGTTAGTGTGCTACTCTATAAAAACCAGGCTGTTAGGCAGCATATTTAGAAATCCATATGAGTAGATAATGTTTTCCCTGTTTTATTTTTTGCAGAGTTCAAGATATAGATGGGTTGTTTAAATTCACATAGCTGCAAACAAACAGACATCTGGACTTAATCTATATAAGGCCCGAGGACTCTGACTAATCACCTGAGTAACCCGAGTAAACTATTGCAGATGTGAGATAATTGCAGATGCAGGCTCTCGAAATAACTGCATTTAGATTTTCATAAGTCATTCTGTCAGCACGAGCGGTGATAGGCAGTTGACCCATCTCGTTCTCCTCCTTCTCCTCAGTGCAACTTGACCTGCCAGGGGTGCAGGGATATGTGCTGTTACAGAGCACAAAGGTATGTTCAAAGTTCTGTGTTGATGTTCTAATTTAATTTAACACACTTTAAAACTGGGTCTTTGTTGTTAGCTGGAGAATGTGTGCTGACACACATGCAGAGGATTTTGAAAGACAAACTCGCTCAGACAACACAAACAATAGAGCCTGGACTTTGAAGTGCAAGCTGCAAGGAATCCTCATTAATTGTGTAAAATGGGTTTCTCTCCAACAAAGTGACAGAAATGGTGTAATGGCAGGCTTCATGGGTAGATATGCTGGCTAATTGGCTCTTTAAAATAAGGTTAAGGCATTTTAAAGGCCTCAAATTGGTCTTTTCTCCTTCAGAGCAAGTTTGGAGTGCCAAAAATAATTAGGGTGGTGCTGATTGTTATGGACCCCATATCACACTAAGGCGAAACAGACAGCAGGGAGGATGCCAAGGGAAGCTTTATGAGTCTCATTTGAGGTAAGCTGAACTGACGCTCATTATAAACTGTATGAGTTCTGTGAGCCATACAGATTACATAACTATCTGGAGCTTTTAAAACAACCATTTTCACTTTGTAAGTTGGTATTAGTGGAATTGAATATCTCTAAGGAAACACTTGTTTTGTGCGCAGTGATGTCTCAAACCACGAGCAGCCCTGAATGCAGAATCAAAAGACTTTACCAGGAAAAATCAGCATGGTTTGTTTGTTGACCTGGTTAAAGCAGCAGTACATTTCTTTTCTGGCACAGTGGAACAAGCTGTAAACACAAATGTGAAATAATACCACCTCATGAAGGTACACTTGGCTGTTTACACATCCCGTAGGAACAATCATTTGGGCTGACGTTTCTGCATGTTGCCAACTAAATAGCAATGGGCACAGCTCCTTGTTCTCTGAATTAAACCAAGAAGAGGAAGGTTAAGAAACACAGTTGAAAACACTTTGCTTTTCTTTCTTTCCTCGTATTAATTAAACTCCCCAAAACTCATCTGCTCATTACAATTGCACACTACCATTCAGAAGTTGGAAGTCAAGAAAGCATGTTTTATCTAATATATATAATATAACACTGCTTTTAAACAGTAGTGGGTTTAAAAAGTTGTTGTTTCTTTCGTAGACATAACACTAACCCACATAGCAGACAGATCTGGTCCGGTTCTAGTGTCAAGCCGGCACTGCTGGCTGACTTCTGGCATGGTAACTGGTATGTCATCCAGATATGGACCAGGCCTGGCATAGATGGCACTGTTTATGCGATGGCATGCCACATCTGGCTCGATTGTGGTTTGGTTTATGTGATCCAGGCTCATAGAAAACAGGTCTGGCCCGGATCTGGCATCAAGCTGGAACTTCTGGCTGACTAGTGTCATGGCAGGGTGTATCTCAACCAGATGTGGGCCAGGTCTGGCAATGATGGCACTATTTATGGTCCTATTTTCCTACTTTAGTTAGAAAACCCAAATGCCATGTTGCAATACTATACTGCTATGGTAGCCAACGTTTCAAATGCAGCTTTGACAGGTTTGTGGTAGAGCAGGTCACCTACTGATCGGAAGGTTAGTGGTTCAATCACTGGCTCCTCCAGTCTGCATGTCAAGAGTGTGAATGTGTATGAATGTAGTTAGGAAGCACTCAGTTTAGAGAAAGTGTGTGATTGGGTAAATGTTGTATAGAGCACTTTGAGTACTCTGGGAGAGTAGAAAAGCGCTATACAAGAATCAATCCATTCACTGTCTGAACAGAGTTTCCTCAAGTTACTTTTGCACTATTATGTTCCGGCACATGTTGTTATTACATGGCTTGATTAAGGTACACATTAGGCTGACATCTGGGGCCAGAGCTGAAATTGTTCTGGGCCAGCACAGGGCCACCAGTGTGTCTGCTGCTGGCCCATGTGTGGGCCACCTCTGTCGGGGCCACCAAAGGGCCGTCATTCTTTGCGGTATATGGGCCATGTGTAAGGACATTGTGTAGGCCAGATCCGGGCCGTACCTATTTTGCTATGTGGGAAACCTTTACATTTTGAGTTTTTGCAATATAACTTAAAAATAATCAAATAAATCTGTGCCGCAGTCTTCAGCCATTTCCCGCTGTCCCTCTGTGTACATGAGCCTCAAAAAATCTCTTGCAAAATGCAGAGACACGCAGTGTCGTTTCACACTGCCAAAGTGCGTTTTCTGTTGAGCCAGGAGAGAGTCGTCATATGTAAAGTAATTTAAGCCATGTATGCTAGCAGCGACTTACTACCTACTTAAGATCAGACAGAACGTCCCAAGATTAAAATTCTTTACAGTAGTCTGAGTATATAGTTTAAAATGTGGCATAAAACTTGACAATCTTCCCATAAAGACATTTAACAGTATTTACATATGCATAATTGCAGGAAGAAGCTAAAATGTGACCTGCTCCCTCACTATCTCTAGCTAACTGCTAAATGCACCATTATTTTCAGCAGATGGTTGGTAACTTTGTCAGCCACACAGAATTTTCCCTCCATGCTGCTTTTGATATGTAAAACAGGTTGATGACAACAATAATACTGCATAAAATCAGTGAAAATTGTAAATGGTGGAACTAAAGTAAGGCCCCAGTGACACAGGCTTGAGATCTGGTGACCTTGGCGAACATCTGGTAAGCACTTGTTGTTCCCCGACTGGTTTGCTGGAGGTTGCTAGGAGCTGCTGTGAAATAGATTGCTAAAGTCCCATTCAATCAGCCCTAGAAAGCAGTCAGTAAAAAAAAAAACTGGTCATTTTTACGCAAAAGTGTGTATTCCACAAATGGTTGACAGTGCTCTGCTATGTTACCAACCTATTACTAATACTACCTGCTTTGTCCTAAATACTTCAGGGAACTAATTCCCCTAGCAGACCTTAAAGCTTTATAAGCTTATTTTCCAGATAATACTGGAACTTGTGGTCATGTAAGCGGAGGTTGTTTTGACTGAATATGTTTCCATGTTATTGTGTAACCATGCAAATTGGTCTCATACAAAGTTAGAGACTGTTTAAAAGAGGGGAAAAAAAGTCTTTCATATAACAAGCAGTATTTATTTGTATAGAGCTTTTCACAGGAAGGGGTCACAAAGTGCTTCACAGAAATGATCTAAAGCAATTCAGTATTTTAATTAAGAGTAGAAAACTGCAGAGCAGTAAAAAGAACTCAAAGACAAAATGTAATGTATTGCATAAAAAGCAGAAGTGGAGCAAACATAGCTCAACAGAGATGTATTTAGCTGACTTAAGAGTCTATAGAATTGGTACAAAGCTGAGATGAACTGCAAAGTTGGGTTTGGTAATTCAGTTTAATTCAATTCAGGTTTATTTATGTGGCGTCAAATCACAACACAAGTCACCTCAAGCCACTTCATACTGTAAGGGAGAGGCCCTACATTATTCTGGAGAGAACCCTGACAATCAGTCCTTTACAGCAAGCATTTTGTGACAGTGTGAAGGAAAAACTCCCTTTAAGCAGGAAGAAACCTTCAGAACAAGGTTTAGGAAAGGACAGACTTCTGCCATGACCAGAGGGGGTGAGGGGAAAGAAAGAAAACAGTGCATTCAGGGTCACCAGATCCAGCCCAAAGTATGAGCTTTATCAGAAAAGAAAGTTTTGAGTCTAACTTTAAAAGTAGAGAGGGTGTCTGTCTCCTGAATCCAAAGTGGGAGCTGGTTCCATGGGAGAGGGGCCTGATAGCTAAAGGCTCTGCCTCCCATTCTACTCTTTAAAACTCTAGGAAAGCCTGCAAAGAGAGACATGCTCTTTCTTTGCAGGCTCTATTGTATTATGAGATATTAAAAATAAGATGAAACCTGATTATTCAAGACTGTGTATATGAGGAGAACATTTTAAATTGAATCCTGGATTAAACAGGTAGAAGTGAAGAGAAGCCAGAATGGGACAGATCTGATCTCTCTTTCTCATCCCTGTTAGTAGTCTGGCTGCAGTGTTTTGGATTAACTGTGTTTTTTAGGGAACTTTTAGAACAACTTGATAAAAATTAATTGCAATGGTCCAAACTACAAGTAATAAAAGCAAGAACTAGTCTTTCAGCATCACTCTGAGACAGGAGATTTCTAATTTTAGAGATATTGCATGGATAAAAGAAAGCAGTCCTAGATATTTGTGCGTGTTGAAGGATACATCAAAAGTGCATCAAAAATGTGCTGATCAAAAGTGCTGCTGGCGGCCAAGGTAATGCCACACAAAGTATCTGGTTAGACACCATTTTTCTGAGATTTTCTTAGATTTTTAGTGCCGTGTATTATCATTTTAGTTTTCTGCAAGAAATAGAAAATTCGAGTTAATTCAAGTCTTTAAGGCATGTCTGTAGTTGAACTAATTGGTTTGCATCATCTGGCTCCATTATAAATAAAGCAGGATATCCACGGCATATCAGTGAGAATGCATGCAGTGGGTTTTTTTTAATACTATTACCTAAGGAAAGCATGTATAATGCAAACATTATTGATCCTATCACAGAACCTTGTGGAACAGTGAGACTAACTTTTTTTGTGTAAAGAAGACTCCCCATTTGCATGCACAAATTGGAGTTCATCAGATGGATCTGATTAAAACCAGTGCAACTACAGTGCAAGTCCTTCAATACCACCAGTGTGTTCTAGTGTCTCTATTAAAATGTTATGAGCAGTGTATCAAATGCTGCACTGAAGTCTAACAGGACAAGCACAGAGATGAGACCAGTGTCAGAGGTCAAAAGAAGATCATTAGTAACCTTCACTCGTGATACTTCAGTGCTCTGATGAATGCTATATCCTGACTGAAACTCTTCATATAAACCATTTCTATTCAAATGATCAGTTAGCTGTTTGACAACTGTGATTTCAAGTGTTTTTAAAATAAGAGGAAGGTTGGAGATTGGTCTATAATTAGCTAAGACAAAGACAGCCACCTCAAAAGCCTGTGGTACAGATCCTTTTGGTAGACGTAACTGATCATATTTTGAATTGTTGTCTTTATTAATGGTGAGAGTTCTTTAAACAGTCTTGCAGCAGTGGGATCTAAAAGACACGCTGATATGTTTATGATGGAAGAGACGAAGGAGAAATTATTGTAGTTTGGAAAGACTGATAGGACAGAAAGTGTAAGTAAATATCAGGAGTTATTAAGGTTACTGCACTTAATTATATGTCTGTGATACAGCTGTTAATATTTTTTTCTCCAATTTTATTTGTGAAGAAATCCATGCTCAAGCTCAAGTTAAAGGAATACTCGTAGCACTTTAAAGACAAATAAAAAAAGTGAAATTGGCTCTAAGCAAGACCGATCTACTCTAACTTTTAATCAAAAATACTTTTGTTCTTCAAACAAAACTATTCAACGATAGTTAAAAATGTAACCAAGACTATTTTTATTGCTTTTATGTTTTTTGGCAAAGATCAAGCATTAATCGGCAGCCCCCTACTCTGAATACTCATTCCTGTGTTGCAGTTGTTTGGGGACCTCCACATTGTGAGGGTCGCTTGCACTGACGTGGAAGCATGGTGAGCAGTCGGATGTCCTAGTAGCCTCATTCTCCCTGCTAGCAGAGCATGTCCCAACTGTTGTCAATTTATCAATGTATCGTGCACTAGTGGGCACAGTTTGAGCCACCATTAGGACAGGTGCCTCCATCCATCATGGCCAAGTCACTTATTCCACCTTGTCAGGGGAAACTAAATGGAGCTTTTGAGGAAATGTAAACAACTCTCAGTGGACAATCGGAGGGCCCATCTCAACACTCCCGACCAGAGAGCTGAGGACTGAGAGGGTTCGGTCTCTCGTTACCACCCTAATGTATTCCCATATGTCCTTTAATTTGTTGGCTGAGACTTGCTGATATGCCGCACATTAAATGCAGCATGTTTTCTTCTAGCTGTAATTATCCTATTGTCATGATTACCCAGAAAATCACTCAGCTCAGTTTTACGAGAGCTTTCCATCTCAAAAATGTCATATTTTTAAAAAGCAACCAATCTGAGATGATTTTTAGTGCAACATTCTTTTTTCGTGGTGGACCTCATTTCTGCCAAACACTGTAAATTATGAAAGAAGGAGAGAAAAAAACTGAAAAATGTCTCATTCTCCAAAGACACTTACTGTGGCATTTATGATTTAAAAGTGTGGATTAATAATGCAACAATAACAAAAATATTATGCATGTATTCACTGTACAAGGGAACTCACTATCTAATTCATGTTTGAACATTTGTTTTGCTCCAGCTTGTTTTGGAGAGTTTCATCTTGACAATTATAATCTTATGAGGATTGCTCTTACCCCCCTAGGGCTGCACTTCATTCGATTTTGTTATACTGATGCACAGTACACCCAGAGGTGAAGTGAACAAGGATTAATTAAAAGACAAAAAAAGAAATAGAAGTAGGGGGTGCAAAAAGCTGTTAATCAGTCCCCACCAATCAGCCGCGATCACGATGGCACAACAGAGTGAAATCAATAGAGAGCAGACAGACTGATAACTGTTTTTTTTACTTGCTCGAATTCTGTTATTAGCTTTAATTTTCCTAAATTAGGCCTTTTCTCTAAATATACTACACTCATTATATTACAGATCTGTTTGCCCTGTCAGTTTTACAGAATTTATTTTAACTTTCATGTTCCTGTCACAGACATGGCTCTTGTAAAAGTTGCATCAAGTTGAAGAGAGAGCACCAGTTATACTCTGTAGTTGTTTTTTGAAGAAATTGTGTGAAGGACTTGAACTACAGTTGAATTGCTTCTAAAAACTAAAGCCTGCTGCATTTGAGATTGTTCCTCTGTGCTGCGGAGCTCTATTGTGGTCCCAAAACTATTACAAACACACCAGTGAACCACACCATTGCACTGAGTGACATGTTTCTTTATTGACATTAATATGGACACTAGGACTGTCACTTTTCATTTGAAATTCAAACTGCCTTTTAAACATAGGAAACTATTAAATATTTGATCTACAATCATCTGTTTGAAATTGGATTTGATATTTTAAATCACTAAGCGCAACAAGCTACGTTCCGTACACCAGGGGGTTTGTGTGATCCGCTGGATGGGCGGTTGCTTTCACTTAGCTAGCTATTTCACCCAGCACCATTTGAGAAAAAAGAGTGTTGGTGGTTGCTGCTGGGCGATTACTCAGAAAAATAGAATACTCTTTTGCATTCATTTTCCCTAGAAAGCTCTCATTTTTCTTCCAGTGATAGCTTTTCCTTTATATTGAAATGTTTTTATTCCCCTAGAAGCTCAAACTCACTCGAGCCAAGACGAGTAAAAGAGAGCCTTTGGTCAACACGATAAATGTAGAAGTAAAACGCATAGCTAAAACAATGGAATGATTTTCCACTGGCCACATCTTCCTTTGGCTCCACATCATCCCATGTTCCTCAGCTAGACTGCTTTCAGCAACACACGACAGTTGGCTGTCGGCTTCAGCTCTCTGTTGCTACACAGGAGTCCACCGCCACCTGGACCTCCCTTCACCCCATCTGCAGCCACAGACATCAGCAGAGGAAACAGGCCAGCAGGGACCTTAAGAAGGTTTATAATCAGAAACACTCCTAGATCTCCACTCCTAAATCTGTGTGGTATTTGTTTTTCATTTCACTTTCTTTAATTTAACGTTAAAGAAAATGAGCTCCTAAAAGATGCGTTCAATAAATGCAGGATTACCATGTTGGTGCTGTAGTTGTTTTTACCATAATCATTTCAGAAGAACAGTATTGTGTCTCCATGGACTCTTATTTTGACTTCTTCAACTCCTCTTTGCAGCTTGAAGCAACATCCATCAAAAACAGAGTTTGTATATATTTTGTGATGAAGACCAGCATCTGGAAATCACTGGCATCGACTTGATTATGGACACTGGAACAGTAATTCCCACTGGGATTCTTGCTTTACCTTAAGCTTGTACTGTGGAATGGATTCTGCTTACTGGTTTCATTTTGGATTCAGTTCCAAGTTGGTAAAATTCACAGATTTATTCATTCCTGCATCCCATATAGAATCTTCTTCTTCTTCTTTGCTACTTTGCTCATAGATGGGAGGAAGGATTCCAAAGGATTCTGATTCAATAAACAGAAACTAGATTTAGAGCCAATGAAATGCTGCTGAATTCCATTCTTATGGAAAGAGAGGGCTCTGAATGAACAGATTTTAAAGTGTAAAATTTGTTCTTACTTTAAAAAGTGATTTTATCAAATTGTGTGTCAGTCACATAGTGCTTTATGCTTGAGTGAATATTAAGAAATCCATTCTCGCCCTGCGGGATCTCTACCAGAGGCCTGGGATCTTGAGGGTCCTGCACAGTGCCTTTGCTGTTCCTAGGACTGCAGTCTTCTCAACAAAGACCTTGAATGTGGTTCCTGGGATCTGCTGGAGCCTCTCGCCCACTGTTACCTTCACCCTCCACATCTTTTCAAGTTCCTCTCTGAGCTCTTGGTACTTCTCAAGCTTCTCGTGTTCCTTTTTCCTGATGTTGCCATCACTCTGTATAGCTACATCTATCGTTACGGTCATCTTTTTCTGCATGTCCACCACTACTATGTCCGGTTGGTTAGCCATCACCACTTTGTCTGTCTGTATCTGGAAGTTTCACAGGATCTTAGCTCGATCATTCTCAACCATCCTGGATTGTCTCAGGAGCATCTTTACACAGCCTGCACCTGGGGTCTTGCCTGGTGTGGTAGACCCCCTGCCTTTATGGATCTTGTGCTCAGAGCTTGTTCCTGTGCAGCCATGATTAGTGCATCTGTGCTGTCTTTATATGGGATCTGGTCCTTTTGTGTGTATACATGCTTGTGCTTACACTCCCTGCCTTGCTGCAGCCATAAAAAAGTGCTGAAAAGCTGAGCACTACTGTTAAGTAGCTCTGAAGCTTTTGTTAAGTCAGTGAAAGTCTTTACATGCATCACAGATATTGAATAATTTTGCAGAGCCCACATAATGTGTATATATTTATTAATAAACCCGAATTGCCTGAATTGAATGGAATTGAACTGACTTAATTAAAGTGCACAAAATTGTCTTTTCTAATTTCTAATTGTAATGACTTGTCTATAGCTGTATAAATTAAAAGAATAGACTGCAACATTATCCTCATCTAGACAGAAGGAAAAAAAAACTATCCCTCTTTTAATCCAGACATATTTCACCTCATTCTGATATATTGTTATGAAGTGAATTCAGTTCAACATGAAAGTAATTATATCAGCTATATTCAAACAAAATGTTGTAAACCTTTGGCGACGCTAATCACATCTTCTTTTATTCCGACTGAAGACTCGAGTTGGCTGTTTCTTTCCTTTCATATTTTATATGCTTATTATCTAATTTTCTTTTGAAGGCCTTGATTATTCCCCGTCTGAAAATGAACAATAATTGCTGCCCTACTGCTTACAAAGTCTGCCGAACCGAAGAATAAAAGAGTAGTCTTTTCAATGGTCAATCAGCAAAGAAGTACATTAATCATTATCTTGCATTACAGTTTCTTGTTTTGTGCCTGAAACATGGCTCTGTAAGAATTAAAATGTCTTTTACCCTCTCAATTACACGTGAGATTTGTATGGTCACTCTGAAACGTAATATGAACAACAAGCATAAAATAGAATTTACAAAGAGGAGAGTGCTTTGATCACATACTGTATGCCTTGAGGAGTCTTGCCTGAGAGTCTTTGATGTGAATCAGTGCATGAAAGACAGGTCCAATTGGCCTGGGGTCACCCTCAAATTTGCACTCTTTAATCATGTGTTCTATGTCAGGTGTATGAAAAAAAAAAGAAAAAGAGCCCCTCGTGGTTTATGATTTTTTCCTTTTTACCATTATTGCATGAGGCAAATTTCCTGTCAGACGAGTGCGAAACCATTTGCTGGCCTTAAATATGGTTTTAGCTATTGCACAAAGCTCTGCGTGCTGTGAAAGACATTAAAGAGGACAGAGACAAGATGGGAGGAAAAGCCCAAACAGTTGTTGTGTTAATACCTTCATAAACACTGGGATCGCTGCACCTAATTACCATCAGATGGATGGAACTGAAAGGTCAGTCATAGCCTTTTTTAGCTACACAACCGAGGCAGCTCTAGGGACTTCGATGTTGGTCTGTCCGTCTCTCAGTCCAGCGTTTTAGTCCACAATAAAGTCTCTCAACAATGTGGATAGATTTCTGTGATATTTGTTTAGGCATTCACGGTCCACAGAGAATAAATTCTAATTTCTTTTCTTCCTGATGTTTCTTCTTAAGCTTCCAGCAGGTTGAGGTGTGCATCATCTCATTTGTATTTTGAGTTTGATAATACTGTTGTTTAGTGATGTGCTGATCATTTTTAATAAAACGCTCGACCTGAAGAAAAACACACATATAGCAGCGAGGTGGTATCTTCCAGGCAGACGTCAAAGAAAGGAGGTAAATGCTGCACACACTCAAAACTCAGATGTGGCCATTTATGCTCAATATTAGCAACTGCAGCAACATTGACACACTGCCAAAGAAAGCACAGCTAAACTAATCAGAGGGCGGCTGAAGCTAAAGCTTGACAAACCTTTTCTGGCCTCAAAAGGGCCATTTTTTATAGTGTCCTTGAAACTCTTCACCTTCTCCCACCCATGTGAAAAATAAAAATGCTGCTTTACAGTGTACTTTAAAGGTGCATCATGCTGAATACTTTGCTCTAGAGGGGTTTGCTGGTGTTTGGCAGCAGGAACACAGAGGCCACACTAAATTCAAAGTGGTGCTATTTTTGTTTCTTACCTTGATTTCCTTGAATTTCTCCAGAACATGTTGACACATAAATATCAGAGCAGCCACTATTCTGATATTTAACAGTATATAAACGATCCAGAAGGCAATTTGCATAGTTGTTCTCTGAGAATCTATATGATTTTAGTTTGTTGTGGGGACCAAGCTTCCAGTCCTTGGTTTCTCCTGATGCTGACAGGGGAGGAGATGTGGTGGAAGGCTAAGAAAAAGCCCCAGCTGTTTGACGTTCCCATTCCTGCCCTACAATCATGCTTTGGACTATTATTTTTGCTGTTGCATCCATTGGCTACCTGTCCTTCAGCATCATGGATTGACACTTTTCTTTCAGCTACTCGCTTTAGGGATCACCATAAGGAATCAAAATCAAAACTAGGGATGTTCCTGGCGATTTTTCTTAGCTGACTAACCATGGAAAGGAAATTAGACTAACTTTAAAACTAAGAAGCATACATGTCCTGCACCACCCTCACGTACTTCTCTACCACTTCTGACTTCCTTGTGCAATACCCCAAATCCACTCTAGGCACCTATCACCTTTCACATGCCTTCTTTGGATCAACAAAGGTACCGTTTTACTCCTTCTGACCTTCTCTATACGTCTCTGTTAACACTCTCAAAGCAAACATTGCATTTGTAGTGCTTTTTATCAACATGAAGCCATATTGTTGCTCACTGATTGTCACCTCTCTACCTAACCAAGTTTAACAACTCTCTCCCATATCTTCATGCTATGTCTCTACAGCTTTATCCCACTTACTACATTATAGCTCTTCACCTCACCCTAGTTCTTGAAAATCAGTACCTGTACACTTTTTCTCCATTCTTCAGGCATCCTCTCACTCTCCAAGATTGTGTTGAACAGTCTATTTAAAAAGTTCACTGCCTTTTCTCTTGGACATCTCCATACCTCTCCATGTCATCTGGACATACCTTAGTGTCCAGCCTCACATACAACTCAGTAAATGTGCGTTGGATCCACTTGGGTCTGTGGCTTTGCAACACATAAATCATCACCGGTCATATATCAAGTAAGGCGATTGGCCAAAACAAGACCTCAACAACTTTTCCTAGGAAGGGAACCCCAGGCTCCCGCAGAGGTCTTGCTTTTCTGAGATATTTTGGTGGTACATTAAAGTTCAGCTTGTTGCGCACATCCTGAATCAGCAACGCTATTAAGCTACCTAATGAGCTAAGTGCAGAAAGTTTTTCCAGGAAGTCATCCAAACTTTTGGCAACTCAGGCCCACTACTTACACTATTTCCCCACCTCCATAAGAATTGACCCCTAGGGTAACCAGGGTATAAAATCCAAATCTGCAGCTCACACAAGTAAACAAATCAGCATGCGCTGGTCTGGTTAACCTCCCCAATCAGTCTCCCTAATCAGTTATCAACAACACTGTACCAAAAATATCTGACACACCAACTCCTTCAACGCAGTAAGAAACAATTCGAAATCCCAAAATAAAATTGCTGCAATTTCAGTTTGTCAAAGAACAATTGGGCTGAACTTAGCTACAGTTGGAATAATGACAGAAACTCTTGTAGTGAAGGCACTCTAGTTCTGTAGCACAACAAACAACAAAGTATTAGCCCTCATTGCTCTCTGTGTTCTTCAGAGCATTTGATCCTGTTTTATCTAACTTTGCGCCACAAGTTTTAAGCAACAGGAAGTAAACTCACCATCAGATTTACCTGCTTTGGTCTATCTACTGTACATTTCTGCTTCTTTGATTCGGGCTTTGACACAGTGACAGTAGTTTTCTCTGGCTGTTCTGGCATGCAGTATGTTGCAAACAGCCCAAAAAACCAATAAATGTTTCAGAAATACTTTTTCTGCATCACTATTTTGACTGGTTTAGAATGAAAAACCTACATATGGGTCTCTTAGTCTTGACATGGGGATTGCAAATTATCTGTCTAGAAATTTAATTCTGTTGCAGTCGCAGTATAGACATTCCTGTGTGATTTAATAGGGTCTTATTTCTATATGGAGATAGAATTGGAAGACAAATAGGATTTAAGGAAACATATTACCTCTTGTCCCTCTCTGAATACAAAGGGCAGACCTCAGTGCTATCACAAAGAAAACAGCTTAGCAGCAGTGCATTTGTTTTCCCATTCAGCGAGAGAAGCACTTTGTCTTTCCAATCGTTACCTGTCTGTGAATCAGTTGCTCCATTATGGAGGGCCTAAAGAGGGAGGTGCTGTCTAGGGCTAAATTGCAATTAGTCGGCCTGCAAGTGAGGCTGGCACCAGTTAACTTGGGATATTGGAGTGCAAGGGCCCCGTAATCAGGCCTTGGTCATGTAGAACAATGCATAAAATTAAATTGACATTAATGAATAATTGTATAATGAAAATGGACGAGTAGAGTTAATTGCATGTTACAGTGAGTGTAATGCCCAGATAACCTTGTGTCTAATGCTATTCTTAGTCTGACTGCCAAGGCTCTCACCGTGGCTCCTCTCGGCGGGAAGTCATTAAAGCAAGGGAGTAGATAATGCCAGTGAGCCGAAACCCAGAGTAGCTACAATCTCGCAAAGACTTTCTTTCACAGGCTTTTTTTCCTAAGTGGGCTATGCTGCAGTCATTTGTACACAGTCTGAATGAAATTAAAGGTCACCAGTGCTGCGCATCTATGTCTGGATGGGCTTTTAGAGTGGGGCCCACTCACAAAGGGGGCTGTCACATGGTAGAATGAACACCTTGAGATGGCTTGGAGGACGAGGGTATTTGCCACAGATGAGGACTTGAGTGACAGCTACTGTGCCTAATTCATAAATGCACCCCATGTTGAACCACACCTTCCATTTAAAAATTATTCCAACCATTAGACGCTTTGTTCGGAATTTCAATATGGCTTGAACTTTATTACAATCCCTGACTAACATTACCATACTTATTTTAAAATGTCACTGATTTTTCAGCCTCATTAAACATATAAGACATAGTTATTACACTGCGCTGTCCAACGTGCGGGTTGGGATCCCCTCCGGGGGTCCAAGATTAATATTTGGGGTCCCAGTATGGTTAATAGGATGGTGAAGTTCAGATAGATGTTTGTCTCATGAGTGTTTTTGCAACTGATGAATTAGGTTGTGTTTTTTTCACCCTCACTGGCATCTAAAAAATATTTAAGTTATACATAATTTTACAAACCTTTCAGTTTCATTTACTGACCTTTTCTCTGAAATTCCTAATTTCAGAGATTAGAAATATATATACATAATTCAAAGTTTCCATTGGTCAGTATTTAGTGTAAATGTAAGTGCAGCATAAAGTTTGATGGATCATCTTATTCAGCATAGAGTCACAGGGCGAGAAGTAGTTATAATCATACTAGACAGTTGACTACAGGAAGTAGATTTTTTTTCCAGGAAATAATAGTCTAGTTAACAAAAAATGTGTTTTTATTATAACTGGCTATAATTGAGAATCAGTAATTAACACATATTATATAATGTTTATCTTAGAATGTCGTAAACCAGGGGTGTCAAACTCATATTAGTTCATGAGTCACATGTAGGCAATCCATTGTCTTTCACTTATTCAGTTCAGGGTCACAGTGGTTCACGCTCACATTCACACTTCTGGCCAAGTTGTAGTTAGGATCACTAATTAACCTAACATGCTTGTCTTTGGGGTGAGGGAGGAAGCCAGAGTGTCTGGAGAGAACCCATGGTGAGAACTCTTCATAGAAAGGCCCAGATAGGTTGGTGGATTCAAACCCAGGACCTTTTTGCTGTGAGGCGATCGTGCTAAACGCCACACAATCGTGTAAACAGCACATTCTAAAAATGTTCATATTTATTGAAACATCCATTTAGAGGCAGATGAACACAGTGAGATGTCTTAAGAACAAGGGAAATTTGAACAGTGTGTCTGAGGTTTGCTACACATGTTCTCGGATTACAAAGAAATGCTACTGGTCCTTATTTTTGTGTGGCATGTGAGGCCATGAGCACCGTCTTTGATAGTAAGAAGCATGTAAGTGTGATGATGAAGCAGATGATTATGAAACACACAGGTTTTATACTATCATGATGTAATAGCACGTGCTTTGGAAAACAGCCTGATTGGAACCTTTGGCAGGGACATTATGGCCCCCTGAGCATATGTTTGACACCCCTGTCATGAACTACAAGAAAAAATAATAAGAAAAAATGTCTTAAACACTAATTAAACTGTTAAGTTATATTAAGAGCATATAAGTTCCCTCAGAAAATAACCGCCTCCATTTGTTTTGTAGTGAAGTGACACAAATGCCCACCAGGGCCTAGCAGCAGCTTCCCATAGGGAAATTCACTGAAAACAACAGCAATGTATCAATTTACTAGCTGCTAATTTACCGTTGTCTCAGCTCATTAGGTTGAAATGCATCACTAACATCACATTAACACAGAACCAATGCAATAAATAAAGCTAAGGAAGCAATAGAAGCAATTTACCTGATCATTTCTGGTAATCACAGATTTGTTTGCTGATTGCTTTTTGCTATTAATGAACAGAATGTATGTTATCCAATCATCTGATAAAGGGGCCCTGGAAAGAGTGAAAATGGTAAGCGACAGGGTCACTGTTATTTTTATTTTTATTTTTTTTGGCAATGACACTGCAAAAGTGTGTCGCATCAAAATATGATAAGCAGAATTTAAAGGAACAACAATACAAGAGTTCATCTTAAAATCTGATGTCCCTTTCCTGTAGCAAAATGTGACATTTATTTATACTTGAACTCCAAGGAAACCTTTTTCCAGATGTCCAGACCCAAAATATTAAGATTGTCTCATAACAGTGGTTCATATCGAGTTCTGGAATATCTACATTATTGGACATTAAATGAACAGTCAGTTTTCTCCATCAGAGTGTCAGATGGGGGGGGGGGGTTAAACTTGAGCAACTTTGGCAATGCCCAAATGTTTATCTCCAGGTTTGGGAATCTGCTAAAAATCAAGGCTTGTGGGCTTTCCCAGTGAGCAGCAGTCTGACAAACCATGAACCTGTGGCAGTATGGTTGAACATGTGCTGGAACATGTTTGTTCTATGATGGCTTAAACTCAAACTCACAAATCAGAATTTAAAGGATGTGCTGTTAATGTTTTGTTGCCAGATGCCACAAGGTCAAAGGTCTTGTAGAGCCCATGCCTCAGCTGCTGGCAGCCGTTTTAGCAGAACATAATGGACCAACAGCACATCATTCCAAGATGGCATAAGTTTTGACTCATAAAGTCACATGCATGAAAAGGAAGACTGGCAGTCTTTTGCAGTAATCAGCAGCGATTTTTGACTGTGGTTTTGATGCTCTCTATAGTACATGCAGTTAAAAATGTCTGGTGTTTCTCTGGGTTTAGAAAAATAACCAGACTTCCAGCAATAAGTCATTTCCTCCAGATACTCCTATACTGTATTTCACAGCATTCTTTCTTCTAAGTTTTCATGAAGAGAGACTGTATGTATATGTAATTCACATTGATGCAGGGCCGTATTCATTGTAAATGTTTGTAGAAGCATCACAAATAGTTGTAGTAATTTGTTCAAAAATAAAGTAGACATTGTAAGCCATGCTAGTTTGTCTGTATCAAAAATTATCTGTAGTTTTGGGGAATGGGAATTGACATGAACTGTAGTTAGCAATGAACTGTACTTCTTTTTTTCCACCTACCTCCTACTTTTTACATTTGTTGCTCTACTATTTGTGGCACTCGTGTGCAACATTATTATCATCGCCTCAGAAAGCTGCCTGAAATGTGTGGCAGTGTTCATGTACAAGACTCTTAAAGGAAATACATATGCCACAATGTGGAGTTTATGTTTAGTTATTTCAGTTACTGTTTTTCTAGATCTCCATCCTCGTGTTATTCTCACCTGTATTGTAGTTAGTCCCTTCTATTTCTCTTATACTTCAGTTAGCTGTAATTCCATACTCTGTTCTATTCCCCACCCCTTTTGTGCTGTTTAAGTCATAATCAGCTTTCCTCTCCATGATCGTCTTGTTCGCATACTTTGGTTTTTCCTTTGTGATATTATTGATCTCTCTGTGATTGACTTTTTGGACTTCTTGTGGATTTTGCCTTCTGCCTGTACTTTACTGGATTTGTTTGCCCTACTGCCTGATAGCCTTGGCCTATTTTATGATTAAAGATTTGGATTTTGGCCTTTTTTGGTTCCCCCTGCTATCGTACCCCTTGAGCATTTTTGCTGTCGTCATCATGGTGTTTTGAAACCAGACATGACGGGCAGGGGGGAACTGACGAGGAAACAAAGAACGCAGCATGCCCGTTGGCTAATGAGCATAGCCTGGATAATCCTTCTTTCTCACTCTAGTTATAATTAATATACAAAATAAACTTCTTTCCTCCCCCATATGATCTGAAAGTCTTAATTGAGACCATAAAGTGATCAGTAAAATGCTTATGGAGGAAGAAACCCTGTGGGCGGTTTTCCCTTAAGTTCTCTTGAAGTCTTTTTGCAACCACAAGAGTCTCCCCCTACTGGCCATCAAGTTTAATCATTTCTGATTTGGTTTCACTTTTCAGACCCAGACGCTATGCCCATCTTTTAAACTATCTATGCCTTGGAATAAACATAGGAATATGGGAATAAGACTGGGAATGGAGACAAGTCAGAACGTGTAGACAGGGAAAAAGAAAAACCTTATCCTCTACTTGTGTGGTATACACAGTGAGTACGTTGGTGAATGAATCAGAATTAGTATGCAAGTGAACTGAAGCAGTGTCCCAGATTGTTCCCATCGATAATGTGCAGCGTTATCCACATTTTGAACACTCTTTGTCATTGCCGGTAAATCAACATCTATTGTTGTCATTCAGAATGACTACAAGACATTATCATTAGTTCTTAGAAGCAATGTATTTTCTGTATTTCATATGAATTCAACAAACAGTGCCTTTTTGCTATATACAGTGGTATTCACAGGATAACTTTAGCACTTTATCGTTTCTGCAGTAGATCTAAGAAGCTTTTTAGACACAAGTAGCATCAATAGGCCTGATGTCATTGTATTTAGTTTCATATTTCCATGCTCTATAGGTCTGGATGCTATGGCCTAGATAGGTTTACCTAGTTATGTCAATCTATCCTTTTCTGTAGTTTAGCGTTTCACTGGAATGGCTTTTAGCTCATCCAGGGAGAGATCAAAAACTGCTGTTAGCTTACAGGCATTAACCTGCATAGTGATAGTGCACAGAGATATACCACGACATGATGTCATGTTTTCTGTCTTATCGTAGGCACTTAGTGTACAGCATGAGGCCCCTTGTGTCCTGTACCGTGTGTGTTTGGCTTCATTACAGATTGTGGTGATGAGGCAGTGTTACCTCGAACAAGCCTTATCATGTACAGTTTTACAGTTTCCTTGTTTCACTGGTGGAAGTATGAGAAGTGGGGTGTCACACTAGAGGAAGTAGGCCAATTAATCTACAGAACCCACCACCACATTTTTCACTGTTACCCACTAGCCAGGAGTTTCTCAAAGTGGAATCCCTGGAGAGTTTGTAGTGGCTGTTTGCTTGGGGGGAAGATCCTGATGCGCTGGTTTGAGGCATGTATGAGTTCTAGTGCTGTCTCCTGTCCAAACCCTAAACCAAACAGTTTCAGGGTTCGAATATATAGATCCATAGTGTACGCGTATCATGTAACAGATTGGTCTTATTTTACATCATAATAAACATTGTAAGCCCAGCCACAAACAAAAATCCAGCTAATTTGGGAAATAATCTCAGTAATTACATTTGCCCAGGGCTGTACATTTGATCTATTTAAAATTATACTCAGTGTAAACATTTGTTTGCTTTCTCACTGCTACTTGAAACCGATTTCTGTGCACTGTTTGAAAAATATATGTTTATGTTTATATGATACCAGCCAAATTTAAACATATAAAATAAATATCTAAATATTAGACATCTGTCGTGTATGAATCTTAGATGCTTAGACGTGGAACTCGCCATCAGACACTGGACGAAAACAGCCTTCACTTTTTGTCTCACCTGTAATTTACACTAAATACGTCATATTATGAACACATTATGTTTTAACATCACCTAGGCTGTGCTTTACACATGCAGCAAGCTTTAAATGTATTTGTACCATGTTTTATGAAATGGTGACATATGTGGATAATTTTTCATAAAGTTTGGCCTTTATTCACCTCAACTTCAGAAAGCAGCTGACCTTTATTTGAACCAGGTTTGTATTAGAGGCAGGCTTTTAAGTCCATTTCATTGATTGGAATAAATGGACATGGTTAAGTAGAAAGCCTCACTCTGATACACCTCCTTTAGCTCTTTTAGATTAGAAATTGAAAAGATGCGTCGGCCTGTGCATGAAACTTTTTTTTTTTAATAACAATGTATTTCTATATAGAAATATGTGGTCATCACACCAACTACCCAACGCACCCAGGGTGTCACATCTTTCCTAGTAGGCCATCAAGGTTAACATAACATATCATTTCTTTATATGTGAAGAAAATAGAACAGGTTAACAGGTTGTAACTTCTCATAATGGTAATAAGATTTATTTCTTGATCATTTTCTAAGGTTTCACTAAGAGTCAAAGCAGAGCTGCCCCTGTACAGCCCTCGCTGCCCTGTGGCTCCCATTTGTACTGTTACAGGACAATAAATCATAATGATTGACAGCTCTTGGTATAGCATTTCTTTGAGAATTAAATATGTTTTCAAACTGAAACTCGCCGTTTTAAAATTGGAATACAGTAAAACAGCACTGTGGTCTCAGATCATAACTTCACTCTGTCAATATACCAAGGAGTATCTTGTGGTCAAACTGTCTGATGTAATATTTCATACATTTCTGATGCTGTTATCAAGCGGCTAGAGTACATCAAAGGGGGCCAATACTGGTCTTTAGATTGACTGCCTGCTGGTGTCCATATTGTTTTTAATAGGCTGTTCCCAGCGGGCAGCAATACTACCGTTTGTGTTGCTCGGCCCTTCTCCTCGACTCCCTGATGCTTCCTGTGTTCTGTGTCTGTAACTAAAACTGAAAGAATACAGAGGTTTTCCTCCTAGAGGGCTGCGTTTGTCCATTTCATCAGGAGTGTTGTTCATGTCTGTTACATCAAAGCAAAACAAACTGTATAGTTAATAGTAAATAGTTATGGGGGTATTTTTGGTTTTTTTGGTTTTTCTTGGCTGCTCAAGAATCACTACAAAGGTAGCAACTATTCTTTGACATGAGTGAACACGTCATACTAATGGAAAGTATCAATGATAAAGTCCAGAGCAGAAATATACAATAAGGAAGCATTGAAATGGGCAGCATGATGGCACGTGGTTAGCACTGCTGCATGATAGCAAGAAGGTCTTGAGTTCAACGCCACCATTTAGCCGTGGCCTTTCCGTGTGGGGTCTGCATGTTATCCCCATGTACTTTGACTTCGTCCCACTGTTCAAAATGATGCAATCAGTGGGGTGGGTTAGTTTTTGATTCTTACCCATAGGTGTGAATATGTGTGGGAATGGTTGCCTCTGTCTCTGTGTTAGAACTGGGTCAGATTGGCAACCTGTCCAGGGTGTACCCATATCTGTACCTCTGTACCCTTATGAAGCTGGGATTGGCTTCAGCCCACCCGTGACCCTGAATTGGATAAAGGGAAGAGAATGGATGGATGAATGGAAACAATGTAACAAAACTATAACCACAAGTACCTGTGGTTGGTCTTGAGCCTTGAAGAGACGTAAATAGAAGAGTCTGCAGCATGCGTTGGTATGTGTTTGTATTTCTTGGTAATTTGTGATGATAAACCATTCCATGTTTTCAGCTCTCAGTACACAACGGTGACAGGAAGTGCAAAACAATTTCTGGATGAAATGTTATAGCTGTGGCCAGTCAGAAATGGGCTTTATTTTGAACTTTTTGTAGATTTTTTTTTTATTTGATCACAACACATACAATACTTGTTTTTGTTAATCATAAAAAGCATTTTTTATTTGCAGCAAATATAGATAATTCCCAGTTTACAGTGCAGGTAAATATAGTATATTTATCATTTGCATGCATAGCTGTCCCTTCTTGATATGAAACAAGAGGAAAATCGGTGAAGTGGCCCTTTAAAGCATCCTTATGGTAGGGTCATATATTAAGTCTTTTGTTGGTGAAACACTTGTATCATATTGTTTTCTAATCAACAGGTAACTGTTAAATTTGAATTGTAATTTAATTGCGATAGAATGAAACTGCATAGTGATTAGTATGAAATCTTAGGGCTAAGAAAATTAAGCATACTTCACTCAAACACATTCACTTAGTGCAGTGTAGCAGCAAGCTTCACTCTTAAGAGGAGCAATATACTGCTGTGAGTTTTAAGTATGCCCTCTGATTCAGTCAACTAAAAACCTGCCTTGAGTGAATTTTCAGAATTTCTCAATTTATGCCAATATTCATGAACGGGTAAGTCCGAATTGACCAGATGGGAAAGTTGTTAATGTAAACCTTTAATTTTGATGTAAATCAAACGAACTGAAAAAAGTAGGGAGAAGCAAAAAAAAAAAAAAAAATAGAAGGGGAAAAAAACTTCTGGAGCTCAAGGCTATGCTGGCTTACCTGTCTGAAAGGGAGCAATGAATAATTTGATCACATTTTTCATCTCACCCGAGTGCTGAACAAACAGGAATCTGTGATTAACAGTTTTAATTAGGATTCTAACTTGACAAATTCTTACAGCCTCGCAACGTTCCTAAGATGTATAAATCACTGGCCTGGGATCATCAAGCTGCCTCTTAAGTGAATGTGCCTCAAGATTACTTTGTGATTCCACAAACTGTGAGTCAGCCAAGGCTGAGTGTGTGTAACTAATCCTCTTCCCACCACATGTCAGGTGGAGGAAGTTTATGTCCACTCAATGAGCTGACTACCCTGCTCAGGTATTGGACCCTGGTGTTTTTTTTTCCCCTCTCTGATTCTTCTTCGACTCTTGAAAGCTGGATGTCAAAACTGAGAGGAGCCCATGTTCCTTTGCCTCCAGAGTGTCAGATGTCTACACACCTGGATTATGAGGTCACTGGAAAAAATAATAGTGGACTGGTAGATGTGGATCATTTACAGATGCCAGTTAGGGTTAGAAAATATGAAATTGTCCTCTTTTTGATGTATTATTTAATCAGAGTTTTTTTTAAAACAGTTCTTTTGAAATAATTACTTTTTAAAAGTAGGTTTTGATTTTATAAAATAGAAAGATATCTTTTTTCCTCTAATCAGTAACTTTTCCCCTAAGGGAATTTAAATTGAAATAAAGACTAAAGTGTTTTGTTTGGGCATAAAATCCATTCTTGTTCAACAAAATGCCAAGATTAACAGTAAAATGCATGTGAGGTAGCAAAGACTCACTCCCCTTTACTATATATGGACCAATTTTAATATTCTTATGTGCATAGTCACCTATCAAAGGCCGATTTCGAGCTATGAGAAACTCTGGACGTCATAGAAAATAATGCTCTAGTATGTCCAAACATTTGAAACAAAAAAAAGTTTACAGAAATAAAACTCAGTAACCTCATTTTGTTTTCATCCTTTTGTTTTTTCAAGGTGATGTTGTATTAAGAGTGATTTTATCCTAAAAGAAAAATGAGAAAAACTGTGGCCCCAGACAGCTTCCCTGTGGAACACCATAGTATTGTATACTTCACTCAGAAAAACAAAAAATTTAAAGGTTTGTTGTTGTGTTCCATCATATAATTAGTTTCTCAAGTTAAATAAAGAAAGACAGGTCTGACCAATTAAGTACTGATTACATTAATTGAAACTCTGCTGGAATATAATGAATTAAAGATTTGGTGTTCAACTTGTTTATTCCCCATTATGGAGCAAAGCACTTTTTTCCTACTTTTCCCTTTAATCACTGTGCACTAAGTGTAAATTTATAGCTATAAAAAGTGCTGCACTCTAATTTTGCAGCACTTTGGTTAGTAATGGATGAAGACACACACCATCCCTCAGCCCCCATGACCCGCCCTAATGCCAAATTTAAACATCAGTAATGTGCACTGGTGTCTGAAATTCCATTGTGAAATGTTAAATTTAAATCTTGATGATATGCATCGTAACTATTGTAATCAGACACCCCAAGCTTCGCCTCCGTTATTAATTGTCCAAAGCATAATGATTTATTGTAGTCCTGCAGTAGGATTATTAATTTTCTGGTTGATTATACCTGTGGGCGGCAACAACGCTGTTCTGCATATAAGCATCTGCTAAATGAAAAAGTATTCTTCAGATGAAAATATGTCCTTGGAGAAACAGCAGCTCATTTTTAGTTTAATCAAACATATGTAAAAGTACTGTTGATTATGGATACAGTGGCATGTATTCAGAGGGGAAACGTATAATGAACATTACTTAATGATTTTTTTCTTTGTTCAGACTTGTTATTGAAACAAAAACTTCATTGTGTATGCGGTTAACTCCAACTGTTGCTCTTTCCAATCAGTTGTACGCCGTGACTTGGCAAAGCCTTTCGGCCCTGCATCCCAAACTGCACCTGCACCGCAACAAAAACACGCAGCCCCAATATATGGCTCTGCTGTGACACTGGCGGTTTACATTCCAAAGGAACGGCGGAGAGTGACAGAAGTGTGTGTACAATACAAACCGCTCGCAGCCAGGCAAGTCTGGGTACGCCCGGACTGCAAACTGCAGGCCAAGTTCAAACTTCACTCAAAGAAATCACTGGGATCCCAACACTTAGAGGAATGCACAGGTGCAGACACTCAGCAGCAGACAATCAGAGCCAGCACTTGATCAGTTTGACACTTTGCAGGGCCGGGGCCAGTGGCAAGTTCCTGTGGGAGTGTGATTGGGGCCCATGTAACAAAGGAAACAAGTCCACTGATGCCCCCCCCAACCCTTGCCTGTATTTGTGCAGTAACCTGGCTGGTTGAATCCATCTCCACTCTTCTGCTCATTTACAGCCACACAGCTGATGGTTGTGTAATAACACTTTTACTCTGATAAGCTTGGCATGAGTATCCACTGGCATATTAATCTGTCCATGTCCAATTAATCAATGCTGGATTACATGTTGATGCTCTTAGCTGCAGGCTTCCACTTACATTTACTGATATCAGGATGTTACTTTTAATAGAACAGAGCACATTGCGTTCATTTCTTTGGCACCAAATAGATGTTTTTGCACTTCATTTTGGTTTAACATGATCAGTCAGGAGAGAATGTATGAAGAGCTCTGTTTGCAGCTTCATTGATCACAAGAGATATTACTGTCGATCAAATAAATTTTCTCATGACTTTCATTAACTAAATTAAATTAAATATGCAATTAACGAACCTCACTGATAAAATTGGGAGGAAGGGGACATGATGCAGTACTTTAATGATACTGATTAGGATTGCTGCTTAACATCGCAGCAGTCTTATGCTAAATCAGGCTTGTTTGCAATACCACATCTGACACATCAGTGCTGAGAAGGAAAGACAGCACAGTGCTCACCCCGTCCTCTCTGGCCACTAAGAAGGAGAGGCAGATTAATTAACAGACCTTTGCAGCCAATGAAGACAGGTGGCAATAATCCTGACAAGCGACAGATCTGAAGCCTCTCATACAAAACCAATTTCAACTGAGCTCCATTTTTCAAAAGCTCATCAGGGTGAAGAACGAGAGAGTTGAACCCGTGTGGCTGCAGAATTTGTTTCTCTCTGATTGCCTTGTCAGGATATCTTATCCGATGGCAGATGACCAAAACCCCACCCTTCATAGACAAACTCTCCCTCTTTCTGTCTCTCTGACACACAATCTGTTCCACACAATGCATCCTCTGTTTTCCCACTCACATGCGGTGCCTTACACTTCCCCACAAGGACGCACATTCAGCCACAATCAACCAGTCGCCAAGTTACTCATCAGTAGTTTGAGACTAGCAAGGGCATTTGAAATGAATATGAGAAACAGAGAGAGGTAGGCAACATCAATTTTTTTTCTGCAACCGGCAGAGTTGGAGACTTATACGACCAATATCACAGACAGGCTTTATCAAGCCGAGCCAATACCATAATTAAGCTAAAGCTCGTTCGATGAGTTGTTTGAAAACAATGTCTCTCTCTACTCATTTTAACACACCAAGTCTGTGAAAGGGTGTTAAATATGCATGATACTGTGCTGCTGAGGTAAAAGAAAGGGAAATACATTAGTGGGATTGTTGAAAGCTGGGACTAATTAACCCTGCTATTATAAAATGGGAAAGAAATGTCAGATCATTGTAACATGATGCCGTTTGGCTGATCTGTACAAACCGCATGGTTAGATTTATGCATTGTTGCTCACATTCTCACACAGTACGTGTCGGGTTTACACAATACAAGAGAAAAGGCTTAAAGAACCAGACAGTCGGGTTCAAATCTCAGGTAACGAGTACAGGAGGAGGTAAAAAGACCAGGTTGCATTACAGTTCTGGCTCTCACACCGTGATCGTACTACAACCCCTGGCAAAAACTATGGAGGATGTTCATTCAACTTTTTTTGCTTCATAGGAAATGACACAAAACTATTTTGGACTTCACAAGACTTGAAAGAAATTCAGTTTAATTATTTCAATTAATGGCATGATTGGTTTTAAAGATTAAGTAGAGGAAAAAATATGGAATCATTAAGAAAGACATCACTATCAGTACACAATCAGCTTTAACACTCTTTGCTTGAAACCAGCTTCTATTGCTGGCATAGCAACAGTGTGAGCGAATGATTGCCATCTCTCCTGGTTTTTCACATGACATCCAACCCATATCATAAATGAGCAGGTAAATATGCTTGTTTTTTATAGGCATGTTGCTTTGAGTTTGAGTTTTTTTGCCACACTTTGTGTTGGATTTTCCTTCCATTGTTTCAAGTTATAGCTCTTTCAGTCTGGTGCAAAATCATGTTAGGGTCTCTGAGATTATCATCTATACATTCAGGCATTTAGATTAGAAAAACACATTTCAAGGTGCCAAGGTGTAATTTTTTTTTCCTCAACATTGAGTGATTCAGTATTTTTTCCCTTGATTTGATCTAGAAAAGATTTCTGAATTACAATAACTTAATTTACATTGATTCAGGAATGTTAGATTAAGCCAGGATGTTCATCAATGAAACAAAAATAGTTTTCTTTCATCTAATTGTTTCCTACAAAATAAAAGAGCTGAGTGAATATCCTAGAAGTGTAGTGATTCTATCATTATTGTCAACTACCGTACTTTTAATTTAACACTGAAGAGGTGGTGACCTTACACTAAAGGAAAATCACCAGGACTGTGATCATAATTATCTTTAACATTGTAGGGTTTAATTTACTTGAGAATAAAATGCATTTTGTTTATCTAATTGCTAGAAAGAAGTATGTCTGCACCGAATCAGTGGGTAAACCATGTGTGCATCAGTCCTGCTTCCGTGCACCTCCTAATGGCTAATCTTGAGCCAGTCAAAACCCTGAAGTGTGGGAATAAAAAACCACTTTGTTAGGAAATTTAAGAAAAATCTATCTGCCTGCCTAAGAAGGCTTTGGTGTATATGTTTGTTGGGACTGGGATGACTGTGAGTAAACTGTGTTCACAAACTGTTTGTACTGTAGCACCTGGTCTGAACTTGTTTTGCACATGACAAATACACATATTGTTATTAATATAGAACTGAAACTATTTAAAAAAGCAAACAAAAACTAAAGTTGATTAAAAATCAGAAAATAAATAAAATTAATGAGTAAAATTCATACTTTTTCCTGTTATTTAAAGAAATACACTCCTTTTTAATTCATTGCAAGTGCTGCTTTATAAACCTAAAATATCTGCAACATAAAAGTTAAAAAGAGTCAGCTGCAGTTTAAATTGAAGGCTCTGATTCTCACTGTTTATCTTGGTTATTGTCTTTGATCTAATGAGATTATTTGTCTGGACAGAATGGACCCCAGTTGGTTTACTGCAGTGCAATCACCAGCACATTATAGTAATGTTACTATCCATTGGAAATTAAGTACATAATAATGTGCTGCACTTGCATTAATGTGATTGATCGTGTCTGTTGGGGATATGCATACATAACAGTCTTTGCTTCCCTTTTCGGCTCTTTAGCTAACCCTCCTCAGGAGAACCTCAGTGGTCGATGATAGGATCCACCCCGACTGTCCAAACACTGCTCCCTCGGGGACATTAATTTCCAGCCAGTCCAATGAGTGAGTCAAAAGAGACAGCGCTCACTAAGCATGAAGATTAGGGAGTCGGGATTCAAACTTCTCAATTAAAAAAGTCTCTTTTTTTCCCAGACAGAAAATATAATGGCAAATTAATTTCCCAGAGATTAATGTACAAGGTAAATATTTTAGTATAAGTACTTATCTTCTAAAAAGTCAGAGGATGTACACCCCCTTTGCTCCCATCCCCCTTCCCTGCTCTCCCAGTGTGTGTTGAAACAGCTCAGATGCATAAGGAGTCTAATGAGAGAAGAGATTCCAAGCAGCCTGATGGCTCTCATCAATCACCTTTCTCCTTTGGATGTGTGATGCCGGCCGGGGGATGGGGCCACGGAGGGGTGGGTGAGTGGGGAGGGAAGGCATCAGGCTTTTAATCTCAATAAGTTAATAGACTTTCGAGTTTGGTCATGCTAAGTAGAACTTCATCTTTGCTGCTTGCAAACAAGCAGCATTTACACGGGAGACGGTCTCAGGAGCTGCTTGGCATTTCCATGTTACAGAGTTAATTTGTGTCACACCTGAAATTAGGAGATCTAACTAGAGTTTGTCGATACACCTATAAAGGCCAGTTAAAGGTTACTAAATACTGACGCAGCTCGGGGAACCCAATCTAGATATCTACTGTGGCAAGAGTAAGAGATAAATGGATCTTAATGTTAATTAGACACAGGCCTTTCCAAGCAAAATAACTGTAACATAATACTCCTGACTGTATAATACCATCCCATCTCTCTGTGTATCATATTTATCAGCCCAGTGTCTGGTAGGTAGAAGCATGTCGTTTGATTTTTGTTGTCTAATGGCTGTCAGCAAACATCTTGTAGTTGTAACCACCTTCTGGCAGTAGCAGCTCGTTGTATCGTTCCAGACGCCAGTAAAAAACTAGCTGAATAAGCTTTTTTGTGTGTGTTCGAAAATCAGTTTCCTAATATTAAGACTTTTGCCAAAAAATCTCTGATTCCCCATAAACACATTAGAACCTGAAAAAAATAGGTACCTCCCAAACATGTTAAAAGGTATAAAATAAAAAAAACACACTTCCGCTTGACTTACTATTGGTCCATTTTATCACTTTATAATGTATTTAGCATTTTCCGGATACTCATTCCTTTACTTTCAGCACTCAGCTAACCAACACATCATGACATTTTCTGCAATATTTAACAACTAGAAGTGCACTTCACATTTTTTTTAATCTTTATGTGATTTTACTGAAAACATAAAAAATTGCGATATTGCTAGAGCAGCTCTAAGCCTGTAAGTTTGTTTGTTTTTCTACTTGTAAGTGAAATCAAAGACTTCATTTCGCTTCTTGTCCTCTTTCCGAATGTAAACGCTGCATAAAAACCTCGATGAAACAGAAAAATATACAGACCTGGATCAGATTATCTTCTGCCATATTACATCACCTGTAGCGGTTTGTTCCTCTCCAAGACGTTATATTAAAACTTTGATGTTATTATTGGAGTTCTGTGATGTAATATCACCATGACAGTCCTTTAAATGTTGGGTCAAACATTCTGACCATGACTTTATGAGGATTATAACATATTTTTGTATAGCACTGACGTGACAGCTGTGGTTCATTAATTATCTCCTTTGCTGGACGTTGTGTATGAGTACTTCTGGAGGGAGAGGGGCTAATGTGGAAAATATGTAGAAAATGTATTTAGGTTGACAGTCAGGCTATTAATAATGATTGTGTTTGGATAAATAGTGCCCTACTTTCACAATCTGTAGAATCTAAATATTCCCAATAGGCTTCTTCCCTCCTGTATTGATTGATTAGTATAGTGTTTAAAGGTCATAGTCATAAAACATCAGGAGTAAATAACAGACTGATTTTTTTTAATGTATTGCTTGTTGGGTTTTTAAATTATTGCTTCTCAGTGTAGTGTTTGGATTACCACGTGTTATTTGAATTTGGGATTGGCTGCAGAGCAAATGTAATTTCTGGCAAGACGGCGTTCCTCTCCATAAAGGGGCAGACCTGGGGGTTGATATCCTTTGTGTACAGTGTTTGTAATCAGTTCCCTTCACGAAGACGATGCACCGCTGCGTCTCCTTTCTCTCTCCTCCCCAAAATACTCAAAACCTGCTTTCATTCTATGCAGAGTCACGTGGAGGCGAGACAGATGCGACTGGCTGTCTCCTTATTGTCGCCTTACTCAGCGTCTTCACAGATAATTAATTTGATGGAGGGCTTACAATAAAACATACTAAGACTGGTTTGGCCTTGATGTGACTAAAAGCTGCAGCCCGGTTGATGGATATGACGCTAACAGCTTCATTTCAGTCTGCCTTTTTAGGATTGTGTTCAAATGCTTTCAGTCTCGCAAACATTAAGGACTGACCACCACAACTGGGTTTTTTTTTTTTAATAGCTTTCCTTATAAGGTTCCCAAAATAAAAGAAGATAGCCTTGGGAGTACAGTCATGTCTCGGTTTATGCAGACATTTATCTCGACGTCTGGAGTTTCTTTGGCAAGAACGATGGCTCGCAGTATTTTCTTTTTTTTAATTTGTATTAATAAAAGCATTTTCACCAACAGATATTTTAAAAATGTTCAGTGTTATGGAACCACATTGAGATTTACTTTGATGTTTAAAAGTTCATTCGACTGAAATTCAATTTCAGAAGAAGTCATTTCTGAATTACTGATTGCGACATTGCAAATTAATTAAAATACAGCAACCTGATTGTGACTCTGGAAGTTTTTTTGGTCCTTAAATTGGCTGCATTGTTTTAAAAATAACTAAATTCACTGACTTTTCTTTATTTGAAAGCACGCACACAAACAGTCCTTACATATATATATATATATATATATATATATATGTATATGTATATAATGTGACATTAGAATAAGGTATGTACGTGGACAAAAAAGGTTTGCGGTCTAAACCCCCCAAAAGGTGATTGGTTTTCATTTGGCTGTGACACTGGTCGACCTTGACAAGGAGAAAAAATCACCACAAAAGAAACCACGAGAGAACACAAGTGGAAACCATAACCCTGTAATTTAATCAGATCAACCGAAATCAAAGGAGGCAAAAGTTCAGGATTTGAATGCAATGAAATGTATCAGCTTCTTAGAACCTACTGACATTGCTCACTTGTGGAGGAGCAAGCCTCGACAGAAAGGGCTGAGTAATGAAGATGGATGCATTCTGTTATCAGCCAGCCACTTACTGGGGCCTGATGTAACCTTAAACATTGAGGATAGCTCAGTTGCACAAAGAATCTAATTAATGAATAGCAGCCATGAAAGAGGACAAGGCAAGTGTGCATTTGCAGATGAATTCCAGACACTAATCAAACGCTGTTTAAGTGGTTTGGTTTGTCTCCAGAGCGAGGCGATATTTGGACAGGACTTAAGGCACTGTTTGCATGCACACTTAATGACTGCATGCATTTTTTAGTGCTTATATGTGTATATGTGTGTGTGTGTGTTTTATCTTGCTTCCAAGTGTTATGTACACCCATGCCAAGCCTGAAGTAATGAAGCACTGAATGTGTAGAGCAGGTGTGAGGTTAAAGCATTAGTTTGAGTTTCTTCCAATATTAGGAGGTTTTGTTTAGTCTCTATTACAGGGTCATAGTGCAGTTACTGTACTAGGATTTGGATATGAAGAAACTTTGTTCTGCTGCTCAGTGTGTGCTGACTGCTTTAAGCTGGGGACACATTTACAAGCTAGAGTGCCTCTAATTTCTAAGAGCTGGACAGCAATTAATCTCTATAAACTGAGATCTTTGTATGGATATACCAGATCTGTGGGGATCGGGTCAACATTTTTGTACTTCCATTTGTAGTCCAAGTTGTATTGACCAATCACAGCTGAGTAAGCATTGGCTGCATTTAGGTATTTCCATGTGGGCTGCAGAAGTGGCGCACAGTGCTATCTTGAGACCATTCCCTATCATCTAATGATGATTTATCCTTCATTCTTTCCCTGCGGGATGGTATTGCTCTCTCACTTATTCTCTGTTGTGGTCAAATGACACATAAATCAGTCGCTAGATGTCAAAGTATGAGTCTCATGGATGTTATGTGCAGTTTTTCCTTAAATCTGTTGAAGTTTTTCACAAGTTCCTGCAAACCTTTCACAATACAAGTGTTTTCTCTTCGAGCTTTTAATGTGAATTTGTACAGGAAAGGTTGAGTTATTATAATCCATTAAGTTTAGCAGATTGGGAGGAGATTGAAATGACAAAAATTGGACTGTTTTTCCATGTTAAACAGAAGAAATAATGGTCCGTCACTTAGTTTTGTCGGGATGTCACTGTTCCTGTTCCTGTTTTAATTTTAATGTGTTAACATACAGACCACAGACCATTCATTGAGCTGTTTAAAGACAGTTGGTAGTTTAATGTTAAGTATTTTCTTCAGTGAATCAGTCAGCACACTCCAGGCACTTAAGTTAGGTTTGGACAAGCAGGAACAGGCCATTATTTTATGTCAGCTAGAGAAATTAAAAACAAACTAATCCAAATCTGTGGAGTGCCTGAACCTGTTTTTTATGCCTTTTTTCTGCTAATAATATTCTTTTTAATATCATGTCCTTTCACAGCGCTCCTGCTATTATAACACCTTATTAAGACGTTTCAGCGTTTGATTTGCCTTTATTGGCTCTTGAAATTAGCTAATAGATGAAATTAGCTTGAATGATGATTGATGTCTAAAGTATGCTAAATGTGGGTATTTTATTTCCTCTTTTGGAGAATAAAGAAAGTACAGTGTTGTTTAGGTGCACTCCAGAGTTTATGGACTCAAGTCAAAAATTTCACGCAAACTCAAACATTTTTCATTTTTATTCACTTCTTCCATATTATTAAATCAATATAAATTACAAACAATGAGATAAGAATGCAGATAATGTTATTATGTTTCAAAATTGTGAGTTTCTATTTATGTAATCTTGCAAACTTTAGAGAGACAGCTTGAATTTCAGTTTGGAGGATTTCACACTGAGCCAGAGCGCTTGCACTTACCTGTCTGCGCTAACGTGGTGATAGTCATCGGCTCAGCTCACTTAACTCTTCCTGTCACAGATTTGCTAAGCTCATATTCATGTAAACAAAACAACCTGAGCTACTGACTACAAAATATAATTTAACAAATCACTTAGAAGGACATAACGCATGCATATTATGCACACCCTTCACTTTCCAGGCAGGCAGTCTGGACATTATTAATAAACAGAGTGACGCTGACAGACAGGTTGACGGTTGGTCTTTGCTTTTACTTCATGTTCTCATGTCTTTCTTGCATAATACTCTCAGCCTGACAGGACTCATATTAATGCTTTCGTTTTATCCCTCACCAGTAGCATGAATATGTTGATGTCACACACACACACACTCACATTCAGTCGAAATGAGCGCAGTGTAATTGTACTTTCAAGTGGTGCTTTTCATCCACACTGTAGTTGAAGTTATCCAGAAATAATCAGGGTGCTAAATTAAAAAACGAAAGTGTTGCAGGAACATTAGTGTAGCATTAAATATGAAGTTTACACAACTTGAGCTTTTTTACTGCTTCGAGCATTTAAAGTGGGTTCATCCAATTGGATCACGGAGGTCAGAATCAAAAACATTTCTGTGTTTCTACATGTAGAATGAACCTTGTCATGAGACTTCCTTCTTTGTGTCGTCCAGTACCAGCTGCAGAGGAGTTCCCCGTGGCGGTCGGTGAGCTTCCAGTGGCAGACGTGGCTCGTGCTGATCACGGCGACCGTTTTGATGAGTCTGGTGCCCTACGCTGTTTATTGCATGATGACAGCCTTCACCAACCCTCCTCCTCCCAGCACCTTTAAAGTGGCAGCAATTTCCTTCGGGATACTGACAGAGACCCTGCTCATCAAGTGAGTGTGTTCTGTTTTACTGTGCATTTATTCACTAACTCATATCTGTAGTGTTTTTTTCCCACCATGGAGTGCCCTTGGGCTGAACTCAGTCTAACACGGTCAGAATGATTAATGATTAAACTGGTGATAACATTCTTTCCGCACTCTTTCCATATTCTGTTCTGCTAAATACATAAAACAATATTATCAAGTAACATTTCATTTTTATGTGAGTTTAAAAACAAGAAGCAGCGAGTGCCTGTGTCATCCAAATAATCATCTCTGAAAACATGTTGTTGTCTGACCCACAGCACCCTCCCACCTCTCTTGTTTTCACTTAGTCTCCTTTTCCATCTCTATATTGCTAATTGGAACGATGCCTGCGGTACTGTAAACCATTAGTAAATGAACAGTCTGTTTTTATTAACATCTTACTTGTAAATAATGCATTAGATTTCTGGCATAAACAATATCTACTCTCTGATTAGAAAGCAGCATATGGCAGGTCCTGTAATCAGATTACAGATACAGGTTATGTAACCTGTAATTGCCTAAATTAGTGATAAATATATAATGGGTTACTTAGAATTAATTTCCTAATAATATTTTTGAAAATCAAGCTTTTTAATGTGGCTTTGCCGACTTTGCTTAATTAAACTGGATGCTGGGATTCAGACAAGCTCCCCTGCTTAATAACATACTTTCTAAAATATGATGGTGGCAGTGGAAGTGACCCTCCAATCACCCTAAACAGCTTTCTGTGCCAGTAGCAAAATTAAAACTTTGTGTTCTACATGTGTCCTTCCTCTAGTATTTGTTTTAACTTGGAGAAAAAAAAGGCAGGCTGTTTGTAATTAACTCAACAAGGCTTCTAACGTTTTTTTCCCCCTTCCTCTCCCTCCATTAACCGCCCTTGCAAGGAATGTGGCTACTCAACTGGTAATTAATAAATATGGTGGTGGTGGTGGTAATGTGCTTCTGCATCATTATGTTGTTGAAGCCCTTATCCACACTAGTAATGAGCTGTAATTTTATGACAGGAAGTTGGTTTGTTTACAGCATGTTTGGCAGCGTCGGATGGGCTGCGTTCTTAGCAGATCTCGGCTGCAGGTATTTGCTCATTATTTAAGTCAAAAGAGGTTCAAATATGTTTTAGTTCAAACGCTCGCACTCTTACAGGAATCATTCATGCTGACATGTGGTTTTCAGTGGTTAGCACATTGAAGCATCTCCTTTGTGCTATTCATGTTTCCATGTGTCTACATAACAAGTTAAACAGATGATCTGTTTCGGTCCATAATGTCCATAAGTATTTGGACAATGATGCATTGTCTTTTTTTTTTTTTTTTTGTAGAGAGCTACAGTGGATGTTAAATTAAAAATCAATCAAAAATAAGACTGAAGTTCAGACTTTCAACTTTAATTCAAGTGGTTTAACAATCATAGTCATTTTTACACACAGCCGTCCATTTTCCAAGGTTTAAAAAAAATTAAACTATTGATGGACAAGCAGTTTGATATCCAAGTGAGTCCGCTTCCCTTGTATTTTCATGACAAAGTATGCAGATAAACAATCTGTAGTTGATTTCAAGTGTTGAAATTGAGGCCTAAAGAAATATCAGTGCTAGTGAGGCAGGCATTTGAACTATCATAGATTTAGTAAAAACTCCATGAGTGTCCAAATCAACAATCTGGTTCCTTCTTAAAAAGAGGACTGTGCTGACCAGCTCAGTAACACCAACAGGTGTGAAAAAACTCAGTTCGATTAAAGTTGAACTGCTAGGTATATTTTTCGGCTTTGATTGAAAGCCTACAGCAAAGAAGGTGCAAACAACTTGTTACACCCAGGAAAAAGGTCTGATTAGACAAAAAACATCTAAAAGTGCCTGCACGGTTCTGGAAAACAGTCTTTGGACAGAAGCCAAGCTGAAACTGGCACTGAAAGATGTACCAGAATGATGGGAAGAGAAAAACGTGGAGAAGAAAAGGAACAGTTTGGGACCTGAAGCACACTACGTCATCTGTAAAACACGGTGTAATGTTATGGGATGGGCATGTATGACTGCTAGTGGAACTGGGTCGGTAATGTTTTTATTGATGATGTCACTGCTAATAAAAGTAGCAGGATGAATTGTGAGGGGTACAGGGCAATACTCTCTGCTCAGGTTCATCCCAGTGCTGGAAAACTAATGGGACGGCACTCATAGTGCAAATAGATAATAATCCAAAGCAAACCTCACAAACAACCCAAGAGTTTCTCAAAGCTAAGAATTTAAAAATTCTTCAATGGACAAGTCAGTCATAGGATCTCAACCCAATGGATCAACTTTTCAGTTATTGAAGGTTATCGAGTTTTCAGTTGAGCCTCTGAAAATGAGTCACTGTGTATAAAAACGAAGGCTAATAAAATACTTTTTTAAAACCCTTTGAATTAAAATTGAAAGTTAAAATCCACCGTGGTGGTGTACAGAGGTAAAACTACAAAAGATGTCATTGTCTAAATAGTTATGGACCTAACTGTACATTATTACTGGTACAGTAAGAGGGTTGGTGGGAGCCCTCATTAGGATTGGTGGTCTTCACAGACCTTGTGTCTCATGGTGCTTGTGCTGCCTGGGATGTGCCAGTGTCCTGCTGCCCCTTGTCAGTGTGCATCTCAGTCACACTTCAGCCCCAAGGGTGGGAGCTCTAGTAAGGAACGACCCCAACTCACCCCCACCCACGACTCTGCCCAATAGTCTGATAGACAGAGATAAGATGAAGATAAACAAGCAAACAGCTCAGAATGACCTTTTATTGTCTGCATCATGTTGGATCCTTGTTGTGAACTCATTTGCTTAATTTAAACGAAAAACTAATAGGGGAAAAATAAGTGCAGGACACAGGCTCATCTTGTATGGAGTTACGTGCTAATTAGGGGGTGTATTTGACCATAAACCTCGTCTTGCAAGGGAATCCACCAGTCAGTCCCTGGTGGATTTTGACTCCAATGAGACACTCAAAGGACAGTGGACTTGCACATCTTGAGGGACGAAACCTAGAAAGTTTTACTGTCCATGCAATTAATTTACTATCCGAAGACTCTGTGAGCAACAGTGAACAAGAGGCACGCTTGTTGTATAACATAACAAAAATTAATTCCAAAGAATAATCATTTTATCCCTGTTATTTAGTTTTTAGAATCACTGGGAAGCAAAATTGGAACTGAGATTAAAATCTGATTAATCACCCAGATCTGTGTAATTGTTGTGTGTCAGCTACAGCATCTTTTGTTATGTAAGATTTATTTAGACGAAACCACGCAGCAGGTCCAGCTCCACATGTAAGCTCAACTTGACAATAATAATTTTATTTCACAGTTGAGTTCGAGAATGCATTTTTGTTCATCTCATAAAAACTCCAACAATCCTTCGTTCAGCGATGCTCTGGCCTCCTTCCGGCATTTTGACCCTCCAAAATAATCTTCTTGCCCTCCTCCTCGTGCTGCAGGTCTGTTATTGGACACATTCACAAAGTCACATGATATTTGTCAGACTTGAACTGCCTTTCAGAAGGCTGTCACACAGTATGCGCTCTCTCCTTCCTTTACTGTCATGGTGAGAGTTTGCGGCGCTGCGACAGTGCCCTGACCATGCAGCTCTGCGCTGTGAATTTTTATATGCCATTGCCTGGAGGTTAGAAACTCTCATTATGCCGTGTTAGATTTATTAAAATAGATTATGGAAATGTTAATTAAGTCATTAATTACATTATTTAAGCAGCATTGACAGATAAGGGAGTGTGTATGTGTGTGTGAGGGGGGGGGTGTCGAGCTCACTGGGTGGTTTAAAAGGATGTGATTGGTGACAAGGGACACTGTGGAGATGGCGTCTAACCGCTAGCACTGACATGATACAAAGTGGCCTACACTGCTCTCTCACCTCACGCTACTGTCTACAGCAGTTTGCAGAGCTGCCTGAGGACGAATAGCTCATCGCCCTTTTACAGATTTAGAAGTGCACACAAGGCTACAAATGTGCTGCTTTTAAGTGGCCGCTGCACGTAAGTTGAGCAGATTTGGAGACGAGTGCTCTGAGCGTACATTCTGCTTTACATTCTCATTTTTTGTGAACATTTGGACGACGCATTTGCACTGACATTTGAGCAAAAGGCCTCAAACCAAATTTGCAAGCTGTTCCAAAGGAAAACACAACAGCACAATTGTAAGATGAATTACCCACGAGTTGATACCATGGACTCTCTTATCTGTTGACAGTTTAGTTACCACAAAGCACAAGAAATGTGTTTTCCAATTCTCTGAGAATTGAGCTTTTCTTTGTCCCATCAAACCTATATTAAGGGAGGGAAAATTGCTCTGATCACTCTTGATAAGAACAAATGATAGATGTTGTAAACAAGCCGAAGGCTTCAATTCTGATCTGAGGCATTGATTTGCCTCAGCAGCCAATTACTGTGGTGGACCGAGGTTATGCATTCAGTGTACTGGGAAAAGGATTTTTTTGTCCACCTGTTATTATTTTGTAAAATGCTAAATTAAAACTGTTTTTTTTTTAATGGTGAAAAAATCCAGGTGGAAATAAGCAGTCTTCCCTTGGTTTTCGATCAGGTTGAAGGCAGCGCTGAAAGGTGAATGTCTTCATATTAAGTGGCTGCTGATTGTAGGAAATGATACAGTGTGTTGCTGCCTGGCCACCTCAGAGTCAAGCTATCATGATTAGCTTCTACATCAGTCACATGAACCCAATGATCAGTAACTGATTACTGAGATAGTTGGTATGCACTGTGCCTACAAGAACACACTCATGGAAGGTCTCCCAAGACTGAAACGTGCTTTTTTTTCCAGTGTCACAGTACAATTTTACATTTTCAGCATTTTTTTCTCTCTTTCTTTCTGTTTGTTGTATGTATGTATGTATTTGTTGTCCTGCCACATCCACTCCAAGACAGACATGGGACATTTTGTTTTTCACTTATCAAACATTCTCTGAGTCGCTGATGCCTTGTATGCTTAATGTGTAGGTGGGAGCTAAGGTGGAAAGAGCTAGTCTGGCTCCCACCACCAACTCCTCAAAAGTTTACCCATTAACATTTTATATTCAGATTAATTAAAAATTAAAGAAAAGACCACTGATGGCTTCTTTGGCATTGATTCTCCATTGAGTTCCTGGAACTCTAATCCAGTTATAAATGCCACTCTACCAAAGGATATTTCTTAATTTGGTGTTTTGATGGTGATGTAGAACACGGTCCAATGCACTGGCCTGTATCTCTGGGTTGAGAGTTGCTTAATCTAAAAGCTTTATCATGTTTTTTTATATTCATCAAGCCACTTGGTGACCCATTGTATGAACATAGCCACTGAGATATTAGTGAAGACCTCTTATGATTCCATGAGTGGTTTTTTTTCATTAGTAACTTGGTGGGTTGGATCTAATTGTTGTTCAAAGGACACTTCAACAATCTGCAGTGCAGGAGTATTGACTAAAGATTTGTGATTGAGTCATTACTTAGTTAGCATGCCATAAATAATCCTCCTTTTTAGCTTTAATAATGAGCATAATTTGTATTTACTGAAGTTAGAGAATGGGGGAGCCGAGGGCTGAAATCCCAGGGAGTTTTAATCAACCGGAAGTCTTTTTAACTGAAGGACCCAGTCCCAACTGGCCATTAAAAAGAATGAAAGTTTAAGCACTTCTTCACTGGATTCACCTTTAAGACCCACGAGCTCTGCCCATTTTTATATCCTCTATAGTTGTGTGCTGTGGACGGAGGGGATTGTCAACCTGGAAGAGATCTCTCCCTTCAGGATAGAGAGTAGTATTTATTGTGCTGACCTTTATTTTAATAAAATTCAACTTGTATCTCATTTTATTCATAATTGATAAAAAAAAAAAATGTGGGGCACTGCTATAAGGAGACTAGTGGACTCGAACCATGTAAGCAAAATCGGCCCGCAGGACAACACAGGCACCAGATGCTCTCCCAACAATACAACAATGCTCTCGTAACAATTGTTACACGTATGTAACCTATTTGTGCATAGCAACCAAAAGGCAAGCACTGGTGAGATCTTCTTCAGATACATTTTGAGCTACTGTGCACAAAGAAAAACATTGTTTTTTAATAAAAAAAAACCATCCTCACAGTTCAGTTGGTCTCAGTTCAGCAGTTTTTTGTAATACGAGGGCAAAAAGGTTTTGGCTGTATATTAGGTCACATATACTGTTTGCATGCAAGAGTCCAACAAACAAAGTGCTTCCAAGTTTTTATCCCTGTTTAATAAAGAGGGTGAATGTTAAGGAGTTAATGGCCCTGATGTACTCTAAAACACACAGACCTGGCTCTGTTAATACTTATTTCCGTCTTCATGTGCCTGTTTACAAGAAGTTCACAACAGTAAATATTGAGCAGCATCCGGACACTCCTTGTGGACTTCCACAGAAACGGTATTTAATCATTTACACTCTTGCGGCTTTGTTGACCTCTCTGTGGAGTCCTGTTCTTTGGAATCTTAACTGCCCACACTGACCTCTTTCATACCTTTTCTCTGCAGTGCAGGAGTATTAAACATCCTGGCTTAGACGATCCGGGCAGCAAATCGGTTTCTTCCAACATGTTTTTGGCCAAGCAAAGAAGTCTTGTATAGATGTTTTTGCAGGAGACGGTGCTGGATAGAAAAATGTATAATTTCACTCCAGTGTTGCAGGTTCTGATTTACACAAATTAGCCAAATGATTACAAGAACTCGCAGAGGAAGTGAGTAATGATGATTGGCTCATAGCATGTTCAAAGGGTACGTGAACAGTTGGTTTGTGTAATCAGTGTGTTGGATTTGGGAGACATGACCAGGTGTTAATCCCTGTAATCCAGACATAACGACTGATGACTAAGATTGATTGTTTCCAAAGTGGGAAAATTTGTGGGTCGACCGCAGGGTGAGGAGGGACAAACAGCCACAAGCTGTTGAGAAATATAATGAAAAAAGTATGATCTGCTGCTGCTCGAGCTCTTAAGGAATCTGCTGCTAACGAGGAGTCGTGTAGGGATCGTGCCTCAGCTTGGTTTGAGATGCTTAGCGGCAAGCAGAGGACCACAGCATATTTGGGTTAGTGGTCCTAAGATTTTGGCTCATCAGTGTTTACAGATGCATCAAAAGAATTTTAATGTCAGCATGAGACGGTGAAGCTCGTGAATATTTTAAGACTGGGCTGTATGGGAGGCCCTCTGAATTCAGCTGCAGGCTCCCACACTCTCTAACGACTAAGTTAATGGGAGGAGAGGGATTTAGTAATGAGATTAGGATTATGTTATTACACTAACAAAGTTATTTGGGATTTGCCAAAGTGCGAATGTAGCTAATTGGACTTTGTCGGCAAAATTATGTGGGATGAAGCAGTCAAACCTTGAGTCTTTCCCTAATCTTTGTGTTTTGGCTGGATTTTCTCAGGTGTCTGTGGAGTTACTTCAGCTCTCGGTACCGGCAGGCTGCGCAGAACTCCTTCGTAGTCCAGCCCAGAGGCTCGACGGAAGACAGAAGCAACCCCGGCCTCTGGGATCGGCCTGAGGCCGCCTCAGCAGGTCACGCTTCATCAGCAGCCTCACCCACTCACGTGGAGGAGAGGAAAGTGGATGTGTTGAAGAGTGGATGCCTCAGCCTTTTCTGAACCAACAACAGAAGGAGTTTACAGATTACAGGGTGAGAGTAAATCCTTGGGGAATTAGATGTGTCTGAGAGCCATTGAAGTTATCACATCAGTATATCAGTGTGGCATTTATAAGAACTTACACTTTAAAACCTATTTTCGAGGTGTCAAATATTCTTGTTTTCCTTACACTCTCACTCGTTTCAGTGGATATATTCACACATGTTGCAAATTGATAACAAGGAAGAGAATGCACGCAGGCAGCATGAGTGTATTCAGGCTCAGAGAGGGGAAAAAAAAGCCTGAAATTACTCCCTTTCCTTAATGATGCCCACACAGAGACAATGGGGCGCCGCTCTGATTAGTGTCACCTGTCCTTGTGCATCTCATCAGCTCCATTATGGCTCCATCTCCCATGCTTCTTCTGCTAATTGAATAGCCTGTGAAGTGGTGACGAGGACGGGGGCGAGAGCAACGTCTGTCCCGCTGCTGCTTCAGAAATGAGACTAAAGCTTCCCAGAGAGACACTAGTTCTTAAAACATAAACCATTATCATACAGACAGAAAACGTGCTAACAAGTCGCTCTCATGTTATATTACCGTCACACTGTCTGCACACTATTTTCACCTATAACTGCTTGGAATTAACATTTTGGGCCATTTGCAGCAAAAGAGATGGATGAGAGGAATGATAATCAAACACACATTGTTTATTAAATATAAGATTATTGCTGGTACGGTTAGCTTAGCACAAAGTCTGGGAACATGGAGCCTAGCTTTGATGAAATCTGCATAGCAGGTGAGCTCTGAAGCTCACCACCAACCCCCGATCTGTTGTGTCTTCGGTCTCTTCCAAAACTGACGTTGTGGGCAGTTGAAAGTGGTGTAAGACAGACATTTATCTATCAAGTGCATCTTTTTAGCCTACCGTTCCTGATGACTGTAACCAATCAGCTTTGCAGCTGCTAAATGAATCATGTAAAATATTAAATTGCACCGATTCCCTTCTTCCATGGTTGCAGCCAGCGGGTCCTGGTGAATAAACTGCTTTTTCTGGAGGAGAAACCTAACATGTTGATTGCACAATTACCTTGCTTGGTATAAGTTTGCATTACTTTCAAATAAAGTTTCCCATATCAGCTTCCCACAAAACCTTTAGAGTATCACTTTGAATAGTTTACATCAGAACAACCCAGTCAGACATCAGCAGGTGCTCCTTCTTTATTCAAAGCAGCTGTCAGTCACAGCAGTCTGTAATGAGGACAAATAATCTTATTATAGCATCAAATAACTCATAATCAGCAAACTGATAACAAAAAATATCAACATCAGTGTTCTGACAAGTGCCTACAATAGGAACTTATTTTTTTAGGGGGGGGGGCTTAATTAAAGGTTATATAAAGGTTATTCCTGGAGGTAAAACTACTGAAATTTTGGGAGATTGTCTGGGATTCATTTACATGTTTTCAACAGTGGGAGAAATGGAAGCTCCCAGGAGAGTATTACAACTCCACTCAGAAGGACTCTTAACCTCCAAGCTGTCACCCAAGTGATGACACGTTGATGACATCATCCAGGTTTTGAGTGGAGTTCTCCTTCAATAGTCGCTCAAATGTGCTGTAAATTGGTGATCCTGTATAAATGTGTTTCATAGGAAACTGTCTTGTATATTAAACAGTCAAATAACTGAGTGTTGTGCTTTGTTATATCACTGTGGGGGGGGGGTTTCTAAAGTAAATGAGTGTTATTAAAAACTGAGGCGGGCCTCTATCTGATGTTTGTGTTCAGTTGTTTTCAGGTCAGTCTATATTTAGTCAAAAGCAAACACATGAGTTATTATTCAGATGTGAAGACAAAACCTTGAAGTATAAAAAGCGCTCTTTTATTTTGATTGGATAAACATTGCCAGCTGTGATGCAGGGCTGCAGTGTTGGTGCCTCTCCTGCCAGGCAGGAGCTTTGCTGTTATCTGCATGTGCCTGAGGCTCAGCTAATGTAAAAAGATCCTCCTCGCTCTGCTCTGCTAGCAGTGAGCTCTGCAGGCTTATCCTGCTCAGTCCCTTTCCGTTTCACCTCCCAGTCACAGCCAAGTGACTCTCAGCTGTGCAGCGCCTCAGCTCGGGCCTTCCTACAGACAGAATAGAAGTAGTACAGCAGTATCTCACGCTCTCGAATCTGTTAAATGCCACAACAACAGTGTCCCCATGCCTGTACGGGTTCTGGGACTTAATGTGAGCGCGTGGGGCCAGATGGACACCTTCATGAGTGTACGAGTGTGGATTATTCTGCAGGCTACATCTGGGGCTCCACATGGCACAGCAGACTGCAGTAAGAGAGGCAGGTGGGCACACGGGGAGGGCACACCTCCAGTGGGCTCTCTTACATCTATACACACCGACAAGACATCTCCGCAAATGGCAGACTGAAAGGTTACGAGACCATCCTGCAAGACAAATGCCTTTCCGAATCCCGGCCGGTGTCCTCTTCTGTCCTTAACTTCCTGTGTGTCATCAACATTCTGCTGCTTCCAGGTGACTTCAGGTTGGGTTTTTTTCTTGGTTTGTTTCTGTTTGACGCTTTTGTCCAAAACATATTTCACCACATCCACACAGTGGGAATAATTTGGGTTAAAGTGTCTTGCTCAAGGACACTTTGTCATGTGGACAAAAAGAGAGAGGGAATGGACTGACACTCGTATGATTAATGGCCTGCCTACTCTACCACCTGAGCTACAGCTGCCCATAGTACTGTAGGAGCATACCACCACCATCAGCACATTATCACATTGTTCAGTATTTATCAGTGGTAGAAATAGCAAGATCATGTGATAACAGCAAGGGAACAATCTGCTGTGTAGCATTAGGAAAATCCACTGCTGAAACAACAACTCAGTAATTTGGTAGATTAATAAAAATTATTTGTGTTATTGTGCTGTTGGTAAGTTTATATTCTTAATCACCCTGAGAAAAGTAAGGGGAAAAAAAGATGATTTGGTAGACGTTTATCTTTTAAAAATGGGTCATTCTAGCCTGTTGCTAGGTGGTTGCCAGGCAACCTAATGGCGTTATAATATATCATGAGTAACTGAAGCTTTGTGGATACAAATTATTACAAGTTATTGTGGTGAAATAAGCATGACACAATGCATAAATGCTAAAATGGTTGGTAAGTAACTTAATGACTTAATATATTTCGTGTAGAGCGCACACACACAGCGAGAGATTTTATGGAATATAGTAAATTGCACAATTCCAAATTTTAGTCAACAAATTTAACCATTATTTATTGCATAAACCTGCTGAATTACCATAGTAGCAAAGGGATAATGCAACTTCATAAAGTTGATATGGTAAAGCATGCTAACGGCTAATGTGTCCAATATTCATTTTAAACTGAGCTCAGTTTTGGTCTCCACCATCACATGAGAAATGTGTCTAGGTCTAGTTTGTGGATGCTCAACTATGTGCACTATGTGCTATTTTCTTTGTGTCATTAGCTGCTGTGTAATTGGATTTATCTGAGCTTGTAAACCAAATGACACTAAAATGCTCCACAACACTGAGAGGAATAGCAGTGAAGTGTATTTGTGGGTTCATGATTACAAGGGATGTCTTTCACATTACGCACAGTTGGTGCTGCTGCTTTTCAGTATTGCAAATTAAACATCTTTAGGGCTTAGACTGACTAATCTGAATAGGTTGTATTGCAGTGTTTTGGAGGGTTTTTTTACATGATTTTTTACATGTGATACATTTTTTAAAATATATTGTTATAGTTACTCTGTGTGACATATGTTGCATACTCTATATATTGCATTTTCACTGACTGCGGTAGCGAGGAAAGAAAGTGGCTCGATTACCTGCCATTTCATTTCTTGTGACTCCTTTGTGCATAGGTAGGCAATCTAATTACAGCGTGGGAAGGACAGACTCTTCACTCCAATACATTTGTACTAATATAAGGAAGATTTGCCTTTGATACTGGCATTTGATTTGTTAACAAGTGCATCACCTCTATAATCACCTTATGACAATGATACAATATGTGTTGCAGTGAAAAAGCGCTACCTACAAATGTCTAATTAGACCATAATATATCCAAGATGTGTATATTGTCACGTATCGGGGAACCCGAATCGTTCCATTTCCTAATAAAAATTTTCCATGGAGCACATTCACAAAACTCAACCCAAACTTATTAATGCCCCTCACTCATTAGATTGAACTCAAGCCCAGGGCTTTGTGAAATCAGAGCTCATTAGAAGAGTCCACCTCATTATGAGTGGCCAGATCCATCAGGAGAGATAAAGCTCCCGCTCTTCGCTGACTGAGATCCAGTCAAACACACCCGCAGCGCTTCAGACCACATGTGAACAAGATATTTGCTTTGAAGCGCCAACACACGGATTCGAATGAGCGTGTCAGAGCGCCAAATGTCCTAGGTTGCAAGTGACAGGGGATCCGCTTTAGAGCTGGCTACCTGTTGAGGAGGATTAAACAAAATACAGATGGTGTTTACATATTAAGCAAACAAAGGCAGGCTCTGCTCTGATGATGACAGGAAAGCGCTTTCATCATTTTAAAGTAGAACATTTTGATTTGTTGTTGTGACGCACTGCTTCTATACCTTTCCACGAGCCTCCAGAGTTTCACATTTGAGCAAGTGGGTGCAGATAGAAAGTCCTGAATGATGTTTCTGTGGCCCTGAGATCACCTCTGAAGGACGAAGGCTGCTGAGTGTCCGTCCATGTACTCCAGCCATCAACACAACAGGAGCCCGGCGCGGTCTGATCCACCGCGGGTCGACTTGAATAAATTAAATGAATTACCAGCTGCCTCGTGCAAGTTCGCAGGATGCAGGGTGGCATGAGCACGCCATTACAACAATGATAAGGATATCTGCACGGCCTTGTGTTAAAGGAATTACGCATAGCATCCAGAGCCTCTAAGGGAGTGTGACAGTTTTGCGCACACTGGCAAGTTAGTATGACATGAAAATGTGTGTGGCTGCAGAACAGCACGGCTGCCACGTGGCCTGAGTCAGGGGCACGGAGCGCTTGCTGAGAAGTCAAAAAAAATGGAATCTTATTGTGATGCAAATGGACACCGTATTGTGCTTAAACAATGCATTAATATGTCCCCTATTTGTGAAGATAACATCAGAAGACGCACAGTAACACAAAATGATGTCCTGCGAGGTTATTTAAAGCGATATGACATCACATCCTGACACTGCGAGAAGTGCTTACTGCCCGTCCGGCTGGTTTCGTCTCCAGCTTTGATAAAAACTGATGAAGGATAGAAGGCTGCTTTTGAGTCCCAGCCGCTATATTGGAGAGTCGATTTACATAATATTATGTATATTGTATTCCGCTGCGTCCTAATGTTTGAAAGTAAACTGAATTTAAGCGTTCAGCGGCTGGAAGAAGTGTTAAACGCAGGACACGTGGCGAGGTGTCCGATAGCTTTGTCTTCTACCTGTAATCTGATGCCGCGTGGAGAGGAGGGATCGGCCTCACTTCCCCTCAGGGTGATTTATGATTGAGGACATGTTAATAAAAATATCAAAACAATCTGAGCTCTGCTGGGGAAGATACCGGTCTGCTACGTACATCATGCTCGACAGGTCCATGCAGGGAATCGCCTGCTCGGTGATATTATGCTCATATGGATGCCCCGTTGCCCTGCTCTTGAATAGAATATGCAGCTGTTGTTGGGGGTTTTTTTGCGGAGGGTCGGTGGGGGTAGTACTACTCACACAAGGTGACATTTGCATGAATGTATGCTCCTTGAGTGCAACTCTCTGCTCGATAGGTGAAGCTCCTCTTTAAAATCTTATGTCAACACTTGTATGTACCTATCAATCCATCAGGACGAGTTAAAAGTCATTAAATTTTGAGCTACACGGGTCGCCTGCCCTTTTCAAGAGCACAGTGTGCTGTCATTTGACAGCCAGCGGTACAGGAGTGAAGAACACGCCGCTTTTACTGAGTAAACACCCATTTAAAATCTGCTTTTCCTAAAGGATTCATGTGTGAAATCACTGGAGAGACACGGCCCAAATTGTTCATTAAATGCCCTCAGTGGCTGAATGAAACCATGTAACTGCCACACCACCACCACAATCCCCTTTGATGGATTTATATCGAGTATGGGCGTGGACGCGCTGTAATTTAGTATGTGTTAGGAGCCGCTGCCGAGATGTAGCCGTAACACTCACTCAAATCCACTTCCAATATCCCAGTTCCTGAAATCTCAATGATTTTCTGTCTCTGCCCGAACACAGAATCATCACAAAGCACACTGTCAAACAGAAAATATTCTGAAACATGAAATCTTCTCCACACACACATTGGTGTTGTTGTCAGAAAGCACACGGTGCATTGATGCTGCTACGCTGTGAAAAACTTTAGTGAAGGGGGTGAAAGAAAATGCCGTAATAAGCATCGTGGATGTTGTCAGGTGCTTTAATACAGCGGATTGTTTCTTTCACTAGCCTCGCCGGGTCACTCGCTCCCATACGCGCACTGCTGGGTGTAGCAGCCATTCATAATTGTCTTATGTAGTCCGTAATGGTCTATCCAGTGGAAGGTAGTGTTGTTTCGAGTTTTTCTTTTTTATTGGAAATAATTAAGTGGATATTGTCAGATGTCAGAAGCAGAACAGGAGAGCAGCAAAGGCCGGGCTTCAAGCAGAGGAACTCAACAGACTTTGAGTGGGAGATCAGCCCTTCTTACACTGCTACAGTACAGTACACACGGGTTTGTGAACTTGGATGAGTAGATGGATGGGCAGAAGCATTAAAGTTATTTTAAACAGAGCTTGTCTGTTAGATGAAAATAGAGACGAGATTACAATAACGGATCTGGAATCTGGGGCATGACTTTGGCTGTTGTTAAATTCACAAAATCAAGTTATAACAAATATGAACTTTTATGCAATTCATTAACTCAAGCACAACCCACACAGCCTAGTTGTAAAAGACACTGTTGAACTTTTACTGGCATTGCAAAATCTGTCAGTTTTAGTTAAAAAATAAATGTGATTTTTTTTTTTTTATGTTTTACTTTATTGAAAATCAGCAATGTAAATAATTTTGAGGTACAGGTCAAGTCAAAGCCAAGCACTTCCTCTAAAGGGGGAAACCTCTAAAGGGGGCCTCTGTGCTAGCATGTAATAAACTCTATCCACGGGCTTCTACTCGGAAAGGGTCAAAAATTCTCTCAAATCAGTTTTTATGCGAAAATTTTTATGATGTCATGAGTGGTCAGTCATTTCAAATTCCTTAGTAAGAAGATATTAAGCTTTAATGATGTGCATATTTACAACATGAGTGACACCACTGACACGCCTCACCTGAGAGAACAAATAGTTTGGACAGAGTCATTCACAGCTCACAGTTTGTTATTCTGTTTTAAGAAAGTTCCAGGTCATCATAGTCATGTGTTGTGCTTTTATTAATTGAAGTAACAGACCCTCAGGTGTTGCCACCTGCAGGGCTGGCAGGTTGCTGTTGTTGTGGTCCTCAATATCATTAAGCTGCCTCTCCAGTGAGCCTCTGATTCCACCATCTTGGATTGCATGTGGTGATGGTAGTTCTTGTTTTGCCCTCCAGCAGTTTGCGCTGGAGGGACAGCAGGTAGAGAACCAGCTCATGTGAACTGATTCAACCTCCCAGAGGTCGTGGATTGGAACACGTCTGCTCAGGAAGGAATAAGCCCAACGCCGTTGCCGCTCACTTAAGTGGCATTAAGGGCACCTGACCCACCCAACACTGGGGAAAAAATGAGAGAGGTCGTGTCGGGGTTAGCTGATTAGCAGCATTCAAAATAAAACACTTGAGTGTAAAACCTCAGCATGTCTCCTTTTATCTACCAGGAAACCAGGAGTTCAGTTAGCCGCCTTCACTGATGTCGGAGCCAGTCGTAGTTTTGAATCAGTCTCCAAACAGTGCAGGAAAACATTCCTTCAAGACAAATTTTACCCAGCATGAGCTGTTGCACCCTGACACTGGCAAAGTTGTATAAATGTCAAGAGAGATGTGCCCCCCTTTTGTTCGCCACAGAATTTGCCAGCAGCTCATTTCCTCCAGGAACGCATTAACAAAGCAGTTAATTCTATCATTAATTAAAAGGAATCACAATTCAGTGAACACTTCAAATTAATCTATTGAGATTTGCTCTCACACAAAGCTCACATTCTATTTTCTTTGTCTCATCAAAGAAACTGCAGCTCAAGAGACATGTTTTTTTTTTTTCCTTTCACTTGCGTCAGTCTGGTTGTGTGTAGCTCTGTTAGCAAAGCATGTCAGCGACGCTGCCAGGTTTAAGGGTTTGATTCCAAAGGATGCATCCATGCAGTAAATGAACACACTCGTGGCATTAGCAAGGCGCTAACACAGGAGCAGTTTGGCTGAAAAAAAAAATATATATACATATATATATATATATATATATATGTGTGTATGTAATATACACACACCCCCTCCCACAACCCCCCGAGTCATCTCAGAGATGTATTATGATGGCGCCTAAACTTGCCAAACAGAGCGGCCTCTGGAGCAGACAGTTCAGGTGAAAGTGATCTGAAAGGCGACGTCTCCTTTGTCTAGAATAATGCAGCTAAATAATTCTTTAACACCAGCAAAATGTTTGATCTGGCCATCAGCCACGCAGAGCTGTTTATCTCCTCAGTCACTGGGTTATAAATACTCGTGTGCTTGGCGTCTCCGCAGTATGGAGCTACTTGGAGGGTGATAAGGTGCTAATTAGCAACTGTTAGCACAAGTAAGAAAAAAAAAACTACATCCACGGAGCGAAGCACATCTTGCTGTTGCCACTGAATGTTCTGCCGCTGATCCTTTCTCCTCTTTCACCGAGACTTGAGAGATGTCTCTTATTAACACAGCGCCGCACGAGAAACTTGCCTTTTTTTCCCCTTCCAGGCAAGCCAGGTCTGACAAATTAAGGCTGTGGAGTCATTAGATTAAGATAAGAACTTATCTTTTACTCTGAGACAGACTTTTATCTATTGTATTTTTCTTCCCTCCCATCTCTTTGGCCAGCGCCCTCCCCCCCCTCCTCAACCGCCTCCACCACCACCACCTCTTCTTCCATTCACTGTGAGATTGTTAAAGTAATTGGGATGTTATGTGACCAGAAAGGCCAGATAAGTTTTTAACCCTGTCATGGATTAACCTTTCGTGTCTGAGGTAGGTCACGAGAGGTGCAGCCCGAGACATGTTAAGACTCATTTAAAGGATTCTTGATGTATTATTGCGCGGACACGGCTTGTTTTTTCTGCAGGTACATGTGCCAGGAGGTCTCGAGATGACTTCTGTATGCTGTCAGGGGGTTATTAAAGCATAAAGTGTATTCTTTTGGGGGTCGCTGGGCGAGACTGGTCTTCATCTCAGAGTACATCATTTCCAAACGTTCAACCAGGTTTCATCACATGCTCCCTGAAAGCTATTTTAAATGACCTTTTAAAGTTAATCACAGTCATGCTCTGTTGAACTAGTTTAAAGAGAATCGGCATCAAAAAAGAGAGAGAAAGGAGGGGGAAAAAACTCCTTCATAATGTAATCCGCGGCAGGATAATTAGGAAAGTAGCTCTCCGAACATCAAATAAACAATCAGCATCAGATGCTTCATCTTTGTCTAAAAGCTGTGTATGGATTCAGCTGAATCTGATGCTTGTGTATACTTTTCTGCGTTATTAATATCTAAGGGAAGAGTCACAGCCTGGAGCAGCGTGATTAGAGCATCTAGATTTATTATTCTTCAAAGCAGAACACATGAAAACCACCTGAAATAAATGAGTTGGAGCCTTATGGCGGCAGCCAGCGCACTTCTGTGATGCCGGTGTTTAGAATCCTTTGTTTTAAAGGTCATTGCACCACCTCGTTGATATCCAGACATCTCTTTGTAGCGCTAATTGTGTCTACATTCTTGACCACTTTGTCAGACAACTCCGCACTAGAGCTGAGAATTCAGAGGAGTATATGCGGCTTGTTTACTGCGATCAAGATAACAAGGACAAGTCTGTGAAATAACGAAGGCCGGGGCTGATGCAGAAAACACTGTATTTTCCATTTTAATGGTGTTTAAGCGTGGAAGCTGGAGGAGAGAGAGCTTGAAAAATGTAACTAAAGGATCGGATTCAGTGGGATCCAAATGGCAAGGGTAGCTGTTGGGCACGATGACGTTCCTTTGATGTGAGCTATAACTAGCTTTAAGCTCAGCTCGGGCGCATCACGGCTGCATCCTGACTGATGTGGGTATTCCACTTAGATGAGATGGCCACTTTGTCGTGTGAGCCAACTGTACCTTTAATTCCAGATTCTCTAATGTCTCTGATGGGATGACATTAAAGGGTCGGGTCATTAGTGTATTGTAATGTTTGCCCGCAACTGTGTGAGCTGGACTGTCATCTTTTGGAATTTTTGTCACATTCATCAATGTTCTGCATAATGGGATGAGAAACTATTTACATATCGGATCAAAATTGCCAGAGGAGAGCATTAATTATTGAAAAAGTGACAGAATCAAAAGAGCTGCTTCCCCCCACCCCCTCGTAGTTTGTGGCCTGCGCTGACTGAAAGCCACTCTGTGCCCAGTAAACACAATTATCTCAATTTTAAAGACATTTGAGAGAACACGCTCAAGCACAAAGGCCGGAGCGTCTTCAGTCGGTGCAGTAGAACGAAGGTTTACCCTTCACGCCGCACTTCCACCAATAGGCTGTAACAAGCATGTGCGAGAGGGTGCAGCCTCTGGAGAGCCTCCTCGTCTGCTCTCTGCATCTTTGTTTGTGTGTCAGGCTGCTGAACAGAAAGTGCGTCGTATCGATCGGCGTCATCTAGCGTTAGGCTTGTACGCACTTAATTATTGAAAATAAAACAAGTGTGCTAACAAGAAGCGCGGCGGACTGGTGTGCATAATCATCCCAGGTAGTGCACTTTCTTCAACCTGCTTCATTCGCTTCCTCTGGCCTAAACTGTGATTTTACTGCACATTACTGAGATATATTATCAGAAACAGTATCAGCTACCTGCCTTGTTGTCTTGGCACCGCGAGCTGGAACTTTTGGATTTAGCTGTCATTATTTAATTTTTATGCTTGTTCCCTGTGGGGATCATTAAAATTTCATCTTGATCTTATCTTCTGAATCATAATCTTTAAATCTGTTTGAATCGTTGTAACCTGCTTTTCCACTGATGCAGTAAACTGCGTCTATTTTCACGCTCTAAAAACGGAAATATATCATTTTTTTTAGGTGTCACACACCCTAGACATCTGTTTCAACAGAGTCATAATGGCACATAATGAAGTTTGTTTTACAGCACTGCCCTGATACATATACAGTAAATTATATGCATAGGCAACTGGGACAGTAAAGACTTGAAAATGCAGACGGATACATTTTACTGCATTTCCCCCCCCACCCCATCCACAGTGTCATCCCCTTAAGCTGCCAAGAGAGTGTAGGGGGGTGAATTCATGAGGGTCTTCTGTAATAGGCTGGCACACACACAGGCACAGCCTGTGGAACCTTACAGGCTGCTGAAGCTGGTCTTGGCATCGCTTTTGGCAGCTATGTGGTTATGCGCTCTCTCACACTACACATTCTTTCTGAAAAAAAAAAAAGTTTTAACTAGCTGGTCCTACCACTCCTTTATAAATGAGGAAGCCCTTGGCATAAATAGATCTACATGTTCATTTGGTATATTAAGAGAGACACACAGTTAAAGAGTGTTCATTACAATTGTAAATTTCTGCCCTCGGGCCCTTCGCCCGGCGCTAGATTACATGAGGTCTATGCTCACGGACAGCGCCTGGCATCTGATTGAGGGTCCAGTGCAGCTAATTAATTTCATTAGAAAGTGAAGTCATCTTCTAGCAGGAATTAATATTTGGAGCGTCATGTTGCTAATTTATTTCCAGATTTAATTAGCTCAGAGAAGAAATGTTGCTTGGGCAAGAGGACTTTTTAATTATCAGCTTGGATAAATTTGAAAATGTTGATGCCTAAGGGTTGAGTTAATTAAAACCTGCATTATTTTAACTTTAATTAGCTCCCATCTTTGTTTTTCTTCACCATATGGCCATGTCCTGTAGTCAAATTTAGTTAATTAAGCTAATTAAGCTAATCATTTTAATTACTCAAGACAATGTGATTGGATAGAGGATGACTACAAGTTTATAGCCAAGTACTTGTTTTTCATTAAGTTGAAGGGACAGAGTTATTTCTGATTGCAGTTGGCAAGCATAGCAGAGTAGTTTGAGAATGTGACAGCCTCTGAGATATTAAGGCTGAAGTCTAATTGCATTCCTTGATAATAAAAAAAAGAAATCTTGTCACCAGCACAACTCTTTTTAGAGGAGAAATGGTTTGCTACAACATATTCGAGCTTTCTGCTCGTATGCTGATATCGGCCCCTTGTACTCCATCACATTAAATAATGTCTGCTCTTCCTCACGTTTAAAGAGGCTCGACTCCACAATAGACGCTCCCCACCGGGAGCATGTGGGAGACGAAATAACAGATATCATGATCTGCAGATAGAGTCCGTGTTGTTTCTTTTGACCGCAGCAGGCTGGGAAATTGAATTGTAATTGGATAATAGGGTGTGTGGTTGGTGGTGGGATAGTATGCTGCCCTTCCCGTTTGTGACCCTGGAGTGTGGGATGGCCGGGGCGTGGGTCTGTGCGAGCTGCTAGCAGCTGTGCGTCAGTCTGGACACAAGCTGGGCCCATCCAGAAGCCAGGCCTAGCTGACAGATGCAGGGGCTAAACCCAGTAATGAAATAATACTGGGAGACATCATGTCCGTGGTTTCCATCATTGTTAAAAGAGTTTTTGTTTTGTTTTTTTTGTAGTGAGTACCCCCACTTAGGTAATTTGTTTCCATGTATAATCCTATTGCTCACTATTAAATTAAACCAACTGGTCATTTCAGTTTGAGGCTTATAAATAAACTGGTTGCTATGTGCACGGGCAGTATGTGGGACGTCTCATCTGATTAGAGGGGAAGCACTTAATAATTTCAACTGCAAAAGGTGACCTTCAGTGTCAGGTGACCTCAGTGGTCTGCCACACATATGGCCCAGTAATATTACTAATGTCCCTTCCTAATGTATTTTTACAATCCTCATGCTGGACCACTATCCACAAATTGTTTTTTATCCAAATGTTGACGTGCGCGGAGATGGCAGAGGGTGCCGCTGCGAGAGCTGTTTACATGGTCGAGAGCGGTGATGTAGTGGACCACGGACACACCGGTGAAGAGAGACGATAGGCCCCTCTCTGCTTTCATCAGAGCGAAGCTGGTTAGTCAACAGCGTGCGTTCGGGTTTTGGTAAGCACCGGAGGGGCGGAGCCCCCGGCCTTCTCATAGTCGCGCTGTAACTTAGAAAGCAACACGAGAGCTGAATTAGTCACCACGTCCCCAACAGGCATGCACATCCTTCACTAATGGTTTTTGTCACCACCTGCATACTGTAAACGCTCCACCTGATCTGCTTGCACAGTTATGGCTTTCAGATGAAAATAAGTAGTCGGGCCCTCAGTTACTCATTCCTTTCATTACTCTTAGAAATTATCTGTTGCTCTTAAACATTTTACAAACTAGAATATTTATTAGTCCGTTTGACATTTATGAATCAGTTCAGGATGGACAAGAGTGGTTCAAAGAAATCTGAAAGAAATTTTAATCACAAGTATCTAAACAATAAAATACAACCCTTCGCACACTGTCTCACTTTCAAAAACACGTTTATCAGTCACAAGAAGTATCTGTGTCCCCCTGCGGGGTGCAAGCTTCAAGCTCTCCCACTTTGGGGGGTCACCGCCCCGACTGCAATGAACTGTTTTTAGTGTCTTTAATGCACATACACACATTGTCACATTGTCTTTCTTGAAGATGTGTTAAACATTGGCTGACCACACAGTACTTTATCAGATGTCTGCTGGACAGCAATTACCAGTTACAACAGCTGAATACTTATGTAGCATAGAGTAGGATGTCAACAACATGGCGAGTCTGAGCAATTTTGAATTAATGTACTTTAAAACTGCATGATAAAGTCAGGAGTATCTCAGGGAAGAGCAGGAAGATCACGAGACTGTAGTGAGGTGTGCAGTAGGAGTGACAGATGGCTTCAAGGTGGGGGTGGGATTACATCAGGGATCTGATCCCCTTCTTATTTGCAGTGGTGATGGACAGGCTGATATAAGAGGTCAGACAGGAGTCTCCGTGGACTACGATGTTTGCAGACGACATTGTGAGCTGCAGTAAGAGTTCAGAGGATGTGGAATAGAGCCTGGAGAGGTGGAGGTACGCTCTGGAGAGATGAAGAATTGGAGTAGAAGCAAGACAAGAATGCATGTGTGTGAATGAGAAGGTGACAGGTGGAAAGGTGGACATGCAAGCCGAGGCAGTGAAGGTGGATGAGTTGGTTTGGTTTGGAAATGATAGGACTGGAAAATAAACGAGAGGCTGAGCTGAAGATGGCAGAGCTGAAGATGATAAGCGTTTCACTGAGAGTGATCAAGATGGACTATATCAGAGGGAAAGCTCAGGGAGGCAAGGCCGAGGTGTTGTGGATATAATGTGGAGAGCAGAGATGAGGAGAGATGGTCAATAAATTGGAAAAGATGTTAAATATGGAGCTGCCAGGCAGAAGAAAAAGAGGAAAACCACCGAGAAGATTCACAGCATGAAGGACATGCAGAGGGTCAGTGTGACAGAGGAGAACGTTAGGGACAGGGTAAGAGGAAGGCAAGTGATCCACTGTAGTGACCCGAAAGAGATGAATATCATGAATACACATGAATACCGTATAAATTCTCGGGTGCAAAAGCACTACAAAATTGGAGCACTCTCCACTGGTAGCATTTGTTTCTTGTACTAGCTGGGATGCTAGCTTGTGGCTAGGAAAATTACAGTTTTGTATGGATTGGATTTACTAGATTTCTCATTTACAGGCTAAGAAGGCTGGCCTATTATCAGTGTTAGGATTTGTGGCTAGGATTATAATACATTTTTTAGATGAATAAATACTTGCTAGAAGATATTAACACAGGAATAGGCTAACTGTTGTGTTTAAGTATTATTTTTCAGGGCACAGCTAACTGGAAAAGTGGCATGTTAGCATGTAGCTAAAGTAATAGAGAATTCGTGATGCTCATTCAAGAAGATACTTCCAAAAATGTGCCTGAAGTAACAAAAAATGGCAAGTATGTTATAAATATGGGCATTTCTGTTTGTTTTAGATGGTAATTATTTGTTCATTTAAGAGGTGATGCATATATGGCATCATTGGTAGTTCTGGCCACTATAAAGTGGCAAGCTAACCATCCTGCTTGTAGCTAAACATAGTGTCCAGTTTTTATAAATTAGATTACTGATATCAAGAGTCCATTGCTGCTAAAGGGCATAAATTACACATCACCTTGACTACAGTATAGTAAAAAAATAAAAATAAAAGGGAGAAAAGTAAAGCTGAGTATAGCCAACTGTGGTTAAATTTAAGCTGCTGTTTAAAGAAAAGAAAATACTTTTTAATTGCCTTAGTATACATCATGTGAATACACACAGCTTTACAATAAGAAATAGTAAATTATCTCCCCAAGGTTTTATTACATTTACATGAGCCCCAGAGCCTCAGCTAGATTAACTATTGCAGCCTATATTAGCCAGTTGTTTATTTTTGTATTTGCTCACTTTTTCAGTCTTATTCACAAATTAACATTACAACATAACTATCATTTTCATTGATGGCATTATAGGATTCATTGCTTTTTAACTGTTGTCATTTGCTTGGGGAATTTTTGAGGGCACAATTCAGTTTAACGCTCAATGAAAAAAACGTTAATTATTTTTACCTTATAATCTTTATATACTGGTATATTGGTGTGACCAACTGTCCAGTATAAGCCCCTCCACCAGCCAAGGAGCTCGGTGAGAAGCAGCTTAATAGCTTTAGATGAAAGGAGGGAGTCATGGAAGCTTCAACCAGCAGAGAGCGAGGAGAGCATCTGCTTAAAGGCCACCTCCCCACGCCCGGATCACCATCTCCAGAAGAACTCGGGCATGGAGCCTCCATCTCCACAGCTCCACACTAATTCCAGTGCCCCCGCCACACGCAGGCTAATTAAGGCCATGCATTTATTTATGACTGAGCTCATTAAACAGGGAAAAAGATGGTCGCCGCTCTGAAAACACATTAGTCCCCGAGGAAACCGCCTGTGAAGTCGCTCTCCTCAGGCTGTTTCAGGTCACAGATTCTGAATCTTTGTGACATATGAAGAAACAGCGAGCCGTAATGCCTTCAAAAAAAGAATAGGGGGTAAAAAAAAAAAAAACATCAGTTGTGAGGCGATGAAGTGATAGTGCAGGACATTCTTCAGGGTATATTTGAAGCTGCTTGAACTGGTCCTGTAATTACATGTATAGGTCATTGACCGGGGGATGAAAAGAAATTTCACTTGCAGGACTTGTGCTTTGCATTTTTGTCTTCGGGTGTTTGTGAAATCTGTTCCCTTAATGACGCACTTCCTTTAATAGGATATGACAACTGCAGCAAAAAGATGGCGATGCAGTCATTAACAGACATAACTCAGTTTAGCTGCACACAGACTGTCCCCATCCTCAACCACAACTCACTGCTTCCACCCACTTTTTATATTACTATGGTATATAAGTTAATTTAGGACTCAGGCAGAGCTATGAAATCAAAGAGGATATCCTCAGGTGTATTTTCCTCTCCCTGGAGTGCTTGTCTTCTTACTCTCTTGCTCTCTGTCTGTGTGTGTGTGTGTGTGTGTGTGTGTGTGTGTGTGTGTGTGTGTGTGTGTGTAAAGGGCATAGACAGAGAGATCTTAGGCAGATCCAGCTCCCTTCCTTGTAATTGCAAAGATAATGCCAAATCACACAGTCCTTTGCTGAGACAACTGGAAACTTGATTTGGTGCTCTTTAATGGCTCCAACTTTTAAGACACTGAGAAATTCTTTCACTCGGCTTGTAGGCTACCTTTGAGCTGCTGGTAGAGATGCTTAAAAGACAGCATTGTTATTAGTATAGTTTGAAGTGTAATGCCTCTGCTAGCAGTGGCCACAGTCTGGGTGAATTTCCCAAAGGAAGCAAAGGAACACTGAGGCAACATCAACAGTTAAAAATGGTCCAAATTATTTCAGCTTCATATAATTGAAGTGTGTCACTGTTCTCCCGCATTTTACAACAGTACAAAATAGTGCAAAAATACGCCCTCATCTAGAAACCCACTGGTTTGTCGACTACTGTTTTGGTATCTGGGACAGATCCCAAATATTAGATCATAAGATTAGATCATCATTAGATCATAAGTTTTTAAAATCTTAAAGACGTGCTAAAACACAGCACATACACTTAATTCAACGTGTAGCCTATTTATCGTAAAAATACTTGTCTGTCTTTATTTTTTGAGCCTTTGTTGTGCTAATATGTGACAGTGGTCATTTTACAACATTAGTGAGGAAGTGGGCTGAGTTATGTGCAACTGTGTCCTTTGCAATATTGCTAAAGTTATCATTTCTGGTCACTGCTAGGTAGAAAATTCACAGATCGTGGTTAGAAATAGAGAAGAGGAAAAGGCCGGCATATTGTTAGCGCTCCTGGTTGTATTTCAGGAAGCTAATACGTCGGCTGGTTTTTAGGATTATAACACTGCCGTGTTTGGTCATATGAGGAATCCAATATATGATGTTTGAGCTGAGAGTCCAAAATTTGAGTTTTATTTTTTTAACACCTTATCTATAGACCTAGCTGTCAAGACGTCACCTGCTGATTTGTCGACTACTGTTTTTAAGTCTTGAATTTTGTCCGTCATCTTCTTGTTTTTTTTTTTTAAACTGGACCATAGCTGGAAAAGACAGAAGAGTTCCCAAATTAAGCTCGCTACTCCCTACCAGGAATTCTATCTGGGCAACTAGATTAAACTCAGAAATTGATTAGAGTATCTGAAATGTCTTTATTTGGCCGATATCATCATTTTAATCTTTCTTTAGTATCTTGTCCACTGGAACCTGAAAGATTTGTGACATAATTTGCTTGAAAACTTTTTTTTAATCACACTTTTTTAAAGTGAATTTTTCTTCTTTTTTGTCATTTTAATTAAATTATATGCCTTTCCTTCTCATACTGTGATTTAGGGGATTTTGTGGCAATTATAGGCCACAGTAATATAGAACAGATGGCGTTAAAGCTGGGGTGCCATAACCTTGTGCTCCTCTGAAATAAAGGCATAAATGTCAAAAATAAAAATGTTTATCCACATATTGAATTATTTCACAAATTCACTTTCTTTACATTATATTTACAAAAAAAAAACACAAAAAAAACATATTGGTTGTAAGCTAGCCCAGTCATTAAGCCTACAGCCTTACTACTTTTATATTTTTTGCAGCATTTGTGTGGACATTAGTACTGGGATAATGATTATGGTGTGTTTGTGATGCCGCTCACTGTAGAGGGGCTAAAATCAATCCACAGGATACTCGCTCGGTGCTTCATTTCAGGATGGCTGATAAACAACAGCATTTGGTGACCTTTTGCTGTTCTTATGGGGGATTTAACCCCCTGCTCAGAGCTGCACCATGCTGGTGGCTCCTTGCAGACAGAAGCACGATGAACGCTAAAACTCAGGTGGGACTCTTTCTGCAGGATGCCTGCACAAAAGCAACGATACCAGACGCAGAAGCCCTCAGATTCACCGGACAGCACAAGAGCCCGACGGTGTTTTTAGTTTCTTCACCTAGACTTGCAGATGGGAGCGTATTCTGCGTCTGTCTGTGAGTGTGTGCGTGTGTGAGGCAGAAAGAGAAGGATGGGGGTGGGGGTGTCGAGGCAAACTCTCCACTCTCTGTAGGACTGTGTGTAAGATGCTTTCAACAGCAGGCAAACTGGTTCTGCACTTACTGTGAGAGGAAGCTCTGAGTGTTTAGAGTACTCAGCCCACTTAATGCATTATTATTGTTACTACATTCTTGAGGAGAATGGGGGAAAATGGAACAAGGAATGCTTTTCAAGAGTCAAACCAGTAAAAGGGGAGGAGATGGTGTGTGAGTGTGTGTGAGCGTGTGTGTGTGTGTGCGTGCACGAGAAAGTAAACATGACACGACTGTTGACTGTCTCATTCCTTTTGTATTTATCCTCTTTTTTAATATGAGCCAGATGTCATGTTTGTAATATTCTCCAGTGAAATAAACATTTATGTCAGCAGAGAACGAGTGGCTCCCATTCCATTTGTGTATTTATTTATTTTTTTTATTAAAAGAGATGCTGCAGTTTGAAGACAAAGAAATGTAATCCGTTTATAAGCAGTTAATAGTGTAATTTAAGGGAAAGCTTACAAAAAAATCTGAGATTGAGTTTAATAAGTGAAAAAAATTCACGTGTTTATTGCTCATAAGAAAAAGCAATATTTATTTTTCATATGGTCTCAAAACACTTTGGTGTCTTCTGCTATGATTTGCCAAGGAGGTCATCTAATCGGTTCAGATTGTCTGTTTGTTTGTTAGCAGGATTACTCAAAAAGTTATGGACAGATTTGCATGAAAATCTTACAGAAGTTGGGACTTGGCCCAGCTTAGAAACAATTAACTTTTGGAATCGATTTGGATCCGGAGCCAGGAATTTTTGGAAGGATTCTTTACCATTGTGAGGTTGATTAAAATTGAGCATTTTGCATCACGGCGACACAAATACATATCAAATAGAAGTAAAGTAAAAACATTAGGAAACACTGTGTTAAAATATAACAAACTTTTACAAATCCAGATATACAAATCCTTCAGTAACTCAATTCATGCAAACGTGACATGGAAGAATTTTCAGCCTCGGCATATGTTTAGCGTCATGGATTGCTATGTTATGGACATCAGTTATGAATCAAATTGAAAATGTGTGAAAAATTCACTTTTAAATTAAAAAAAAACCACCACAAAACAATTTGTTCTTTCATCGAACTGTAAATTCTTACAAGTACTATTTGTTACTTTTCCAATTTCCACTTTGCCTAAAGGTGGCTTCAGGTCCTGCGGGCATGAGGTGCTTCATTTCTCTCATTGCATTACGAGTGCATTTCCACTGTGAAGGACATCTGAGTGTAAAGTGAACCTCTTCTGGTCAGTTAAAAGCAACGCTTTACCAGTGCACCTCGCACCACACTTCACAGCATGCATAATGGAGAGGATAGAGTTACCTGCTACTTTAGGCCAAACACAACTGCCAATAATCACCCCACTAATATTTGCATGTCCCTCTCTGTGTGTTATTGAACACCCGGCTAAGTAACTGAGCGCTGTGCCCAGGCATTATTTTCAGTTGTTTGCTGATTCCACAGTGGGCTGAAACAAGGCAATTATGAAGCACATTTCACACCATGATGGTGTTTTTAAGGGGCTTCAGGTTTCACTGAAAGCTGAGATTCTGGTAACCTCTGTATAGATAGTCTATGGATGTCTGATGGTGTTAAAGTTAATGGCCATTAGACTTTCTAAGATACATTTATAGGTGAAGATTCGCCAAGTGCTGGCAGGAAACTGCATACACCTTTGAATCTTCACTGTGACCCGTAATCATTAGAAATCTGAGGAAAAAGATGCTTCACTTTCTCAAGTTTAGTGAAAGCCTGATAAATGGTTTATGAGATACAAGTGAACAAAGGAACAGACAAAACCCCTTGGACCTCATCAGTGTAATTACAGAAATGCTGGAACGTGAAAGTGAGATGCATAATTTTCACAGGTTTTGGCAAAATCTGATCAAGTCTGGCCAAGAAAACAGATGGCTGGATGAACTAATGAAGGAACAAATAAAGAAATGGAAGTTGAACGATGCTATAGAGAACGTTCTGTTTAAGAAGTACAGGGAGTATCTGAGAAAGGAATGGAAATTATTCACACAACCTAACAAAAGATAATATGAAAGAAAACAAACAAATAAGCTTCAGTTTAACACCGATTTAGTTCATCCTTTTGGAAGTGATGTTTATCTCTTTCCTGATGGTTTTATTGATTAGTTTGATAGATGTAAAACTGATCGCTTTAATATCGGTTCATTACATATCAGGCTACAATCAGCAGCTGTTTCCCAAAAATGGGAACAGCTAGTGTAGCTTGACATTTTAGTTTTTGAAACTTGAGAGTGTATGTAGGTTATAATTAATGAATTATTGTTAATTAATGGATTAATTGGGGCAGCACGATGGTTAGCACTGTTGCCTCACAGCAAGAAGGTCCTGGGTTCAAATCCACCATCTGGCCGAGGCCTTTCTGTGTCTGCGTGGGTTCTCTCTGGGTACTCTTGCTTCCTCAGTTAGAGGGGATAGATTAACTGGTGATTCTAAATTGCCCGTGAGTGTGAATGTGAGTGTCAGTAGTTGTTTGTCTCTCCGTGTTAGCCCTGCAACAAACTGGCGAAGTGTCCAGTCCCTTCTCACCCTATGGCAGCTGGGACAGGCTTCAGCCCCCCTGCTAGATCAGTGGATGGATAATTGATTAATTAATGAACTTTAAAAATGCTGATGTTGCTTTAAGCTCTTCTGAGGTTAGCCATCTCCTCATTCTTCTAGTGTAAATAACACTAGAAGGATGATTGTACTTTTTTCCCCTTTTCCAAGTACCACTTTCTTCATCCTCTAAGAACGTATCCCTGGCCACATCACATAAGAAGTATCTTTCATATTAATGCCACTTTATATAAATTGCAGCTACATTCACAAACTAGACCTCACAGTGGCTACGTCCATCTTTTACATAGTCTATGGTTGTCTGACTGTAAGTGCGTGACTCACTGTATTCAATTTGAGTCTATTCAAAGTCATGTACTACACAAACGGTATATAAAATTTTTTTTGAAAGGTTTCTCCGGGACTCCTGTGGAAAACTTTGTGCACCCATGATTCAGTAGCTTGCAGAACCACCTTTAGCGGCAATAAACTGAAGTAATCAGTTTCTATATGACTTTATCAGTTTCTGGCTCCCACTTCTTCGAAGTGTTGCTTCAGTTTATTGAGGTTTGCAGTTCTCCCATCACAGCACAGGTCGTCTAGATTGGTTCAGATGCACCTTTGCAGGCCTGAGCTGTGCTGTCATGTTCTTTTTTAAATATTGAAGAGGTTTTCTTCAGCAAATCTCTCCAAACAAACCATATTTATTGAGTCTTTTTAAAACTGTGTCATTTCATTATGAACTTTAACATTTAGCATGCTAACTGAGGCCTGTGGAACCTGTGATGCTTCTTTCTTTGCAATTTCAATTTCAATTTCATTCTTGAGAAGATGTGCTGAGTGCTTCAGACAAGCAAGGTGCCAAAACCTTTGCATTTATAGAGGTGTTCACACTTGCTGATGATCAATTAATCAAGTGCACTTGATTAGCAGCACCTGGCTGCTACTTATCCTCTTAATTCCTATGGAAGCTGTGAGGGTGTACTTAATTTTTCACGTAATTGCAAAGAGTCTTGTGAAAATCTACTTTTTCATATGGATGTAGTATAAACACTGCACTATATGAATGCATCCTTACTAAGACACAGTAATTATCTTCATTTTAAAACTCACTATGAACCGGACGACTGTGAAATTTCTAATGGCACCCAAGAAGACAAAGTTGTGCACAGATAACACAAAAGCATCATCCACCGAGCCAAACTGCTGGAAGATTTTTCTGTATGCTATTATTTCAGAAAGAGGAAATACTAGAAGGATGGAATAAATAAATAAATCGATTTAATGTGTTGATGTTATTATCTCAAAGCATCTGGAAGGTGTTAAGTATATTGTTTCGGATGCAGTAAACAAAAGGAGATAAAACTAGCTTGGCAGATGTCTTTGGTTTGCACAGGCTGTCATGCAGAACACAACATCCACTCTGTCATAAAAAAAAAACTCTTCCAATCACACAGAGATAAATGATAATCAAAAACTTGCAGCAGAATGAAGACGTAAACTAATTAGGAATAAATACAAGGTGGCTAATCATAAGTAATCCAGTTGTGGTGCATCAGCAGACTCCCCAGTGAGCGCAGGAAGGAGCTGGAGTTGAAGCAAAGTGATTTCCCTCAGGCTGCCGTGCCATTTAAGTGCGCTTCATTGTTGTGGGTGGGATCCCATAGCCCTCACTCTGGTTTACCACATCAAAGCAAACTCTCACATATGTATTAAGTCCCAAACTGAGCAATTTGACTCAATAAGTTGATTTGAAAAATGACTCATGAAATCTGTTAGTACGCACGTGCACGGCTTATGTATATTCATGTGTGTATGCATGTATTTATGTGTGTGAGAGAGTAAACAGCTTAATGGAACCAAGCGGATTTCATAATGGAAAAGGCCAACGTTAGCGTAGCACGAAATGGTCTTGTTCTGATGTGGATTACTGAGATCACTTTAAACCAAAATCAACTTAAAGGATAATTCTTTTTTTTTTTAATCTGATACTCAAAGGCTTCTGCGGCCTGACAGCCATTCATATGCAGGTGAAAGTGGGGATGCATGTTGCAGTTATCACCTCTGAAATAGCAGCAGTGGATGGGCATCATGTTTCATAATTCTCCCTTAAATCAAATGCGACAGTTAAGCTAAATGAGGATGATGGTTTTGAAGCATTTTGCAGTCCTCTAAGTATTAACACTGCCACATTTTAATGATGTTTACATAGCTATCCTCCCCTTTCCACACAAAAAATTCCTGTTTTAAGAGGTTCATAGAACCTCTAGCCAAAGCCCCATTTGAATCTCATGTAAAAAAAAAAAAAAAAGTGGAATTATCCAATGAGATTGTTTCTTTTGTTTTTGCAAATCTGACTGTCTTGTGTATTTGCATTGAGGCATTGGTGAAACTGTATTTTTAAATTTGTACATTTATTTATTTTGCATTTATCTTTTGCATTCTTCTTCACTTTGGTTGGGACCTAAATGTTACTTTTCCATGTTGTAGCTGCAGAGTCATTTTAGTATTAAGTGTAATGTTAATTGAATAATCTAAATTGCCCATAGGTGTGAATGTGGGAGTGAATGTGAGAGCGAATGGTTGTCTGTGTCTCTATGTGTTAGCCCTGCGACAGACTGGCAACCTGTCCAGGTTGTACCCCGCCTCTTGCTCTATGACAGGTGGGATAGGCTCCGGCACCGCCCACGACCCTGAAAAGGATAAGCAGAAGTGGATGGATGGATGGATGGGATGGACTATCTGCACGATCTTAAAAAAGCTAATTGAGATAATGATATGAAGTAGGCCAGCATATTGCTAGCCATTCATTCATCAAGTTATTCATTTGCAAGTTCACAAACAGGTGAAAACAAGTAGAATGAAGCAATATATGATTTAGATAGAATATATGAATTGTTTGATACTTGAGAGCACTGATTAATTTAATGCAATGATTGTGAAATTGAATATGAATATAAACTTTCCTGCATCAGTTCTGGTATGTCCACACGGTGCGTTATACTGGATTCTTTCCATGTTCCAGTTCATCAAATTAAAAAAAACTACAATTTATAAATATGAGTTATTCAAACATGAGGAATATCACACTGATATGTTGTGGAAATGTGTGGGGTTTTTTTAATGTCTTCATTTAATATGTGTGAAAGCATTCAGCTGATTTGGATTGTCGTAGAGTTATTATGTATCTTGCATATGAGAAGCTGTAAATCAAAAAGAGTCCCCTATACCAGCAACATTGTGATTTCTGCAAGAATCCAAATCTGCTGTCAGAGATCGGGCATCCAAATATTTCAGGGACTTCAAGCGTCCATCACTCTGTTAACTTAAGCTACACAAGAGTCCACATTCATAGAGCCACAGTACCAGATATTCATTGTAAAATATTTGAAGCACCGAGCTCAAGTAGTTTTGTAGGTAATGGAATTTTAAAATGCCCACTCAAAAAACAAAACAAAAAAAAAGGGCTTGAAAAATGTCTAAAAACAGCCCGACCTTCATCCTTAAAAGTATATTTTTGGGAAAACTAATGAAAGCAGCAACTGGGAATTTTCCATAATTCCTTTTAAGAAGTGAATGTTGTGTCTGGATTCTTTACAGGGATGGTCCGGTGGGAGGGATTTGACGAGCTGACAGTGAATAATCTACTGTGTGCTGCAAACTTCAGTAAATCTTGTGTTTTAACCAACCTATATTTACATTTTGGAAAATTAGGGGACAATTAACAGTTTTTATATAACATTCAGTAAACCTACCACTATAGCTAAATTGCTTTGAGAGGTGGTCTTAAATTTGGGGATTTTCAGGAAACCTGTAAAGTAAACCTCCGCTGAATTATTTATTTTCAATACAGAGCCGTTCTGTCTATACGTACTTTTTACAGCGTTCCACAAAATCCAAACATAAACCTACCTGCTTATTATTGTGTATAAATGAACTTCTGTCCTCAATTTGGTGTTGCATTTTCCTCATTATTAATAATCATTTTCATGTTTTAATATGCCCAGTTTTTCTGTGCCTTTTTTCCACTATTAGTAAAGCTCTTTGATCTGCAGCTGTGTATGAAATGTGCAGCATTAATAAGCTGCCTTGCCTTTGTCACACTGGAAGACATTTTGGCTTGTCATAGTCAGAGAGGCACAGGTGTTACTAATAACATTAACTATGGCTCCGTTCCATTAAAGCCATTTCCCTCTAACTGCATCGATGTGCATCTCCCGTCGATTTGTCCATGAAAAAACAAAAAGAAAGCTGAGCGGAAGTGCTGGAAATTTAACAAAATGTAAATATTACAAAAAAGGGCTGAGGTGGAAAATGTGATGTATGGATAATCTAGACATTTGTCAGGTACACGCGAGAACCTGCATGCTCAAACAATGCAAGCAAGCAAGCAAAGAGATACAAATCGAGAATGTTGAAGAGTGGTGCTCCTGCCAGGAAACGACTTCAAATCTGTACGCAGTTCAAGTCCTTGTTTGTTAAATGGTCTGGTATGTGGCAGAGCTGCCATGCAAGCTGTTCGCCCGCCATAGCAAGCAGGTTGGCGTTCAAGCGTCTTGCCCAAGGACACTTTAGCACGGGATCGAAGCCCATCTACTACCTGAGCCACGGGTTTAGTTACATTGTCCTGTTTAGTGTATCTGTTATACGCACCAATCGGCCACAACATTAAAACCAGAGATGAGTGAAGTGAGCGTTAATTCAGCGTCCTGCTGGGAAACATGGGACCTTGCATTTGTGTTGATGTTATTCTGACTTGCACCACCTCCTGAAACACCACCGCAGACCAAGCACACCTGTGCATTGCACTGGTCCAGACCCATCCCCGAGGCCCCACAGGACCCAAAGGATTTGCTGCTGGTTCCATTAAAGCATTTCGTTGTGATGTAGAAGGTGACAGGTGTGTATCTGTTGCTTTGTTTTTTTATATTTCTTTTTGTTCAGGTTTGCACATCAGAGTCGGAGTAGATACTTGGCTAGACTTCGATCAGCATGTTCAGAACCGGGACTCTGAAAGTGAAGCATTGCTAACAATCGCTATGTTTAGGTTGCGCTTTAGAAGGTCGAGAACAAATCCACTCGGCATGATTTTCATGCCATTGAAATTCCAATTTAAAACACAAGAGTCTGTTTACTCTTCGGGTCCATTTCCTTTCCTGTTCGAGCTGATTTTTTTTTCCATCAAAGCCTCCTTCTGGAGAAGAGCAGCATTGTTTCAGCGGCAGCAGCGGACTCATGCGAGGCCGCAGACTCCGCAGATAAGCGCATCAGCCATTACCGGGTCCCTCCTTCAGACCTATTAGGTCTTGCAAGGACTTCAAACACCAATTTGTTCTGCAAATAGCCCATTCAATTTGTGCCTGCCAGAAAGAGACACCTCTCTCCCTCTCTGCAGTAATTGAATCTTCAAAGGGACATTTTCCTCCATTTCTGTCAGGTATTAGAGTGATGAATAGCAAACGGTCATCCGAACAGAAAAGAGAGGATACATGTTTATCCATTTTCAGTTAGACGCTCATCATGCACCTTGATGATTGCGAGGCTGGGAATTGAATGGCAGCGCTGCAGGATGTTCAATAGAGGATTTTCAGCCTTGCTGATATCGGGCTTTTGCCCACTTGAATAGACAAAATTATCCAGGTACTCATTACAACATCTAAAAACCCAAGTTTAGCTAATTAGAGACACTGAAGCTTTACAATGAATTTAAGGAGGCTTTTAAATCTTCAATATTTTTATTACTTAAATACACCATACTGGAGCAAATGTCTCGGAAAATATCACAAATAAATTTCTCTTTCATTCAGCATTTATATGTTGGTGATGATCTCTACATTACTGACTATGAGCAAATTTCTTCAGCTTGCCATGAGTTTCAAAGGGAGGAGCTGAGTGCGGAGGGGTCAGATGTACTGTAGCCACGCCTGGACAACGACATTTACATGCATACTGTACATACATGGTAGTTTTACAAATACACCAAGAGAGTGTTCATGATTTGTTTTCCACAAAATGCCACAGATTTTTTTAAACCCCATCTTAATATATAGATATATACCACCAAAAAGAAAGAAAGAAAACCAAAAACCAAAAAACACATTCCCCTTTGACAACACTTAAAATATAGAAAGTGGAAACACCATGTTGCTGGGAAATGAGGATAGAAAAGGAGGAGAGGAAAAATGAAAAAGTCCTGGTTTTCCCCCAAAATGTCTTTAAACAAATGTGCAGAGTTGAAAAGCCTGCGCCTTTTAAACCTCATTAGTCTCGTTCCTTCTCTTCAGTCACAACATAGTCTCGTCACGTTGTTTAATTTTCTCCTCCCGTAGAGTCCTCTAGGATTCGGATCGGTCTCCCCCTTTTTTTTCCCCCCCCTTTCTTTTTTTCCCCCTTTAAATCGTCCCAAGGTCACAGAGTCCGCAGTGTCCCGATTCAGGTGTAGTAAGTGCAAGTATCCACCCAAGGTTGGGGAAAAGCCAAGGTTTGAAGGCTGAGCGCTGGGTATGAGTTGCAGAAATAAAAAGTCAGGTTACTGGTTGAGATGTGAGGAGGATTCCTTTAGGACAAAAGGGCCTGGGGGCACAGCTAAAAAGGCCGGGGTGCTGCTGATCCACACTGTCTCGGGTGTCAATGGGTAAGGGTTAAAATGAAGGCACACATCCTGCTTCCTGCACGGCTCCCGCCTAACACACCTGAAAGGAGAGGGCGATAAAAAATTTAAAAATAAGGGAAAAGTTTAAATGAGAACAGACATCAAGCCGTCATTAAGAGCATCAGTTCACAAAATGTCATAAATGTTTCACCCCTTGATAAATAAACTTTCCACCAGTTCCAGTGTTTAATTTATTGATCAGCCAGCCTTTGAAAACCATCTGGTGTCCCATTTACTTTGCATTAACTAAAAGTGCATTCATGAAGCGATTCTCTTTGGTATAATTAGAACCACGCTCCGACATAACTGCAGGAGGTGTTCAGTCCTTTGAAACAGAAAAATGCAGGGGAGGAAAGACAATTATCTGTCTGGGTACCAGCAGCATTCAACTTTTTCATCTTTCTTGTTTTTTTCCTCCGCGATTCGAAGGGGCGATTTACTTTTCCCTTCATCCCTCAAATCACTAGGAGGGCTTCAATCTATTAGTAATTGCAAACTCCTACTTGGGGGCTAATTAAAGTGACTGACGCTGGGAGGGTCCCTCTCCCCTGGGTCAAAGCAGCTCTGTATGAGAGCGGTAATTTGTCTGTTCTGAACAAAGAGATTAGGAAGAAGCTGGGAAGAAAGCTTAATAAATGAGCATCACATGTCCTACGCCATGATCGTGAACAACACCAATTATGTCACAGCGAAATCGCACATAATCAAAACAACGGTCAGAAGATAACCCTGTGACTGCTTCATTTTCTCCTCTGCTAAACCAGCTTCTATATTCAGGCCGATACACTGGAGCCGTATTGATTCGGAGGGCTGTTATCCTGCTGTAAGCCTCTGCTGTTTGAGGCCGTCGAAATTCTGTTCGAGCAAAAGAAATACAGTGTGATAAAGTGCTCGAGCGGCAGAATAATTCGCCTTATTTCACTCGCGCAGATAACAAAAGCATCCAGAGACTGTTCCCACTGAGCGATGAGTCTCTGTTTATTTAATAATTCGCTCTCTGCTATAATTAAAGCACCAGGGCCAATATTCAGATTGCATTTTAGCATCAATAATTCAGCAGTTTTCACTACAATTGATGTTAGTGCATAAATAAACAATGAGGCCTCATATTTACTACACCAGCCATGCTGCAAGAGACACTGGGGGTGGGAGCAAGGACTTAAACAGACATTTAAAATTAAGCTAGATAATGCAACGGCTTTCAATTTAAATGTGAGGAGCTCTTAGAGCTCCAAGAGCTGATTTGTAAAAGTGACAAGCCCTTAAAAGGCCTGTGACGTAAGGGGAGGAGGGATGTGGGGGGGCTTAATGGAGTTCTACCTCTCCTCTACTCACAGAACCACTCAAGGTGAAATGCATGCTCCCAACAATATAATTCCTCTTTCAGTCAGACTCTGACACACTCCAAACACCTCCCATATCTCTCAGTGTGCTCTGTGTGCAGACAAGGTATCAATAAAGCTGCTTGTTGTGAGGCAAAAATGATTAGATCTGCTGCAGGCACAATGAAGCTATCCTGAAGAATGAAGTTATCCTTCGTATATGATTAGGCCTTCTGTTTTGCTTTCACTGGAGGCATCGAGATCAAATCAGGGAAAGCCATGATGACAGCTTTCATGATATACATGCTGCTGCAACTTGCTGTCTGTGTTCGCTTCTCGCCCCCACTCGGATGCACATTTTTGGCCTCGGAGTAATAACTTAACCCAGGTGATCCCAGGCGTGTTGATAGAAAAGTCAAATTCTGTTTTAAACACTCCGTATTAATGGCAAAAGTGGACATCTGGCTCAGAACGGCAAAATAAATTCACAATGAGTCAAATATGTGTCTGCTGGTAACAAAGTGTGAGGGCAGCGGTACACAAAAACATCATTTTCGCATGCTTTGTGCTGACAGTTAATACAGATTTTCTAAGTTCATGTCCTCCAACAAGAATGATGGAAAAATCCATTGGCTGTCTAAAAATAAAATTCATCTCTGCTCTGTAAGATTTAATATCGGCTGCATGCCTTGCAGTGAAGTCGAATCGACGACATCAATATAAACAGAGTGAAAAATGTTGCCGTGAAAATTACAGATGTTTTTCTTTTCCTGCTAATGACTCCGGCTGACTGATGACTTTTGCTGCTTGTCTTGTACTTTGAAATGAGACCACAAAGAACCGCGGGGCTCCCTCCGCCATCACGGGGGTCTTACCTTCTGGTCGGGCAGCAGCGGGTTCGTCTGCAGTGAACTCAAATGGCCGTTGATGAGCGCTGTGGGTCTGTCGTGTTCGCAGAACAGGCTGCCGTTGATGTAGTGGAACCGGTCCCCGGGGACGAGCCGGTTCCGACAGGTGGAACATGTGAAACACTGTAAACAAAGACAGAACCGATCTTAAAGGTCTTGCAGGTCCTTCCCTGTGGTGTGCTTACATTGAATTTGTAAAGGAAGCTGAGCATAAAAATGTTGCTTAAGCAGGTTCTGAGAATCTTATTTGTGACTTGAGTGCCTGTGATCTGTAAATCTCAATTTCAATTAAAGGATCCTGCCTTTAAATTCCTCCTTAAATAAAGCCAGCGCACATTAAGGTTTAGTGTTAGTGGAAGACACAACCATCATTCGGTTTCTAAATAGCGTCCCTGTTCTCAGTAATGTTATCAAATAACTAAAAAACAGACTTTTTACATTTGAACACACTAGAACACCACGTCACATCTGTAAATTCAAAGATCTTGCATCTGGCAATTATTTCCTTACATCTGTCAGGGAGAAATCTTGTCACGTTGTTGATAGATAGCATGCAAAATTCAGCCTTGGATACATACATGGCAAATTGCAGTACTCCTATTTAACCACTAGGGAAAATCAAGTCATGTCAAAGTTTCATAGCCAAGTATTTCTTTGTTTCTGTTGCAAGCAGCAACACCTGAGCCTTAATGCTGAAGCGCCAAAAAAGGTCAGATCCTATAGCGTCCACTTTATGCTGCTCCACAAACAAGTCACCCCCGTGTTAACACGTCCAGCTTTATAGCTTTAAAAATGCATGGTACAAAAATCTGTTTTTCTCTTAATGAACGCTCTTCTCCTTCAACTGTACAGTGTGATTTAGAATTCTGTTGACTATCTGTTAAAGCTTAACAGACACATTCATGCAGTTTACGAAGCACAGCTAACCATCATTAACCGATAAATCAGTATGCCCTCATCTCGCCTAAACATGGTAACTTTAAATTTGAAACAACCAGTATAGTTGTTTTTAAGCACTGAGGCTTCAAAACCAATGACTAACATCAGGGCAGCTACATCAATTTTTCATACACAATCTATAGTTTTTGTAGAGACTTTGAGGCTTCAACCAAATATCTACACCAAATATTAATGTTTTCTCATAGCTAAGATCAAAACTGATCCTAGGTCTGTTTCATAAGTCTTCAAACATACGCTCACATCATTTTTCATCACAACATTTTAATACAGTGACGCTATAAAATTTCCTTTTTTATGAAATAATATCAAAATGCAAAATGGATTAACATTACTCAAGAAGCTGAAAAATTTAATTATTAAATATAAGAACAGATGGTGATTAAATGATTAATCCACTTATTGTTTTAGCGCTCCAGCAGTTGGATTTTACACCAATTTGAATTCAAACTAAAGTTTTTGCTATAATACTTTTTTGGATCTCCTGTTAATCATATCTCATTAGCCCTGCTCCGTACAGACAGTAGTCGCTATTGACCACAACAGAGACATCTTAAGCCAAGCACACAACATAATTAGTGTAAAATTAATTCAATATGATACTGATTTATGTGTGCTTGGAAGCGCCAGTTCTGATACTTAGGAAGACACTGTTACACACAAAACTGAAAACTAGGACTGTGCTGATGTATCAAAATGCTCAAATATGAAGTTACAAATGAAAAAAATACTCCAAAAAATGTTATTTGAAACATCGGCATAGGCCCAGGATTTCATAATCGATGCATCGCTGCTAAAAACAAAACAAAGGCTTTAAATTGTGCAGCACTCCGACTTTATCAAGTTCAAAACTCCAGAGAGGAAACTTTACCTTGAGATGGTACACATTGCCCTGTGCCCTCATCACCAGTTCACTGGCTGGAATAGACTGACCACAGGCGCTGCAAGCTCCGCTGTTCCCAAATAATCTGAGGGGGGGGGAAGAAAGGGACGAAGAAGAAGGAGTGTTACTGTGGAGCTGCTGTATGCATCTGCACAGATTTAGCCTTGTGTAATGGACTGTCCACACTTTTCTCTGCCGAGTGTGTGACTGAATGAAAAGTGTATCCGGCGCTAAGTTTCCCCCCCAACTCCATTTCTGCCTCGAAGGGAAAACATACAGCAGAAGAAATAGAAAATCATCACAGTATCAACAGGAAAAATGAATCCTACACGACTCTGCCCTCCACAAGCATCTAGCACTGAAACTGCATATTACTTTGGCTGCACATTTTTTGCAGCCTAATAATAACGTGGAACATAAGCAATAAGGACCTAAGAGGATTTGATTGTACATCCAGGCGGAGACGTAGTGCTTTTGCCATTAGGACTCCTGTGAATGCTCCGTCAGTGCCGTGTTTCCATTAGAAACCCCGTAGCTACTCGGGTTGATATATAATGTGCATGGGTTAACCTTTTCAATCATGGTGTCAACACTTTAGATTTGCTTCTGCTCATCTCTTTCGTCCCTAACCTTCTCTCTCTCCCTCTCTCTCTCTGCCTCTTGATAATGAAATGCTTGCTCCAGCTTCCCTTCTATCTTCCTTCTGAGTCCACAATTTAGATTACTTCATCTCGGTGAGCAGCAAACTGAATGAAATTTCGATTTGAGCAGAAAGTAATTTACTGGGATCTGGACCCATTTGTCATCATATCTCACCGGGTGTTTGCTCTATCACTGCACTTTTCCTAAGCAATCAAATAAGACCACGGCATCTGACATGCTCCGGAGAGAAGGAGAGAGAGGGAGAGAGAGAGGGATGGAGACAGAAAGGGATAGGGGGGAGTGGTTAACACTGGTGTGCGTGCATCAGATAAAGTTGTTTGGTTTGGGAAAAAAAAAATTAACAAGAGAAAGAAAGAACAACAAGATCAAAGTGTCTTTTTTTTCTGCGCAGACCTTCTTGAAGACATTTTTTATGAAATGTATTTAACAAAGATGGACTAAATGCCTCTACCATCCCAACCATAACCCGAGCAGTTGTTAGATAAACTGACAAACAAACAAGCCAGAGCTCTTTGCAAAGGGACACAGAAATGGCTTTCAATAAGGCAGCTTAGGCTGAAGCAAATTTTGTCTTGGCATCATTTGGAATGGCTCCATCAAAACTCAATTTCAGAAACTAATTAACTGGAGACCGTCGTCACAACACTGCCAATTCTCTGCTCTCGCTGGGACAAACATGACAGTGGAAATGAACATATATGCCTTGCTTTAAGACTCTTGTGCTCTGCTGCGATGTGTGTGTGGAGAAGCAAAACTACACTTTCCCCACAAGATGTTTCTGCGTATCAAAGCCGGCTCATTCCGAAATTCAAACTTCGCTCAAATTGAAAACATGTTCCTCGTGCTCTTGTTGAATGTGTTGCTCGAGGAGTTTCCTCCTGCGCGAAAGCTTTTGAGAGGTGTGGAAACAAAGGACAAAAGGAGTTTTCACCGCAGCCTTTTTACATTTGGGCACAGTGTGAAACTCGTACTGGGTTAATTATTTTACCAGGGGATAGCTCTTGATAGTATTTGATTTAGGAGCCAAAGCCTTTAGGTGCTCAATTAAGTTGCTGCATCGGTTTAGAGTTGGGCTCTAATGGCCTCTTCTGCCAGTGAACTACAGCGCTGAGGTGAAGCCAACACCCCAGGTCAGTATAATTAAGGCCAAGGGACTCTTAATTGCAATGACACATCTGGTTTCTGCTTTTTGCCCCTTTAAAAAAAAAAAAAAAATCAGTTACTCACTACGTTTCTCTGAGATGGCTTTATCTTGATTTATCTGTCGTCTTCCACCCTTGTGAATCTGTCTTAGATTAAATTAAATAACAAACAAAAAAACACATTTGGACCTGTCTGTTGCCTATACAGGCAATGACTATTGGATTTCATTTCAGCGCTGACTGCCGGGTGAAATATAGCATAGCTTGCTGCGAGGCTGTCTGGTAAATGCAGACCTCATTCACCAAGGCCTTTGAGTAGGGTAAAATTACCCCACAACAATGATTTCTGCAACACAGTCCATTAAAAATGCCTCTCTACATCAGCAGCCAAAGCACCTTAAAAGCACTAGGCCATATTGATACTGAAGCGGGGCTTTGCATAATGGCAAGAGCTGCATTAGAGAAAAGGGTGGAGAGGGGGTGGGGGGTAGGACAGGGCGGGGTGGGGAGATTGCGAGGATGAGGGAGGGTTCGCGTGAATCTGTGATGTGCATGTGTTTCAGGAGGAGGGGGTGGGGGTGTGTAGGGCTGGAGTCGGAGGCTGGGTGGTGCTGGCGGTGGGGGATCAGCCAAATTACACTTGGTTAATTCAGAGTAACAGATCTGGCCCCAAGTGAATTGAAGGCCTTGAATTAATTCTGTTATGACAAATCAAGATAAACGTTTCCCCTAAATTGCATGCGATTTAATTAATTTCTGAGATCCAGTTTTTTTTTCCTCCCCTGGCCTAATAGTTCACATTCTCTTGTGCTGTCATAGTGCTTGAGTGGGCAGACTTCAAAGTGATATTAAATAACCAACTATTAGATTTACCTCACACGTTCTATTGGAAAAGTGCCATTTAATTACCTAGGCTTATTCAATTAAGGGGACAGCATTCTCCCTGAATCCAGCAGCCACAAGTAAATTAATTCTCCCTCTACTAGCAGCCCACAGAAATAATATCACCTCCAGCTTAAAACAACATGATCCCTACAGCAAACACAACTTTGGCTTTAAGTTAAAGCTTTTGGGGACAAGCGCTGCATGAAAAACAGGGGATGGGTTATCATCCCAGGCCAGGCATACGACTCAACTCCCGATCAGTCAGATGAGCATTATTAAATCAGCTGTATGGATATAAAGCTGAAGCTGCAGCTGAGGACATATGTTGAGCTGTTTAGCACTCTATTACAAATATGAATCTGCCCCTTTAAGATGAAGAGGGGGGAAAAAAAACAGCAGCAAATGGCCTTCACAATAATCCCTCTTCTCTATCTGTCTTTCTCTCTTGCTCTCTCTCAAAAGCCAATTTGGTTAATTAAATGTTTTGTTTGCAGTGTGGCTCTCATTCATTTCGGACACGTCATTGGGAGCGGATACAAGCCAGGGACCAGATCTCATTAGATAAAACCCATCAGGACTAAAGGAAATGGAGGGGGACTATAATTAAAGCATTTAATTGTGTAGACTCACTGTCAGATGTTTTTTTCCTACCCCGCTCCTGTCTTTATCTCCACAGAGATCTCATGGTTCCATAATGTGCGTTTTAGCTCTTCCACCAAGCATGCTCTCATTACAAGTGGAAAGGTGTATCCACATTTTCCCCCCTTCCAATTTTAATTACGTTATAGTCCCATTATGAATGAAGTACCCCATTGACTTCCCCATCCTTTTTATGAGGTGGGTGTGAGAGCGCACAGGCGCACTTTAGATTTTGAATTATCCGTGCAGATTTGATAGCAGCGTTGTATGTTAACTGGAGTGCGGTTCCATCCATTAGAATATGAGCATGCATTTCTATGATATAACAATAAAAACGGAATCTCTGACTGTCTTGCATGAATAGAAACTCAAGTTTAGCAAATGGCTAATTGATTGGCTTAAAAATCAATACCAGTCTAGCACATGAGGGTGAGTCAAGGATGCATGTGAACTTTCAGTAAACTGCACCTTCTCTCGTCACTTAAGACTGCTCAACATGACCAGAATGAGTGTCATCAACAAGCTCTGGTTGGGTGTCTGGCACACCTACTTGAATATTTAAAAAGGCTCTCTTTGCTAATTAAATGATCCTTTTTCCACTGTATTAAAAAAATTAGAATAAAACAGCCTTCGCTGAACACAGATCCTGTTTGTGTCTCTTGCAGAGCTAACTCAAGTCATTTAGGACCAGTTTTCTGTTCTTTTGTTGACTGTAAAACAGGACAGACCGCGTTATGACCTGCAGAGGCTCTCTCCTTTTGCTTTGTGCTCTGTCAACATGGCGCCACGTTTGGCGTCTTTCAGGGCAGGCCAAAGAGCCTTCAACCAGGACGCCTTAATGAGCACTGATGACGTTAGTACAATTTGAGACACATGTCGTGCAGAAATGCACCAAACTTTGCGGACGGTTGCATGACCATGACAGATCTACATCAGCTTAGTCCTGCTTTTAACTTGATTTAATATCACAGCTTAATATAATCCAGAAGAAAAGTTCTACGGGCTATGAGAAGCACAGTTTTTCCTTTTAAATTCATGCAAGATGTTTAAACGATCTGACTTGCTCAGTAAGGCTGCAACAGCAAAATACGGAAAACTGAACACACAACCTGGTGATTTCCTCACCTGATGTAGTCGTTTCTACAGAGGATCATGCCACTTTTTGTGTAGCACGATGTGCCGATCTCACCCAGCTGGGCCTGGCAGCAGGAGCACTTGAGGCATCGGCTGTGCCAGTAGCTGTCCATGGTGTAAAGGAGGAAACGGTCCGCAATTTTGCCCCCGCAGCCGGCGCACCGCTTCCAGGACAGAGAACCTGTGCCCACCGGTGGTGGCTGGCTGCTGCCTCCGGGATTCACCATCGTACCTGAGAACACACAGAAGAAACCATGACAGGTTGCTGTTCAGACTTCTTTTTTTTCTTTTACACTTAAGGACTGCTTAAGTGCACACAAGGGTCAGGACTTACACAGCTATGAGTTGACACATTTGTCATAACTGATCAGTTATCAGCTGTTTGAACATACTGTTGTATCTGCAGCTGCGAAGCCCGATCTCTGCTACAAGACAACCACAAGACACTTAGTGAATTAATCTGCCCTTGATCTCTACGCTGTTGCTTCATCAGACCTCTTGTGATGAATGTCTATTCACTGATAACACTGTGGGGCCAGAGGAACAATTACACAGCACGGGCCTTTGTTGAGCTGTCCTAAGAATTTCTAAATGGCGCACAATTCCTCACTATGCAAAGAGGTGATGTCCACAGCAAAACTCAAGGGAGCGAGTAAAGAGAGGCTGATGTTTGGCACATTAGTTGTGATGCTGCATGAGCCTTTGACCTCAGCCAAGTATATGATCACGCATCTACACCACAGCCCTGATACAGCGATGTGCACACGCTGTAATGATGTTAAATGTTCTAATCTACTGAAATGCAGGCATTTGTTTCACCCACCAAATTAATGTGGGCTCTTTCAAATGTAATCCTCTCCAATTTGGTCAGGCAGCCTCGCCTGGATAAAGCCAAATCTTTGTTGAAAGACAGGTAGGCTAATTAGAGTTAGGAAGAGGGAGGCTGGGGGGTGCACAGAGAAAAGCATTCAGTAAGCCCATTAGCGATGGCTCTTAGGGACAAACCACAGCGTACCTTAGTGCTGATTAAATCTAAAAGGAGATGAATCAAAAAAGCCGACCTGAAAGTGACTCCCGGATAAACAAGACGGGGCCATCATCAAGTTTCATTCAGAGGAGTTTCCTTTTTTTCCGCTGAGGGATGGAGGGGACGGGGAGGGGAAGAGGAGGGGGGTGGCTTTTAACTTAAATGGGCTAACTCAAGTAATTACACGGGCAAGCAATTTGGAGACCAAGTCATGGAAATAGAAGAGGGAGCGAGAGAGACGGAGGGGGGGGAACATATCAGACAGCCATGTGCTAAAAGCTTCTGTCCGCTGCCTGCTGCCTGATTTTGTTTTTGAAATAGAAAATAAAAGAAATGCAGCTTCACATCTCAATTACTACAAGCTAAGTGCTTAAAAAAAAGACCAGTGTAATGTCGGCTGTCACATCTGAGCGCAGGCATTCTTAAAATAGACACGGGAGGACTCAAAACCGACTGTTTCCACTCTGAAAACTACGGACAATTACAGGTAGCATATATACATATAAAAATATATATACAGCGCAAACACACAGAACAGCTGTACCAGCGGCAAACACCCACCTCGTTTGTCTCCTTTCAGGGTAATGGCTGTAAAGTTGATGGCTTGAATGGCAGGTAGGCGAACAGGTAGGCTACAACAACAGTACCCCAAAAAAGTACAGGTAGAAAGCGGACGCACCACCGAGCGCGGTCGTCGGCCTCCAGCTCCGCGCGGCAGCGAAACCCTCGAGCTCGGCTCTTCAGCAAGCAAATGGAGTTATCAGATAGTATTTCCACTGGATGCTTCCCGTTTAACTGCTGCTGCCGCTTTTAGTGCTCTTTTTCTCGCTGGAACAAAAACGAGTCCATCACAAGCCGTAATTACAGGTCTGCGCATGCCGTTGAGTCCACAGAGCTGGGGAAGTGCGTGGAGAAGAGGGAGGGAGGAAAAACAGAAACACGGAGGCAGGCAGAGAAGCTGTAATTGACTGTCCTCTGCTCTGGTCTCTGGGTCCCGTTAGCTGCTTGTTCTACATGTGTCGCTGACAGGAAGAAACCTCCAGTAAAAAAGCCCCTTCAGCCGCGTGACGAAAGGGCCTCGGCAGCCAATCAGCGCGCGGTCCATTTAGGAGGAATAACAATTCTGGCCAATCAGAGGGAGGCGAGACTGACTCGGACACGCAGACAGAGAAGGATGGAAACGGAGGTGAGATGGACCGGAGAGAAGAGACACGCAGCAGTCCAATGTATACAAGCCAAATCAGGGGCAGAGACCAGATTAGAGCGGATTTATACGCCAAAGAAAATCCGTAGAATAAACTCAGTGTCCTGTTTAAGGAGCTTCAATATCACCGTGATAAATATATTATCTCTTCCAAACGTCCATAATACTCGGACATGGAGAGATTGGATATGAAGCATTGTAATAATATAAAGATTAAACTGTCTCCATTGTCAGGACTACTGAAAGCTGCATAGCAACATCCTGTAGGCTGCATTCATCTCACGCCCGACTTTAATTAGTTGACATTCAATAACTACTTAGTTTACCGAGGGTGACTCCAACCTCTGGGAAATATCAAGCCCCCCTAATAGCTGCGTAGTGGCGCCATCGTCTGTCACTGAAAAAAATCGCAGCGAGGCCTGCTGTCGTTTACAACCTCATTAAGCCTCGGGTCATTGGTTTCAACACCTATTAAGGCTAATCTGCAAGACCTGATTTGGCTGAGATCCTTTTAATTCCTTCAGTTTGAGTTTTTCCACCATCACGTGACACATCAGAGATCCCATCAACTGAAGGTAACTGTGACGCTTTTTAATAAAAATGAAATGTATATGGTGGCGACACCACGACAGAGAGGCGGGGGGGCTGCTCTCCTTGTAAAGAAAAGCTGCAAACAAGTGACGTCTTCAGTTTAACCAAAAACAGTTGCTATTGGAGAAAAGTTTCCCTGTTTGAGATTCAGCAGGCTGAGTGGTTTTACATGACAAAACGGCTCTCTTATAAGATGCCCCTGGCTTCATTAGAAAGACGTCAGATGTATAAAGATGATCTTTTTCTTGACTTTAATTGTTTAATTATTCCTGCAGCTCCGAAGAGATCGCGCTGCATCAAGCTGATTTCCCTTTTGGCAAAGCCAGTGCTACTCCGCCTTGGTTTGAGCCACATTCTCCTGACATTCTCATCAAGCCTCTCACTCAGCAGAACAAAAAAACCCCACGGAAGATTGCAAAGAATGTCTTTTCCACCAAGGAATGATTAATTGATATAAATGATTAAAACAGAGGAAAATTATGAAATGAATTTGAAAAGAGGCCTCACAGGAAAAGCTTTGTTTGTTCCGGGCCTTTTTTAATGAGCTTTTCATAACTGGGCAAGAGAAATTACTCTGCGTGTTCTTTTTCTGGAGCTCTTTTGCAAAATAATTATGGCTAGTTGAAGTGAGGAGGAGGTGGAGGGGTCAGGGAGACAAGGAGGGAGAGAAGAGTGGGTGGCTGGGTAGGTGGGGGTTCCCTCAGAAATTGATCACCTCCTTTCTCCGCTGAGATCTTTGAGTCCTGTGGCAGTTTCCAAGCAGCTGCATTATGACAAAAAAAAAGAAGAAAGCAGCCAACAACAATATGATTGAACACTATTTCAGTGTTTAAACAGGGACAAGAGAGCGTCAGATGTGGCTCACAGTGTTGATACTCCCCACAGGGGTGATCTCACTGAGATGAAAAGGAGACCACGGTGCTTCATAATGAAGCTGCTTGTCCTGTGGGAAAAAGCAGGAGAGCCGCATTGAGCACGGTGGTTAACTTCAGCCTGGGATTCGCTCTGTGTTCTCGTGTATTGACGTGACACTGAGCCGCAGAGAGGCCGGTTTCAGCCTGAGAGTTTACACAAAACCTCCAGGTCACTCCAACTTTCTCTCAGGCTCACATTCTGAGATCGCGCAGCTACATGTGGCCTCGTCCGCCATTTGCGATACGACGTTGCCCTCGCTTTACTGCATATGTTGTCTGTAAAAGAGAATGATGTTCGTTTAGCTGAGCCAACTGATCAGGGAAGATTAGAGTTCAGATTATCTGCAGATACAGAGAAGCTGCTCTAGGACTGCACACAGCGTGGCACAAAGATCTCTGAGTGAAATCTGCTAAATGAGTAAAAGGTTACTTACCTAAAGAGGCATTAAAGGAACACTTAAAGTCCACATTCTCTGTAAAACATGTTGATTCAGGATGCTTCTGAAAGTGATAAACTGATTGATGCCAATTTCCTGAACATCTAAAGTGCTTTTTTCTGGATCAGACACAACACACCAATACACACAACTTTGTGCATCTGGGGAAATAGCAAAGGTTTGCAAAATGTTAAAGTTATTATAATTATATAATCCAGGGCTGTCAAAGTCAATTTCATCAAGGGCAATATATATATATTTTCTTCAAATTCTTTAATTCGATCAAAAATGCGTGCCCTGCATAGCCTTCTCATGTACAGTTTGATCCACATACTTCACCCAGGCCACAAGAGTGCTCCTTTGCCTTTCCATGATGGGAATCTGCACACCGTCCCAAAGAACCTCTACTGGATTTAGATCTGGTGACTGTGGAGACCATGTGAGTATTATGAGCTCATTGTAATGTTCAAGTAGCCAGTTTGAAATGATCTGAGGTTTGTGACATGTTGCGATCAGAAAATGGGTACACTGTGGTCATAAAGGAATGCACATGGTCAGCAGCAATACTCAGACAGACTATGGTGTTTAAATGATGCTGAGCTGGTACTAGTATTCCAAGAAATATTCCCCACACCACCGCCGGCAGCCTGAAATGTTGATACAAGGCAGGATGGATCTGTGCTTCCATGCTGTTCATGCCAAATTCTGACGCCACCACTTGAAAGTGGCAACAGAAACCGAGGCTCATCTGACTAGGCATCGTTTTTCCAGTCTTCTAAAATCCAATGTTGAGAATGCCCATGTGAATTGTAGGCTCAATTTCCTGCTCTTAGTTGATAGGAGTTGCACCAGGTGTGGTCTTCTGCTGCTGTAGGCCATCTGCTTCAAGGTTCAATGTGTTGTTCGGTGTGTGGATTTTGACTTACTGTTCCTTTCCTGTCAGCTCAAAGAAGTCTGGTAGTTGTCCTCTGACCTCTGGCATCAACACAGCATTTTCACCCAGTGAACTGCTGCTCGTATTTTCTCAGACCATTCTCTATAAACCCTAGAGATGGTTATGTGGGAAAATCCCAGCAGATCAGCACTTTCTGAAATACTCAGACCAGCCCATCTGGCATCAACAACAATGTTACATCAAGTCACTTAAATCACCATTTTTCCATATTCTCTCAGATTCTGAACTTCAGCAGGTCATCTTAACAATGCCTAAATGCAATTTGTTGCTGCCATGTGACTGGCAGATTATATATTTGTATTAACAAGCAGCTGAACAGGTGTATCTCATACACATGAGTTAAGCTTCATAAGTAAAAGAAATAGATTTTTCATCATGAATTTTTCTTAAAATTTTATTAAGAATCTAAAATAATATATGGATTAGATAACATTTTGCAAAGGGACAAATTTGGCTCCATGGTCTTGAGTTTGGCACATGTGGCATAATCAAAGCTAAAGAAGAGTTTGCAGATCATAGCACAATCATGCATGATATTCATGTGACTATACTAGACAATATAGTATTGTTTGTTTCTGATGTTTACTTATTTTTGGTACCAAAATAATTTACAAATGGGTTATTTGTAAGTAAACACCAAACGTTTTTAATTCAACTTTAACTGAGGATGTCATAGCACATCTGTGCTCACATTTGGCCAAGTATGAGGTACTCAGTAGTAAATAGCCCAAGATTTATATGGCAATTTTGCATTCTTACTGACCACTCAAAGTCAGGCAGTGTTTTCCACCCTCGAGTCACTACTGCACAGAATCTGGTCACAGGAGCAGAATGGCAGCACACGTGTTCATTTCCATAACAGTGTAGCTTCTCTTTTGTAAAGTGAAAGGAAGTGGGGATAATGCATCAGTCATATGTAGGGGTGGCTGTAGCTCAGGTGGTGGAGCAGGTCATCCACTGATTGGAAGGTTAGTGGTTTGATTCCTGGCTTCCCCAGTTTGAATGCCAAATATCCTTGGGCAAGATACTAACCCCATGTTGCATTCATGGGGTGGAATGAATCCATTCATTGGAGTATGAATGTTAGATAAGCATTGGGTGAATGAGTTAGTTGTATAAAACTCAGAGTAGAAAAGTGCTATATAAGAATCAGACCATTCATCTTTTTACAGTCTATGGTGGAAGAAATTGGCTAGGCTGTGTCCTAAGCTGTCACCAGTACTGTACTCTTTCCTCTTTCTCATCGTGTGATCAGTCTCATGTGTATATGTAGTCATCTCTTCCCAGTTGTGTTTATCAGATCCTCTGTTGAGATTCTAGTGTTTAACCTGTCTTGCTTCCTGGTTTTGGTGCTGCTTAGGATTCCCTTTTAAGTTTGGCTGTGTTTTTGAAAGTATCACCAGCTTGTAAATAATTTTTGTGTGTTACACTGGAGCTTTTGCTTCTGCATTTGGACATCCTGACTTGTGGTTAATTATAACACCACAGCCGTGTTGACGCTCTGATTGTGTGGCCAGCAAGTAACATATTGAGAGACAGATGTAGCAACTGTGACACCACCCATTTGTCTGTGAACCTTAGATTGGTTTTTACTACAGCTGAACAGTGAAGCCTGCCTAGGATTTGCTATAGAGAAACAAACCCTTTCTTTATACCAGGGTGTGAAGCTTTTTCTTTTATGGATTCTGTCCCATGGCCACTTGTGGAACTGCAGCTTTGGCACTTCCACACTGGCTTCATTTGTCCAACCCAGGAGGTCTCTGCTCACATTTTACCCCCTTTATTGCTCAAAAGGTGCTAAAAGGTCCATTTTGTTTCTTTTAAATGCCAAGCAAGCTGTCTCTCTCTTCCTCAGCCACTATACTTAACTGCGTTAACAGATTACTGGTTGTACATGGCTGTACCTACACGTAGCACGCAAAATTATGTTAAATACCATCTAAATCTCATGCGGAATGCAGATAACCACATTTTATTTTCGCATTGTTCGTTGATTCGATTGCTCAAACATTTAGTAGCAGTGAAGCCTGGAGGTAAATTAGACACAAAAAGAACAACAAATAAGAATCCAGCAGACCACAGTGCAAATCACTCCACTTTATGGTTACGGTAGAATACAGTTGTGCAATATGTAGCAGAAATGGTATGAAAATAAGCACATTCAGAATGAGTAAAGTTTCATCAAACCCTTCAATCTGAGGTCACGGCTGCGTTGCTTTGTTTTGTGGTATGCTGCGGTGGTTCCAACTCGACTTGGGTCACGAAACAATGAAACAGCCTGAAGTGTTTAGCTCGATATTCCCACGTTAAAATGTGCCTCACTTCATTTATTTGGGGGTATTGATCGCATTCATTTATCGTTTGTAATTAAACAGAGAACAAGCAAGCTTAGGTAAACAGAAATCAACAGCTCAATAAATGCTTCATCTGTGTCAGAGGGGTTAGTTAAAACCTCTGCTGGAAGTTTCTGATTTTTTCAGAGTAAGAAATTTGAAAAATATGTCAGCAACAATACAGCAGCCTGAAGTTTTAGACATATGAAGAAAGCCGAGTGATACTAAGTAAGAGGTTTGATGCGTCAATGCGCATTAAATAAACGAAGCTGAAGTTAGGTTTAGCCTAGCTTAGCATAAAATAAGACATATAAGACATATATGTACAATACTAAGTTAAAACAAACAAACAAACACACATTTAAAGCTGTTGTATTTAGAGAGTTTTGAGCTGTTTAGTGATAAGGTGTTATTTGGGACTAAAACAGGAAAAGCTCATTTTGATAGCAAAACAAAGACTGTCTAAGGAGTTTGTTCCATTGATACTAGAATGGGACATGAGCTGATAAGGTTTACTAGAATTAGGGTTTGATAACCTTGTATATATGGCTCCAATCAAGCAACAACCCCCAAAGGTAAAAAAGGAAGCTTCTTGAAGTTTTTTTCAATGGCCACTTCAGGCAGCCATCAAAAAAACGAGTCAGTCCCCACAGATTCTGATTTGCTGTTGCCTTCTAGTTTTACAGTATTTTAAAGGAAATTTATGTTAAGTTTTGGCTGTTATTTATTTTTTTTAAGAATCCCTCTGGATACTGGAGGTAAGGGCATGGCCACTTTGATAAACAGGTGTTCAGACACAAGCAACTGGAGCTGATCACAATAATTCAAGTCACTGAACTGAACCTCTGGTCCAACACTGTCTAATGGCCTACACTGGAATGTTTTGCTCACTGGCTGTACCAAAAAACAGTTTTCTATGTCGTAGGAAAGTTTTACATATGTGCAACTTCCAACTATTTCTTTTTGTAGAGATCTCTTTAATTAGATCAAGCAATCTTGAAAACACCAGTATTTTATGTTGGCATTCTTTTCATTATGTGGGTAAATGGGTATTAAAAAGGCAGTGGATTCGTCACTAGTGCCTGGAACAGGATTCGCTGTGTTAACAAAGAAATTGGAGAGGTTTGTTGCAGAGAGAAGTTGATGGTGAAAGGGTCTCTTCTGATCTATGCAATAATCTTATAGATCCAACAAAAAAACCCCAAAACAAATGAATAATTAAATTACATCCACAAGATACAAAGTTTGGGAATCCGGGTTGAAAGTATCATGTCCAATTTACACCACTGCAAGCTACTAACGTAGATGTAATTAAAGCTCACTGTTTTGGCCCAGAGCTCTATTTCTTTGGTTCAGCCTCAGTTCTCTCATTAGACAACAAAATGCTAAAGTCACCTTGAACTACCTGCCCTGGACAAAACATGAAAAACTACCTAGTGAACACAGTGGAGCATTTACAACTAAAGATCTCCACCTGGAGTCAGTTTATAAACTGAAGCATGAACTGTAGTTTGAGCTACTGCCCTCAGGTCGGTGTATTAGGACATTTGTTTGGAGGGCCAAAACATGTCTCTCTTATTCTAAGGATTATTGATGGCAAATAAAACTATGATCTTGGTTTTGACACTACATTGAATCTTTGGCAAACATGGTGTGAATTGCATGTGTTGTCATCGAATTTACTGAGATGGTGTTAACTCTCGCAAGGCTACATTTCCTATGTTTAACTTGACTAACCATCCAAGACCACCTAACAGTACTCTTTTAAAACAAACTGTCCCAGCAACGGTAGTCGCCTTTTTCCAGCATTAAGATCAAAGTTACACCTCTATTTACATCTCTTTACCATTTGACCTTATCAAATTCTTTATGCTGAATTTTAAAACTCATCGTAAAACACATCTATACTCCTTGGCTTTCGACCCGGTACTTTTTCGATGTATTTAGTAATTTTTGTGTACGTCACTTTGTATCTCCTGTGCCTGTTGAAGTAAAGTTAAAGTGCAGAGAGTTATGAAGGCAAAAAGGTGTCCAACCTAGTACCAGTACATGCAATTGGTATGTTATGGTGCTTTTCGGGAGTTTCTGTTGGTGCAGCAGAAGTGAAATGGTTTGAATCAGAAAAGTTTTTGCATTTTAAATCTATTAAAAGGGAAAATGGGGAGACTACCGCATTTGGACAGTACTGGCTACTTCCATGTAGGTCATAAATCATCACAGGACAAGACGATTTTTGTTATAAGTTGCTCCTACATACTATTTCCTTTTTCTTTTGGTGGCATTATTGGTGGTTTGTCACTTTCATATCCTCACACGATATCTAAATCTATTTTTCATTCAACAAACATTTTGTCATTTGATGCGTTTCTAAACAAAGGGGGACTTTTGCTCTCCTAAATTAACCGTGCTAAGTCTGTACAGGTCAGGATTGAGAGATAGACGTCTTTCGCAAAGCTGTATAATGAAACCATCTAGTCATGACATTTTCCTATAAATGTAATGGATTTTGTACGTTTTTTGATGGATCAGGGTGCACATTTCCAAATGCACCCGAAGCCCTTGACAGTAATGAATGTGCACAACAGAGCCAGAAAACATTTCAGTGATGGGAGAGGAGGGGGGAAAAAAAGAGAGGGAGAGAGACGTGAAATGATGGAATTCAGACTAAATGACAGAGAAGCAAAAACAGCCTTTCCTTTAAGTGCTTTAATCGTTGGATAATTGCTTCTACACACTATTTCAGACTCTCTGCGTGCGCACACGTACAAACACAAACAGAACACCATGTGCTGCCTCTAACAACGTTGCTTTAATGAAATGTCGCGAATCCTTAATGAGTCTCAATGTCTTGTGATAAATTTCATAATTATTCAACCCCACGCAACTGGAGCGGGAAATTCATCAGTCAAAGCAAATTAGTTGGGATCCATTAGGGTTCAGTGTCTTGTAGGGACATTCACTTTATTAGCTCCTTACACCCATTGCAATAATTGGGAGCATATTTCATTTGGCTCTAACCCCACTTTACTGAATGACTGCTCTTTCCCGTTTTATTTACAGCGATGTGCTGTGTGCTGCATACTGTTCTTCAGTCTCTGTGATACAATACGGAGCAGCGTGAGTGACAGCGCTGCTTCTTTGTTGCGATCTTGCTGTTTATTTTGGGAGTGGCATTTCTTCTACTTTGCTCGTTTTTCTTTCAGTGAAGCACAAGGCCGAGTCTACCTGTGCCGTCTTTACCGATTCATCTAAAACTTCAAATGAAGCAAGTGGAGAGAAGCAGTGATTAAAACAAGCCAATAATGAAAGAGGGTTTTGTCTTTTTGTGAGGAGACCGCAGTCCGATCGTGCGGGTCCTTGGTGATCAGTGGGACACGGCAGAGGAGATAATTTCTTTAAGATGACTGACGGTGGGTTCCACTCACAGATGCCTCTCTTGTTTGTCCTGGGGGTGCCTCGGGGTTCGCCTTCCCCTCGCTCCTCTGCCTCTTTTTCTGACAACCTGCAGACATCTCAGACGAGCTGCATTCTTCCCACAGAGACACCAAGTCTCAGACATGAAAGAGCGAGCAGGGAAGTGTCTCTGTTTAGTGTCGAGGCCATGGGAAACTGATGTTGGAGAGAAATGTGCACAAGGGTTCAGGTGTTGGCTGTCTTTGAGTGAAAGACCTTAACGTGCGTTACTTTGTATTACTTTGGCTCTACTTTACTGCAAACTCCAAGGACCTTCAGCTGGGTAATGAAATTTTCAAAAGTTTAAAGGTACAGTCAGTGTTTTTTGAGCTTATTCAATAGAAAAAAGAATATGGTACTGCTGAAATTACTTATAGTCATCAGATTAGACATGCAACCCTCCCGTCTCGGGACAGCTGACAACAAGCCTGCTAAACAACAACACCAGCTGGTCCTAAACTAACACTGCATCACCTAATGTTAGACTCCAGTGTCCCAAAAAAATCACACTTTGCCTCTGATAAACAGTTTGATTATTCTCAAATAGTATGAAAGTTTGTTAAGTATCCGAATCCAAAATTTCAACTTGGATCCACTTCAAACAAAGTTTCGCTAACCCATGCTAACACTGGCAAAAACAGCAGTGCTTAAGGACTGAAAAGTTCAGAATATCCTCAACAACTCACCTTAATATGGCTGTCATCGGAAAGAAATGAGTTTCACTAACTCATATTGACCTCTTTCACAAAGATTTGAGGTCCAAATAGTGGATACTTGGTATATTGAAAGCTGAAAGCGGAGGTAAACAGCTGACTGACAGCCAACACTCACTACAGATCAAAAGCCAACAGAGTTTGTCTTACAGTGGCCACCATAGCTAGGATTATGCACTTCAATAAAAAAAAAAAATCAGTCGACTGGCATCTTCTAGCATCTAGTTGGGATTTTACTGTAACATTAACTTTTTTGAAAGAAGATTTTGTCTGTTTGTTTGTTTGTTTGTTTACATCATTGGTTATTTGTTCAAATGTTTGCTTGTCAGGTGCCTTTTGTGGATATATTAATGACTACAGTCTGTCTGGAGGTAAAGAAGATCTTATAGCACTGGATAACCTCACTGGGAGGAGGTCAGGGTGCATGGGTGGGTATCTTCAGTGTGACTTTACCACACGCATGCTTATAAATTACATTTTCTCTAAACTTATTCTGCAGATTTTCAGTGGATTATGTTGATGAAGCTGTTTCATTCACAGTGCTCACTCACAGTTTTTTTTTTTTTTTTTTTAATTAGCTGACTTGTTGGTATTTACATACCACTAAAGTGCCTCTGTGCACTCATTTACTGTTTTCATGGCTTCGTACAAACCTGTATGCACCAGGATGGGTGGACAGGAGTTTAGGTTTATGATGATCAGAGGCCTGTACCTACAAAGCAGAATTTTGTTTTATCCAGATAACTTTTGGATTAATCCTGAGTTTTCAGTACTTCCTATCAGGGAATATCACCTTGGTAAATTGTGTTGTGAACCAAGCATGCTCTAGAGAAAGTTGGCTTACAGATTAGAGATCAACAGGTATCACATCACTGCCTACTGACCAGTCAGTTCTCTGGAAATCATGTCACCATAGAGTGTGTTGACAGTAGGAGGGTCTAAAGTTTTGTAATAGCATCTAATGTCTTTGTGTTTCCCAATGATTAATAAGAAATATAAATTCATAAGAGGCAATTTTATTAATTTATTCTTTTCCTGTTGGCTACTAATTATTTTACAACAGTTCTATTGTTGCATAAACATTAAGATCCTAAAACAGAGCAGCTATTTGTACTTGCTGACCTCATATTCAGTTTACATGTAGACTAATTTTGAATTCTGTTTTCATATTCATTCTTTACTTATTCTTTATTTTTAAACATCACTGAGGCTGCAGCTGGGAGATAAAAAAAATAAATAATTAAAACTGTCTTTTAAAGATTAAATTATAAGATACTCAGTTATAATGTAAGAGTTTCTTCTGTGTCTTAATGACAGAGCTGAGATATTAATAAGTCAACCAACTTTTGTGTTGGTTGACTTTTTTAATAGGCTTCATACGACAACTAGCTTATTTCTCAACAGGCTAAATCTATTTAGTATGGTGGTGCTTTTCCAGTCTTATTGACAAAAGTGGACCATCTGTGTTGCTTTCATTCTGTATTATCCTTGTAACCTCTTCATTTTAAAAAAATTATAGTTCATTTCTTATTTTCAGCTGCCAGTCCAATAGTCAGTGTGACTGGTCAGATGCTGCCAGCGGCATGCGTGAACATGCTCATAGTCAGATCGGGAAACCCTGGGTTAACACCAGCACTTTGATAACCAGGTTAATGCAATCACTTATTCTGACTGCCGATGTTAGTGCAAGTCAAAGCGGATAACACAACCTTTTGCCAGATGACGTTCCATTTTGGTAACCCTGAGTCAACCTTTTGCCAGCTTTGCATTTAAAAAAATATATATTTTGCTGCCATGTGTGTTTAAATTCATCTGAGGGCTGCAATTTTATCTCACCTGTCTTCTTGATATCACAAGTATGTTTAGGTCCACGGTAATCACTGCCTTGATTACAAGCCAGTGATTACCGTGAATGGTGCATATACAACATGCACGCATTCTCAAGTCGACCAGGGCCAGGGTCCTTTTGTCAATGTTACCAGGTTAACAGGAAAAAAATCATTTACTTTAAAATGTGAGTTATAAACTCATCAGCCAGTTTATAAGGTACACATGTTCAGCTCCTCATTAATGCAAATGTCTAATCGCCAATCACATGACCTGCTGAGGTTTTCAGACTAAGCATAAAAAGGGGAAAGGTGATTAAGTGAATTTGAATGAAAACTTTGTTGTTAGTGACGAGATGGGCTGGCCTGGTTATTTTCAGAAACTGCTGATCTACTGGGCTTTTCCTATAAAACCATCTCTAGTTTTTACAGAGAATGCTCTGAGAAAATATCCACCGAGTGTTGGTTCTCTGGGTGAAAATGCATTATTGAAACCATAGAATGGCCAGACTGCTTTGAACTAATAGGAAAACAAAATCTTGAGTCTTGAAGCGAGATGAGCTACAGCAGCAAACAACCATACCGATCTCTGAGGAATGCTTCCAATACCTTGTCGAATTTTAGTAACAAAGAATGAAGGCAGTTCTATTCAATTCATTTCAGGTTTTTTTATACAGCACCAACTCACAACAACAGTCGCCTCAAGGCGTTTTATATTGTAAGGTAGACCCTACAATAATACATACAGAGGAAAAACCCAACAATCATATGACCCCCTATGAGCAAGCACTTTAGCGAAAGTGGGAAGGAAAAATTCCTTTTTAACAGGAAGAAACCTCCAGCAGAACCAGGCTCAGGGAGAGGCGGCCATCTGCCGTGACCAGTTGGGGTGAGAGAATTAAGACAGGATAAAAGACATGCTGTGGAAGAGAGCCAGATATAATAACAAATATGATTCAGTGGAGAGAGTTCTGAAGGCAAAACGATGTCCAACCTAGTACTAGTAAGGTATACCTAATGAATTGGCTATGAAGTGTTTATAGAGAGAAAACTTTTGGAAGATGTTTGGCCTAAACCCTTTAACAACAATTGATATCTTCCTTTAAATTTACTGTGGGTCGTGCCTAAGATCAAAAACGTCCAACAAAGACTGATTATAAAAATGTTTAATTGGTGCTAAATAAAATACATCTAAATCATTTTTCTTATTAAATTTAATAAGGAACTTTGGCCAAGTATTTCTTAATGTCTTTGTCTCGTGTCTTGTCCATTTATTATGTGAAGCAGTCATGTTTGCAGTCGCAATCTGTGGATATATTTTTCATTTAAGTAAAAGGATTGCGGAATGGGACTCTGCTCAAAGTTGAAGGGCAAACTCACTTTCACACTGAAGCATTTTCTGAGTTATCAGGGGACACTGAATGCTCCACAGCAGCTGAAGGCCCTTCACCGAGGCCTTGTTGTAGCATCTTAATCTCATTCTGCCCACATCATGGCCATGTTTGTCCAAAAAGCCTCTGCTGTGGAGCTGACCTGATTGGAAGGTAATAAAAATCTAAGTCGAACAAAGGAAAAGAAATAAGCTACACTGAAGCACACACGCACACACAGAGAAAATAGCAGCCTTATCATCCCTGTTTCATTTAGAGTTGATTGCTGTCGGATTATAATGCAATCACCACGCTGTGCGAGCCGTAACTATGGGAACTGGTTTTAACTGTTTATCTTGCCAGAGATCTTAATTTAAGTTTGAACACTCTGGATCACTTAGATGTGAGAGACATGGGAAATTGACAAAAAAAAAAGAGGACAACAAAGGGAAGGGAGGGACTGTGAGCTGTGGACGAAAATGGAGAAACAGACACTTTCTTGTTCTTTCTGTTGTATTTCATATGCAATTTAATTTGTCTTTGAGAGAAAATCAGTTTATGATGACAATCCACGGGGGCAGTAATGAAAGCAGCGGAGTTCCTTTGCCATGGGAAAGTTTCTGCCGGAGAATGCCGCTAATCTTGGCAAAATGAATCATTCACACTTTATTTGGACATCTGTGTTAACCCCCCCCCTGCTGCCCCTCCCCCTCGCCCAGACTTTCATTCATTTGTGACAGTTTTATTACAAGTCGTGCAGGTGGCTGGAGGCTCAGGAGTCAAAAAAGAATGCCACATGGAGATAGTCCAAAATGTTGAGGAGCTGTTGAGTTTTACAGGGGTGTTTCCTCTGCGCAGAGCAAAATATCTTACAGGACACTCTCAGCTTGCACAGCCTCACTCCATAAAAAGGCACACTGAATCAAAAACAAGCGTCTGCTTTGTTGCGGTTTCTGTTTTTTGAACAAAACCACATTAAATGTTCTGAGGCCCCAACTTTGTTGACCCTACTTTGTCCTAAATACAGGAAATTGCACATGCTGCCGTATCCACAACATAATTTAGCACTCGCAGCCTTTTAGGTATTCCAAGAATTTCTGCAAAGTATCTACAAGCTGCTCTTATTTTGAAACAGCAAGATAAGACCACAGGTCAGTACTTATAGCCATTGACGGAGCACCACACTAGCACATGTCCAGGGCCCTGAATATAATACAGGACCTTGGTCTTACTGTTTTTAAAATTTTGGAGTAAAGAAATTATAAAGGTGTTTGTTTTGTAAGTTAGTCATTGTGATTCGATTTAATTGGCTAAGTGTCAGCTGTCTGGTAGTCAACAAGGAGAAAACGTAGACTATGGGAGAAAGGAACTGTGCTAATGCTGCAGGCCTGCCCAGCTGACTGTTTGACGCTTGCTTTATGCAAATGCTGAGGATTGGGGCAGCTGCTAAGTGTTGGTCTGTCTCATGCTGTTGTCTGCTCAGTGTGTGTCTGTGTGTGTGTGATCTGTTTCTCTAAGTTGAAGGTTCTCTCTGATGACAGACTTGGGCCAGTTGTATTGAGTTGTACACACAGGTATAATTTCTATTACAGTTTTATCTTAAGGCTGCAGATGTTATTTTATAGCTACCAAGGATCAAATGTTATCTTCAGTGTAATTTGACAGGCTGTTCCCATTCCCGTGGCGTAAAGTGATGTCATTCTTGTCAAAGCTGCTGGCGTGTCTCAGTTACACACAAGGTGTCCTTTGATAGTGGTGTGTGACGTAGTGGGTTATGGCATTAGTGAAATGGGACTGTCACTCCTAACCTCTCATTTATTAACACAAAGGGGGTGTGAGGGGGAATTTTTTGTAACGTATTCAACAGCAAACATAGACCTTTACATGGACTAAAGAGAGCTGCTGTCTGCCAGTGGCCAGTTTTGCCATAGTTGGTGGATCAATGTTGTTGTTGGTGGCTAAAGACTCAATATGTGTAATTGTGACGCTCAGGTGGCGTTTGAAGATACAGTATGATGTTAGGATTAATGGGTCACCAATACAAGCAAGGATAACGGTTTGTTTCCCCGCTTCAATCCAACAGCCAGCAAAAGCATCTATTACTATAATCTAATCTTTCAGGTGTTTCCCTGACCTTTACAAAGTACTGGTTTATCCTCAGCTTTCATAAAACATGTCAGCTTTATATCAGAAAAAACTTTTATGTCTCCTTTAAGAGAAGATTTAATATATTTGGAAGAGGACTGTTCGTTACATCATTCATCACAACATTTTTTTTCGTACTGGAAAAAGATTATTAATATTTCAGTCCTCGAGTATGTGCTAAAAGGAGCTTCCAAAATAGTACTTGGTAGACTTCACCATATTTTTTTATATTTGGAAGAGCTCTGAAGCAGCGTCCTCATCTAAAGCCTTTGGGTTTGATTTGTAGCCCATATTTGTCTCCAGCATTGGTAACAGTCATATATGTTCTTATTTTTTTAATTTTAGATTTTACCTCAGAGTTGAGAGGAGTATCCACCACCTATGCCTTTTCTGTGTTTGTTTGTGCTTTATTTCATGATTGCCACATTGCTGCTAGTCTCTCTCTGCATGTACACCCCTTAAAAATACAGTAATTTTTTTTGATAGAAAAAAGACTGTTTTACTCGTAAATATATATTGATTAGTGTTAAATTACATTTTCCAACGATGTGATGCATTGTCATAAACTTAAAATTAATCCATTAAAAACACGTCAGAGTTGGTGCCGGTTTGTAGAAGCTGCCATCTTTATCCCATTTTGAAAACGGTGGCTAGGATGGGACTCATTATTCTGCCTAACTGCTTTTTATGTATGTGCCTAGAGACCATCCACATACATAGTGCGCCTTTTAAATTTTACATCTCTTTTAATTTAAAAATCTCAAATAGCACTTTGAAACTATATACGACCACTTAACATTTGTTTTTCTCCTCCCTTATTTCCATCTCATCCTCTACCGCCTCATCTCCTGAACTGATGTCAGGGCTCTAATGCACAAAAACATGTATCAATATACTTTTTTATTCCCAGTATCATTGTAATTACTTATTAGTAGCAGATTAGTTAATTGCATTCTTATATCGTATGAGCCTTGATTTGCCAAGTGTCCAAGTCCAATGTTGTTAGAAATTGTTTCACTTACAAAAGCTAACAACGGCAAAAACTTACAGACAGAAAAGTTCAAGATCCCAACAACTCACCTCATTCAATTACCAACTCATATCAACAACCTTTTACAGCTTCCTCCAGAGTAAATAGACATAGATGCGCGGTATATTGCCAGCTGAGGTAAACAGCAGACTGACAGCCTACACTCACTACTGATGAATGATGGCCAGAGGTTTTTGTTCTACAGCAATCACCATAGCTAGGATTGTGCACTTCAATTGGGAGATGTAAGAAGTCTGTTTCCTGCAAGGTTGGGTCTTCTGTGGTCTTCACTCACAACCATCTCAAATAACTTTCACAGAGCAGGGCAGTTTCTGGGGGATGAGAATGCATTTTATATGAGGGGTTAAAGAAGACTGGTTGGGGAGCCTGTAGTAAGAACCTGTGATGAGGGGGGAAAGGCATTTCAGACTGCACAATATGTTCGGATTTAAGCAGGATGGGCTACAACAGCAGAGGTCCAGGTTGGGTTCCACTCCTGTCAGCCAAGAAGAGAAATCTATAGCTGCAGTGGGCACTGGCTCACCAAAACTGGGCACATGGTGACTGGGGATTAAGTCTCTCTGCTAAGATTTCTGCTGTGTGGCTGTAGATCAGCTAATGCACTCAAACTGACTTTTTTCGTCAGGTTGCTGTTGGTGTGGTGGGATGGAGAATGTTTTCCTGGCAGCTAAAGTTAAAATCTTTTTACAAGAACCTCCTGTATTCTACACTACTAGAAAATCTACCTATTTATCAGATTTTTTTTTTTTTTTTTTTGCATTTGTAAGCTGTGACATTTCAGTTTGAAAACTGAGCTCGGCTCATGATTCAAATGCAGTGACAGAGTCGGGCCCACAAAGAATCCATCGCGTCCTCCAGCCTCCTGAGCCTGCAGTTGGACGGGTCCTTCAGCTCAAAACTGCACTTTACATGTCTGAAAAATCCATTATCAAAACTTGCATTTTTTTTAAAACATACCAACATTAAATTAACTCCCACTTGACCTCACCACTTATTTCTTCTCCTGCGCTGTGTTTTACTGGAACACACATTGGCTGAATTGTAAGCCGATGTGTGAATTGAAAATAAGTTGAAGTGGCAAGGTCAGTGATCAATAGGAAGTTAATTAATGAAGAGTATGCAATGTTGTGGAAGTATAGATTTGTGAATGCCTTTGACTATGTTCCAATCATTGAAATGTCACCACCACCCGTGTTAAAAAAATAAATAAATCAGCCTATCTTTAATTTACCTTGAATCGCAAACCTAATAAAGAAGAAATATTCAGCTTTGCCTATTAACTTATTCTGCACTGTAGATTTTTTTCCCCCCGTAGACTCCAGTGTTGACTTTGAGAAATGAATAAAGCCGTCATAACAAAAATTCATTGCATGACTGAGGACAGATAACCTTAATAAGTCTTTTGATCCATTAAATGTTTTTTTTTTCAATCTTGAAAGCATTTATGTAAAAATTCCACTTGTGTTTCAGCTGCTGATGCATAAAGATGAATTAAATCTATTTTACTTAGAATGAATTTAAACAGCTTTGATCCAGGTGATAGGAAGACCAAGCAGAGGTTCAGTCCTTTGAAAAAAAAAAGGCTTTCAAGTGCAAAATGGAGTAAGAAAAGGCGAGAACATGCACTGTATATATGGTTAAGGCAATATGTGTAAACTGTGGCGAGGAAGCTAATGATTTGATTATATACTGTGTTGAAGACACACGCAGAACATCGAGTCATTTACCCATAAAGGTGGGGATTAGGTCTCGGTGGACAATCCCTTTCAAGCATTGTTATTGTATGTAGAACATAGCTGCAGTATTGTTCAAGCTTTAAAAGTTTGCGTGAGAAAAGTTGTGCTCTGAAAAGAGAACAAGGATGAAAAATTAAGTTCTGATTACAATTATGGGACGTGACACTTAGCTGATTTCAAATCAGCGAGGCCAAATTTCACAAAGCCTGTCAATGGTGGCAGCAAGCTCGCCAGATCCCTCCCCAATCAAAAGTTTGCTCTATATAATTTTACGCAATCAGATTTCTCCACAGTCATCCAGTGCAATCAGGTAATCAGAGGGGAGCATTAACAAGACAAATGGGGTTTAAAAAGTGGGTGCACTCTGTTTGCAGGAACTTCCTATGGAGAAGCCCCCTCCTCTTCTTGATTACTCCTATCACCCTCATACAGCGCAACATCCCCACTAAACAGCTTTCTACTACAGTACAGGCAGTATGTGTAGTAGGAACAAATGTGATTGGCTTTGCACGCAAAATTCGACAGGTAAATTGTTACTCTTAAGGTTATTTATGTCAAGTGACTAACTGCTCCAAGTAACAGTTTCTCTGAATGCCTCATATTGTGTACAGTAATGGCACTGTGGCCTCTTTCATTATGGGAGAAATTCTGTGATCCAGATTGCACAGTGAGGGACTGCTGATGCCCAGAGGTTTGCCCTCCATGTATCTACGTGTTGCATGTAAGTGTCCGGACTGGAAATGTTACTTCTTTGATCATTAGTAAGGAAGATTGAATGTACCTTTATTAACTCTGATGATATTTAAGAAAACAAATATTGATATCATGTGTGTATTTAACCACATCCTAGTATCGTACATAATTCATCCCCAGTTTGTATGTACTATTGATGGCTGGTAGGCCTTTAGCTTGTTGTTCTTTATTATTCTTCAACTGTAACAATTTTTTTAACAGATTTGTAGAATTATGATTAAAGTCTGTCTCCAGTTCCCCACATTCATTTATTTTATGTAAGTCATTTGCCAAAAGAGAATAGGCAATAAACAAGACCAAAAATTATTTTTTTGTCCTAATTTTCTTCTTCATATTGCCACCATATCCTGACTTTTTAATTGTTTTGTCAACAATAATTTTGTCGTCAAAGATCTGATGTCTTCTGCTCAGCTACAATTTCACCCTGTCAGTGTATTGCAGGCTACTCTAAATCATGCTAATACACAAATTGTGTTGCACTAGCCATTTCACGATCTTTGAGACTTGTTTATATTTTAAGTCCCCTTTAAAACCAGCCAATGAGACATCCAGTCATTTTTGCCACCCAGTCAGGGTTGTGGGATCAGTAGTCTAAACACAGAAGCTTCCCTAGTTATCTCCACAATTTTTTTCAGGGGGACACTAAGGCATTTCCAGGCCAGCTGAGAGAAATAATTTCTTTAGTCTGCTCTGGATCTGCTGGGGGTCTCCTCCTGGTAGGACATCCTGAAACACCTGTCCTTGGAGCTGCTTAGGAGCCATCCTTGCCAGATGCCTGAACGACCTCAACTGGCTCCTTTTGGTGTGTCGAATAGAAGCTTTTCTCTGAGCCTCTTCTGAATGAGTAACGGAGATCCCAGACATTCATCAGAAGCAAATTTCTGTTCAGTACCCACAGCTCATGGATGATGGTAGGAACGTAGGCCGACTGCTAAATCAAAAGCTTTGCTTTCAGGCTCAGCTCTCGCTTTGACAGGCTGGTATAGTATCTGCATCACTACAGACACCACACCAATCTGACAGTTTCCTGCTCCAGTCTCCCTCACTTCTAAATAACTCCAAGATAATAATTAAAAAAAACAAAAAAAAAAAACCGGGAAAAAACATCTGTCAAAGGACATTGTCCAGGGACAGGGTCACCAGGGCCCACCCTGGGCCAGGCCTGGAAAAGGGACACAAGGGGAAGCATCTGGTGGCTGGCTTTTACCCCGTGGGCCCAACTGGGCCAACCCATAATGGGCACGTAGGTTGGGGTTGGGTGTTAAGTGCAATATGGACTGGGCTGCAGTCAGATCCCCACCTTCCAAGTCTGTTGCCCCTTTTAAAATAAGCCAAAAACTGGTTTTAAAACTAGCAAATTTCTTATCATCTTGGACTACTAATGTACAATGTGGAGAATATGTAAAGTAAACAGTTGCTTGCAGTTTAGCTAACGATCCTCTAAATTTAAATGACCAAAGACTATAAACTGTCAGTTTAAAAATTCATTGTTATTTACACACATGCAGATAAATTTGTATCTCAGGGTTAGCATTATTCAGAATTAGCAATGTTCTCACACATAGGCTTCTGAAAAGTAATCGTTTATCAGTACTGCGTGCTGACAAACCATAATGATATACAGTAAATCTGAATTTCACTGCAGCTCACCTTTACCACATGAATCCATCGAAATGCTGACCTACAATAAAAACTGAAAATATTCATTATTGTGTTCTTAAAGCAGGGAAAACTGTATCTCATATCAGAAAATGCTATGCAAAACAACATCTGGTACAATGCTGAATTCCAATCTTAGGCTGTTATGCATAATGTTGGTCTTTATCTCTGATATAATTATCGGATTTAGCTATAAGTTGCAGTGGTTGAACAGACACATTATACATGAAGAATGTTTATCCTTTGCAGCACCCCAATGCAATTAGTTTTTTTTCTCCCAAACTTTACTTCTTCCTCAGCTCTGCTCGCACATTTCTGAGTCATCTAAGAGACTGACCTCTTCAGACACTTAAGCAATCCTTTGAGCAGATTTTCCTAGCTCTGAAATAATTAGGGAAGACGATGTGAGGACGACAAAAGACAACAGGAAAATGAAATGGGCCCTCTCTCCGGACCCTTAGGGTCTTTGCAGCAATTCTAATTAAGCCCATCCAGAAACAGAGGAGCTGGATTGAGGCAGTTTCTCATCAGAGTCCCTCCATGAGCCTCTTTTGTCATGAACACACAGCCAATTACAAAGCTCAACAATGGAGTGGGGAAGTCTTATACCCTCCACAAAGACGAGGGACTACAGAGAGTTACAAATATCCATGAGCATGGAGTGACACTCTCACCTTCCTGAGGAGTGAAATCAAATCTGCATTCTTGGTTTGCTTGTGTGCATGTGACCCAGATTGGTAGACGTTCTCTGAAGTGTGCACGCCAGATTCAAAGGAGCCGTGCAGATCCAGTAAAAGTGTTTTCGTTTTGTTTTTTCCAAATCTTCTACTAATTAAATTGAAATAAATTTCCACATAAAATAAAACTGGACAGCTCTCACTTCATATCAAGACAAGCCAAAGATAACCTCGCTTGTTTATCATATTTGCATATTAATCTCAGTGAATAATAATATGAGTGGCTGTGTAATCTTCGAGCTTGCCAGACCTTAGATTATGGAGCTGTCTCTCATTTTATTCATTGTGCACAGAGAGTAATTACCCAGAGATAAGTGTTCTTCTATCAGGGTCCAGTCGCTGCGCCCCGAAAGCAATCTCCTCAGACACGGGTCCCGTCCCAGGCTATTTGGGCGTCACGGAGTGGCAAGTGGGTGAGCTTTGTGGTTGCCTGCGCTCGGATGAGGCCTCCTGACAGTCACGGCAAGGTGGGCCAATCTTTCAATCAGACACCCTATTTACCATTGCAAAGCTCTACTGCCCTGCCTCATTTATAGCAGCTAAGGTTGCTTGTGATGAAAGCAGATAAGAGGGTACATTCAGCCTCCCACAGCTTTCCTCAGAGGGGGAGAAAACATCCTCTGCTAGGGAGGGAGGGTTTGGACTATTATTTTTTTTTTGTGCTGCATCAAGAATGAAAGCCCCATCAGATTTGCTGGGGAAATCAGGTGACGTGTCACAAAGTGCAATTAGTCACTGAAAGAGTGTTCTATTTTCTGTTTGATTTGTGATGAGGATAAGTGAGGCAAGATCAATGCTTCAAGAAAAAAAATCAATGGGCGGAAGAAAAACACACCCTTTGGTGTTGTGCATTTGTAGCCAGGATGTTTGAGGCAGGTGTACGCACAGCAACACGGAAAATCAATGTAAGGCAATGAAACAATAATCCTTCCTCCATATGACTGAGCGGACAGGTCTGCATAGATTTAAAAGACCGAAAGGAATGTTTGACTTGAACGGGAAAAAAAAATATGAGTTAAATTGAAGGTGAAATGTCAGCGTTTCATCTGTGTCCTAAAAGGTTATGATTAACAATACGAATCTATTCCTCTCCTGTGTTTGCACATATAACAAACCAATCAATCGATCGATCTGTCGTTTTGCTCTGTGGGTGGTCAATTTCATTTTTAGTTTTTAGCTTCAATTATGATTTCAGCAAGTATGGAAACAATATACGATGAGATGCAAACTCCGGTTTTCTTTTCTTTCCATAACAATTGTGCATTTTCACCTCTTTCTAAAATCACAGATTCAATCAGGCTCTAGTTCAGCTCTAGGCAAGATTAAAAGAGTTTTTATTCAAGTTTCACATCTTGTACGCATAATGGTTCCCAGTGCTGCTAGGCTTCTTGTTGCCACCCTGTCTGCACCCACAGACATCTTGGAGTGGAGGCAGGAGGCTGGCCTGGCAGATCAGGCTTCAGTGTATGAGTCTAAATGCCTACTAGTCATGTTCCCTACCTCTTTATTGTTTTATTTGTAATAAGAAGTGTGTGTTATCAATAAATTAACTTATTTCCATATTTCCGTCAAGTTCACTATATTCCTTTTCTTAGTGGCTTGGGTTTTGACTCTTTGGGTGTTATCATACTGCTGTGCTCTCTTATTTTCTTCCTGTGGTATAAGATAAGAAAATGGGAAATTGTTTTGCTACATCAGTTATCATCATCATCCTCCTTCCTAGCTGCTATTTATGATGAACCAACTATTTGTATACAAGTACATTGGACACATTGATCTTGAATTTCTTCTGATATATTTTCTCACTATTTAAGTAAACTTTGATCTTCACCATTGATGGAAACACGGAAGCAGAATTTTATTGTTATACCGGATGGGAAGAAGCTCATTTTAAACCTTCTTGTGGAAGGTCAGAAAAAAAGGGTTTTGGCACTTCATATTCTTGCACTAAATCTTAAACTACTAAAGCTTAGCATTAAGAATGGAAGTGACTGCTACTGTCTGGGGGGGGAAATGCTGCTAGTATCTAAGCTGAGCTAACCAGCTGCTAGCAGTGGTTTGATAGTTTTCCACTAAAGCATGTGTGTAATATCAATCTTCTCATTCCACTCTTTGTTAGGAGGCTGAATCAATATCTTGGACTCTTTGTTGTGTTCCTCCAGCTGTTCCTGAGCAGTTTTTTTTTTTTTCAAGACGCATGCATTATGTTGGGAAACTGCTGCTATGGGAGGGTGTGTTTGGTCTGCAGCAGTGATTAGGTAGGTGTGTGTCAAAGTAAAATCTGCTTTGTGTTCTTCTAGGACCCAAGGTTTCCAAGGAAAGAACACTGCACTGTGCCAAAATGATTGATATTATTCACTTCTCCTGTCTGTGGTTTTAATGTTGTGGCTCACTGATGTAGTTCCCAAAAGTGTTGAACTATTCCTTTAAATCTGATTCTTACATTTTGTGGAGTGTTCCTTTTTTTTTTTTTTTTTTTTGTTTGTTTTTACTATGATTGCCCATGATGCTCTTCTGCAGAGTTTGTTCATTCTCTGAGCTTAGTCTATATGTAGTGAACAGACATAAGGAGACCGTATGTGCACCATGTCAGAATCATTGAAGGAATTCCTTTATGATGCTCTTAATGAATAGCATTGAGGGAAAGCTTTTGATTATAGAAAATAAACATCCTACCTCCACCCACCGAGTGGAGTCACCCCAACATTTGGCTCTTGAATTCCAAAGGGCAGAAACGGCAAATCTATTCCGCAGCCTTACCTACTGGTACATGTAAACATTAGTTACTGAGCAACCCATTTTAAATAGCTAATTCAAACTGTTGTCTACATGCAGCTAGTTACAGTCTCTCCAAACTACCTGCTGCAGTGCTTCAGTTACATTGACATAAATGAACAGATAATCCTCTCAGATTACCCAGCAGTCAGTAAATTACAAAATTACTTACCAGTTACTTTTGTGGATCCAAAACGAATGGAAAGCTCCAGATGTTAATGTTCATCTAACTAGTTTTGTTTTGCTAGTTTCCTAAGAAATGTCTTATCTGAGATTAAGACGTTATTTTAAAGTGCAAATGCTTTCAAATCATAATGCAGTTTGAGAAAAACTGGCTTACATGAAGGAAAATCTTTGAAATAAGGTCTTTGCATCAGTAGCACATTATGTGGGCTGTAGAGGGCATTATAATTATGATTACATTCAGAAGTTTGGACACGCCTCCTTCGAGAGTTTTGTTTATGTTTGCTGGCTGTAGAGCCGAGGGCGGGCAGAGGGCCATGCTCACTGAGATCAGTAAGCAAAGAGCCACATATCAGACAACTGGATTAAAACATGAAACACAAAGTACTGAATTATGTTGAACTTTATAAAAGTGGTACAGATTGATGGGTTATTCATCAACACAAGGAAACAAGGAATTTTTTAAACTATACTATAACAAACAAAGTGGTGTATACAGTGAATACTGGAGTTCGGGGTGTGACTTAATTGACTGAGGTGCGCTGATACATGTGGGTGCAGCCACAGACAATTGAAAGATTTCATCTCTGCTAACCAGAAGCACTGAACTGGACATCTCAGCCATGTGTGTTGTTGGTGCCTTCTTGAACAATTTTGTTATTATGTGGCACCTAATATGATGTCATGAGTAATATTGCGTCAATCTAAAGTTTATGGTACAGATTGACTGCAGTTATTCGCCTGGAGATTGACTAAGAGATGACCTTTTCTTAATTTTTGGGTTTGGGTAATTTTGTTGGTTTTTAGGACCTTTGAGGCCAGATTGAAATGGTTCATGGTGGGTTTTCAGCTACATATGTGAGTGTGTGTTTGAAACTGTAGAACATTACCGAAGGCATCAAAACGATGAAATAACACACATGGAATTATGTAGAAAAAAGAAGTTTTTGTCAAACATATCTTTCATATTTTGGATTTTATTCCTCAAAGTAGACACTGTTGTTAACAGCTTTGTACAGTATTTTTAATCCCTGAACAGCTTCAGGTTTTTAAGTTGACAGATGAGCCTCATCAAAAATTAATTTACTACTGTATGCTGTCTTGCATACTATGATCTAATTAGTGTTATGTATTATACTACATTTTCCAGTATTTCATAAGTAGTTTTTATGCTATTAAAGTAGGCTATATACACAGGTGACAGACTAAAAGCAAAGTATGATCCCTGCAACACAAAGAGCAAAAATGTAGGGGCTCAGTGTTTTCTGGAGAGAATGTATAATACGTAACTCGAGGCTTCACGTCTCTCAGAGCAGGATCAACACCCAGCTTCTCCCCTTCTTCAAAGTTAAAATCGGTTGTCTCAAAGTCAAAACAAGGACATTTTCTTTTATCAATCATTTCCTCTGTACTGCTGGGCTTCAGCTGATCCCACTGAGAGTCCAGCAGTCCCACTCGGGCATCCAGAGCAAAGACGTCCAGGGCAGCCATCCCTGTGGCTGTGTATATTTTTGCCTTTATTTGTCATGGGAAATATTTTGCTAAGCATGCATGTTCTTTTCTTGCTCTCGCGACTGCCGACATCTAGTTTTTGCCCTCTGAGCTGCATTAGCGGAACAAATGGGAGCAAAATGGTTGTTTTTGGAGGCGAAAACATTACTCATTCCTTTTCTGCAGTGAGATTTTCCCAGCTGGCGTGGAGAGTCCAACACACACAAACCTACTTCGGGCTACCGCTGCCTCGGGAAAAGTTCACCCAAAACACGCTTTGTGCGTTTTAGCATTTATTATTGTTCTTATGTGTTCATTTACATTGCATCTTCAGTAAGTCCTGCAAATAGCCAACTGCTTTTCTCCCCTGCTGCTCCCATTCTGTCCGACCGGTTTCTGAACAGCATCATCACTTATTTCTCCTGCCAAGAAAAAGACGCTGCCTCTCTCAGACAAGAGAGTAACAGCACCAAACCATTTCCTGGTGTCACATGTTTCAGCTCTGTAAAGCTGAAACAATTCTCTCTTTCATTACAATGAAACACGAGATGCCACATAATCTTATAAATATGAGTTGTATTTCTTTTTCTGCACTCCCGCTGCTCGGGAGAAAGAGGCAGACCTTTGTTTGGGGCTTCCTGGCCCACAGGAAGTGATTGCAGTGGGACAGTGAGGGACACTCATCTCTTGGAAAGGGGGAATGCTGGAAGACGTATCCCTTTTTGATCAAGGCTTGCTGACGGATCACCCGGAGAAAGGCAAATGGGATCATACCAGGGCCCGATGACAAGAGGCCAATTTTGATGTCCCTTTTCTCTCATTGCGGTGCTTCTCTTTCAAGCCAAAATCTGCTTGAGCAGCCTGGGAAAATGGTCTTTTACCCACCTTCCCGGTCTCACAGTTGACAGGACAGCTAAGCTTAATGGAATCTAGATGAATGTTGAGGCTGAAGTAAAATGAGTTCTTTAGCTCCACGCGTTCTTTTGTCTTCACGGTCACAGAAAAAAGCAGAAAAATGCTGTCGTGAAACTGCACAGGGAGCAAAGAGCGAGGAAAAACAAGGGCGCTGCTTCGTTTCATCCCAGATTGTTTAATTCAAAAATGTTGACCCATGTGAGAAACATTATATCTGAGCAGCATCGAGCTCCATATTCAGTGTAACTAGAACCTCAAAGGCCACATGTTCTCTCAGTGTTTATAATGCATTAGTGGAACAAACTCTACACTGTACTCTCTTTACAAATCCCACCTGGCCATGTATTAGTTGCAGATGTGGCTCTCTAATTCATAATGAACTAATAATGGTTTTGTTAGTGCAAGATTGTTTTCCTTTCCTCCCTCGCACACACATAGATGGAGCTAATCTGTGCTGGAGGTGTGGCAGGGCAGGAGGAGATATTGCTCTCTGCATGAAACACAGACTTTGGAATGTGTTGTTGCAGCTAGCAGGCTCTGAATTGTCTTAATATGACTCACTCATCGTGAATGGATCTGTATCATTAAGTAACCGCCAAGATTATAATGAGTCAGTGTAAGCTCTCCAACATACACAAGAGACGCCGCAGAAGTTCAGCACCTTGTTTTATTGAAAGTCTTTGACTATATTTGCTGCAAATTAAACTGCATGACACAGAACTGCAAATTAATGACTCCATATTTTGATGGTGCGCTGATAAAAAGGAGAGCTCAAGGACTAGACAAACGAGATAGAAGTGCAACAAAAGACGGAGATCTAAAGGCATCAATTAACAGCCTGATCCAGCTTTTATGTCAAAGAGACTGCAATAACAAAAAAACCCCTCACTAACTCGCTTGCAGCTGCTGAGATGGATTTATATCGACTATGCTAATGCAAATAAGTCTCACTTTTAAATTATGCTCAATCTGTCTTTTAATATGTTAATGATCTCAATACTACTTAATGAATATTATGAATGCTTCATTTGAATGATAACATACGAGATTCAATTAGAAGGTCCCGCGACTGCACCTATAAAAATAAAAAATAAAAAAACTTGCCTGTATAAATTTGGCTGTCATCCCCTTCAAGATTGTCCCCTTGTGCACCTCTGAACCATTTCCAAAGCAGCTGCTACTTTTAAACCAACCCCTGAAAGTCGCTTTCTCACCATTTGCATGTGTGCTCTGGGAATTTTACCACAAAGAGAGCAAATTCCAGCTTCTGTGTCAAACCGACTAAAGTTAGCTGGGTTTCCACTACAACTCAAATACTGGTCTTCAGTGGAAGAATTTATGTTGTCATAGCCTGGAGGTCTCAAAGCAGGTCAGGAACATGAGCAGGATGTTTTGCATTGTGAATTCATCCCCAAGGTCAAGTGTTTTTTGCCACACCAACTCAATCTTTGCCCACTGTATGTCATATTTGCCTGATCCGGCTGACTATGAGTTCACCCTCTTCCCCAGAATTATGAGTAATCATTTTGAGACAGTAGAGTGGACTTGATGGACATCACAGATGGGCAAATAATCAGAACAGAACTTGTACAGACTAAGCTGAAAAGAGAAGTAGCTTTGGTAGCAGTTGGGAGGTGCAGTGAAACACAACCTTGAAGAATAGATTGGCTAAAAAGGTTTTTTTTTATTTAAACACAAAACACACGTTTGCTTAATAAAGGCTAGAATAAAAAACAGTACCCTAAGTTTTCACATGCTGTTCTTACTGTAGCACCATCCACACTGTGCTTGGCACAGGACGAGATCCAAAGCTCAACAGTCCTGCAATCAGTCTCTAAGCTATCTACTGAAGGGTCAGTTTGATGTCACATTCATGTCAGGATCAACTATCAACATGGAAATCCCTCCTATGGTCCATGCTGCCAAATGTAATATCAGTATATTACCCTTTAGAAAAAAAAAATCTGCTTATGATTTTAAAATGCCACAGACGATGCCAAACGTTCCCTTGTGATGTATTATGTATTGAGCAGCTTATTTTTGTGATTTATCTGTATGGATTTGGCCAATCGCCCCTGCTCGAATCGAGCTCTGAGGAAAATGGATGGAAGGTCTGCGCGCTGGGTTGTGTTTTAAATTTATATGTAGTTTGTCTACAGAAAATGACTTCTCGTGTATCCGAACTCAGAAATAAAGCCTGCTATTTGAAATATTGGCGATCGTGTGTACAGTACAGCTAGTGCTACTAGAAGCCACGCGGTTTCGTATTTTTCAGTGCAGACCGAGGTCGCTGTGCAGGCTGTCTACGTGCAAAGAGAGGCCGTATTGTACTGAGGAGCGTGCTATCCTGCTTTCAGTTTATCAAAGGTTTGAAAGCGCATTAATGACGTGCAAAGAACAAAGCCGTAACACGTGTGGCGTGAAGTTATTAAATTAAAACGTCTTCCTGTTACTTCCCTCCAAGTTTTCACCTCACCACTTTGATGTCTGACCTGTGAGGATGAATGGAATGAAGCCGCAGCTCTGCACTATGCAGCATAAGTGTGTGTGCATAGAAGAGTCTCATTAGGGAATTTTACCCCTGTGAAAGATTTCGCAATAAGGTAAACAAGGGTGATAAAGAAAATGAAAGAAAGGGAGACAGCAGGAGGAAATCCAGAGGTAAGGAGTACTGGGGATATTGTAATTAGTTGCACCTGTTTCCTTTAACCCAGCTCCAGTTTCCCTCTACAAACGTATGCAGATTACCCATCAAAGCCCCTCTTCACTGCCTCTGCTCAATGGATCCTTTGTTGCCAGTTGTCAGGGAGGCGGCCCACAAAAGTATGTAACACAAGCAGGCCACATTGCTCTGGAACTTACAGTACATGCAAGCCTCTGTCGGCCACCACAGGAATAAAAAGGGAGTGATTGTAGACACAGAGTCTACATCAGTCTGCACGGGAGACGCTGGTGGTGGCACTTTTTTTCAGTGTGACCACAACAGTTGCGTTATCTGTCAACACTCTTAAACGGGCCTGTGTTTGCTGTGCCACACATGGCTGATGTCAGGAGTGGAAAGATGACTTTTTCTGTCTACATGTTCACAGAGATGCATGCATAACACTATTATTATCAGCAGCAGTGGACAGTGAGGGACTAGTCCTGTTTACTGAAGGGAGTATGCAACTGTTAGTAGTACAGATTAATGTTTAATAGCTAAAGCAACTTACATGTATATATGAATATATGACTTTTGCTGTTTGGGGTCTCTTTACCCATAAGATCTAGTGCACTTTAGTTTAATTCAGGTTAATTCCACTTACATCAATTCAATTTTATTCATATATAGACTCCCATGTTAAACTATCCAACATTACGGCTTTAAAAACGCGTGTGTGCTGTTGGTGTCTGCTGTCGATTTTTAATGCAGTTAGCTGACTAATAATGTGGCTTCTGTGCAATAAACTGTACTAACAGATTGTCCAAGAAGTGTATGCCTGATTTTTTTATTTCTTTATTTTTGTCTGTTACTCATGAGCAGATGTGTATGATACAGTTTATGAACATTTTATTCTTAACACTTCCACCTTTCTTGTCACAAGTAGTTAACCAGATGATAAACCTGGATAATCCTGGATAATCTTCCTGTCTGAAACATAGAATTACCAGATTTTACAAAATGAACTCAATAGTTTATTCAATATTCCCTGAAATGACCAAGTGAAATGTTAAACTCATCAGGAAAGAATTTAAAAAGGCCTAGTCAGAAAGCTCTTTTCCCCGTAGACTTCTACAGGCCTGGAAATCTTTTTGTAGCAACAGGTACCGCCCCCTGGGGGCCATTAAAAATGATGCAGGTTTAAGGCTCTTCCTTGGCGTCATTAATCTGTTGTTCCATCCGTGACAGTAACTCTGGGCTCCAGTGGGTAACGTTGCGGTCATTACCTCATCCTTTTCTACTATTTGATGTTTTCGGTGGCTTTTTGGTTTGGTTTGGCCACCAAATGTATTTTCATTAAAACACACCCTGTTACAAGTGCACATTATAAGGATTCATTTGCTGTCTTACCCTGGTTTTTACCACTGTTCTACGTGCATTTCACAAAACAGATGCCTGCATAATATTTTGCTCTTTGTCATTCATTTTAAAATGGTTCCTAGCAGCCTAATCAACCTGCCAGTAGGCAGAGGAGGGCAACACGGAAATTGATAGTAGCCATTCAATGGGCTGATAATGTCCAGTTTTGTTGCATTTGCCAAAAAATCTGTGGCACAGCTGTTTATGGACATTTCTTTGACCCCTTAAAACTGAAAATACATCTCTGTGATCCCGTTTAAAAAAATCTGCATTCTTCTGTAAGAAGTGGTGAGTTTGGGGCTTTAAATTTCACAAAGTATTCAGACAGACTGCATTGTTGATTTCAGCCTTTTCATGGGATTTGCTGACAATAAAAAGAGTGTAAAATATTGCCAGCCTTAATCCTTAGGCAAATCTGACAACAAAGGGAAAAAAACTACAATGATAATAAAATGGAAGATTTAACGATTACATTTTTGTCAAAGGACCAGTAATCTGGATTTGTTTATTTCCTCGCTGTTGCTTCTCATTACAAACTCGTGCTGTGCAGCCAAACATTCAATCAATGTGTTAAAAGTTTATTAAAATCCAGAAAAAACGAAGAAGAAGAATGAGAAGAAATCAGATTAGATTGAATTTTGAGCATGGGTGCATAAAATAATGCGTCAGTTAAGAAATAACAACCCACCTCCCCCTACCTAACAAGTCCGCCCTGGACTGTGGTTGCATCTCTTGCAAAGTTGGGAATTAAATGTTGAATTGCATCATTCAAAGAGCTCACCCTTAAAGTCCAGCTTCCTTCCTTCCTGTTTGTTTAAAAAAAAAAAAGAAAAGACCAAAAAACCTATAGCCAAAAATATTGATTTTCAAAGATCCCAAACTCTGTTCTGTCTACTTCTTTGGCATGTTCAACCCATCTGTAGTTTTTGTCATTTTGAAAGTGGAACACAAATTTGAATAGTACTCTGAGTGTACCGTAAAAGATCTCAAAAACCATCATGCCATGACATATAAAAACAAAGAAACTATCTATCAGCTGTTTCTAAGGCTTTGGGATTTAAGTCAACCACAGTGAAAGCCGTTATCCACAAATGGAGAAAACTGTGAACTGTGATGAGCCTTCCAAGGAGTGGCCAGCCCACCAACATTACTTAAAGTAATGACGGCTCATCCAGGAGATCACAAAGAACCCACAACCCAAAGAATATCTAAACAACTTGCACATGCCGCATTGAAGGCTGCATTTGCCAAAAAATATCCCGATGGTCACCAAGGCCTTTTGTAAAATATTCTGTGGCCTGCCCAGACAAAAGCTGAACTTTCTTAAAGGTTTGAGTACCGTTAATATCATGCACACAGTCAAACATGGTGGTGGTAGTCTGATGGTCTGAGGCTGCTTTAGCTTGCTTTAAATGATGGAACCATGAATTCTGCTCTGTACCAGAAAATCCTGAAGTATTTTCAGTTAATGCTCTCAAGCTCAAGCACACCTGGTCTATGCAACGGATGCATAAATGCAATGGAATGGATGACTGAAGTCAAATCTGGACTTAAATATTCAAATTTTCTGGTTGAGATGCTTTGGTCCAACTTTAAACAAGCTGTCCGTACCCAAACCCCTGCAATGTGGCTGAATTAAAAGATTTCTGCAAAGAAAGGTCGAGCAAAATTTCTCTGCAGTGATGTGAAGGAAGCACACACGCACAGAAAAAGTGAAGCCACCTCTTGTTTTCCTGGTGACTACATTTGAAATTGGTTTTATGCTAGCCAAACGATTGGACTTTATATCACTGTGAATTCTGGCTATACTTTGCAAAGCTAGTGTTGGTGTTGGCTGAAAACTCCCCAGGTCTACACATTCATCCATTATGATTGTGTCTGGTTTAAAAGAAAAAGGTATAAACACCGTAGCAGCAGCTGCCATTTTTTGTATGAAAGATTTACTTTATATAAAAGAGTTTCTGAAAGGTCAAAACTAGAACTCAGTGCACCAAGAAATATCACAGTTAAATTATTCGACTATGTGAAGTTTTTTAAAAAAAAACTTCTTAATCTCTTTTGCTTCATTTTAGCAATTACTTTGAGATTAATGTGAAAATATTTATTTGGTATCAAACAGTATGATTTACTGTTGTTCCTTTTTTTCTTCTACCCATCTGATACAATTTTACTGGCTTTTGTCGATTTTAGAACTTCAGTTTATTCATTTAAAAAAGTTTAAAGCTTTCTAAATGGTTCAATCACTCGATTCTGTTCGCTTGTGACTCACTTGATTTTAAAGCATTTATACAACTTTGATTTTAGTTTAATTTTTTCCACGTTTTGGGAGATGCTTGAGATTTTAATTTCACTGTTAAAAATGAGAGCACGTTAGAGTTTTCATTGTTAGACTGAAAATTAATCTAAAAGCTATGAGTAGCAGGTTACATTGGTTAGAAAACTGTGGATAAAGACAGCTGGTGGCCATTGTTTACATGTTTGTCTATGGTTCAGTGTGAATCCAGGAGCCTCCGTATCATCGCCAGCGAAATGGAAACACTTTGAGGAGTGGCATTTTGGTAACAGATCTCAGATCAGCTAGTGCTCAGCTGCTGCAGTCTAATTCACTCATTTAAAGAAGCTGTCCTTGATTAGGTTATTATCAAAATCACTTAGCGGTTCAATAAGAGGAGTATGGGGAGGACTGATGGTGATGTGGTGGTACAGTGATATTCTCTGGCATTGAATTGAACGCTGATAGGTTCACATGCTCACCTCATGGAATGCATCTGACAATGAACGGCACAGTGGAAGCAGGAGGTAAAAAGGGGGAGAGACCGTTCTTCATTCAGGCGCTAATTAGAAAAATTAGATCTATGAAAGGCAGGGAGTGATCGAGGCCTTCAACCTACGTCTGTGTACCGCTGTAGCAGCACAAAGAGGAGGCAACAATGAGCGCTGAGGAGGAGGAGGAGGGGGGATAAATAATTTAATCCATTATCTACTCTGCAAAGCTCATCAGCACTGCTACACAATGGCCACGATTGAATTGCTGATTGCATTTCTCTCCTACCCTCCAGGAGAAAATGCCCATGCTCCACAATGTTCTCTCAGCCTGCCGGCACAACCAAGAGCAAGAGAAAGACGGAGAGGGAGGGAGGGGGAGAGAGAGATGGAGCAGTGTAGAGTGTCTTCCACCAAGGTCAAACTACAATACAGCAATCTAATTAAGAGTATCAGAGAGTTTCCTGTATGGGGTCAACCTCCCTGTTGTGCTCACTGGCTCATAATGTCCATTAAGAATTAGTTTATGTACTTCAACATGTAAATGACAGAAATGATCCTGATTAAATCTTTTTTACTCTGATCTTAATTACAATACAATTTTAAATGTTAAGAGTTTATCTATAAAAAGACGCATAGCCATTGCCTGTTTAACTAGCAGTATGTTTGCATAGATCGCTGTGTGTGAGAGCTGTACTTTAAACCATGTCAACAGCATGCTTCTGGTTAGTCCGTCACTTAATATATGAAAAGTCCCCAGAGGACAATAATCCTTTTTTGTGTCACCCTGGGGGACATTTGGGTTTTTTAATATTTCAGCAAGTATTAGATGGATTGCAGTTGACTTCAGTAGTACTAGCCCCTCACAGTTTTCACTTTAGTAAAACATACACTCACTGGCTATTTCGGTCGGTCCAATGTTCAACTGCTTGTTATTGCAAATATCTCATCTGCCAATTACATGGGCAGCAACTCAACTTGTGTCAGACAGGCTGGTGTGAGTATTTCAGAAACTGCTCATCTGTGTGGGATTTTCCTACACATGCATCCGTAGTGTTTACAAAGAGTAGTCAGAAAAATGACAATGACCTATTGATGCCAGAGCTCAGAGGAGAATGGCCAGACTGCTTCGAGGGGATAGGAATTCAGCAGTAACTCAAATAACCACATGTTAGAACCAAGGTATGCAGGAGAGAGCATCTCTGAACACGCAGTAGGTTGAACCTTGAAGCAGATGTTCTACAGCAGCAGAAGACCACACAGCGTGCCACCTCTGTCAGCTAAGAATATTAAAATGAGGCTAGGATTCACACAGGTTTGCCAAAACTAGACAATATAAGATTACAAAACCGATGCCTGGTCATTCAGATTGCACAGTCCGAACTTGGCATGAACAACATTAAAAGCATGGATCCATCCTGCCTTCTGTGCATATTTTTGAGCATACTTTGAGCCCCGTATATCTAACTAAGTGTTGTTTAATGAAAACAGCCTACCTGAGTAATGCTGCTGACCATGTCCATCCCTTTGTAGCCACAGTATACTCATCTTCTACTTACCCAGCAGGATAATACTCACTGCACAAAGGTCAGATCATCTGAAACTGGTGTCTTGAACATGACAATGAGATCACCGTAGTCAAATGGCCTCCACAGTCACCGGATCTTGGTTAATGGATTTCCATTAGAGGTGAGTGTTTCTGTGCCTGCTGATACTTTAGGGGCCTTTTGGGTCTGAGTGGAGCAAACTGTCATCGAATGTTGATGATTTCCTGAGTTGACAGTCACAAATCGTTAGCCAATTAACCAATATCTCCAAAGCTATTACATATATTACCATTATGTTTGGTACATTGACCTTAGAGGCTGAACCCTACTTTGGTGAGCCCCCAGACTCTTCCTCCAAGTTAGTCCAACTTTGTGCTTTTTATTAAATTTTTTGAAAGTTTGATGTCCTCCTCAGAATGAACTGTAACAACCTTAGAGAGCCTCTTGCTAAAGCAAAGGTCAAAGCATCACCACCAGGCAAATGATAGACCTTTTATCTGATTCAATTTAATCCAGCCATTGCTCTATCAATCACTCGATAGAGGATTGGTATTTCTGTCAAATTAGATTAAATGTCCTGAATCATTTCTTTTATTGCATCATCATTTATTGCATCATGTTATCAGCAATAAAACAAAGAAACATAAATTTCAGTGTGGACCAAAGAGGTAGAGCAGCTGACCTACCACGTCACCCCTAAACAGACCCGCAGTGAGATATGATGAGACTTAAATAAAACTAAAAAGAAAAATGGTCAAATCTGAAGCACCAGAGACCGAGACCTCCTGACTTTTAGTCCGTACAACGTCTCTCGCTCCAAACTTCTCGGGTCCTATACTCAGTAGCTAAATGTCTTTTATTTGAAAGACAATGGCAGTGACAAGCGATTATTTTCTTCACAGAGCTAAACGTCTATTTCTGGTGATATTTAAAAAGTTTGGGGTATTCAGCAAGAGTTATTGCTGTTCTGAAAGAATTTCTGAAACCCTCAAAGACTCCTTCAACCATCTGGATGGAAGAACATTTTGTGTGATGCACACGGCATCAATTCTCTACACGCCTTCCCTTCCCTGCCACCTGCTAGACTAATGACATCAGGCTCGATTGCAACATACTGATGCTAGCATTTAGCTCAAAGCACTGATGGTCCCCAATTTGCAACCCTGTTGTGTGACTAACATCTGAGTAACACATAACAATGATGTTCAGTTTTGATCAGCACTTACTACATTTTCTCACTGACACCACAGTAGGAGACATTTGCTTGTTCCTGTCATCCTGGGAGCTGTATTGTCTGGAGCAATAGGTCCAGGTAGGGTCTCCCATGCCAAATAAGTCCCAGGGTAGGGACCAGACAATGAGCAATTCAGAAAACCCCAATGAAATACAGTTTGTAGAGCTGGTTAACCTCACCCGGAAGTGGAAAACTGGAGCCCTCACCAAGAGATGGGTGCCAAGCATAGTTTTGGGGTGTGGAACAGCCTGGGCATGTCCCTTTGGATGTGTTCTGGGATGCCCAACTAGGAAGAGACCCCAGGGTAGACCCAGAACCTGCTGGAAAGATTATATTTCTCAGCTGGCTTGAGAATGCCTCAGGATCCCCCGGGAGGAAATGGAAAGTGTGGCCGGAGAGAAGGATGTCTTGATTACCATGCTTAGCCTGCTGCCACCATGAGCCGTCTTTGGATGTGGAAGATAATGGGCGGACTTACATTTTTTTGAATTCATTTCAAAATGTTTAAAAAGTCTTTCTGTGTGATGAAAAACACACTTAAATACAATTAACTTTAAACAAGATATTTAAAAACAAAAAAAACAACAAATCAAACTGTTCCTTCCAAGTCTAAAAAGTGAGGCTAGTCCAAGACTGTGGTAAACCGACGTTCTTTCTATAGCCAGCAGGGGGCGACTCATGGTTGGAAAAAAAAGTCCAGCTAAATATAATAGAGAAGAACCTTTTTGCTTTTCTGATGACTAAGGTTTAAATTACTGATTCAAAGCCTTATTAAATGGAACATGATGTTAATTTTGTAATTTATGATCCTCATTAGAGGCCAAAAGCAAGATAGATGGTATTTCTTACTGTGATTGATGTCACAGTAGTTATGTCAATGTTCCATTTTCTTCTGCTTATCCAGTTCAGAGTCACAGAGGCAGCATACGCCCCGGACACATCGCCAGTCTGTCACAGGGCTAACGCACAGAGTCAGCCAACCGTCTATGATCACATTCCTACCTATAGCTAGTTAAGTCGATGATAAACAGTACAGTGTTCACCGTACTCATGTTCACCATTTTAGTTTGTGTAGCACACTGGTATTTGCTCCTTAGACAACACTGTTGCTGATGGGAATACTTTTCATTTTAGCACGTGTCTGGTGATGAACCACAGCACTGAAATTCTGGTCTGATGATACAGGGGTAAAAGGAAATTTCATGGCATTCAACAGTTTGAGTAAGATCTTCTTTTTTTTTTTTGCATTGACACAATATTTTTAGTGTGATGGTTATTGGTGTATTTTAGGATCACATAAGTGTTTTCAGGCAAGCAGTTTGTGAGTTTCCCAAACATTACCATGTACTTCTCCTCCATAGAAATGGATGCTTAGCTCCGTGTCTTAAATGTAATGCTGATACTGGAGGGGCTAAACTATCTGTGTAGCCTCAAATAGCTGCTAGTGTGGCTGAAGAGTCTTTGTCTTGTTCAACTATCCTTTTCACATCATGAAATGTCAATGAGTAACAGGCCAGAAGGCAAGAAAGCATTAATGGATGAGTCTGGCGATGCTTTATGATGATGATGGCCTCCATCATTTTCTCTCCCTCCCATCAACTACAATCTATCATCTGCACCAGGCTCCAGTAAAATATCAGGGACACTTGAGGTTTTCTTGGCCCAGAGCCTCTGACATGCTGGCTTAATTTTACCTTCCACTGCAGCATGGCGCATTTACATAAAACACAGAGAGAAGTAGTACACATAATGGTCCCCTTTGGCCAAGCGCTTTAAGGTCCTGTCCACAGTCCCAGCGAGGGGCAGTCAAGCTGCCTCTGCTCTGCTCTGTTTGTTTTATGGAGCAGTAGTGAAACCACTTTGAGGTCAGCTAGCTGCAAAAACTGTGCTGGGTCTCCTATGGTCTGCTGAAAAAGGCTTCAAAGCCAATCCAGAGGGCCATTTGGAGAGGTCCAGCCAACTTCCATTGACAAAAAGAGGTCATTATTGTGCATACTACATTAGATCATTTCACTTATATCAAAGCTGCTGATCAGTTCTTCTTGCAAAGGAAGAGACAAACCACTAAAAAAAGCCCAACGTGTTCCTGTTTGCAGGGAACTTCATGAATTAATTTGAGTGCTGTCATTATGCAAGTACGGCACAAATTGTCCAAGACCAAGTGAAACTATTTATAGCCATCGCTAGGCCTGTGAGCCAAGTGTGCCTAATGGTGTAATTTGTATTGTTAATGGTAATGCACTGTTAGTTTGTTCCATTTGGCTTTGCACAGGTGCATTAATGTGGGCCTGTTGAAGCGTTGCAGTCAGTCCAAGAACCCATGCTGCTCTGTGCAGGTTTTCAGCAGGACCACGGCTCCCTCTTGTGGATCAGAGTGCTTAGAACACAGGCTGGCTTCAAGGTTAAGGAAGAGCAGGTTATTTTTGCTAAACAAAACAAATGAAGTGGTCTTATTGTGATGGGAAGACCTGCTTTAAACCAGAATGTCAACAACAAACAGCTACAACAAGAGCAGCATAGACTTTTGAAAAATCGTGTTCCTAATTAACCTTCAAGCTCATCAGGCACAATCAATATAGAGTGTAGCCTTTTTTCCTAATTGAGATGAAGTAATTATCAGACTGTATTCATCTCATTAATGAAACAATGTTCCAATATGCCTGCAGCAAAACTGTTAATTGAGTTCTATTTTCTGAGACAGGCAGCCTCTCCTTGTGTCCATGGCCACAAAGCATCAAATGTGGGTTGGGGCCTTTGTGCTCGTCTCTGTGCAGACACAGGAACAGGCTGTGGACTGGTGGAGCGTGGTAGTGCTCTCCCCCCACAGACACTTCCCCTCCCCACTGCCTATTCTCCCATCAGAGAGGAGGCAAGAGTTGGTAATACAGCTGACTTCAGCAGATCATCCCATCCCAGTGTGTTATTTCACGGTTTCAGTGGTTAAGTACTCCCTGTTGAGTAAGATATAGCAAGGCAATTATTCTGTAATTATGGAGCCAAAAGACGAGAAATAGAGTCAAGAGTTACTGGGCTCATGTAAATCACTGTAACGGATCTAAAAAGGGTGCAAAAACAGGCTGGATTGTCCACAAGTACAGTCCAGACCATAAGTATGTGGACAGTTACATTTTTCCCTCCTCCAAATCAAGTTGGAGTCAGGTGAAATGACAGAGTTCTCTACTAAAACATTTAGTAGCTAAGGATCCAGTTATTTCTGAATCTCTCTTGTATGGGTTAACATAAATGCTCATACGTATTTCTATCCAATATCCATACTATCCCTGATCCAATAGAATGAAGGTACATAAAGCATACAGAGTATTTGAAACTGTATGCTGATGGATTCTGCAAAACATTTGGCTGCGAAACTCTCAAATATCTAATTTAACGCAAATTCCTATTAATGCGACTGTGAATGTCACTACACTCTCCTCATCACCCAACCCACCCATTGCAGTTGATATCTGCTCCTCTCCGAGCCTGGTTCTGCTGGAGGTTTCTTCCTGTTAAAAAGGTTTTTCCTTTCCACTGTCGCCAAATTTAGCTCGTGGGGTCTCATCCATTCATATGTCTGTAAAACTACACTGATGCAGAATAGCAGACAGAGGTGACTGTTGTCAGGTCACACTATATAAATAAAACTGAACTGATTCATTCACCTGGCGAGTATCCCCAGATAGTAATCCAGCTGTTAATGCAGTCAAATAGCTGCTCCAGGATGCCAGTTTCTAAATATGCAATTAGGGGGGAAAAAAATCGCTTCTACGCCAGAAGTGGAGAGTGGAAAGTTAGTATTATCCACTAATCCACAATACCCACATTACCAAAGAATACAGTTGAAAAACCATGGAAAAATCCTTTATATACACAAGTATTAAGTGAATTTAGGTGAACCTTGATTTTTTTTCTTCTTTTTGCTTACTGACTGCAAACAATTTTAATCTCAACTGTTCTATGCCCCTGAATGCATGATCCTAAAATGAAGCATATCATTTTCTGGACATAAATTTTAATAGATTTGAATTCTGAAACTTGAATCTTAAACTCGTGTAAATATCAATTTTAATGAAATAATCCGCGTATCCAGTATTAATACACAGAGTATTAATACACAGTCAACTTTCAGTCTGCATTTTTGCGGCTTTCTTTCCTGGCTTGAAATTGGTTACATTTCATTAATACAGCAGCTCCTTTCTAGCTTTACCGTCCAAAGTCCATAAACATTTACACAGAGCTTTTCCTGTTCAAGACACTCATACTGCTGATGTGTCTGCAGCAGCTGTGCCACTTTCAACTTGTGTTATTTGTTTAATATCTTCATGTTATTATAATGCTATAGTTTTATCTTCCTTTGCAAAAATCCCTCACTCTGCTGTCAGTGTCAGACACACAGCCAACACCCCTTTCATATGAACGTGCTCATAGCTTGGATCGAGTTTATCACCACCTTTGTGTTACTGCTTATAGCTTGATTGCCAGTGTTACAGTATGTGAAATCGTGAAGTCGTTTCATACTACACAACTCTGGTCTAAATGTGGCTCTGGTTTCAGGACTGCTGACTGGGACTGTATCATTTGGGTAAAGTCACATAAAACAAGTAAATCACTTTTTAAAAGCCAACCAAACTTGTTCACAAAATTCACCACACAAACTTGCAGTTATTTGTTTATATTCAGAGTGTTACTGTGGAGAGTGGAAAACAACAGTAATCATAGAAGCAATACGCCAAAATAAAAGAAAAGTGAATGTGGGATCAGAGGAAAAATAATATTAAAGAAATGTTCTGTACATTAATATAAAGGCACTATCAGTTTCTTCCTGCTTGCAGTAATACTGTACTCAAACATTCCAGCTGTTAGTCATTAGTACCTTTCTCCTACTCCAGGTTGTCCTTTCAGACTAAAAAAACAAAAGAACAGCAGCTGTCTTTTAAGAAAAAACATGCACATTAATATCTGTGATAAATCACTGAAATAATGTGTGAAACATGTAAAAATTGAGAAGATCTCAGTGGAATAAAAAATTACCAGTCACGCACCAAAGGATGCAATGATCCAATCTGTTTTCTTTTGCTACAATTTGGTCCAAAAACATGTTAACACAGCATGTAGGAATGTAGCCGTGACCATCTGCACTTTGTAAACAAGTGCTGGTTCACTGGAATTTCGTGTATGATTGATAAAAATACATAAACCATGTCAACTGATATCTTTTCTCTTTTTTAAAACAATGTTTTGAAGCTGCTGAAGTAGTTGAGGTTTCCTGCTTTTATTTTGAAAGTCCACCCAAACATCAAACTTTGTAAAAAACCCTTCTTGTCCTTAAGGTTTGGGAAATTCTTTCTCACAGTATAGACTGATACCTTAGTTTTCTCAACAGCTGCACTAGCAATAAAAAAGTAGAAATTCCACCATAGTGTCTGAAAGGATTTCCCAACTAGACCCCAGTGAAACCAGCACCGCTTAATGTCCTGTAATTTCCCAGTGTACACGACTTGTATCTGTGCAGCTTAGTTCATGCTTTTCTGTTGACACTTTTAGTTCACTTTGGGGTAGATCTTTTCATAGAAGAAGCTTTGTGCAAGGACAAAGAGTTCTCCGTCTTTTTCCCTGACGGCGTGGGCACGCACAAACTGAAACTGTTCAAGTGCAAACTCGTAAAATTCATTTTCGATTTTCCAGATGTTTGACTGCTGCAACTTGGCTATTGTCTCTTTGGTGGGGGGCTTCTTCTCTGTGGTCTTCCTTAGGTGGGATTTCTTTCCTGGAGGAACACAAGAAGGCTTAATGATTCCAGGTAACATGTTTGGGACTGCTCTACTAAAAAACACATTCTGTCAGTTAAGTGCAAATTGATACCAGGAAAAGGATTTGTCATATAAACTTAACTCCAGGACTGACAGGGCTCGTTTTAAGGGCATCACAGCCACAAATAAGAAGTAACAATATGAATTTGTGTTTTGTTGCTACCTGATCTGTAGAGATCTGTGGCTCCCTTAAAGAAGCGTGGGAGTGCTGCCTCCAAGATCATGATGAAGTCCTCGAGTTCCTCCGTTACTCCCACTAACAGGTACTCGTTTACCAGGTTGTATTTGGCCTGTTCCAGAGCCCATCTACTGCCCGCGTTCCTGCACAAGAAACAGAGATCACAGTGTGAGTGAGTTTAATTTGGATCACCTCATCTGGAGGCCAGGCTTTTCTTCTGTTACTTATCTACATCTTTGACATCACTGCACAATACTCTCTAGCGATAGGTGGGTATTATGCAAAGACTGAGCAGCTTTCTTGAATTCTGCCGTTCTTATTTTCATGCTAGCGCTCTTCCTGCAAACTCTAAATTTTCTCAGTGATGAGCAAAGCTCTTGTTGCATTTAAGGAGCACAATGTCCAGGAATGCTGATCATGAAAAGAAAATGACTACATGAAAGGAAAAATGTCAAACTGTATGCATTAGTAACAAGGCTGGTTACTGTGATCACACTCATTCACTGTTTAATTCCTAATAATGAAAATAAATGATATGGTTTATTTGAAAATACTCAAAATAATGTCCAAAGGGAATTCAAAGTCATTTCCAAACAGTACACAAGTTTTTTTCTTCTTGTTATAACAGAAGAGTAATTATGATTTGAGAGGTATTTCTAATTTCACTGTACAAAAAGCTAAAAAATACATATTCCTATTGTTGAGGTGAAATTTTAGAATAATGCTGACAAAAAACAAAAATCTGTCTTTGGCTTTCAAAAGACATTTGAGGGTTACAAGGATGAATGACTGTTGTTTTTCTTCTTTTGGAGGATAGGGAGGCTTTAATGAGAAGAACCTAGGTTGGACATATATAAACACTGCTTCTGCCAGAGGCTGTTCAGTCACTAATGAGTCTGAGTACACAGATTTTGAACTATATATCTATGTGCTGTTTACATCATCTGTGTAATATGTGATTAGTGAGGAGAAAAAAAAAACAAGAACTATACCACATCCTCATCGCTGCTTACAAACAACAGATGGAGCCTTTTCTTTCACTCAGCTTGGAGAAAGAAAAAATTTTCACACTGCGACTGATTCAAAACAGTCATCTAACATTTTATAACAGACACTGACAGTGAATTACACTTTAGTAAATAGTTAATAGAATCTTAATGTAATTAAGATGTAATGACAGTCCTCCATGACTCACTACCTTATTCCTGTTGGAGGCATTTGTGTGTCCCAGGGGCTATCTCTGGGTGAGGGCGCAGACAAATAGCGATTCAAAAACCCCTGTGAGTGAAAGATCTAGGGAACAGTTCACCGTGCCCGGGATAGGGTTACCAGGGATGAGTATTTCAGTACCCCTTCAGCTTGCTGCCTCTACGTTGGAGTTTTTCCCAGTGAACACGAGGGTTTGGTTCCCTGAGCCTGTTTCCTGTCGTTTGCCCTTATGCGCCGAACGACAGTTCAGAGTACCGGACCGTCTTGGTATCCCTGGGTGGAGTGCTTGAGGGTGCTCCACCTGGGGGCTCCGTCGTCTCACTTGGAGACTTTAACGCTCATGTCAACAATGACAGTGAGACCTGGAGGGGCGTGAAGGGAGGAACAGCCTCCCAGATCTGAACCCTAGCGTATCCATAAGTGCACGTGGCATCACGACACCCTAGGCCGCAGGTCTATCATCGATTTTGTAATTGCATCATCAAATCTGCAGCAATATGTTCTGGAATGGATCTTTTAAAAAGAGGAAACTGGACAGTGTGCTCCAACTGTAGAGGGATCACACTCCTCAGCCTCCCCAGGAAAATCTATGCCAGGGTGCTGGAAAGGAGAGTCTGTCCGTTAGCTGAACCTCGGATACAGGAGGAAATATGCGGTTTGCGTCTTTTTCACAGAACATTGGACCAGCTCTTTATCCTCTCGAGAATACTTGAGTCTTCTGTGGAAAGTGCCTCGGGAGTATAGGGCTTCTGGCCCGTTGCTACGAGCCATTTGATCCTTGCAAGAGCTTGGTCCCCATAGCTGGCAATAAGTTGGACTCGTTCCCAGGTGGGTGTTGGACTCCGCCTTTGTCACCAATGCTTTTTGTAGGGGACAGAATTTCTAGGCGTAGCCAAGTGGTGGAAGGCTTTCACTTGGGCAATCTCAGAATCTCATCTCTGCTTTTCGCAGATGATGTGGTTCTGATGGCTTCGTCAGGTGGTGGCCTCCAGCTTGCACTGAAGCGGAGCTGAGTGTGAAGCAGTAGGAACCACTTTCAGCAACTCCAAGTCTGAAGCCAGGGTCCTCTGAAGCCAAAAAAGCATGGAGTGCCCATTCAGGGTCAGCGTTTCTGCCCCAAGTGGAAAACTGTAAGTATCTCGGGGTCTTGTTCACAAGTGATGGGAGAGGGCGATCGACAGATGGACTGGAGTGATGCGGACGCTGTACCGGTCCGTCGTGGTGAAGAGAGAGCTGAGCATAAAGGCGAAGCTCTTTATTTACCGGTCGATCTACATCCCTACCCTCATCTACGGTCATGAGCTTTGGGTAGTGACCGAAAGAACGCGATCATGGATACAAGTGGCACAAATTCACTTTCCTCAAAGGGTGGCTGGTGTCTCCCGTGGAGATAGGGTGATGAGTTCAGCCATCTGGTAGTGCCTCAGAGTAGAGCCGCTACTCATCAACTTTGAAAGGAGCCAGTTGAGGTGGTATGGGCATCTGACAAGGATGCCTACTGGGTGAGGTGTTCTGAGGAGGGAGGAGGCCCCGGGGCAGACCCAGGACATGTTGGTGAAATTATATCTCTTGGCTGACTTAGGAATGCCTTGGTGATCCCTCGGACACGCTGGAGGAGGTGGCCGAGGGCATTCTAGGCTTCTCAGCTTAGGCTGAGTGTCCTCGTGACTCAGCCCCAGATAAGCGGAAGGAAATGGATAGATGGATGTAATGACAATGATCCATGAATTGTATAAGTGGAAGAAAATTGATATTATGTTATTATGTTTTTGCTTTTTTAATTCCTGTGAACATTGTTTATTTTAACCCAAAACCTAATCTTATGCTAAACCTGATCAAGTTTTGTTTCCTGAGAGTGAATAAAACAGACCAGAGTCAGCACCGAGTGAAACAGGATATCAGTGAACATCAACAGACAAAAGCTGGAAAATCTGAACTTCCCAAGCAATGAAGACAAGACGAAGACCTAAAGACTGAACTACTGGTATACACAGCAGTAACACCTCTTATCAAGACATTTACTGCATTCTGACGATTCTACACCTAATTCTCTACATTTATTCGTATTTCCCATTTTGTCCCTTCGAAACGACTTCTGCTCTGCACCCCTGCTGCATCCTGTTGATGCTAAGCTAGCAGCCAAAGCAGGAGTTCTAGCAGTTCAGAGAAAGAGAATGATCGGGTTGTCAGGTGCAGCCCACTCACCAGCACTCTGAATGGTGACCACAGAAGAAAGGGATCTGCAACCAGAGTTTCTCTGGAGCACAGTCAGACCCACCTGATGACACACACTCATCAAAAGTCTGAAACACAATGGAAACACTTGTTATTGTATTATCCAGACAAAAAACAGGTCAGGCAACAAAATGTGTGTTTGAAAAGGATGCAAGCTATAAAAGAAGCACCTTCTTGTCTCCTTGTTTCCTTCGTCGAAGGCCTGGTCTGTAATCATCTCCAAAACGTAAAAAATAGTAGTACGACACAAGGCGCTCTATGGGATCACGCACCACATTGATGTACAGTGGTTTACCTTTCACACCATATCTGAACAAAAAGAAAAGGGAGGGCACATTCTTTAAAATCTTTTCAGACTTAATTTACACTTCACTGCAGCAGCACATGAAGCTGTGCTGCTGAATTTTATTGCATTCAAAAAGCAGATTCTCCCTAGTGAAAGCATGGAGCAGCATCAGGGAGTGAGAGTGCAAGTTAACCGAATCTCTCTCACTGAGAAACACTTAGACCATTAGAATAATTACCTGTGATCACAGAGATGATAGTGTCAGGGGAGATAAGGACAACAATGCCATTAATCAACACTAAAGCACATGTTAGCGATCAATACGTGACCTCCCTTTATCTGCTCTGCTGGCTGTTTGTAACTAATCTGGATATTAATGGTATTACAGGAAATGAAGGGCCTTACTTTGAGAAGTCCAGATAAGCTACATGGCCGTGGTAGAAGCCGGGCTTCATCTCTCTCCACGAGGTGACGTTCCTGACAAAGCGCACCTGGAGACAAAGATAATGGAAACTAATTACGGAGCCGCGGGGAAACGGAGCCACAACAGAAATGTTTGTGCTACATGTTGCTACAAACTTTACTCAGTTATAGCGCAGAGTTCAAATACAGCAATCCAAAAGAAGTACATGCCTGTCACTTCTTCATCTGTTTTCAAGCAAAAGCTCTGAACAAGCTGCAGATTTTGAGCACTTGAATTTCACATACAGCTCCAGTCACTAAAACATCCTTGACAGAGTGCTTCCTCTTACACTGCCACTGAATGTACAGAATATTTATCCATGCATGTTTTTGGTGTGGATGAGTCACAAAAGCTGCCATTGAAGGAGAAGAAGTTCAAAGTAGAATGTGAAAGTAAAAACAAGCGTTAAGTAGCTAATGTCCATCCATTTTCTAAACCACTTATCCAATTTAGAGGGCTTGAGCCTAACCCAGCTGTCACAGAGGCAGGATACACACCGAACAGGTCGTCTGTCAGTCCGCTGAACGGCTAACATGGAGAGACACAATCACTCTCTGATCTAACATGCGTGTCTTCAGCTTGTGGGAGGAAACTGGAGTACAGAAATTCTTTATCACAAAGATACTACAAAAATGAAACATGAGTATTAATGGTATAAACATCACAACATGGTAACATAATGATCTAAAACTCTGAGATTACTTAAAATGTGTTTATGTAAGCTTGAAAAGAAGGTCTTACTAAAAGAAGGCACATAATCTGGTAACTTTAAAAAAATTCTTTCAATCAAATTCTGGCACCAACTTCTGTATAAAAGGTTCCTTAAGCTGTAACATTCTGTTCAAACAGCGTTCGGATGAAATAAAGATGATTTAATTGTGTGTCTACTAAAGGCTTCTAAGGAAACTGCACATGGAGCACTAAAACACTGGAAAGTGGATCAGGTGGAACCAAAGCACAATAAGAAGGAACATAAGTGATCATCAAAACTACCATCACTGAAATTACTTCATAGATTCAGAATTTTCTAAATAAAGAACAAAAGCCTCTAAATAGAAAGAATACTGTCAAAGAAAGGCCGTTAACATGCTGCGAGAGGACGAGCAGCATCTGTGACCAAATCCTGAGGAGCGCAAACAAGGCCAAAAACTTTGAGAGGGTTTAGAAAGACAGATTTAGATGTGAACAAAACTTTATTACAGAAAAGTGAAATGTAAGGACACATACAGAAGAGAGAATTATACCACAGCATATCAAGCCCAAAGGGAAACAGGGTGATGGGAATATTGAAATCTTCTGGAATAACATTGGTTCTTGAATGCTGCAGTCAGGAAAACAAAACAGAAGCAAACAAACACTAAGCTAATCTGAAGTTCAATGACTTTTTGTACCCAAGGCACAACACAAGACCTCATTCATATTTGATCCATAGATATTCATGGGGTGCTTTGACCATTTGTGGAATGTGGGTGATAAACATAAAGAGGTTTAGATATGAGGCTGGTGTAGATGGACACATTCCCAGATGGACTGTGATTTTACAAAGTGGAATATGTACCTTTTTAAAGTCTGCCTTTTTTTTGCTCAAACTATTTTTGGTTTTTCTGCTCACGCTTAATATGGAGCTCATCCACTCTTTGATTGATGAGGCCCCTTGGACTTGCTTTAGGGCACACCCTTTGAGAACCACCAGTCTAAACCAGCGGTCCCCAACCCCCGGGCCACGGACCAGTACCGGGCCGCGAGAGTTGAGGCTCTGGTGTGAAATTTATGGTTTTCAGGGTTTTTATCGTTAACTCGGTTTCCCTGGGTCTTTTCCAGTGCTGTAGTTCTGTGTCTTATTTTGAAAGAAATATTTACGTTATATATATTTGCATTACCATAGCGACCAGAGAGCATTAAGGTGCAGAGAGGAGGATGTTACTCTCAATGTTGTTGGCGCATTTCAGGAGGACGCTGCTAATAAAGTTACACAATTACACTGTGAATTTGCATTTATTATTATATTTACAAAATACCACCGTTTTTGTCTTCGTCATATCATTTTATTTTGTTGTATTTATCCGCGACACCTTAAAGGCCGGTCCGTGAAAATATTGTCTGATATTAAACCGGTCCGTGGCACAAAAAAACGATTGGGGACCACTGATCTAAACTATTAAATAAATAAACGCCTTAGACGTTATAAACTTCTGCTTCTAGTGTAAATTATGCCACTGGTCACCAGCATAAAAACAAAACACATTACACAAATGGACAATATTATGGACAATTAATTATGACATTTGAAACACACACAGATTAATATCACCCTACACTATTAATAAATATCACAAAGTCAAACATACCTTGGCTTGGCTGGATGTTTTAACTTGATACAAAAGTGTTCATATATAAAAATGAATCTTGGCTGTGACGGGACTGCAGACTGTCGTTTACCCTCATACGTGTGTGTGTGTGTGTGTGTGTGTGTGTGTGTGTGTGAGGTGGGGGTGGTGAGTAGGTGCGAGCCTGTTGTGAGACGGCAGACAGGATATTACATTGGCAACTACAAATAACACCATTATAGCTTCAGGGCATTTACACTGTGTGAACTGAGCTGCTCTCAGCAGTAAACATTCACTAAGAGTAACAGGATGCGGAGAAAGACTCTTTGGTTTGGTTCTCAAACCAAAATATCATCAGGTTTCATTATTTTCAACGTGCAAACAAACACACCGGAGAGATGGATTCATTAACAGACAACAGCCGCAGATGATTTTCCCTTCCACCACTACAGAGTACCTTTTTCATGAGTGATGTGGATCATCAGAATAGTGTGAAATTGGCAACTCTGTTTATTACAAGTGTTGTTAATGAGAATAAGAAATGCAGCAATGTGCCAAACTGGCACAAAAGCAGGAAGTAAACAAGGGCGCAAACAGGATGCTAAATGGCAAAACACATGTTGTCTGACCTGAAGATTGTTTTTTTTTTTAATTTTCATTCTTAAATATTCTCTTTAGGACTTTTGCATGTAAGACTTGCATAAATGTGTCAAAAACAAAGTTAGCTCAACCTAGTAATATGAGCGACAATAATGGATATTTCTAAGATACAGTAGAAACCATCCATCCATCTTCATCCGCTTTATCCGAAGCCGGGTCGCAGGGGCAGCAGCCTAAGCAGAGAAGCCCAGACCTCCCTCTCCCCAGCCACCTCCTCCAGCTTATCCGGGGGAACACCAAGGCGTTCCCAGGCCAGCCGAGAGATATAATCTCTCCAGCGTGTCCTGGGTCTGCCCCGGGGCCTCCTCCCGGTGGGACATGCCCGGAACACCTCACCCAGGAGGCGCCCAGGAGGCATCCTTGTCAGATGCCCGAACCACCTCAACTGGCTCCTTTCGATGTGGAGGAGCAGCAGCTCTACTCTGAGCCCCTCCCGGATGGCCGAACTACTCACCCTATCTCTAAGGGAGAGGCCAGCCACCCTTCGGAGGAAGCTCATTTCTGCCGCTTGTATCCGCAATCTCGTTCTTTCGGTCACTACCCACCAGTGTTGGGACTAACGCGTTATTAAGTAACGCGTTACAGTAACTACGTTATTATTGTGGTAACGAGCACGGTAACTAGTTATTATGCCAAAACCAGGAACGCGTTACTCGTTACTGGGATTTAGATAGGCTCGTTACTCGTTACTTCGTGTGGTGGATATCGCGGAGCTTCCACAGATTCAATAACATTAGCAAGTGGTGGAGGCCAGCAGGTGGATGAAGGAAAAGGGAGGCAAGAGGAGAGACCCGAAGCGGCCGCCGGTCCGCGTGTCAGGTGAACTGAACTTCAGGTAAGAAGTTATGACCTGCAGTCTATCTGAGTCAGATATAAACCAAGTTTAGGTGGAGTTTATTTTCGGTATGCTGACATTTTCGTACTGCGTGCTAGCTAGCATGACGGAGTTTCTATACAGCTGTGTGGGTGCTATGTTACTGATGTTGAACTTTATTTTGTTCATACGGTTAATTATTAGAGTTGCCAACCGTCCAGTAAAAAACAGAATCGTCTGGTATTCAGAGAAAATATTAAGCGTTTCGTACTGAGGTGAAAAGGAACACAGTTTGTCCCGGACTTCAGCTACAATGAAAAAGACACAAAGCTGAAGCTGCACAGCTGCCTCTTCTTCTCTCATTCTCTCCTGTTTCTACTTCAATCACGAAACTGATCAATGATCAGCTGATCGGCTTTTCTCTCTTGTTTATTTATCGCCCACTTTGCGCCAGAAAGAGGAAACCAGCGGATGTCGCGTTAAACAACAGCAGCACGTTTAAGCTTGATCAGCTGTTGTTAGAATTTATTTAATATTAATTGCTAGTATCAGCTGATGTTTGCAGGAGCCACAGCTGTAAAGCTGCTGGTCATGATATCGGTTTGGTTATCTGGTGAGAGGGAAACATGAAGATGAAACCAGGAGATGTCCTTACTGAATCAGAGCTGAACAGCTGATGGAGAAACAGGTTTACCTGTTAGGTCACATGGATGAGTTAAAGTTATGAACTGTTTCTGAGAGACAAATAACACCAGGATCCTTTTCTATGTAGCTGACAGCTGGTAACTGTGCAGGGGCGGATCTAGCAAAGTTTTGCCAGGGGGCCAGGTAGGGCATTAACAGGGAAAGGGGGGCACAAGGAAATACTTTTCTTTATTATTCTCATTTAAAATGTCTCGCTTTTAAAAAAATAATTATCTGAGTCTTACAACAAACAATTGATAGATTGATACATATATACCATCAGAACAGTGTACATCACTGTCACAACAGTGTTTATTTTCATTCAAAGGCTTTATGATTTTTCCTATAATGGTGGGCCGGTCTCTAGTCAAAATGCCCGGGACGATTTTTTGTCCCAGTCCAGCTCTGTATGCAGCTCATCTGCAGTCTGGTGTTACCTACATCTTCCTATTCAGAAGGCAGAATTTCCAAGTTCTGAGTACAATCAAAAGCACCACGACTGCAGTTTTTGTGTTGGATGTAAAAAGCAGGCTAGAATCATGGCGGCGGTCAACGACGGTCCAGGCGTGGGATTTCTCTCGTGGAAATGTGCACATTATTTTTTCCTTTCTATTGGTAGGTGGCACAGTGCACTTGTGGCAAGTAAGCAAGCTAGAAGACTGGCAGTCTGGCTGGGTATCCAGTTATGGAAGCAACACATTAACAAGAGAATTCTGAGTAAAACCAAAGTTACTTTCCCTAGTAACTAGTTACTTTGAAAGTAACGAGTAACTTGAAGTAACTGAGTTACTTTTTTAGAGAAGTAACTAGTAATGTAACTAAGTTACTAATTTAAAGTAACTTACCCAACACTGCTACCCACAGCTCGTGGCCATAGGTGAGGGTAGGGACGTAGATCGACCGGTAAATTGAGAGCTTCGCTTTTACACTCAGCTCCCTCTTCACCATGACGGACCGGTGCAGCGTCCCCATCACTGCAGCCGCAGCACCAATCCGTCTGTCGATCTCCGGCTCCCTTCTCCCATCACTCGCGAACAAGACCCCGAGATACTTGAACTCCTCCACTTGGGGCAGGAACTCATCCCCGACCTGGAGTGGGCACTCCACCCTTTTCCGACTGAGAACCATGGCCTCAGATTTGGAGGTGCTGATCCTCATTCCCGCTGCTTCACACTCGGCTGCGAACCGTTCCAGTGCGAGCTGGAGGCCTTCACCTGATGAAGCCAACAGAACCACATCATCCGCAAAAAGCAGAGATGAGATTCTGAGGCCACCGAAGCGAAAGCCCTCCGCCACTTGGCTGCGCCTAGAAATCCTGTCCATAAAAATTATGAACAGAACCGGTGACAAAGGGCAGCCCTGGCGGAGCCCATCACCCACCAGGAACAAGTCCGACTTATTGCCGGCAATGCGAACCAAACTCTTGCAACGGTTGTATAGGGATCGAATGGCCCGTAGCAATGGGCCAGACACCCCATACTCCCGCAACACCTCCCACAGGACACCCCGAGGGACACGGTCGAATGCCTTCTCCAAGTCCACAAAACACATGTAGACTGGTTGGGCAAACTCCCATGCACCCTCAAGTATCCCTGAGAGGATAAAGAGCTGGTCCAGTGTTCCGCGACCAGGATGAAAACCGCATTGTTCCTCCTGTATCCGAGGTTCGACTAGCGGACGAACTCTCCTTTCCAGCACCCTGGCATAGACTTTCCCAGGGAGGCTGAGGAGTGTGATCCCCCTGTAGTTGGAACACACCCTCCGGTCTCCCTTCTTAAAGATGGGGACCACCACCCCGGTCTGCCAATCCAGGGGTACTGCCCCTGATCTCCACGCAACATTGTAGAGGCGTGTCAACCAGGACAGCCCTACAACGTCCAGAGCCTTCAGGAACTCGGGGCGGACCTCATCAACACCAGGGGCTCTGCCACCAAGGAGTTGTTTAACTGCCTCAGTGACCTCGCCCCCAGAAATTGGCGGGTCATTCCCCTCATCCCCAGACTCTGCTTCCTCCTCGGAAGACGTGTCAGTGGGATTAAGGAGGTCCTCGAAGTATTCCTTCCACCGCCTGACAATTTTCTCAGTCGACGTCAGCAGTGCTCCGCCAGCACTATACACAGTGCAGGTAGAGCACCGCTTTCCCCTCCTGAGACGCCTGACGGTTTGCCAGAATCTCTTCGAGGCAGTCCGAAAGTCTTTTTCCATGGCCTCTCCGAACTCCTCCCACACCCGAGTTTTTGCTTCAGCCACTGCCCGAGCCGCATTCCGCTTGGCCTGTCGATACCTTGGTCGGCTGCCTCCGGAGTCCCACAGGCTAACCAAGCCCGATAGGACTCCTTCTTCAGCCTGGTGGCTCCCTTCACCTCTGGTGTCCACCATTTGGTTCGGGGATTACCACCACGGCAGGCACCAACCACCTTGCGGCCGCAGCTCAATGCAGCAGCTTCGGCGATAGAGACACTGAACATGGTCCATTCGGACTCAATGTTCCCAGTCTCCCTCGGAATGCTGTTGAAGCTTTGCCGGAGGTGTGCGTTGAAGATCTCGCGGACTGGGGCCTCTGCTAGACGTTCCCAGCACACCCTCACTACGCATTTAGGTGCACCGGGTCTGTCCAGCGTCCTCCCCCGCCACCTGATCCAACTCACCACCAGGTGGTGATCAGTTGACAGCTCAGCCCCTCTCTTTACCCGAGTGTCCAGAACATATGGTCGCAGGTCTGGTGATACGATTACAAAATCGATCATCGACCTGCGGCCTAGAGCGTCCTGGTGCCACGTGCACTTATGGACACTCTTATGTTCGAACAAGGTGTTCGTTATGTCCAAACTGTGATTTGCACAGAAGTCCAATAACAAAACACCGCTCGGATTCAGATCAGGGAGGCCGTTCCTCCCAATCACGCCCCTCCAGGTCTCGCTGTTGTTACCCACGTGAGCATTGAAGTCTCCCAGCAGGACAACAGAGTCTCCAGATGGGGCACCTTCCAGCACCCCCCCCCCAGGGACTCTAAGAAGGCTGGGTACTCTGAACTGCCACTCGGCGCATAAGCGCAGATGACAGTCAGGACCCGTTCCCCGACCCTAAGGCGCAGGGAACAAACCCTCTCATCCACCGGGAAAAACCCCAACGTACCGGCAGCAAGGTTCAAGGTTCTTTATTTGTCACATGCATAGTTATACAAGTATAACACACAGTGAAATGTATCCTGACACGATCCTCGACATGTGCAAAAACATTGGGGGGGGGGGGGTAGAGGAATAACAATATAAATATATATATATATAGTATATACATTGGGTGAATGTGCAGTAGAAACAGCAGCAGGTGAATTCTGTACATTAATATGAATAGACATCTGACTATTTTACAGAATGGACAATATAAACATATTTAAAGTTAAAGGAAGTTAAAGGAATTGAGTGTCTGGAGGAGAGTCTCAGTCAATTATAGATGATGTGAGCTGGCGTGCGTGCGTGTGTGTGTGTGTGTGTGTGTGTGTGTAGGGGGGGGGGGGGGGTGGTGTTGGTTTAGGGTCCGGATGGCTTGAGGATAGAAGCTCTTCTTGAGTCTCTCTGTCCTTGCCCGGATGGTGCGGAACCTTCTACCAGATTGTAGAAGTTGGAACAGTTTGTTGCCAGGATGGGACGGGTCCTTCAGTATCTGCGTTGCTCTAGTCCAGCATCTCCTGGTGTAGGTGTCCTGAAGTGGGGGGAGAGCAATCCTGCAGCAGCGTTCTGCTGTACGGATCACTCTCTGGAGAGCTTTTTGGTCCTTCACACAGCTGTTCCCGAACCACGCTGTCATGTTCTGTGTGAGGATACTCTCCACAGCGCCTGTATAGAAGATCCTGAGGATCTTTGGAGAGACCCTGAACTTCCTTAGTTCAGGCCGAGGGGATATTAGAATACCCACCCCAGCCTGCCGCCTCTCACCAGGGGCAACTCCAGACTGAGACAGAGTCCAGCCCCTCTCCAGGAGACTGGTTCCAGAGCCCAAGCCATGCGTAGAGGTGAGCCCGACTATATCTAGCCGGTACCTCTCAACCTCACGCACTAACTCAGGCTCCTTCCCCACCAGAGAGGTGACATTCCATGTCCCTATTGCCAGTCTTGGCAGCCGGGGATCAGTCCGCCAGGGCCTCCGCTCCTGGCCGCCGCCCAGCACACAATGCACCCGACCCCTATGGCGCCTCCTGCGGGTGGTGGGCCTGCGGGAGGATGGGCCCATGTCTCCTCTTCGGGCTGTGCCCGGCCGGGCCCCATGGACTAAGGCCCGGCCACCAGACGCTCGCCCTCGGGCACCCTCCCCGGGCCTGGCTCCAGGGCAGGGCCCCGGTAACCCTATCCCGGGCAGGGTAAACTGTTCCCTCGATATTCTCTTCATAAGGGTCTTCTGAATCGCTCTTTGTCTGGTCCCTCACCCAAGACCAATTTGCCATGGGAGACCCTACCAGGGGGCAAAAGCCCCCAGACAACATAGCCCCTGGGATCCCTGGGACACACAAACCCCTCCACCACGATAAGGTAGCGATTCACGGAGAGGTAGAGTAGAAACATTAGAGGAAAATACTCCAGGACAAGTGCGATCTCAAAATCTTACATCGTCTCTGCGATCTGTCTATGTATATAAGCATAAACAGAGCCTTTAAAAATTTATTCCTGCACAAAATATAATAGACATTACTCTGTCATTTTGGCTGAGTGTGTGAGGTCTTACTTGGTCTTGTAGAGACATGACAGGGTTGTTCTTGGTTGTGTTGATGTGCAGAACGTGGAAGCGATTCTTCCCACACAGGTCGTAGGCGATGTTCGTGAAGGACGTGCTGGCTGTTTTGGGCACTCTGTTGTAGATGATGACCGTGTCGTCGTTTTCTACTATCGGCGGAAGTTCCCGCCCACCCCCGTATTCGCTGTGACGCTGCTCTACTTCGGCCACCTCGTGTCTGGCTATGGTGCGTTCTGAACAAGCAAGTAAACACAGTCTGTTGTTAACATTTTAATTATATAGTGCACAACTGAATAAGCACAATATTATAATATTCGATTTTGCACTAAAAGGACAGTCACTCCAGCTTATCACACCACCATAAAATAGTCAGTCAGTAGTTTTAGGGAGCAATTTGCGTGCCAGGTAGCTGGATGTTGTTCGAAGAGATTTATCTAACCTTTATGTCTTCCTATTCGTCTTCTTTGTATTTACTGATTAGCTAAACAGCTGGAATGAGTGAGAAGCAGGAGCATGAGCAGACTGGCAGCTGCCAGATGAAATAAACCCTGAGATGAGATTCTCCCCTCCCACAGGAACATGGCATAAGGCCAGTGAAGCTTGTTAGTTAGCATGCCTTAATTAAAGAAAACAACAAGTCCTTCAAAGCACAATAACATCAAAACAAGTAATTAGGCTTTTGATGATAACATTGACAGGAGGCATAATTAAAGGTGTTTTCTCCCTCTTCTTTTCTCCACTGCAATGTTAATTAAAGACAATTACACGAATGGCCTTGTGTCTCTTAGACCGGATGTGTGGCACTCAGTATGCTGCAACATCCAGCAGTCCAGCAAATCCTTTACTGTCTGACATGATGAAGGCTGATGAAGCTCAGGGGGTGGAGGCTGTTTGAGTTCCTTTTGTCTCCATTTTAAGGCAGATGGATGGTCACTTATATTAAAGATTAAAGAAAATGGGATGTGTGCATATTATTCTGTTAGGCATGTGTTCCTGGTAACTTATTTACGGGTTGATTAAATGGAAGAAAAAATAGACAAGTCTTTAAGCAAGAAAAACAGTGAAAGCAGTCCAAATTGAGCACAGTGTAAGTGATGAGGTTAAACTAATGCATTTGTATGTAATGAGAGCCGCTTGAAAGCACATTCTGTATGATGTAAAAATGTCAAAATGCTGTTGAGATGGCTATGGAGCTGAATCTGGAACAAAATTTTTCTTAATTTCAAAGAAAAAAAGATTAAACTGAGTACACTGGCAGGTGCCAGTGCTACTCCTCAGCCTCCTAGTAGATACACATATGACTTCTTGTTCAGTTATCGAATTCAGAAGATTTTCAGGGAACCTTTGATTGCTGAGGAATAAAAATACTAAAACTACAACTTCAACAGTTTATTCAAACTAAAAAAACATGTACGTTATTTTTTTCTACGTGTTAATTTCCTGTAAACATTAATTACTTTCATTTTTACTTTGAGACATTATAACTTTTGATATTTAAGATCATGATTTTTTCAGTTGGAAATTTTATGTTTTCAGATTTTGATGTGTGTTTTTAGCCTTTTAAATCATCTGATTTTCAGATCTTATCAACAGTTTCTGAGTTTTGGCCTTGATCTCGCAGGGCGTCGATGTGGCATTAACTGAGAGAAGGGTGGAATCATGAGCAATGACTTCAGATATGGTGTGGAATGCACACAATGTCTGTGTAGGTTCCCAGTCATCCAGGTCATGGAAATGTAAGGCACTTGGAAAGAAAAGCGACTGGACTTCCTCTTTGAAGAGAATGGAAACCTCAACATTGAAGTTTAGTGGAAGCCCACACACCCAGACCAGTACCTACTCTTTGACTCGGACCACCCTCTAGAACACAAACTTGAAGTAATCAGGACCCTGCAATACTGAGCCGAAAACATTCCCTCTAAGTCTGAAAGGAAAGAAAAGGAACACACATAGGTAAAGAAAGCTCTTAAAATATTACACCAACTAAGGAGAAAATGAATGACAAACAGAACAATATCATCATCTCTTATGTAGCAAGTTTATCAGAGAAACTCGGGAGAATCTTCTCCAAGTATGACATCCCAGTACACCTCAAACCCACCAATACACTCAGACAAACACTGGTTCTTCCCAAGGACAAAACACCCAAACAAAAACTAAACTACGTAATATATGCTGTTTTCTGCACCGAGGTGTGCTCAGACCTCTACAGTGGAGAAAAAAAACAGCCAGTCCATAAACGCATGGGCACAACACGTAAGAGCCACCTCGACAGGACAAGACTCAGCTGTACATCTGCATCTAAAAGTCATGAAGACAGATGGACTGAAAGAGCCATTTATGTGCACAGAGGGGGTGGCTTACAACACCAACTGTCTGCCACCCACAATCCAGTGTTGAGATCCCTTCCGAAGCACCTTAACACCCACTCACATCTTGCGTCACCTGATCTCAATAGGTCACAGGACAGGGTGAGGCAAGGTCTTAAAATGGTTTCACCCAATACCTCTGTTGATAATGACACGCACCCTTTTTCATACCTTGCCTCATGTGATGAGTCTTCGACCCTCTTAAGTGACAACTCCCACTACAGCTTAAATAGCTGGGACTCTCCGTCATTTGGACTTAGAACTGAAGAAGCTTCTCAAATGAGAGGTGAAACATCTTCTATTCTATTGTATTCATTTGTATTATTTTAAACATTAAAATACTTAATTATCATTTCCACAACATCTGCTTGATTAGGCGGGTGACCAGGGTTAATTTTCTTGGTTGCCAGGGCGACGCATCCCCTCTGAATAAATTTAGTCAAAAAAAATGTGATAATTAATGTCCTTGAATATAAACTAATAAGATTTATTATAAGTCACTTTTTCACATTTTGCTGTGAGCACATATTCCCGATATACATGTGTACATCTCGCTTCAATCAAACTTTATTAGTAAGTGATGAAAAACACTGTTTGCGTTTATCTTAGAAGTCCCTTGCACAAAGCTACTAAACCAAAATCTCCTGGTTTCTAAACGGATAAAGCCTCCAGTGTCAGTGATTTTCAGTGTCCCAAATTTCTTCTAAAGTTGGGAAAAGAGCTCAAACTTGCAGACACACAGAGCCAAATGAAGATCAAATCCTGCTGTAGAGGATTTGGCCTCACAGAGCTCTGATCCAAACAAAATGATTCATGGCAGCATTTCTGTTTTCAACCACATTTGACGTTTTGTGCTTGTAACCCAACATGGAACTTGTCTGTTTCCAGGAATCTTTACTGAATATTAATGTGGAATGTCTGGCAGTCTGCGCGGGTGTTGGCTGCACTCTGTTTTCACATTTGAAAGGTACGAGTGAAAGAAATAATTGTGCAGTAAGGAATAAACGTGGCTAGATAAAAAAAAAAATTGTTATCGCTTGTGTGTCGTTTAACGATTTTCTTGTGTACTTTTCTGCAATAAATGTTTAAAATTACTTTTGAAAAAAAATGAAAAATATTATATTCTTTACTTTTGGTCCTAAGGTACTTATGTTGATGACCAAAGATTCTTTGGTGGGTGCCAAGTTTTTGTTTATTTATTTACATAAACAGGGAAAACCCTGTGCTTGAAGAGATATACTTCTGATGGGTGGAAAAATATGGATTTCCATCTGTAGCACTAACACGCTGGTATCTAATGTTTGTGTATCTCAGTACAGATGTTCAATATAACAAGTGCAGACAGATTTGAAATCAAGTAGGGATGCAAGTAGGGGGAAAACGATTTCTAAAAAATAAATAAATCCAACACAATACTGTGTACTTTCAAGAATAGCAAACTTAAAATTAAAACGTACTAGCGTTGTTTTCAGGTTTATCCTTTTCCAATTAGGTCAAATCCGTGTACACAATTACCCTGAGGAGGCTTTGGTGCAGAAGCTTTTTGAGACTGGAATATCTATGTGTGTGTGTCACATGTTTATGTTGATAAACACTAAATTATCTAAATTATCTTACAATCTGATGACAATAACAAAAAGTATAATAAACACTGAATTCAATAATAAGCAAAGCCACACTGGAAACTAGCTGAAACCAAACTGAACTTAAAATAAAAATGAAAATTAATTGATCACAATAGCGTCGATGTTTGAGGACTTTCAGCATTGTTATGTAAATTATTTTAAGTTTTAAAAATCTCCTGACTTTTTTCCTATAATGTACTTTTTGGTAAAAACTTGTCCGAATGTTTTTACTTTTTTATAAATTACAAATTCTATGTTGCATTGCCTCAGTTTTAAAGCCTCAATAAGCCATGCTTACTAGGTGAACCCACCTTTGTTGTGGTCTTACCTAGTTTGGCTCTGGACTCGTCCAGTTTCTGGATCTGATTCTCGATCAGGAGCATCGCCACTCCGAATGCCAAAACAGCCAAAAGCTGGATCTTCGGCAGCATCATGATCCTTAAAATCCCCATCAAACAACCGAATGAATCATGCCGTGGATGCCGGTAGTTTCAGGATTCACGTCCACTGATAACGGCTAACCCAATACAAGCGTCTGCTGCTGGAAACTGGACTGACTCGGATGTTTTGATTTATATATTGCAAATCGAAATCCGGACGCCGAGGTTAGCTGCTGAGCGTCATTAGTAGATATAGAGCTCAGCAGCCATCCTGCAGGGTTAACTCAGCGTTAGCAAAACAAACTAACAGCAGCTAGCTCCGTGCTAACATTGGCCAACCTCACACCACCGGCATATTTCAAAACCAGCTTCGCTGTTCGTGTTTTATTTCGGACTTAACCTGCTTTGCCAACCGCGAGTTCGTGCAGAGCTCACAGACATGAAGGCAGTGAAACACAGGTGACTGCATGAAAGATAACCGAGTCCAAACTAAGCTTCTAGCAGGGGTGTCGCTTCTTCTTCATCCTGTGTTTTCATTGGACAACCTCAGAAGAACTCTAAAGGCTCCTGTCGCCACCTACTGGACGGCAGTGTGTGCAACAATAATTCCCCACAATGCACAGAGAAAGTTCACAAGATGTTAGTGAGACAAGCTGTTATGTATGATTTGGAAATGGTGGCACTGACAAAAAGACAGGAGGCTGAGATGGAAATGGGAGAGTTGAAAATGTTTTCACTGGGAGTGACCAGAATGGACAGCATTAGAAACGTGTCAGAAGGACAGTTCAGGACAGGTGTTTTGGAGACAAAGAGAGGCAAGGCTGAGATGGTGTGGACATGTGCACGGAAGAGAGAGCGCATACAGTGAACAAAGGTTGCTGAAATAGAAGCTGCCAGTCAGGAGAAAAAGCAGAAGACCATACAGAAACAGGAGGATGCTTGGGATAGGGTGGGTAAGGTAGATGATCCATTCCTGCCCTAAAGGGACCAATCAAAAGAAGACGAGACGGAAAATAAGTAAAGATTAGAACCACTATGCTTAGCCAAACAGTCCAATAGATATATAAAACCTTAATTTTGCTGTCTTTAAAGATGGCTCATCATCACTGACTGTATAAAACCTTATTTAAATTCTTACAGTGTAACAAAATGTTGTTTCTGTCACAATCTAAGAGGCATAGTTATGTATGTAATTTAATAAATGTATGATTAATTAAACAAATTCTAGTATTTGTTTAGTTTTTTTAGCAAATAAATTCAGTAAATAAACTCAATACAATAGTTCAGATATACATGAGTCATTAAAACAACCCAACAAACATATATTTGTGGTATATAAACACACAGAAAGTTTTAAAGATGTCCAGAAATCTTGTTAAAACACATCTAATCTATTACAATCCAAGGGTTGATCAGGTGACGCTCACACATTTTAAGTTACTTCTGACTAGAAAAAACACAAAAACACACTGTTGCAGTCTGGCTCTCATGCGAGGACACAGGACAACAAAAAAATAACAGAAGGTTTGCTTTATATTCCAGTATAAGTTCGACTATCAACCTTGTGCCTTATTTTTGTATTTTTCTCTATATAAATAAAGACATTTCCTTCATAAATTAATGCAGAAAATGTACCAGAAATTAAGAAAGGTAAGTTTGACAAATTTCCATAAGGAAGTACTTGAATGAAAGGTGCTACTCTTTTTTTAGCAATAACTTTTAATCTGATTTAAAGGTTTTTCTCCACTATGATTATGGTAGTAAGGTAGTAAACTGTTAAAAATATTATTTATTTTATAAAAGGTTACATTAAGCAGGAATCAAAAAAGGAAAAAGAAGTTACTTTCTAAATCTGAAGAACTACACCCCTGAACCCTGGGAAGTGTATCTGCATAATTGCAACAGGGATCCTTCCACTTGAACCTGATCTTGGCAGATTTTGGGAAAAGATGAGAATTTTGGTATTTTATTGTTATTAGGAGGAGTTAAGAATCTACTTTTAATGAAATTTCTTTATAAATCGAGAACTGTTTTGGTGGCAGTGATGATGGTTTAATAATAATTTGGGAAATCCATGGTTCAAAAGCTTGTTAAATATCTCAGGTTATTTATTCAGTATTGTTTGCATGTTATGTTGTTACTGGCTGTGTATTTTGCTGTTTTATAAGCACAAATCTTCTACAGATCTCTTAAACTGTTTGTTCTGTTTTAATCTCTTAACTTCGTCTAATCTATCACCTGCTTTATGAAGATGTTTAACTTATCTCACATTTCCATCTCAAAGAGTTATTAAAATGCTGAACATGCTCTTAGTTCTCCACTACATTGCACAACTGACATAGTGTGGATTATGAGGCCTCTGCCCAATTAAACACAGAGTGGAATGAAAGTAATTTGGATCTGTGGGTGAGTAAAGATGAAACCCTTACAGGATATTTGAATTTCAGGCAAAAACCAAATATTTAGAAACTTGAGATGATTATAAAGAAACTCAAGTTTTTCACCATTGCAGCTATTCAGAGGTCTAATAGCTGATTGCTGATAGTGAATGATAGTGAATGCATATTTTTGGTATTGTACTGATAACATTGTCAGCAGAAGTTCAGGTTGTTGACGGAACTCGGGCTTAAAAAACAGCGTGCATGAGGTGGTGGTAACAGAGCTGATCCACACCTCAAAGGTCAAACAGAAGTCTCATTGCAGGTGTGCTGTTCTCAGATAAGTTAACTTCCTTGTCCAATGTGAGTAGGGAAGAGTGTGGAGATACCAAAGTGAGTTATCAGAGCATTGAGGATGTATCAGGTAACCTTTAGTTACCCTCATAAATCTGTGTTGTGAGTTGGATCTTGAAGCTTCCTCTCAGTGAACACAGCAAAGTCAAATTCTATAAGCGGCCATTGGATGTGAACTTTGACCCTATAAGATGTTTGAGAACAACTAAAGTGTAGTAAATGTATTCCAGCCAGTACCCAGGGTTTTAACCACACCTCACTAGAATGATAAAAAACCCTGCCACATGACAAAATCTGCTCAGAAAAAACTTGGAACACACTAAAGATGTTGATCACAATATTATTGGGCATCTTAAGGATACGACTGAACCAGCCCCGGTCAGAGAGGTACCACCATTAAAGCCCACAGAGCCAGAGGCCTAACCTCCAACATCCTAATGCCACGCAACCAGTTTCAGAGATCTGCTGTCCACTCAACGACTGGCTACAGCTGTTTTAGTGTAGATGTTATGCAGAAGGTTTTAATATTGTGGCTGATCTCTTTTAATTATATTGTACATTAAATTGTGCTAAAAGCGGTTATTGTTGTTTTTGTTTTTACTTTGATTTACTTTTTCCCCCCACTACAATTCATATTTCTTTCAACAATGGTTGTAGAGGTTCACATTTCTAGTTTTTAGACTTTTAATTGAACTTAGTATTTCTGTCAAATAACTAACAGATTTTTGGCTTTGCTGGGACGTGTTCTAGAAAAACTGCATCACTGTGCTTTGGTCACACCTGGACCTGGATACGCTGTAGAATCATTTACTGATTTCATAATGGCAGTGCTCACCAAACCCACTGTCGCCTTGTAGATGTGGAATGCCCCGTGCCTCATTTTAAGGATAAAGGTCATCCCTCATAACAACTTTCTATGGATTTGGAGTAATACACTGGGCACATGGACACATGGATTCAAATTATTTATACTTTTACATTCTTATTTTATGGTCCTGCTATTTTAAAATCAGGAGTGTTTGGATTGTACTGTCATACAGGGATGATTATTAGGAAGATCTTCAATCGTGAATTAACGCTTCATTAAAAAAGCAGTGATGCTGAACTGATCCACTAGGTGGTGCCAGAGGTCCGGGTATGAGGACATGTTTTCAGTAAAAGAGCCATTTTTCAAAGACCAGTGTGATGGAAACTGGGCCCTGTCCGCTGGACGTTACTGAAGAGCACTATGAAATATAATAGGTCCATGCTCTACCTTGTGACCCCGACCTAGCAAAGCTTTAGATTACTAAAGCTTTTGGACCCCCAATGGACTTCAGTCTAGAAGTCCTCCAGAAAGTTAATATTATTCATAGTGAACTTCAAGACTGCAGCCAGTCATCAGGTGTATTTGTAAAACATCTGAATATCTGAAATCTGACCAACTTTCAGAAGCTTCCAAATGTGGAGTTTATATCACAGAAACATGTAAAATGATCAAATATTCACATCTAAGAAGCTCATTTTCTGTGAAATAACTAAGCAGCTAATTTATTCAGCTCTAGAGCAATCCCTGGTGCCTAGGTGTCAGTGAAAATATTGAAATTTTCATGCATTGTAAAGCAACACATTATTGTAATCAGATTATTTGCCCAATTTGTTATTATTCATCAAACAATTGTATCACTTTATTTTAGGCCTTTTCCTGTGCGCTTTCCCCATAATCGTGACTTTAGATCAAAGTACTGTGAATTTGCTTTGCAGAAAGGACAAGATTGAGACTGCAAAAATGCAGAGATCAGGTGTAAGACATGAGCACGTGAGGTTTCATACTGTTAACCTTCATACTGTTAATGTGCCAAATTACTTTTCTTAGGAAGTTAATAAGTAATGCATGAGCAATACTTTGCAATCCCAACGCAGTTACATTTACTTAATAACTGATGAAGGTTTAGGGGAAAAAAACAGAACATGATTCTGCTGTGCCAAAAATTATTAAGCAGAAAAGAAGCTTAAAAAGGGTTGTCTCATGGTCTCAGTAACTTTCTTTAAAATTAAATTAAAACAATTAATGACTCACTTTAAGAGTGATTAAATGTTATTAAATGTAACTACTACTTATTACTTTCATTAATTTTAATTATCAAGAAATGTGATTTCATGCAAATCACTGAAACTCTCTTTGCTGGATTTAAGGGCATAATCCAGCAGAGTAACAGACAGCTGTGCTGTCGTGGTATGAAAGATCAGTCCTGTTACATCTGAACAGTCAACAAGGATTATACCAAAGACACAGCATCTATCTGAGGAGGGAGCACAGATTTTATTCAATTACACTGAAACAATGTGAAAGTAATTTTATTTATCATTGGGCGCTGCAGGGCAAGAGATAACGTGTAACTGATGACCACTTGTTTTGATAACGCTAATAGGATAAACAACACAATAATCAATATGAGTGTTTGTTTCAGACGGTCGGAGCATGACTTGTATGAAAGCAGAAATAAACTGTTTTCGTTTTTGATAAATGTAATTTCATTTTTCTCAAGATTTCTTTCAAGTACACATTTTACAAAGTGCAGAAGATTTAATCATGTTAAAACTTTCAAAGTATAAGAGTGTCAAAACTATGGTGCAATCTTATGAAAAATCAGCTGTCCCTAAATTAATTACTACATTATATGTACATTTCACAAGCCTCTTCACACTCATTTTCCACTGGTTAGTTTTAAACTGTACAAACCTACTAAATGTCGCTGCACCATTAGAACATAACCAATATCCTAGAAAGTAAAACTTCAGTATATATGGCTCATAGACTGTACAGTGAGGAGGGAGCTCAATAAAGCTGTCTGGAAAACAGTAGCAGATCTTGGTATTTTATGACACTTGCTGAGTTGTCTATCAGATTCTCACTGAGATTATTTCTTTTTGCAACCAGAAGAGTGGCCCCTTCAAAACACATTTGCATTTGTTTTACTTTTCAGACCCAGAAGCTATATTCATGCTCAAGAGGAGATATTACTAACAGTAAACTAGCCTCTGTAAAAACAAAGCCATTGTAACATTATAGGCTGTAAAATAATCCCCAAAACAGTAGTTTTAAAAGGTATTTAGGTTAGTCATGTTAGAGCAGGTATGACTTTGCTGCATGTATGAATGCACATTAAAATAATACATTCATAAAATAAACTTTAATTCCATTTAACCAATAGTACCAACAACAACATTTGGTCAGTTAGGCAAGAATTATAGACATGACATTTGCTATTTGTATTTATTATTTATTTATTTATTTATTAAAGTATCAGGTTAATGTGTCAAACATATTATCTTTTCCACTCTTGTTCAAAATGGTGGTGCATTAGCAAGCTAATGCTAATTTGCTAATGCTAACTTTGACTAAGCTAGTTGGCAACAGCAACTGCATTTTGAAAAAGTAGTATGATGTTAAGGAAGGGTCCGTAAAGAGACTCTGTAAGACTTTGTAAGAAAACAAAGGTTCACTTAAAGGGGCTCTCCGATACATTTTAATAGTGGTTCCACTGAGCTGATGTGTGTCTAAATTCCTCGAAAGGCATAGCAAAGGTTTGTGTATTAAGACCTTGACTGGAAAGCCCCAACCTGGAAACAGACCTTCATCCAAGTAAGTAGAAGATATGTTACTGACATAATGATCTACAGTCATGTGAAAAAGAACGTTTTCGCAAGACTCTGTTCCTGTGAAAAACTAAACTCCACCTCATGATTCAGTAACTTGAATGATTTTCTGTATGACTCAGCCTCACGTTGTTGTGTAAGAATTTCGGCCCACTCTTCTGTACAACTTTGCTCAGTTCTTTGAGACTTGAAAACATTTGTTTATGCACAGCTCTCTTAAGGCCATTGCAGCAACTTGATTCTTTTCTTTTTCAGCCATTCTGTTGTCATGCATGTGAGTATGACCCAGTTTCAGCCAAGCTTTAGCTGCCAGACAGATGACCTCAAATCTAACTGAAGAATACTTTGGCATACAGTGAAGTTCATGGTTGCCTCATTGACCACAAGCAAATGTGAGTGCAAAACAAGTTTAACTCATCACCTTTCCCCCACTGTGTTGACAGATGGTATGAGGTTTTATTGTACCACGTGTTGTACATTATAACATCTTTGGTCTGTCCAAAAGACATTGTTCCAGAAGTCTTGCAGTTTGTTCAGAAGCATCTGAACACCTCTGCTTGGAAGATCCATACTTGTTCAGTGTTTTTCTAATTTAACTGTCATGAACTTTAACATTTACATAATAACTAAGGATTGTGGATTCTGAGATGTAGCTGCTGGAGTTTTCCAATCTGACCTTGAGGTGAATTTGCAGGGACATTATGTCAACACACGCCCGACGGCTCGAGACCAGCAAACTGCCAAAACCTCTGCTTTTGTAGAGGTGCTCACACTTGCCGATAATCAGTAAATCAAGTACATCTGATTAGCATTTGGATGATTCTTAGCCTCTTAATTTCTTTGGGAGCAGTAGGTAGTAGTAGTTGTTGGATTGCATGTTAGTGCTTCCCTACTGGGTACATTTTTTTATATTAAGAACTAATCTGCACAGGAACCTGTGCAAATATCCCTTTGTTTTCGAATTATTTATCCCTGTAAGATCAAACATGACCTCTGCACATTCCTCCACTGAGATCAAGATGCTATGTGAGCTGGTTTAATATGCGTTATGTGTTGTGCTACTGAATTTAGTGTCAGACAAGGTAAGAATCACCTTTTATTTAACACAGACACACATACAAAATATACAGCACAGACTTTATAATTGTGATTACATTTGAAAAAGTAACATGAAATTAGGCCTGAAACAGGTCTTCCAAATTAAAGTAGAGAGAAATAAAAAATGAATGCTGAATGTAGAAAACTTATCACAGAGCTGCTGACTTTACACGAGAGTATTAAAACTGATATGGTTCTACACGTAGTCAAATCTCTGGTTTGTCTGCCTTCCATCCATGCTCTGAGCTTTGTAGGAGTCGTTGTAGACGGGCCGGGATCTGGTGTCAGGCCTGTACATCGTGTTCTGGGAGGCAGCTTTGTAGGCCATCCCATCATACCTGAGGGATAGCGTCACATACATCAAACACTGAAAATATAATCTGTGTGCGTACTGTATTTTGCCCTATTTTGCAGTTTTCGCATCTCTGCTACTTTATTGTTCAGGAACAGAGAGGCTACTGTCCCTACCAATCTTTTTAAAGATCACAAATAGTCATAAATTACCGGTGGTCCTCTGGAGTCATTGCACGGCAGGCCAGGCACATCAAGATGCCGCCGATGAACAAGATAGCGCCACCGATCCAACCCACGAAAAGTGCAGGGCCAAAAGTATACCTGAAAGATTATTAAGGTTAAACATTACCAAAATTAATTCAGCAGGTAATATATTACTATATATATGCAAATTTCAGTTTATCTTTACCTTGGCGTCAGAGTTCCTGTTAGTCCACCAACATTGGCAGTACCGCTGAATCCACTGGCATATGTAGTGAACTGAAAACTTTGTACAATCAAATTGGCAAAGGCTGACACCCCAGCAATCCCACAGACACCTGAAAAAAATCAGAATTAATGCTGGTATTATCGCAAAACCTTTCTTCTTTGAAATCATCTGAGCATTATTAGTGAAGTAACCTGCAAGGAGAAGCATGATCCCAGCTGACAGAGTCATGGTGGCTTTCAAGTTGTCCTCCATGTTCCCCATTTTCAAGCACTTCAGCGAGAATATGGCGATCAGTAAGCCAATAGCGCCAAGGACAATCCCAACAATCATCAAGGCTCGGACGGCTTGGAGCAGAGCTGAAAATCAAAGTTATGACATTTAACATATGTTTAGGATATACCTGTTTGTGAGATTGGTATTACCTTGTAGATACTTGAAGATTTATCAAAAAGAAAATGCTGCCAATTAACTCAATGAGTTTAAATAAATAAAAGATATACAATATTCAAACAACCCAAACCTAAATATATTTCAAATGAGTAGAAAATTAAAATGTATTATAATACATAAGTTCAAATTTTAGGTTTAAATATTTCTGGAGTGTTAAAACATGCATGTTAAAATATCTTCTTTTTATGGTTAATGTACTGCACTGTATGTTTTAGAAGGCAACACTGTGCCTTGTACAACTTCAGTTATTATGTACTAAAGGTAATATATACAAAAAAATGTGATTATGATTTGAATGCGCAACAGTATATTAAAAGGTTCATATGAACTTCTACTCAATATCATTTATATTCATCCATTCATGAAAAGCTCTTTTTAAAAACCACTTGAAGTTTTGACAATACATTTCGCTAATTATATTTTTGTACTTTTACTTCTGAGTACTTCTTTGATCATGGCCACCATAGTACAAATCACACACTAGAAACTAATTATAACAATAATAGTTCAATATATTCTGTCACAGGAAAACAGCAGGTCAGCTATCATTAAAAGTTTCCACTGAAGATAATATCTGGTGTAAAAGAGACAAGATATCGTCATTAGAAACTGAAGTTACTTTTATTTTCTTAATTTTTTCGAAACCTTGGTTAAAATGACTAAAATGTGATACAAAAGGAGATCGAGGTGCTTTACAGCATAATACAATCAACTATTATGCTTCTTCTACATATATCACGGAAATATATGAATCCATAGACATAAGAGAATAACTAGGCTGAGTTCTAGGTCTGAGTAGTTCTAAAAAGTCTCGAAAATGGGGTCAAAATCCCCAGCAATAGTAAATAATATTAGTTTTACTGATGCACATGTGCATCATGAATAGAAGCAGAAAAAGCCCGACACTCACGGCATTCACTTTCAATTAAAATTTTTAAAAAGGAAGAAAAAAAGCACATTACAGTTATTTTCCAGCACTCATAAATCAAAGCAGCATGTGGCGAAACACACTGAACTAAATGCCATCTTTCAGCATCCTCAGATATTGTACCTGTATTATTCTAGATTTAATCCCTTAAGACCTTATATACAATATGCTCTACACTACATTCAGCTGTTAAGTACAGAGTGTGGAAATGTACTTTACATTGTGTGACACTCTGCTAAAGCTTGTGCTTGCTCAGCTAAGCTTTGGATGTCTCATCAAATTTCTATTTGATTCCGGAGAGACACCATCTTTTCTGCAGTCGACTGCATTTTTATGCCAGGGCTGGTCGGAAAAGTGGCGGGGGGTGGAAATGGGGGGAAAATCTGCCCTAAAACCTCCCAAATATTCTAAAGTACCTTCCGAGGTCCTTTAGAAAATGTTCTCCTTAATCCGACATGTCGAGAAATATTTGATAAATGTCTTTTTCTCTCCGAGTGTAATTCTCTTACCTGGCAGGCCAAGTATGGTGAAATAAGGCCGACACTGTGTGGTACCGTACGACGTCCCTACGCACGACTTCCATAAACCAGAATAGGTATAAAAATTTGTTATTACTGTAAAAGATTGGTCTTGTAAGCTCCACTCGTCCATTGCTGTTGCAGCCGATATTAAAAACAGGCCCAACGCCGACAACATGAATCCTATTAACTGGATCATTGTGGCAGCCATTTTGGATGTTCCACTCAAACTGTTACCATCAGAGTCAGAGAGTCATGAAATGGCAGTGTCTGACTGCTGCTTGCTGTTATGTAGGCTTCGACATGGAACAGACCTTATCTGATGTTTACCCAAGACTTACTTCCAGGTTTCGGGAAACTGTGGGGAGCACATTTTCCCCTCCTTTCGAAACAGGGTGTGAAAACGCGCGCAAAACATGGTTCTTTGTATTGTTCTTCTTTCTGAATTAATATTTAAACCGCCTACATGTATTGCATACCACCTTCCCCCCCCCAAGAGTCAATTTCATTTTTTTGCCGTGTGTTGGTATTATTGATTTAAAACATACCTGGCAGGCCGAGGATGGTGAAGTATGGTCGACACTCTGTGAAGCCGGAGCTCTGCCTAACACAGGACCTCCACAGGCCCGAGTACGAGTACACGGCTGTCACAACGTTGTCAAAGAGGTCTTGTGTGGCCCACTGGTCCATCCCCGTCGCGGCGATTATTCCCGCTATTCCTATCAAACTCAGAACGAAGCCTAAACCCTGACACAATGTGGCCGCCATGCTGCCGTCTTCCTTCTGCTGCTGGAAACAGTTTTGTCAAGTGCTCTCAGCTCAGCCTTTCCTCGGCACTGCAGCTGTGTTTGAATATGATATCGTCCAGTATGAAGTCTAAAAGGACTTTACCAGTAACTCCGCGTGTTTGCACTTATGTACAGATTTGGGTGGAGCGTATCGGTATCAGTGTCGATTTATGTTGGTAAGGAGTGTTCGTCGTTTAGAGGATTGTAAGTCTGTTTGTGAGTGCGTGTAAATGGTCTTTAAAAATCTAAAATGAGGAAATTATGATGGTCTGTTGGTCAATTTGGAGAAGAAGGTCATTCAGCTTCTATACCAGATTTGTTGGGCAGAAATGGTAAACAGACTGGTTCTTATATAGCGCTTTTCTACTCTTTTGGAACACTCAGAGTGCTTTATACAACAATCATCTGAGTGTTCGTTAATCTAAAAAGAAATAAAGTTAGACCACTTCATTTGATTTTAGATTAACAAACACTCAAGGTCATGTTTTAGTCATGCCATGAAATTGATCTTTTTACACTATTTTCTTCTGCTTTAAACACGTCACCACAATAAATGTGTCGCATTTACACGAGTGACCTATTTCCTGATTCTGAACGAATCTGAACACATAGTTATAAAAAACCGGTCTGCACACTAAGTCCAATAGGTTCTTCCTACCTGAACTGTTCAGACTTGGTTTGGTCAGATTTGAGTGACAGTAGCTGAGAAAAATGAGGATCATATGTTGCTGTTTTACAAAAGTAAAGCCAAAGCCAAACAATCCAGAACAATACAAGACAGTCAGATTGTGGGGACTTGGCTCAAGAGGGGTGTGCTCACATTTGGACCTTGAAACTGCACAGTCAGGCATTACAAAGCAGACTCTGATTGCAAATGTCAGCACACGCGTCTTGAAAGTTTCAGAAAACAAGCAGTCTTTTAATATTTAATCATAATGTCATAAGCACTTTTTGCAAAGCTGTTAAGCTAGCTAGCCAACATGCTACCATTCAAAACCGATAAGAATCTTTCAGGGACCAGTTGATCCATCTACTGTTCGCTAAACCCTCAACAGAAATGGTCTCAGTAGAAAGGCGACTGTCAAGAAAACAACCTCAAGAATATTTTAAGGAAGAGTAGAGAAAACGCCAAGAGGCCAAATTACCCAAGAACTAAACTGAAAATCATGGCAACAGGAAGTGATGACTAAATGTGAAACTTTTGGATCGAATCATCATTTACACCCCCTAAAAATGATGCAATAAAAGACAAATATTGGAAAAATCCAAACTTACAGTACAAACAATACAAAAGCTGTGTAAACAATTTCATATTGGTGAGATGGGATCCAAAGTATTTAGCTAATGATTAGAAAGGCTTCAATGAAATTCGACCCTTTCTTGATGTAACATAACATCATCTCAGTTTCTGGTCATATTTTTGTCCGAGATATGTTGTTATAGTGAAGACATAACAAGAAACAATAACGAGAACGATATCATTAAGACAATCTTGTAAAGGTTAGGACAGTTTTTCTGGTTTAATACGAATCAAATTATTTTTATTCTGTTATGTTTTAATTGAATAGATCAGTTTAAAAAAAAAAATGCAATAAGCTGCCATGTACTTGGACTTGTTTTCTTTCTTTTAAATAACTGACAAAATTAGGTTATTTCAGAACAGGGCATGGTGGTTTAGGCCATGTCTTGAAGATGGGAAGCCCGGCGTGTCAGTAGCAGCAGGCAGGATACTGTGAGATGTAAATATGCTTCTCCCACTTACTGCCGATTACTGCTGTCTGTCATCCAAGGTAGCACTCAAGCATTTCACTCTGTTGATTCACTCTGAATATTTCCCCAGGAGAGGTGAACAGTAACAGCGGTCAGAAATAAAGCATTAAAATGTGCTTGCACCCACAACAGTTTTGCTTTTATCAGCTTAGATGATTGCATTAACATGGTACTTTCAAGATTTATTTTGAGCGTTATTCTTCACTAAACTGTATGTTAGACTTGTAAAAATGGTTTCAGTTTAGAAGCACAACATCTGCAGATTAAATATTGTTCTATGCCTCTGCCAGGCTGTTAAACGATACTGCATGACAGCATTGTTGGGGTGGGTGCTGCGTATCGTTGTGGCACCAGCAGCCAGTCAGGCGAAAGTAAATACTGATACGATTGTAGTGAACTGAAACCAATTTGCCTGTGGCTGATATGTCGGGGAGAACATTTGAGACACCGGGACTGAATCGAAACTGGGTTGGGGCCTTGTTCGGAGTAAAAACACAGCCTCTGCCGCTCAGTATTCACACATTTATATATAATTTCTTTACTTTTTCATCTTTTTGTTTGACATTAAAACCGCTGTTGCCGTGATTTCGTAATTTCAAAATAACCTAAGCACAGTTTCAGCTCTTAGTCTCAGTGCAAGCACACAATTAATACATAAACTAAAATAAAGAAAATTAAACCTAATAAGATACAAGAGAAGAACATTGTTAAAAAACATTTAACTACAACGCCTCTCTGGCCTCCTTTCCCACACAAAAATCGCTCCTGAAAATTTTCTGAAAACAGGTCTAATGGCACACCCAGTGAAATGTACCCTTACATAGGCAGCCAGATTTGATTAATATCCTTTGAAATACCAGCAGCTAGTAACAGGGTGTACTAATGATTTTTGCTGTCTGCTGGGCAAAGCCATTTATCCCCCAGCAGGCCAAACCTTAAGCAAATAACTTCTCTAGCTTCTGCTAGAACCACTGTTTACTTATCATGAGCTGCCCATGAAAATGCACATGAAAAGAGAAGGTACTTCACAGAGATTTGTTCACTGAAGGTGTTTGTTGTGCTGTGAATAAGACTGTAAGAAACAGTAAATCATTGCTGACATTGCCTCCACATGTCAGTATGCCTGCAGCCACAAACTCTCACTGTACCACTCAATACTGTCAAAACCTAAACATCTACATTAATGCACAAAATGTTGATTTTCATTTGATCCATATATAGCTAAGTAGACAAAAGAGTATTTAAGAAACAGGCATTTTCTCACAAATAATAAGCTTTAAAAATCATAATACCGGCTTATTACTATAACATATTTGTGTCCAATATTCCCTCTCCTTTTAGCCGTGTTTGGGTTATAGCAACTTGGGAAAATGTCTGGGGGGCTTAATGGCCAGCTACAAACTTCTTCTGGATTGAAACAGGGATGGAAACCTTTCACATGTCTGAGTCGAAGCCAACTAGATTTGTTTTATAGCTTCATGAAGATGTTTCATCTCTCATCTAAGAGGCTTCTTCACCTCTAAGAGCTGGTATTTAACACCTATGCATTTTAACCTTGGAGGTAGTCCTGAGACACGTCACATGATGACCTAGGCTGTCCTCCTGTGAGTTATTAAAGTCGCATGGGTCAAGGTGTGAGTGGGGGTTGAATTGCCAGGGAAGGGATCTCAAGACTGAGTTATAGCTGGTCTCAAAGGCCACCACCTCTGTTCATTGATGGTGAACCATCACTACCTCACTGGGAGTGAAATTCCTGGTGCTCCCCATCAGCATTTAGAACCGATAAAGCCTCCCGGATGAGAGTGACACATCTTCATGAACCTGCCTTGAACTCAAGTATTCAGTATTGAGAACTTACACAGACACAGTTAAGAAGGTAGACTAAGAAAACCCACGTGTCAAAATCTTTTTCAGTAAATTTAGGAACCAGTTGCACTTGAATACCTACTCTAGCACAATGTAGCTAAAGTAGCTCACATTTACCCATATCTGGACCAATGTTTTTACTCGGCTTGTGCAAATTTGGTCTGAGGTGGTGGGTCGATAGTGTGAAGGGCAACAGCTGCACTCCTTATTAGACAGCCCTGGCTCCTATGAGAAATGATGGTGAAGACAGCAAGCTGCAACTCTCCTGGGAAGAGTCCCCCCCTGGAGAAAGTAAACGTCTCTCCATCTAGCTGCGGTTGCTGTTAGCATTGCAAATCCTTGTTTGGAAAGACACGTCTGTGAATCCAAGAGGTTACTCTCATGGCAATCCATTCAGCAGCTGTTAAGACTTTTCTTTTCTAGTGGAGCATAAAAGTCGCAAAAGATCATCAGACCTCATACTCTGTTGACTGTGAATGTTTGTCACTGGTTTTTGCCTGGATGAAAATATTTAGTTGAGGAGTTTCAAAACTTGTATAATGACTCTTTTCTGATGCAGTGTATATATCTCATATAGGAGGGGACATAGCGCAATCTGCTGCTGTCATTTTCTATAACTTTTTTTTTTAAAAAGGAAAAAACGAGAGAGAAAGTTTGGAGACAAACCTTGAAAGAAAATTTCCACACCAACTTCTATTTTGAACTCCAGTCAAGAGCTCCATTACCACTCAGGCTACAATAAGAAAACACTAGAAAGAGATGTGCTGAAATGATGAAAGGCTGTCTCAGAAAATGGTAGAAAAATGGCCCATTTACTGTCCTCCACCTTTTGGGAGTCTAAATGGATTTTTATTCAGCAATCAGTGCACTGCCTCCTGACGAACACTAGAGGGCAGAGTGAGTGCAGAGAACAGAGGCAGCGGTCACAGCAGGGAGCTAACTTGCAGGGAGTGCGATAAGGAGGGCTTTCACGTTACAGGGCCTGGAGTGCTGTTTCTCTGAGGGCATCGGGAACTTCAACAAAATATGAGCAGGTCAGAAGGAGGACAATCAGCATTTCAGTGCATTTTCCCTCCTGTGAATAAGGAGCGAAATCAGTATGAATTAACAGTGTTGGTTAAAAAAAAGAAAAAAAAGCAGCTTTAACAGGAGCCAGAAGGCAGTGTGAGTGGTCTAGCTGTGGTAAATGAGTAACACTCACCCACTTCAAGCCTCCTAACAATGAACGCTACCTGGGCAGCCAGGGAGATGAGCACAGCCCCCACAAATCTGCTACATTTGAAGAATGATAGAAAACTTCAAAAATCCCTGAGCAATTAACCAATCACAGTCCAGCAGGACAGTGTGACAGAGTGCACACATCATTGGTCGACAGGCTCACATCCGTTATGCTTTCAGTGGGGCGAGATCTAAATTAGAGAGCCAATTAACTCTGCTAATAGCCCTCTCCTATTTAATCTGGAAGACAATGGAGATTGAAGAAGAAGCTTTTACAATATCCTCTTTCTGCCACGATTCTGAGGGCCCGCGTTTGCCTCCTTGTTTTCACTTCAATTAGCCCAGTGCTTTCTATGATTAAGTACCTATAATTATTTTTCAATTAAGGCTTTGATCTGGTGTGTACTGTATACAGCTCCTTAGCGTGCTTGGAAGAATGAGGATGAAACAGTAAATTTGTTCTCTTCTGTGTTGTGTTGATGAGGGTGCAAGTGAGATTAAGCTGCTGAGAGCGAGTGCAGCCCCAGAACTCGATCAAGATTCTCACCAGCGTTAAACTTTCTTTGGTTTTTGTTCTTTGTTGGCATTTACGGAACTAATGTAGCGTTTATTTATTTTTCCATGCTGGAAAAAGTGGAAATGGGGGAAAAATCAAATTCCCAAAACACCATTAATGAAAAAAAAATAGGAATTTTAAGCTGTTGGTGGAGAATATTCTCTCAAAAAGGAGTAGAAGCAAGAGAAAAAATAGATTACAGCCAACCAGAGAGCTCCAGAAATATACTTAAAATTATTCAAAGTATTGCAGTTTTTTTTATTTGTTCCACAGAAACATTTGAGACCTATGAGTATGTGTAGGTTGTAGCAGCTCCCATGCATAGACCTACCTGAGTACCACCTTGTGTTAATTTGACTACTACTACGTAGTATGTTATGTTTGACAGTTTACACTTTTTAAGGCATATGCGAAACAAAATAGCTCATTTAAGGGGAGCTATCTGCTTATCCAAAAGGCAAATACAGCAAATCCAAAAGGTCAGAGGTCAGGTTAAAGGTGACAGTGCCACAGAAAGGAAAGCCGATCTATAAACAAGGGGAGTTACTTTATCCTGTGGTTCTAAAATCACTTCAGCAAAATTCATAAAGCAAACACATTTCTTTTAAATATTCATTATAAAATATGATTCATATTTTTTATTAATGATTATGTACTAGTAAATGAGTCAGGTATCAGATTAAATAAGAAATCATGACAAAACTCTTACTTTTATGTGAGTGGCAGATAGGTACAAAACCAGTTATAATAAGAAGCAGTATTATGGTTAAAGGATGTATATAACGTGGTAACTGGTAGGTAATAAAAACAAATAGGTTATTATTACAGTCGTTTTATGCACTTCCTTGGATGTGCGTTCTGTAACAAGCTATTTTTCAGGTAAAATTTTAACCTGTAAAGTAGCTAACCACTGTATAATATTTCCTTCTGAAATCTGGAGACTTTAAGTATGAAGTTGTATGAATGTTTTTAAACTAAAGCGCTGTCTGTCTTAGTTTCCTAAAAGACCACAGTGTGCTCTTTGGTGTTGCATTATAGGCAGAGGTAAAGATCAATAAAGATGTCAGCAAAACAAAAAAAAAACAAGAAAAAGTGCTTGATCCGCTCATGCACAACACGGCGCTTAATAACACTTATTATAATTCCTCTGTTTACCTATAGCTACCTGACCCAGGAGGTTGATCAAAAGCGGCGTGATGTGCAGGGTAAAATGACAGTCTGGGTTAATTATCTGTAAAGCCGCTGGGATTAGAGGCATTCGCAGTAAAATGCAACCCTCGGGGTGGTGAAAAGGTAAAACGCGTTTTCTGAAGGGAAAGCCCAGGATCTACTCCTAACACACTCGCCCAAACAGAGAAGCTGTGTTAGAATGACTGGATTTTGTCTCAGCATAAACCAAAGACAGCACCATGCATTCATTGTGTGATATTGTATTTATTTATTTATTGCAAAAGTAATTAAAGCATCCTTAAAAATATTTTGTTTCATTACAATGCTGCCCTGCAAGAGGGTCATGCAGTGCGTGCTGAAACTCACCAGCATCTGTTATTATAGTAAGTAGGGTTTATTGATGGACATGATGATCCAACATATTAGTAATTCAAGATTTGCGCATTCGTTTTCTATATTTAAGTAACACAAGGCTTAGTTATATACACACAGAATAAAACCAGTGTAGCAGGTAACGTCATCACTAAATGTCTCCTTATTTCACATAATTTAAAATGCAAGCGCCTCTTCAGATGAAAAAATAAAAGTTTACATGTTGTTTAACAGTTCCTTAAACATAGTCCTCCCATAAAAGTACACAGGAATCTCGTAAGTAATCATTTAAGATCCTAAGATGTGTCTGAGGGAACAGTTAATACACGGACAAGGTGGCATGCACGCTGCCAGTGCAGCCGGTCAGAATAAAATGCAAATGAGGGGAAATCTTACATGGATTTAACAAGAGCAATAACAGTTTTTCCCAACCAAAATCCATCGCTTACACAACATTTCAAGTTATTGATACGTAACTGAGGGAGGCCCTGAGTTCATAGCTGCGAAGCTCTGAGCACTCCAACTCAGCTCTCTGCTTCTTTGAAATGTTGCTTCATCTTAATAACGTTTACATTACCTGACTGAGGATGCTAAGGGTTAAAGGTGTTAACGTTAACTGCAACTTGAATGGAACTGTTTTTCTTTTCTTGCTGGTTTTGTTTTCTCCTCCGACCAGGTAGTTGATATAGATTTGAACTAAATTTAAGCTTTTGCTTCTTGAATCCTAGGGAGCAGAGATCCATTCATCTATACGGAAATAATTTGCTAATAGATTTAAAGAGAAAGAAAAACTCTGACTAAAAGTCTAGCAGTAAGAAAACACTCAACACAAGCAAGATCAACACCCCCCCCCCCCCCCCCCCCCCCCCCGGCTACCTGAGTATCTAGACCCAAACTGGTGCCATATGATAAAATGTGAGCAGTTAGCTATCTAACTATCAGTTCTGTTATTCGTCTTATTTTCTAATTGCAACTTATAGTGCAAAATGATCTGCATTACATGTAATTAAGAAAATGCATTTCCACTTTATTTTACCAGCCTCAAAGCTTTAACCCCTCTTTGTCCTCAAGTCTGTCCTCTGCTCAGTGTTTGTAGGGCGTAGTGGCTGCCAGTACACATCAGTTTATTCAAAAATGATTTACACCACAAAAATGTACAAAAAAAGAACATTACTGGCATTTATGAGCACGTAAACCTCTTCTTCTTACATTCAGGCCTACTTCCCGTGTTGCAAACTTTTCTTCTTGCTAACTGAGGGTGAGAAACTGAAATCCGCTGAGAGATGAGTAATTAACTCCTTTACTGTAATTAAAACACTAAAGTCTCTAAAGGGTGTCAGGCTCCTAATGAGATGTGACATTTTAGAGTCTCTGCGTACCCAAAACTGTACTGTCACCATGCACTACGTAAGGGAGAGGAAGTGTTCGCAGCTGGGCAAGGAGAGGAAAAAAAAAAGAAAAAAAGAAATAAAAGAAGAGTGGAAGTAAGAGGAAGATGGGACGCTTTCATTACCCTAGAAGGGTAGAGAGAGGAGGAAATAATGAAATATCAGGCCTTTGTGAAAAATAGAAAAATAAAAATGGGAGGTGCAGGTAGCGAGGAGGAGGGGGAGAAAGGAGGGGAGGTAGGAATTGTGTCTGAAACATTTTGTATGACCTCCTCCCTCGCCCATCCATCAGGCAGGCTGGCTCATTATTCTAACTAGCCAGTTCTTTTCTTCTGTTGCGGGACGCCATCAGCTGCAATCTGCATGCCAATTATCGGCCAGACCCCCTGATACCCCTGCATGGAAAATGATCTGTCAAGGAAAAAAAAAAAAAGAAGAAAGGAAACGAAAAAGCGAGAAGGCTCGTGCACTGTAGCCCCAATCTCTCTCCACCCGCCCACCCCCATCTCCCTCCTTTTACACTCCATTCCTCTCGCTCTGCTTTCCTGTACAGCAGTGACAGGGCTTCCTAGAAAATTAATCTATGGAAAGAGAAGAAAAAAATTATAAATGTAGCTATTCTCCCACTCCGGCCGCTCAGTTCTCTGGGCTCCGGAGGGCAGGGGAAGTGGAGTTTGTGATAATTGCCAGGGAGAGGGGGGCGATAACAAAGGGACACTCTTCCCCTGAATGTTACACTAAGGGCAAGAGGAGCGGTCATGAAGCAACCATCATGATTTTTACGCTCCCAGGTATGCACTCTTCTTTTCCCCTTTTATTCCCTTCTATTTCATCATCAAATTACAGATGAGATGAGCAGCCGTTCCTGATCACTCTCTTGATCTCTTTACTGTGCCGAATAGACAGAACCAAGAATAAAAAAAAATCGGATGTCAATGGGCCGTGTTGTAATCACTAAAACTTCATGAACTGTGCCCCCACCTACAAACAAAGCCTGAATGTGTATAAAGAGAACAACTGACCATTTTGTCGAACCCGGCTCCCCTTAGGTCCTGTTTCTGCACCTGTCACCTTTATATTCTTGCATAGAACCATTTACATTCATTGCAGTGCAAAAGACTTTATAAGATCTGTGGTTTCACTTATGTTTAATGTATAACTCATTTTTCAGCTGTTTGCTTTCTTATAAATGCTAAAGGTAAATATCTGATTTAACAGATAGTCAGTTTTATAATTTTGGAGAACACCTGGCAGGTACAATTCAGACTTTTTGTTAACATTTACACCTAATTAATTTTAAAAGAATAAGTTCCTAGATTCTTGATAAAAAATAAACTGACAAATTCAAATACAGATTTATTTGTGTTTGTTGGACCTGCTGAAGCATACGTTTCTGTTCATCTAATAAAAACAGGATAGTGTTACAATGAACATTTGCCTTTGAAGAATATAACAGTTTAAAGAATGTGGGAACAATGCTGTTTAACACTGTTTAAATCATTCTATACAACTTTGATCTATTATTTTATATTGTAGGTTAAACTCAAACTCAGCCAGTATTGATCTGTTACAGTGCCACCGCAGAGATGCGTACATCTGAGGAGAACAGAGCATCACCTTATTGCATGTCAAAAAGAGCCAAGGTCCAAAATAGCTGGGGGTTACAGTCAAGTGGCTTTATTGTCATTCCAACCATGTGCAGTGGTACAGCATACAGTGAAACGAGACAACGTTCCTCCAAGACCACGGTGCTACATATGACATGTAACAGACAATCAACACAGGACTACATAAAGTGCAATGTGCAAAAATTGCAAAAAAACAAAGACAGTGCAACACCAGACAGGACAGAACGATACAGACACAAGACAGTGCAGACGCAACAGTGCAATAGAAATGTGCAAAAGACTGAGTAGCGTGCAAAAAAAGTCACTTGGTGTATGAAGGTGTGTGTGTGTGTGTGTGTGTGTGTGTGTATGAGACTCTGCGGAGAGATTGTAATAAGCTAGTAATGGCCTTTTGACACCTTGGTGCACCTAAAGGCAGCAAGACCCTGTGCAGTAATCATTTCATAGAACATTGCACCTAGCTAACACACATCTTCTGCATTTAAGTATTTGTACATGTAACTCATTTACTGGTATAGTCAGGGCAGTCCAGGTTACCTAACCTAGTTCTTCACTCTTCAAACCTTTGCTAGCAGCTGTGAGGTTTGTTTTAAATGTGTCAGAAACATGTTTTCTTTTACTTGATTTGCTTAGTGAGGGACCATCCTGTGACTGATATGGTCAAGACAGAAAATGATAAATTTCTTCAATGTCCAACAAAATCATCTAAGTTTATAGATTAATAAGTACAAAGCTTTCTGTGATTTTGGTTGCTACTTGTAGCTAAATATTTGGATAAACAGCAAACTCAAGAGAGGCAATTTCATTAAGAGACCTGATATAGTCACGTTAGTTAGCAAACATAATGCAACATAATGTGAAAGGTGTTTAATTACTGAGTCAAAGAGAGCAATTTACAAGCAATGTGAAATTTACATTCATTGTAACTCTTGGCTACAGACTTATAATCTGGTTTTCTTCAGTGTTTTGAATGTTATATATTTGATTACTTGTATTGTTTAGTCTTTTGTTTAGTCTTGGCTCTCGATTGTCTTCTGTTGTCTTGTCGTCAAGTCTTTGTCTTTGTTGCATGATTCCCCGCTTCCTACCTACTACCTGTTTTGTTGGCCTTTTGTCTCTTTTGCCTTTTTGTTAGTTTTACGTCCTTATTATCTTAATTAGTTTCCACCGTGCACCGTTAATGTGACGTCGCCACTCACTCAATTACCTCTTGTGTATAAAGTCTGTCTCTGAAATCCGCTTTGTGTCCACAATCTGCAAACCTTGACAAACGAAACAAGTTTGTCCCTTGAATGTGTATACACTGAGTAATCTATCACCACTGTTTGGTCATAGATGGCAAAACACATATAGAAATCTCATTCACCCTCTTCATTCACCATTCCTTACGTCCTATGCAGTGAGTTCTATGTAGAGGTCTAACTGCTGAGGTCATCAGAAAGATGCTCAGACAATTAAATCATGACAGATCAACTTACATCAAATTCTTGTGATGATGCTTGAAGTAATACGCTGCAATATCAAGCCTGCTCTTCATGTTCACTACATTTGTATAGCAACACTCACTATAAATTCAATAAGGACTATAAAAATTTGGGACACAACAACAGTCCACATGAGCATTTTATTCAGCCTGTGGTCAATTTGATTTACTTTATGACTGTATTTGTATTGTCTTCTCATTAAAGCTATTTTTTGCGAGATGATTAAGCAAACCATGACTTCTGAATGGATGAAGCGATCAAACAACAGGACGCAATCATGACAACACAAAGTTTACCGTCTTGTCTTAAAGCAAATCCCCGTTGTCCCTTCCTTAAGAGATGAGGCAATGAATCTATGAGAATGACAGCGGAAGAAAAACACACATACACACACACAAAGCCAACCTGATCCTGATTTCTAGCACTGAAGCCAAAAGAGGAACAGCCACTCGGCAGAAGCAGCGGAGAATTGGGTTTGCTCTGTCTGCCTTTGTGGTGCATGTGTGTGAGCTTTGATTAAAGACAGAAGATTCTTTAAGCACATTAGGGCCATTTTGTCCAATTGTTTCACGCCCTCTTCCATATCCACCCGCACAAAAGATACAGACTGCAGCACAAAGCAATGCTCACCCTCTTTACTCTGCTCTATCACACTGAGCAGGCCCAGCGCAGGCAAGGACCAGAGGAATTATGCTCTTGTACTTACTAGTAGCAGCAGAAGCCTCGGTGTAATGTCTTATCACTTTAAGGGCAGATGAAGTATTGACACACAACGGCAAAAGAAACCAAAGGTACCACGTAGCCTCATGTTACGAGCCAAAAGTTCTATATTCTCAAGTAACAGCTCTAATCAGACATTTACATCTGATTAGAAATTCTCACAAGGAAAACTGCAATATACTGTTAATACATTTGGTTGCACCAGCACTGATAGGGTCAGGTATCCTATAGCCTGCAGTGCACTTATATAAAAAATGTGCAACGTTGAACCGACAGCATGTGCATTTCATTTGCAATTATTCCCTAAATTCAAAGTCTTGGGGTCTGACGTGGAAACGCAGCGAACAAAACTACATTTCAATATTCACAGAGAAGAGGAAAAATGACTCTGTTAGCATACTCAGTGAGAGAGCTGAACCCCGGCCAGCCAGCCACCATACCCTAGAGTAATAATTAAGAATCCTGTCGCCGAGTTGTCAGTAGTCAATTACACCTCCTGTTCACTCGGGCGCACAATCTGACTGCAAGCAAAACGAAGACACTGGAGCTGTCATCAGAGATGGAGAAAGAAGGAAAATGACTGAAATGAAGATTACTGTGGAGTGGGGATTTTGAGCAGGGTTTAACAGCCTCTGTCAGGAGGTGAGTGCTGAATGCGAGTGACCAAACGCCCTCCCAAACATGAAACCATTATTGCCGATTACACAGAACGGGGACTTTGGTGGTGCATTAATTGAAGCTTTGGCTCGCATCAGTTTCCAATTACTTTTATGCTAGCCTACGGTTAATGCGGTGACAATGGATAGTAGGAAGACGCTCCACAGACGGAGGACTGGATATGAAATGAGGGAGGTTCTTGTTCTCTCTGTGAATATAGTCAGATTTGAGAGGCAGAAAGACTGCAGTGCTGCTTCTTTGCTGATGGCTATGAGAATATTCAGCATACAGAAATGGTTTAGGCCAAACACCAACAGCTTCAGCTCATGATGGCCCAACATCCTGCTGCACCAAACAGCTTCCACTTGAACCATATCCAATCATTTCAGAAAAGAGCCACATTATCTTTTTATTTAGTAGAAATTAAAAGTGGTATTTGTTCCAATTTATCTCTGATTAACACAGTTGCACCACACAAGGTTGCTATTCTTTAAAAATTGGTTTGAAAAGGTTTCCACCCACTAACTGCAGCTGCAACTGAACAGCAACTTAAAAACAAAGCAAGCTTGGTAATGCATGACCTTTGGAGACATATGAGTATAAAAGATATTGTGAAATACAGTCATCATATCGTACCATTACAATGGTAATGAAAAAAGTTAGCACAAAGTCTTAAGAGTTTTACGCTCTTTCTTAAATCACACAAACAGCCAGTTTTAATATATGTATGCACATATAGATAAAAGAAAGTAATGCTTTCCTTTACAAAAACTTTTAGTTGAGTTTAATCTATCAAAATGCATTATTTCTGGTAACAGTAACAGCTTGAGCTTTAAAGTTTTTACTAGCTCAGCACTTTTTGTGTTTCAGCAGTGCAACCTTTACACTACACTAACAAATCAGTGGTTGGAAACAGCAACACAATCCAAGTTTTTGCAATTGTTTACAATTAGTTTGCAAACTGGTTGATGGCAACAGTCAGTGTCAGTCTTCAAATAAGTTTTGGTGTCTCAAGATGGTGATAAAAGGGCAATGAAAGGGCGCCAGTTTGCCATCAGTTTGTGACAGAATGGGATCAAGTTAGTAATTCCATGCAAGCCGTTTGTAATGATATGGCAATTAAATGTGTTAAATCCACAAAAATTCTTTCTCTCTACATAAAAAGAAATTTGTATTAAACAGAAATTGACATTCACTCTTTACATCCAGAGTTGAGCCACAACCTCATAGATTTGATACAGAAATTCAGAAACGCCTCCAGAAATGGTGATGTAGTGCTGCAGGAATGCAATTTAACTATAAAATAACACAGGCACTCAGCAAGCTTGATTTTATAAACAGAATACAACGAAGTGGCAACCAATCGAGTTGCTGTGCAGATGAGTTGCGCTCATCTGTTTGCTTATCTGAATTGGACAGCAATTATTTGTTAACCAATCTGAGAGTAACTGCAGTCAGTTTAAATCAGACCACAATTATCTGGGGCAAAGCTGTCTCCCATCACGTGACCTGTGCAGTCGCCTTGTATCCGAAAGTGGTTGTCCAGAGGTTTAGTGCTGCACAGTCAACCTCTGGGCAACAAAATGGTAAGTGTTACCAACTGCAATCACCTGCAAGGAGGATGCTGTTTTACACTTTAGTGTCACTGAGCAATTTGTTACATTTCATCCATAAAAGGAGCAAAATACTGGAAAAAACACCATACAAGTACTTCAAGTCTGATACCTTAAACTTTCCTCAAAATGTAGTTTTTCCTAATACACATAAACTAAGCAGCATTTTGCCCCTTGTGGTCTGAGCCAACCTGTTGTTTGTGTTCTTGTTGACACTCCATGTACACTTTTCTTACTTGAAATCGTGACTTTTTTCACTTGTACCCAGTCTTTGTGTCTCAAATACACATGAGAAGCAGAAAACCAGGGCTAAGAGGCTGCTAAATACTCAGTGGGGATTGTGTGCCTTGCTCATGGGTACACTTACAACACAAGTATAAAACATTTTTCCTCCCTGCCTGCAATATTTCGCCATAGCAGAGTTTTCACACTGACCTACTTTTGTTCACTCTTTTCCCACTGAAAGATGAAGTGACTGTAATTATTACCACTGCAGAGGGCCACATTTAATGCCCTAATGTATTATTAGCTGGATTTGCTACAAACAGATTAAACAGAGGCAAGAAAGGCTTAGGTAATTTGATAATTGCTTTTGGCACCTGTGTTTTGTTCTCCTCTCCTCTGTAACCGAGCAGAAAGAATCCCTCAGCAGAGTTTTTAGCTTCGTGGCAAAGGCAAGGGAGGGTTGCAGAGGAGCAGCTCAGCACCCCGCTGTGCGATGCGCTGAAAAGGCTACGCTCTCACGTCTGCTCCACATTTGCCCCTGCTCAGCATGTCTTAGATTCAACCGCATCCAGATTTTTATCACAATATGAATTAAACCTTGATTTTCTGTCCAGTCAGCAAGTGAGCTCCACACCGCTTCCCACTCTGGACAGGCAATCGGCAAAGGTATGCAGAGGAACACAACACAAACTGACTACTTTTTCTTCCTCTTTTTTTTGGTGATGGCCTCAAAATTGCTATAAAGGCTCTTGACAATGATTTATATTTATTTATTTCATTTTTCATCCATCCTCGCATTCAAAGCCTTTCTGTTTCGACCTGGTCTCTGTGGATTCCTGCTTGCAGTAGGGGAAAAAAAAGAAAATTAAAATCCATCAGCTAATGTGTCGCCTGGTAATGAAATAAGAATCTGACACTCTCTCACATTGAAATGCAAAAGAGGTGTCCTGGCGTTACCCTAGCAATTTATCATAAAAGCCAGTGAATTTCTACTTAATATACATGAGGTACAGTGAATTATTACAGGGCTTGCCATTATAACAAACTTCTCAAAGTGTACAGACAAAAGGGTCAAGTATATTATTTTCCCTTACGTCACTCGGATGGATGATCTAAATGGCTTTCTGAAGTTGGAGAATTTCATACTTTCTTTGAATATGTTTTATACTTTGTCCCATTTTGCACAATGCAACCCTTTTTACCCTCTGTTCCCTTTTTTGCTGGCGAGAAAATGGAAGAGAGAGGGAACAGAGAGGCAAGGCGAAAAATGTCACCTGCTAGTATCTGAGTGCTTTTCCACAGCTCTAATTCATCTCTGCCAGCAGCGTGTCTGTGCTGCGTTCCTTTTCTTCCCAAACTGCACTGAAACGAGTCCACCGATCCGCCCAGTCATCAGCCTTTCTGCTTCTGTTCATAAAACGCAAAAGTTGAAATTAAGCGCAGAAAAAAAATCCCACTTCTTGCAGTAAAAACCCCTCAAAAAACTCTCGTGATTAATCATTTGTTCCTAATCTCGTGATTCCGCCTGTTTAAAATAATCAACATTTAACAAAGCTTCTGATTGATATATGAGCTTACCACATTCAAAAAGTGGAGTCATTGAGGCACAATGGTGAATAATGCTCAATAATACCAAGTGTGCTGTACTGTGTCGTTTGATTGATGAGTTTTGTCAAGCGATGGCCTAAAACAGTTTATGCATCTGTCAAATTAATGATAAATGAAAAGAAAAGCTAATATCACCTCAGCCAGGATTCGTGTTCATGTTGCCAACATCCTCCATCGTAGTTGTCGATATGTCCAGCTCATTATAGTAAAATAATGATAATGTTGTAACTTAAAAGAAATCCCGTGTATGGCTTGATAAAATCCAACAGCGTCAATGAAGTGTTATTCAGCTACTGTCAATTATACACATTCCTTTATGAATATTTAATTAATAATCAAAGACCACACTTGAGCATTGATAGGTTAGCTAACTGGAAAAAGGAAAATGCATTATAAGTGACAGGTCTAAGTGTTTTTTCCCCAGACTGAGAACTGTCACATCAACACATAGTGCATGTAGTCACTGATAATGTATAATTTATATGACAGGTTTTCCGAGGCGGGTGTAATGGCATTATCATATTGGAGAATATCTTTAGTTCTCCCAGGGGGCATCTCAACAAATCACTGTGTCTCAAGCAAACCAGGGCCAAAGATTAATGATAAACATGACAAGGACAAATTAGAATATGCAGAAGTTAGCATGTGCGAGCCACGCAAAATATCCTGGAGCAGAATAAATAGACATGAGTTCTGATCTATTCCCTGTTGTCCAATTTTATAAATATTCCTATGAATATTCCTGTTTATGAACTACTACGGTATGTGTTTTTAAATGGACAGCGGCTTCAGCTGTCACATGTAATAACACTGCAGACAGAGAGTGAATGATCAGCACTTACACATCCAGTCGTCAGCAGCACTACATCAAAACAGAAACATCGAGGCAGAGTTTAAGGAAGGGAGTTTAAGAACTAATGTTAATATATTTAAAAAAAACAAAAAACCTCACGAATTCAGGTGGAAAAAGACATGATAGATAGAAAATATGACAAGGAACATTATGGATTGTCAGAGGTACTGTAGGGTGGATGTTTGGTCTCAGTACGGGGAAGGATTCAAAAAAACCTAGACTGACATGGACAATTGCACCCCATTTAAAATCTGTGCCTTATTACATCAACAACCTTCTACATTAGCAAGAAATCGCAGAGCTAATCAGCAAAATTGGGCGAGGGAGGCAGGAATATGGTTTATGTACCAAATCCATAAATGCAGTTGGTATTAAATTAGTGGTTGGGGACAATTTTAGGTAATCAGAAAAGTGGTAGGGACACAGCTACACCATCCTTCCCATAAATGGCACCCATGCAGGGAACAAAAGCATTCAGATATCATAAGTAATGTGGGGAAAGAAGAAAAAAGATACAAACGTGAGGCAAAACAAAACCTGATAAAAGAAAAACCGTTACAAAGTAAAAGAAGAAACAGCTAAAAAATAGTCATGGAAATTCTGTAAAGACAGAAACACACATGGAGGTAAAAAACGATACCAGGAAAGCACAAAGGACGAAGCAAAGGACAGCTAAAGTGCACAGCAATGAGCAAATATACTGAAGTGCTTACATTTTATATTAAAGTAAAAGAAGCGGCCTAGCTATGCTGTAAAGTCCAAACACCAAACACTTTGCATTCATGTGAAAAAATTAGTGCAATACCGCCCTCATTTCAGTTTGGGGCTACAGCTATTTGAACTCTGTCCAAATAAACGAAAAATAATGCATGCAGGATGCTAGGAATTACATATTTACCCTTTTGCTTCATCTATGCAAAAACAAAAGCTGTTTGCTTTCCAAAAAACGTCTGTTTTTATATGGGTGGGTTGAGTTTAGTGGCTGAGTTGAGACAAACACCATAACTATACCTGTAACACTGCCGTTTACATATGAAGCTAGCAGATATAAAAGATGACCACATACAAGCAGCACAGCAGCATGTAGACTTACTATCCTATCAGTTAAAACAGATTAGTATATAGATTCAATAACATGCATTGTTTCAATCTTTATACCTGTATCTTTGGACAAACCTAGCTGATTGCTCCTGTTCCAGTCTTACGCTGTAGGCTAAGCTAAGCTAGCTACCCTCTTAGCCTTGCCATATCATGAGAGTGATATTGATCCTATATATACTACTACTACTAAAAACAAGTTAACAGGTAAGTACATTAGTACCAATATTAACTATAACTTATTATTTACACATATTTTTAATTTATTATTTACCACATTGCCTTTTTAAGAGCTGTTTTATCTAATGTATTGAATGAGTTGGCTCATACAGTGAGGCTCTACATCCCTGTGGTTGATTCAATTTATTGTTTTGGATGGGAAGCGTAAATCCCAATAACAATCAATAGTGAGTGCTGAGCCATTAGATCCTCTGAGTGACTGTCACATCCAATGGAGAAGCCACTCCTCCATCTCCACCTGAGGCCCTGGAGATAGATGGCCCGCCACTCCATGGTGCACTGACTCATTTCTGCCCCGGTACAGAAGTCAGCACTGATTAAAATATCCACACTGGGTCCTTATTTCTATTACCAATTCACTCAGCCAGCCCAGACCCTCTCAATTAAAGTGCTTGAGCCCAGATGAATGGAGATGAGGGGGTGAATGGTAGCTGACAGAATTACAAACGCTCACAGTCACAATTTATCCTCCTGACAATTAGGAGCAATTTGTTTCATGCTAACTCATCCTTAAGGTTTCAGAAGGTCTTATTTGATATCAACAGGAGTGGCTGCAGCTGTCACAATCCCCTAAGTGCCGCTCTCTGTTTTGATTATACACAGTTGACTGCACTTTACAGTACATGTAACGGTTTGCTCAGTCCCGCTCTTACAGCTAAATTAAATGGGTTTGAAATATGTTTATACAGGCGGTGTATGCTAGTCAGGACTCCAGGACTTTGGTTCAGCCTTGTGGATAACTTACCTGAGATCTGTGCATGTTTTTCTTTTAATAAACCAGATCTCGCTCTGTCTCATAGTGAGACCCCAAATAATTAGATTCACAACAGTAATTATTCTAACACTTTATAAAGCAGCGGAGATATATGTAAGCTTTCTCAACAACCTTTTAACTCCAGCTATGAAAAGTGAAAAACGATGGCGACTTTTCAGCGAGAATGTCTTAGGCTCGGGCACAATGGAGAACAGCTCTCAATGACTGAGCCACTCTCTTTAGCGGAACCACTAAACTTCTGTGGCGATATTCTATTGTGCTTTGAAAAAGGGCTTTTGAAATGCATTAGCACTACACACTTTCTGAAGAAAGACGGAGCACGGATTTGAAACACTGCGACGCAACAAAAAAAATAATAAATAAATAAAAACGATATGCAATCTTTTTTTTTTTTTTTAAAGATTCGCCCGGCCCCCTTTGAGATCTCCCTTTCATTGTTTGCTGACGACTTGATACTGCAAAGTTCTATCTATTTTTTTCTTCTTCCTCTTCTTTTCTTTCTGCCGTAGCAAATTTGTTTTCAGGCTCCATAAAATAGCCTTTTCTTATTTCAAGCAGCAGTGTATGCAGTGGAAAATCTTTCACATAATATATCCTTAAAAGCACATTACTGTGTCCCATACACCGTTAAGAGTTAAGAACACAGTTAATATTTACAGCTGAAAAAAATGGGAGAAAGGGAAAGGATTTTGCCAAGGAATAAAACACCCCCACCCACGTATACACACTCACTCTCAGTGCAGCAGTTGAACAATTGCTATTCACAATCCTATCCTTAATGCCTAAGACCAACATAAAAGAGGGGAGTTTAAGAATATAGGGATAAGCCCTTTCAGCTTTTCTAAGTCTTAAGGCTGGTTTATGCTCCATGAATACTGAGCATCGGCAGCCAGTGCTGTTGCCACTCTAAATAGATATTACAATGATTTGGGAACAATGCATTCGACTGATTCCCTCAGACACAAAAATACATATATGTGTATATATAGTGAATAGGAGGCAAACATTAGCGCGCGCTGACAATACAAGCATTTTTGATGTAGAAGGGTAGAGCAAGATTAATGTCTGAGCGAGAGAAAAGGCGAGATACCACTTTGGGTGTTTGCAGGGAAAGCTGCAGCGGGAAGATGCTTTGAGAGTCTAAATCCCCCCTCCGAGTACAATGCAGGGCTGCTGATACAACCAACAGACACGGGGTCACCTCCCCTCAGGGAGACAATGGAAGCACAACAACAAACTGGAGTGAGGAAGCACCGGGGACTGTGGCGGCACAAAGGCATCGAGGGGAAGGCGAAGAGGGGCGAAATAAAGCGGGAAAGAAAAATGCAACGTGCCGCCGTTTTCCATCATGATTATTATTGCTAATAAGCGTCAAGGGCTGCTGAATGTCAGCAGAAGAAAGTGACCATTCTCCAAGAGTCTCATCCTTTCTGAACATTACAAGCAAGAAAATTAGACTTCAGGGCGAGTCTGCTTCTATGGGGGTGAATGACAACATGTGGAAGCATTTAATATGCTGAAAGATGGTAGCGTTGCGCGATTTCGAGGAGGGCCGACTCGCAGCACAAGAGAGGTGTGGATAAGCGGTCCTCTTTTTTTTTTGCCACTTAAGCTTTCCAAACGGCCTCAGGGCTCCAGAACAACTCCGACCCTTGTGTCTCCTCTCCCAATCCAAGATTAGCCTGTCTTCTTGTCTTAATCCAGCAGAAACGCTGCATCCTGACTCCAACACCTCTCCACAATTACTGCACTCCATAATCCCCTGCCTGCCTCCATTTTCCCTACTGCTTTAAGAGGGGTAAAGATCAGGGGTGAGCACTCATCCCCGAGCCCTCCCCTGCCTCTCACCATGGCAGTTAAGTGTCTGTGGAAATCATAGAATGAGTAAGCCTTGTGACAGCTTATTAATACTTCTCTCTTCTCTGGGGTTTACCAATGGTCAGTCCTTAAGTATACTGTACTGGATTAAAAGGATTTGCTTGTAGCTCAGGTTGGCTTCGGCAAAGAGGTATTTCAGCGCAATTCTGCCGCTCTGTTCGTACTAAGATGTCACTTGAAGGGTCTTGAGTCACATTGTGCGCCAGCCTGATGGTCTATGAGATATAATGTGGAACATGAGGCTAAGGTCTTTTTCATGGTCACTACCTCCTATGATTTCAAGAGCCACTTGATCCTCTTTGGGGAGCAAAAGCACTCGAGCCCAGGTCTGAAATGCAGCAAGCAGACGAAGTGAGCGAGCAGCTCTTTATTCTGCAAACTTTGATAGTTTTTACTGTTGTTCCAAAGAATGACCACCGCAGTTCTCTTCCACTTAAAGCTGCTGTTCACTGCAGTGTACGCAGCTGAGCAACAATGACTGTGGCGCTTACAGAGATGTGCTTAAATGAATCATCCTGCTGGCTTAGCATAGCTTGGCTGCCTCTGTGCTCTGGATGTCTTTAATGCGGCTGTTTGCCTGCAGGCCCTCCGATTCTTTCTTCCCGCTTTCTCTGCTTTCTAGCCTGGATAGATTATATGTTTTTTTATATATATATTTATTTATTTCAAAACCTAAATGGACTTGAATCGATCAATACTGCATTGTGTGTGTAACGAAAGCTGCACGGGAGGGGGGCACCCAATACGACAGATGTTACAATTCAGATTTTCTTTTCATTCTTTTTCAAGTAAACACAATGGCATATCGAAAGGCATTTCAAAAGCTGTTTTAAATTGATTTAAGTTAGCTCCTTGTCATAAAGCTGTGTGTTCACAAGTATCACAAAGATGACTGGGAATGGAGAAAGAGAGTAAAAGAAAGCTGCCTCCTCCAAGGAGTCTAAGCCATTGTAGGCTTCTACCCAAGCCTTAGATTTAAAAAGGGACCAAGCCTGGACAGATTTGCTCAGAAGTCTTTTCAGAAGATATTTTTTTTTTGAGCTGGAGATAGTCATCATGGAGAATAAACAACTTACTTTCAGAGAAGGGAGGAACATGAAAGAATACAGAGGCAAAAATGTCCCACTGGTAACGAAATCAAGGAAAATAGAAGGGCATCAGAATCCTCTGAGCTTCCATATCAAATGTCCCACCCGATGTGGAATTCACAATAAAAAAGACAGCACTTGTGCATAATGTAACGATTGACATGACATATCTACAGCTGAGGAAGTAAAATGGGGAAAGGAGAGAGCCTTTTATGTTCAGAAAATATGATATGATTAGGGCTTTTGATGCTGGAAGCTACTCATATTTTTTTTCGCCATCAAAAGGTGAGATCATAAGTTTTCCATATTTCTAGTCCTCCATCATATCGTTCAATATCTTCAAAAATTATTACTGCCGCATAACTGAATTAATCGACAGAAGTACAATTGAGTCGGAACCTCAGTTGCCCTAGCTACAGGGACAATACCAAGGCTTTTCATCCAGTCTCATCTGTTCCATTTAGTCGACATGATTTTGGGAGCTTCTAATCCGCCATGCCTCATTCAGACAGAACGGTGACCACAAAATATGCTGCATCCTCAAACTGTGATAGATGGAGGAGGAAGAAGAAAGGACGAGCGCGTTTCTTGGAAGGGAAGGGGAGAGATGCCTTCCACTGTGCAGCGCCGCAGCCTCGCAGAGAACAAAACATGCAATTAGAGCAGCAGTACACTGTGAAGTGGTCATTACTAGAGCTAATGAGCGCGCTATCTGTCCACACATTAAAGTGCTTGCTAACGAGGGCTTGTTCATCATCGAACAAACACAAGTCATCGCATAATCCTATCTCCTGTCCTCTCATCCCCACAGCAAGGAGAGAGGCTTATTTGGGCAAGCGACGGACAAAAGAATCCAAACAAGGGCCGAGGATTTGGTTCGGAGAGGGTGACTTCAACTCTTCAAACTTTGTCAGAACAGTCATTTCTTGGTAGTTCTGCTCCTTTGCGGGCCTTTAAAACTGTACTTCAGAGAGATTACCAACATTTTACTCTTTAAAAATGTGTTTTAGTGTCTTAGTTGAGTACAAAAGAAGAGTTAAGGACATTTTTTAAATAACTAGTTGAAAACAACTTTAGCCATTGCTTTTTCTACTGACTGGAGAATCTATTTGAAGACCTCAAGGAAGTTTCAGCAACTGAAATGCCACCAGCCACCACAAGAGGGCACTGCAGCCAAGCATTTTTCCCTCTGACGTCTGCTCTTTTTGCTGTTGCTGCTGCTGTGTGGCATCCCTTACTGTAAGCTGATAAAGGAAAGACAACCGATAGTTGCATCAGATAAAAGGGGAAGGGAACGCACTCCATAGGGTTCAGAGATTCTTAAACATTTGTTATCTGTTTGATTCATTCCTGATTGCAAAATATGTCAAATCCTCCCACAGGGTGAGCAACCTCTCGTTCACGTCCCCCCCTCCACCCCCTCTGAAAAAAGAAAAAAAAAAAAGCACACCACCTCCCCCAACACAACACTTTGTGTCCTTCTATTTACAAAAGAAAAAGAGGAGTTGGGTGTGTAAAAGAAAGTTTAGTCTGTCACTGTCTCCGAGCAGAAGCGGGAAATTTGTCACAATGAGAGCGAAATCTTTGCCATTCAGCATCCCCAAACAGTAAGTACAGCTTTACTGTACAAAAAAATTCAAGACGAGCATTTTTTAAAAAGAGTGACTGACACAGGACTGAATACATCTGTATTCAAATAAAAGAATGAAAGAAATAAGGAGATGAATTTGGATTTATTTTTCCTTCCCGCGTGTTTGTTTCCCTCCTGTCTCCACGGGGCAATGTTCTGGCAGTCACAATCGGATGAACAAGTTTTTTCCTCCACCATTGTTGAACCTCAAACGCTCCGCTGTGACTCATTTCATACCCTGTAATTATGTTGGGGAGAAAACAGACTTTAATTCTCTTTAATTGTGTAAAGCTCAAACAAAAACTGCTGCCTGACACAGAGTGTTTAACCTTGGGCAGCGATATCCCCACATAAACCAGAACTGCTCCACACCTTAAGATGAAAGATAGAGAAACTGGAAATACATTAAAAAAAAAGGGGTTTTTTCTACTTTGGAAACATCTTCTGATTTTAATTTTGATTATCTGAGAAGAAGAATCCAGGTCAATTTGAATTTCTTTTGCTTGACATGATACATTTTAATGAGAATAATACTATTAATAAAACCTAATTGTTATAAGGCACTGTAGCGGGCCCTGTGGAGAAAGCGTATCTGTGGTGCATCTCAAGAGTGCTTCTGATTACTTCCTCCCTATTCATCATTTTGTCGTCTGGCCCCAAGGCATCAATAAACAACTGTCATGGATCCAAGTGAAGGCAAATCAGTCAGCTCTCACAGCACAAAGCCACTAATGCAATTTTATTGTTCATTACTTTATCATAATATTATATCTAACAGCCAGATTAAGAAGTCTCGTGTTTGATTATCTCGCGAGTTTCTCATAAAACTACATTTCCACGAAGGAGATTTGCATCTCGCAAACCCGCTGCTATCTCAATCTGGTTTGTTTTTTTTCTTTTTTTGGTGGCATAATAGCATGCGATATAGTACATCAACTGCACCTTCGCAGTGTGTCGATGTGTCCGCGTGTTGTATGCATAGACAGATAAACACACACACACACACACACACACACACACAGACACACAGTGTGATGTGTGATCAGAAGCATCAGAGGGTTTAGCTGCAAGTAGCATCGCCCCCGAGGGACTGCTGCTGTGCCTGTGCAAACATGTGGACCTCGCTCTGCCACCTGGGAGCGCAAAAAAAGGGAAGACAATCAAGATTGGCCGCCCAGATAATCTCTGTTTAGGACACTACATGTATTTAGGCTGAAATGTGAGACTGGATGGGAGTTGTTTTTGATCTGTACATGTTTGTTCAGCATCTCTATCAGACAGCGACTGGTATTAAGGCGCACTGGCCAGAGAGACTAGGGGAGGGGGTGGGCGGGGGAGTGAAAACTAGAACTTGCAAACAAGCTGAAGTGGGTGATTTTAAAGTGAGCATGCATATTTGGTCGATTGAGCTCAAATAAATTCACTGTTTAATAGGACTCCAGACAAAATCTGTGTGCAGAACCAATTTCAAAGCGCCCATTTCAGGGTCAGCCTCATCTCAGCTGTGCTGGGCAGCAATCATGCTTCACGCACACAAATGATGCTTAACCACAATTAACCTGAAGGGTGTGCCGTGTACACCAGGACTATTCAATCTCACTTTCATATCACCAAGAAGTTAGAAGTTGAGAGATTGTCTTGGCTCCTCTCTCATCAGGCATCAATAATTGATTGAGGCTTCTGGGACACATTGCACATTGTGTCGTTCAGGGGCGATCGGCAAGCGGACCCTTCGCGGGGGAGGAGAGGGCACCCAGCGGTGCTTTGCTTGACCCGACCAATCCTCTATTATTCATTACAGCAAAAAGGATCCTGGTGGACGGGTTAAGGAGGTCAGTCCACATTTAGTGCTTCCTCGATGGACGTCCATGCAGTTTAGATTAAGCATTTCGCGCTACGCTGCCTCTCCCACACATGCCCTGATTTGATATTAATATCAATCTTCTTTTTACACTTTTCTTCATTGAGATTAGTACCTCTCCCTTTTTTCTCCCCCTTTCTGACATTCATTTTGGTCTAATAGGGACACTGTGAAACGTACTTTGCTCTGGAAGAATAAAATCCTAAATTGGTATTTTGGTGAGGCTACGCGAGTATGCAGATTAACTCTTCTCCCACACACGAACACACAGAAGACTCATTTCTTCTTGTAGCAATCAGTTGAAGCAATGTTAGGAATAAATACACCGTTCATCAGCAGTTTCAGTTTTAAGCCCAAATAGTTCAAATGAATAGAGGTGGGAAGAAAGATTTGAGTTTTCTGATTGGTGTTTTTTCTCTACTGACAGCACTGCTGGCCAAAGGTTAGACCAAAGGCCTGCGGCATCGGCCTCGACCACACCATATCAGTCCGCCCTGTCGCACTTGCCATTGTTCAATACCGACAGCAGCATCCCACTCAGACACAAGTAAGGTCAAAGTTCAGACCTCCAAACACTTGTGCAGACACTAACAAATGGCATCTAAATGTGACCTTGGGCCCCAAGGCTAAACAATGAGGTGAAACAACATGGTTTTTTCTGTGTAACAATTCTCATGTATGAAAAGTTGGACCTGTGGAATAATGCATAAAGTCATCCATCAAAGGCTAACAAAGCTGAGGCCAAAACGCTGCAAAGAAGACAGCGAGAACAAACCTTTAAGTCTCTTATCAGCCGATGAAGGAAATTACACGGCTGCGACCCTGAAACATTTAATTAGCAGTTTATGTACTATCTAGCTGTATCACATCTCTGCCACCACTTCTCTACAATCACCCTAAATGCCTGGAGCAGTTTGCAGCAGGTTTGATATTGAACACTTCTTTCAGGTCTTTTGTTTCTGCTGGCGTCTGGGTTCTGCCTCTGTCCCATTGTCAAGCCTCAGATATCCTTTTCTGAAAATACCACAGAAGCCGCAACTATTACAACAACTGTGGAGACACAACAAATTAAATTCACCAACTGACAGATTTAGAAGATGTTCCAAAAGGAATATCCCTTCTTTATAGCTTTCCTCTGTGATCACAATCAAAAGTGTGTCCGCTGTGCTGTGTGAGTGTGTGTGCGGCTGGTAAATTTGTCTTGCCGGGTCACCTTGAGCGTTGCGGTGCACATGGCATGAGGGTCCCGTCGCTGTCTCTGGCGCGCTTCGCTGAGTACTTCCTCAAGCGCGACACTCCCACTCCAGCAGGGATTTCCACACACCAACGGTTGAATCTTCCTCTGGGCCTCCATTGCTAACCATTAGCGCTGGATTAGGAGAGCGGGTAAACGGAAAAAGAAGGGCCCCGGGGGCTAGCTATCAGGTGGCTTTCATAACCGACTTCCTCAGATGACCAGTCAGGGCTTCAGGTTTAAACTTGCAAATAAAGCTGTATCAATTCGAGGTGTACAGCTAAAAAAACAACACTCCTCAGGGTGAAAGTGAGCAGCTTTACTCTGACAGTCTGCCTTTCCACTCAGCATTTTACTCCTATCCTTGACAGTGTCAATACATTAGCAGAGCATAAAAGCAAAGTGGGTGGCAATTGATGGTCATGGTATCGCCCCATTTAACAAGTAAAGAGTCTTCACTGGCTTACTGACACTTGGCTTCGTCTTAATAAAAAAGCAGTTGGGACAGAGCCATAAGATTTTATCACTGGCGACTGGTAAACAACCCGATATAACTCAAGTTCTTCTTAGACTTTTAATCAAGAGACTGAATAACTTAAAGCTTTTTGAAAGAAATCAGTTGGGACAGAGAAAATGATAAAGACTGACTTCAAATATTGAAGGAACCTTCAAAGAAAAAAAAAAAGAAAGCACAAATCGTTGCAAAGACCTTAAAAGTAAGCAGCAGTGAAGCGGTAGTTGGAGCTTTTTATTTCATTGTTTCTTTTAAGGTGTGAGAGCAATGTTTAAGCAATTCTTTTTATCATTATGATAAATGCTTTTTGTGCAATGTAGTAGAGGTAGAATATTGACCCCTAGGAAAATTAAAGCTGAACTGAGCAACCAAAACAATAAAGCTTCTGCTTTCCTCTTTAGCTTTAGCATTTCCCAGATGAAATGACTTATGCTGGAACAACTTTGGAAAGAAGAAGCAATCGTGTTCTTAGAGGAGGCAAATGAGGTGATCGGAGGCAGTGAGAGACTTTATTTAGCCGAGACATGGTACTAAAAGTATAGTGAATAAAAATCTAGAAAAGACCAAAAGATGGTACATGTCCTGCCATTACCCCCAAATGAGCCAATCAACAGATGAATCAGGAAACATGTGATCCAATTATGTTGCAACTAAGTACTTGTAACTATGTTCAGTCATGTTTAGAATAAAGATGTAAGCATGCGTTTCATTTTTCTTGGTTCATGTGTAACATGAATTTGCATGACATCTGGTCAGTGATCTGTTGATCTGATGAACTAACACTGATTGTGTTTGTGTTGGCACTGAACAGAGTTCAGAGACTTTAAAAGGTTCATTTAGTTATTTTTTCCACATCTGAAGACAGTGGCACTCAAAAAAGGAGGCTGACTTGAAGGTGGCAGTGCTGGAGATGTTAAGATTTTCATTGGGAGTGACCAGAGTGGACAAGATTAGAAATGAATACATCACAGGGACTGCTCAGGTTTTAGCGGTTTGGAGGCAACTTTAGAGAAGGCAAGGCTGAGATGATTTGGACATGTGCAGAGAAGAGATAGTGGATGCATTGGACAAGGGATGGTGAATATGCAGCTGAAAGGCAGGAGGACGTGAGGAGGACCATAGAGAAGGTTTGTACATGTAGTGAAGATGGGATCTGCTGTGGTGATCCCCAAACGGAACAGCCAAAAGTAGAAGAACAAGCATTTTATTTTGAAGCCTAATCTAAGCAGATATTTTAGCAGTTTTTAGCTCTGGTTTGGTTTCAATAAAACTCCTGAAAGCTCTTTATGTCTTGTGTGTTCACCATCTAGTTCAAAGGCTGGGTGCAGAGGAGTCAACTTATGGTGGGCTTGCTCTAAGCATTTGAAACGACTCTGTTTCACTATTTAAAAAAGACTTTACACAGAATTTGCAATTTATGAATTGTTTATATATAAAAAACAACCCTATTCATTTCAGAAAGATTATTCCTTCAAACTACAATGTTCAAGATTTTGCAGATGATAATGCATAAGTGGTTTTCAGGTTAAATTGTTCAAACCTGTCGACTGATCAAAAATCCAGGTCCAAGAGCAAAGCTGTTGCTGAAATATCTTCAGCAGAGACAGACATTGTGACTACATAAGGAGCCCGCAGGTCTCGCAGCTAGAGGCCACTGAGGTGCAACCAAGCGAATCTGAACGTTGAGCCTCTATTTGTCAAGGAGACAAAGGTCTGGTTTTCACGCTGAGGTCACAGTTGCATGGAGAAGAAAGCCGGACTCCACCAGGTAAATAGGATGTCATTGTGCCATAACAAAAGCATAGTCTTAACCCTGTGACCTCATCAGCTTTGGGGAATGCTTCTCTATTCTCAGTCAGTCATCAGAAGAGGGAGCTTGGCTCTTTTCAAGACACTGCCCAGATACCACAGGTATTAGTACCCCGAGGGCCCACTGGTGCACTTGTAGAATGGGATACAAACACAGAAACTTGTGGCAACACGAGCTTTTACTTTAATGGTTCCAAAAAGGAAGCCGTTAAGACACCTCACCTATTATTGAAGAACATGCATTTATGGAAAGGTTAATTCCTTGATGTGGTAATGGTATTTCTCTGTCATATATCATCAGTTTAAAGAGGAACAATGTGTGGGCTGCAAAGAAAAATCTGCACTCAAAAACTTTGAGCTGCATCCATCTGATTTCTTGTTCCTTCACAGCCCCACATTTCCTTCAAAGCCCATCAAAACGACTTTCGGAAAAATGCAGTATATCACTTGTTCTGTGATCACGCTAATCTGAACGCTTTAGCAGATTGAGAGCTTCGAGTGCTGAAAGCAAAGGCAACTCAATCTTAGAATTTAAAAGGCTTCTTTTTTTTTTGCCTCATACAGCCTGCAGCCAAATGGCACTTGTGTTCTGACACGGCACATAAACACACACAAAAGAAGTTATTAGCGTAGATGCAAATCAAATTACTAGCAGTGTAAACTGCTATTCCTCCCTGCACTTGGGCCTGTAATTACTCTGGCTTATAGGACTATAATGAATGCTAATGACACACTACTGCAAGGCCATCAGCCTAACACTTGTGTGAGGTTGGCTGATTTTCACTTAAGTTATGAAAGCCCATTTTGGCCGACGTAGCTTCTCCTTTACTCAGTGCGAGATTAAAGAGTACTAAAATTTTAGTGAAGAACACTTGCCTGGAATATGTTTCAAGAGCAAATCATTTAAAAATTAAAGGCCATAATTGGATGCATTCAACCATATCATATATAAAGCACATTTTTGCATTTCAAAAGGGATTACAAATTCAGCTACACAAAGAGTGCTTGTGGAAATGACAACAGTCGCGAATGCCTCGGAACAAGTATTTGCCAGTGTTCCTCATTGAATCTAATTTCATTGAGCTGATACTCGTTTTTGTGGCTGGAAAATCAATATCCAAACAAACAGCAGTGATGCAACTACTCGGCAAAGACTGAAACTTGTGCGTGTTAAGTCGTTACATTGCAATGTCCGTGGCTGTTACAGCATGTACCCCCAGCCTAAATGTTGTTTTAGATCAAACACACACAACCATGCTTAAGTTTCCGTACCTGGTTTCTCTCTTCTGTTTGGTAGTGTTGATATTGGCTAATACTTTAAATACATTTGGTAACCCAGGAAGTAAACTGGATGTTAGTAAACAAACAGGTCAATCGGATACTTTTTACTTTAATAAATATTTATAATTAATATGAAAAGTGCTTCTCATTTTATTCCCTAGTAATCCTAAAACACAGTTGCAGTCATGTGGTAAACTAATTCCACCATTACTGTTTTCATAGGAATTAAGAGAGTAAGTAGTATCAAATGTATGTAATGCACTTGTACTGATCATCAGCCAGTATGACTATCTCTATAAAAGCAGATGTTTTAGCAGTTTGCCAGTCTGGTGTGTGTTAACACAAAACCACAATCTTTGCAGGAGAGCATGTCCCAGCTAATTCACCACAAGATCAGACTATACAATGCCTCTTCTTTGTAAAAGGATGTGGCAGCATGGCTTAGGTTTGCAAAGTTGCATCTGAAGAAACAGCAAAACTCCTGGAACAATGTCCTCTGGACAGAATAGACTAAAATGGAGATCTTTGGCCATAATCCAGAACACACCAAACACAGCATATCAGCACAAACAATTTAAATCTATAACAAAATGGCTGAAAAGCTAAAGAATCAAGGTGTTGCAATGAACAAAGTCTAGATCTCTACCCTATTGAAATGCTGTGCAGAACCTTAAGAGAGCTGTGCATAAATGAATGCCTACAAACTCAATGAACAGAAGCAACAATATAAAGAAGCCTTTATACCTGAAGCCAGGAGAAATGGATGCAAGATGGTGTCCTTTTTCTTGAAAGAAAGTTTTTCACCCAGCAAGGGCAAACATATTTTCCCATGTCCCATATTTCACTTATGTTCACCACAGTTTCTTCTGAAATTCTGAAAATACAACTTACTTTTCCAGATGCTACAGAGGTTTCAGAAATATAAAAGAGACAAAAATCACACTAGAGAGAATAATTTGAGACCTTGATTGCAGATGGAAGGGGTTTTTTGTCACATGGTGTTATTTAGGGATGTTACCAGAACCAACTTTTTTGATAGCTTGTCATAAGAAAAATTTGAAAATGAATGGTAATTGTTTTTGGTTTGTTTGGGGTTCTGGAACTGACAGGGTCAACATACACTAGCACGTGTTGTAATCTAGCCTGGCATCGTAAAGAAGAAATAGAACTGCTGTGACAGCTTCGGCCTGACTTATTAACAAGAAAGGCAGTGAGAGTTGGGTATGGAAGTACTTTGCGTTTTTATCCTTAAGCACACCTAACTAATTTTTCTGTGAGATAACTGGCATTGCTATCAACCATAGGCCAAAATATTTGGAGGGGTTAATTCAATTCAGTTCAATTCAATATTATTTATACAGCACCAAATCACAACAACAATGCTGCAGGATTTTGAATTCAATTCTGCATTTAACAGGGACCCAATCAAGGGAAGCCAATATAGGACATTATATAAATACTTAGGGTCTCAGCAACTTTTGCAGACAAGCTGGGCAAGTCGGTGACGATGACAATTCAGTAATGACCAAAACAATTACAAGGAGGCTTTTGGTGCAGCTACCTCTGTGTGACTGATTTCACCTGGTGACAGATGAATTGTGTATTCTGGTATTGTGACATCCCTACTATCACCCATAGATGCTAAAAAAAAAGGGTTGCAGCTACTGTGATCTTACCAATGTCCTGTTGTAGAGTCTCAAGCAGTGCTTCTCCCATCGCCATCTTGGTATGTTAAAATCACACATGACAAACAAGAGGAGGCTGTGAAGGAGAAACTGAAGGCAGGTCAGGATTGTGAAGGACAGTTAAGGGCTAGTAACTTGTCAGTCACAAAGTACAGCAGGTAAATTTGTTTTTGACACTAAGGGGTTCTGTAATTTACCAAATGAGCATCATGTTGTTTCAATTCAGACTTGAATGTAGCAGTTAAGGCCAGAACTGAAAGTGCTTACTGAGGTCATACAGCAGGGGAGCAGTAGAGTCACTTTCCCATAGACTTCTATTCCCCTGCTGGCCATTAAAAGAATGCAGTTGCCTTCACTTTCTCACACCCTTAAGCCACATCCATCTTTTATATACAGACCATGGTGTTTAGCTCTCTTAACGACATACTGAGGTCACACTGGCAGCTAGACAAGTTGCATTGTGGGTAAAAAGAAAAGAGTTTTTGAAAAAACTGGAGAAGAATGTAGAGTGACTTTGTTTCTAAAACATTACTTTAGACTTTTCTTCCATTGTAAGTTCAACTTTATTATAAGGGATCAAAGATAAATAATACATATAATTCAATTACATGTTTTGTGATAATTATAAAACACTTTTTTAAATACAAAACTTTATTTAAATGCTTTGAGAGTTAAAATATCTCGGCCTTTGCAACATTTCAAAGATCTCATAACAAAACCTGCACATCAGGTATTTTTACACACACATCTTTATGCCTAAACAGCACATTGGATTTGAATATACAGTAACGTGTCTTCACCTTGGTCTGCTGACAATATGCTTATTGAATGATATCATCGACTTACTGGTATAACAGCCACCACCTCTGTAGATTTCTTTGCACAAACAGAAAAGCGAGCTGAAGCTCCCCATCAACTGCCTGAATAAGGGATTTCTCTTGACCCGAGTTAAAGGTCACCAGTGCAGAAGAAATGCTGCAGTAGAGGAAATCCAGGGTCTGAAATCTGTGCGGATCACCCAGAGATAAGGAGCGGAGGAGAAAGCGGAGAGGACAAGGAGTCAGTGAGCAATGCATCACAGGCTGTTGGTGGCACAAGCGCCTCACAGGGAAGAACTGGAAGCTTCCCAGTTTCCTTCTATCGTGTCACTAAGAGCACTGAAGATAGCAGCAGCCGGTCAAGGAGAGGGGCTGAACATCTGAGATAGCGACGGCTAAGATTAATGGTACTGAAAACGTCCACAGTTTTACATAAACGTATCCATTTTTTCTTAGAAAAGATCCACATTTATATACAGTATCGATACAGGTATGACACATTTGTACTTCTCAGTTACATTTGTCTGGTATTTTTTGGCTGTCTGTGGTTTGTGACAGCATGTTCCACAAGGCTGTACATAGTATGAGTGATGGGAAATGGTAATCAATCCACTGTCATACAGATAGTGTGAGAAATAGGTCCACCTATGTCCTGATGAACAGAATCAACCTTTTGGGGTGTACATAGGTTGCATTTTATTGTACTTTCACTGTAAGTTAATGCAGTGCAGTGGTTAGGACTGCTGCCTCACAGAAAGACAGTCCTGGGTTCAAATCCACCATTCTGTGTGTAGCTGCACGTTCTTCCCGTGTCTGTGTGGGTTCTCTCCGGGTATTCTGACTTCCTCACAAAGACATGGAGTTAACTGGTGATTTTGAATCGCCCTTTCTTTTAAAACAGCTTTAAGTATCTTCTTTTCAGACCTTGGAGTGGATTTATGCTTCTATATTAAATATATACTGTAAGTACCTGATGTGGACGTCCCATGAAGTGAAACTATGTCGCACTGAAACAATCACTGTGATTAACATCATTCAGGACTTTTTTGAAACAGTTACCCCGTTCAGTGTCGTTATTCCTGCTTCTTTGGATATTTAAATTTTTTATATGTACTAGAAGAAAATGGATCCTTCAAAAGAGAAAAACTACACTGCTAGCTATTGTTTTGGCAGCAACATTGCAGAGGAACACTAAGTATAAATGCTAGGCATTGGTGGCTTGCACAGGCTACATGATAGGCCCCTTAATGATTCAATGTAGGAGTGTAAAATAAGCTTTAGATTCAACATGTTGTGTTGCGTTTGGACTCAGGTCAAGAAAAAAAAAACATGCACTCTTTTCGTGACTTATTATTATATGAATTCCACATTGGCATTTTGATAATGTCACACCTTGACAAATGGAAAAACTATATGATTTCAATAACTGGCCTAGTTTACCTCAGACATAGAGTTGATGGCAGGTTGTGGTAACCTAAAATATGTAACAGTGTCTGAAACCAGCTTTATATTTGAGGGTTAAAGATCTTCTTACGGTTATGAAATAGTAATTGAGTTTTTCCTTTTTCGAAGCCACTGCTGAATTAGACAGAAAACGCTCCAGTGAAGTGAAGAAAGATGCAATTGGGGTCATAAAAACGGGCAATTTTCAGTGTAAATTCTGTGGAACAATGGCAGCATTCATCATAAAGAGAAAATATAGTTTCAGTTCTAGATACAGAGGCAGAGAGAAAGAGACAGCGGTGAATTATAAAGACATTTCAAGGTAAATACAGCATGGCCAGCATCAAACCCAATCACAAAAAAGTCAGAACAGATGTCAAGAACAAGTTAACGTCATTCAGGACTTTTTTGAATCTGACACAAAAAATACATTCTCACGTTTTGAACTTCAAATTTTTCTAAACCATCACCTCTTATAAAACTTATTCTATTAATTACTGAAAGCACAAAACCTTATTTAATCCAGCCTCATCTTTGTGCCGTGAGTTAACATAATATTGAGCACATTTACCTCGATGAGCATCCAAGGACAGCAGCAGCAGCAGCAGCACATTTCCTCTGTCACAGCCGAGGAACGGGGTGATTTTTCAGACCTCAGTGGACAAAGCATCCGCAGTAAATCTCAGATCAAACAACATGCTGAAAAGTTGGGTCCCAAAATAAAGAGCCACCGTCAAAGAGCCAGCGGGTAAGAAGAGGAAGGGAAGATTGTCTCAAATGAAAGACACTCCATTGAAATCCTATTGAGCTATTTTCAGTGAGAGGCCCCAAAAAGGCGAGAGAAAAGAGTGCACTGGTAAAGGTCAGCGTGAACCCAGATCATAGAACCTGAAACATGGCACACAGATAAAGAGCCCACTGAGAAATATCAATTACGCCTTGACATTTTCCAGGGAGACAAAAGAGGCTTGTATAATAACACAAGAGGGTGGGGCTGTGGCTACTATGTAAAAACGTATGCAACATTAATTCATTTTACATAATAAATATCCTCAAAAATCAAAATCTCCAACATATGTGGTGACATCACAGCATGATTTCATTTCCCCCTAAAACATGAAATGTATCTGACCTGCCAGTGAATCCAGAAGATTTGGCATATTCCATTTTGAAGAGGAAGTTTGAAGCTTTATGCACACAGAAACATTTTTTCCATTCATTACATTCTCACAGTCGTCCTGCAAGTTGCTCATCTCCGACCTACAAAGCCCTAAGTCACTGCAAGTTCATCTTGACAAAATGCTTTTCATGTAGTGAGGAACCTGCACTTCACTGTATGGAACAGTTATACAGCCAAGTTCCCATTGTGTCATGTTAGCTGGTGCACAACCAGATGTTTATTACATCTGTAACGACTGTGACAAAAATAATTTGCTATACAGTTAACCTCCTACTCCACTAATGTAGAGTTACCAGCTAGTACAATCATGCTGCCTAACAAAGCAAAAAACATTATAACTACATATTTAAGACTTAGAATGAAACTTGAATTGACTGACATTTATCATATAAATGTGCCATGAAATGCCATAGAAATGAATAGAAAAACGTATTAACATAATATCTTAAAAAAAAAAGAGATAGCCCATGCGTGCACATTTTTTGTCCAGTGCTGATTCTGTTAAATAACATATTGTTAGGGTAAAGGTAAGGGCCAGGATGTTCTTAGTCAACACTACATGGTATAAAATTATTTCTCCATCCATTCTCTTCCGCTTCTCTCCTTATCAGGGTCACGGGGGGGCTGGACCCTATCCCAGCTACCATAGGGCGAGAGCCAGGTTACAGGGTACACTCTGGACAGGTTGCCAGTCTGTCACAGGGCTAATAAAGAGAAGCAGACAACCATTTGCACCCACATTTAGACTTCGGGGCAATTTAGACTCACCATTTAACTTAACCCTACTAATTGCATGTCTTTGGACTGTTCTCCCTGCAAACGCGAGGTAAGTATGCAAACTCTACACCGGAAGGCCCTGGCCAGATGGTGGAGTTAAACTCAGGACCTTTTTGCTGTGAGGCAATAGAGCTACCAAACACCTAAAAGTTAAAATTCTTGCATTTGTGCACAGTCCTACATATTTGCACACTGAAGAACATATCCTAGTCAAAAATGGCTCCAAGATTCCTCGCAATGTTACTTGAGCCCAAGATATTGCAATCGAGAATAAGTATCTGGTTAGACATCATGTTTCTAAGTTTTTTAGGGCTCAGTACAATAATCTTACTTTTATCTGAAATTAGAAGCAGGAAATGTGAGGTCATCCAGGTCTTAATAACTTTAAGACTATCCTGTAGTTTAACTAATTGATGTGTCATCTGTCCTCAAGGATAGATAAAGCTGGGTATCATCTGCATAGCAACGAAAATATATGCTATGCCTTCTAATATTGCTGCCTGAAGGAAGCATGTAATATAAATAAAATTGGTCCAAGCACAGAACCCTGTGGAACTTCATAATTAACCTTAGAAAGAGACTCTCAATGTGCATGAACAAACTGAATTGTATTACATACAGCACAGTACCTTTGATACCTACCAGAGTCCACTGTCAGAGGGCGTAACATTGTTCATAATCCCTGGCTAATACGCTGTCAGGTCATGACACCACATCATCCCTGAAAATCCAAATGTTACAACCTATGCCTGTTGGTGGATAACCTCTTACAACACAAGCACAACACTGTTTCTTTTCTTGCTTGTAAAATGGTGCCTCGTGTCTCCTCCAGTTACAACCAAATGACGTTTAAGAACTCTGTAAAAATTGCATGTGTCAAAAAGGAAGAGTTGGGGGGGGGAAGAACTGATCAACAGCTGAAGGCTGCTGAAAGACCTGCACCCTGTTTATTCCTCACCCAGTGTTAAGTCATTGGAACATACAGTAACAGCAGGACATGAGTACACCCACCAAAAGTACAGTTTTAGTGGGTGTAATTTTTCTAATAAATTTAGTACCCTTTTCTGAGCATCATCTTTGGCCATGGGGCATCTTTATGATGCTGTGTGAAATAGTGTGAATGGTGCTTTTTTGGATCAAAACAAGACTACCTCATTATGCTGGCCATTTGCTCACAAGACCATCCTCCACCTCTTAGCAGGAGAAAACCGCAAAATTAAACTAGACATGAGCACCATTAAATAACACAAAGGGAAAAAGATGACTCTGCATTAATTTGGTGTGTCTTTATACCTGGTTTCCATCCTCCTGTTGGTATGTTCACGTCACACGTGGAGCTCCACACTCGTTAGATTCGTCAGCAGGACAGCTCTCACAGCGGATCTCTGTTGGTTACGTGCATTTGCCCGTGGCTTTCATTTGCATGTTTGTTACATTTATTCACTCGTCTCTTAACGCCACACTGTACTGCATATATTTCTCATTCATTCATTTGTCATGCACAATATTCTTGACACACTTTCATCCCATTTTGACAGTCAAAAAAAGAGCTCATTTACTTACAGGGCGAAACAAGTTTACTATTACAAGCAATAATTGTGAATAAAAAAACTGTTTTTTAGTTTGTTTTTCCTCATTTGAAGTAGAGTTTATTGGTTAAATAACATTAAGATTTAAGTGAAAGTCCTTCTAGAAGCATATCACTGCACTCAGCATTCATTTGGCTAGTTATTGTTAAGCTCCTACATTTCACAGGTTTTTGTGGTGTACTGCTAATTATGTGTCATGTTACCGAGTAACGTGAAAGTAATGCAAATCAGCCAAATTTACTATACTTCTACCACTATCTTTAGCATTACTTAGTTCTCACACAGATTTCTTCGAGTGACATTCTCCTCTCGTGTAATATTGCTGGTAAAATAAACGTGAGTGCGGAAGCAAATTACCTGAAGACACTACAGAGAATCAGATAGTGTGAGTCATCCAGGGCAGCAGCATAACTGCATTCAGTGACATATTAAATAAGATGATTATTTGTCTATGCCGACCTATTTCAGTACATCACATGGTGCAATTTAACATGACACTTGAGCTCTGAAGGTTGTAATATGATGATTTGGCCTCTTTTTCTTCACGAGGTCCTCCCTAACAACAATTTAACAATTGAAACAATGTGAAATTAACCGTGCATCTTGTATGAAGCCCCCTATCATGTCATGTACTGGGAGGCACCTGAATCTTACATTATTCAACAATACGGAAAATCAAGCCTCTCTACAAGGCTGATATCTTATTCATCTGCTGCTCTGTGCTACCTCAAGTATTTGCTGGCATAATTAGTTGGCATAATCAACCCTGTACAGCTTTGTGGTGATAACAGTGTTGTACAGTGCACATCATTTTATGATGAATGAATGTAAAGGGGGCACCTCTCATACAGACTCTTATTCCATTCCTGAGCCAAGGTAAATCAGTACAGTGGACAAAAAGATTATTGTATTATTCACATATAAGACTTCCTGCAAACGATTTAAATGGCGTGCCGATTCCATCCTGGTACACTGGAGGACTTTCAAGCAATCAATGTGATTATAAATCACAGCTGTAAGGCACTCAAGGCCGTTCTTTTGGTTTCATCAGATGCCGTGGCTGCTCAGTTCAGGGTGTGTCAAGCCGTGACTGCTTGCATTCACTGGAAGTTAACAGCATGAATAGGCAAGGACAAACACGAGGTACAGTACAGCAGCACGGTCAGGGTAAATAACAACAGACTGAATGTTTAATATTCTGCATCAGCCTCAAGTAACTCAATGACTGGCAAATGTTACAAGCCAGTAAAAAATCCCGTCTCCTCAAAGTTACCTTTATGTTATAGAATATCTACAGTGATCCTATTAATGAGCTAACAGAAACTGATCCATCATCTACACTGATTTAGGTGAATGATGGGCAAGCATATGACGTTTAGCTGGAAGTTGGTGAGAGAGCCTGTGTTGGATTTCCTGTGTGAAACCTCTAATACTCTTATAAAATATATCAATTAGAGATGCTAAATCAAAATAAAACATGTTCCAGGAAATCATGACGTTGAAGATCCCAGTTTCAGTTAAGGAAAAATATTAGTCTGGACTATTCAAGCGGATTCCTGCAAAAAATTAACCACGATCTGTTTCCAAACACAACACAGTCCTGTTAAGTGGGGAATATGTTCCCTTTCAAACACCATGCACAAAACAAAATGTCCCGATGACCCATGTATGACATAAAATATATCATCGCCTGCATTACTCATGTGAAAATTACTTTTACTAACACCAACCCAGAATACACAAAGATACCTCGAAAGTGCAACACATGCCTGCCGGCACAGAAGCTCTTTAAGATGATTTTGGCACAGATTTTTGTGACCTTTGCACATACATTTGGAGCCTATCTGAGCATCCTTTTTTTCTTTTTTTGGCTTCCCCAAAAATCTGAATCAAGTCATAGGTAAACCGAGGTAAATGCCACAGGATTACTGACACAAAAACTCATACGCCTTCAGTGGAAATCACACTCTTGTTCCAATGCTGGGTTGAGGAGCTGCTATTCGTAAAACATACAATGTATATAAGAGGAAAGCATTTAACACTACTTGGTCATCTTTAGCAGATTATGTGAAGGGCCTAAATGTCTGAGTGCGTTCAGATCAGCAGCTGACTGAAGCCTCTGAACCCCTTGATGGATTGAGAAGAAGAGAAGATGGTTAATCGGCTCCAAATGTCATATAAAAAAACGTTTTCAGACATTACATTTGCAGCGCACACATGTTGAAAATTCTAATTGTCAGCAGACAAAGTAAATTTCCAGACTTAAAGCATCTCAGAGCTGTCAATGTGAAAGTGAGCAACAAAAATCTATTTCAAATCCTTTGTTTAAAATATGTATCACAACTTTTAAAACAAGACTATGTTGATTTTGGCAAAAATGTCAATAACATGATGCTAAATACAAATATGTAAACTGTGTAGTATAAGGTTTAACAATCTGGCAACTGATCAGCTAATCTGCAAACTTCAAACATTAAATCATCGTCACATGTTACAAGCCTTCTGGTGTAGCCAAGATATCTGGTTCAAAACAGATACATTATTAAAAGATAATAAAAAGATCAATTTTTGTCAGACGATAGCTGATAGTGTTTCACTTTATTGAACGGCATCTGTCTTTTGTTGGATGAACTACTTAACTAGATGTGATTATTCAAAAGATATTGGAGTGGACTACAACTGTAAATCAGAAAATTACCAGAAATAAAAATCTGGTTCTACACATTCATGTGCGCATCTGTTTATAAAGATTAGAGGTTTGACAGTGGGAACAGTGGAGAAGCTTGATAGCGTCACTGAAGTGACTCATTAATGCTAGCTCAGCGTCTGCAGCATCTGTTGTTTGTTAGCCTCAGTTTCTGGTCAGACCATGAATTCAACTTTTAAATTGATAGAAGACTTTCAGTTTGCACTGATCTGCTTTAGCTGCCACGTAGGACCTGCTGCTATCCTTTACCAGAATTATACATTAAAAGCTGTTTTCCAGTACTATCCTAATCATTTTTCAGTAGTATTTTACCCTTTTCTACATGTGCTCTCATTAGGATTTTCAATTGTTTTGAATTATTTTGTCAAACAAGCAACTCAAACTTGGATTAAATAACTTTTTAAATCGAGAAACGAAAGATAGACCAGTCAACTATCCCACATCCCTTCAAGAAATAGAGATTAATTTGAAGGTAATCATAAGTGTGAAAATTGCTGTTATCTTCTCACTATTCCTTTGACTGCTAACGGCCTCTCTGGCTCTGAAGTCATCCCGGTAATAAATATTCATATACCTTTCAGGGTCTTTGTTATGTTGACTACCTTCCATCAGTCTGATCTGCTGTGGCATGAGAAACAAATGGTGGAAATAAATTAAGAAAAAAAATCTAAGTAAATATATAAATAATAAAGACAATGAGTGAACGAGGAGGGGAAATTTGGAACATCAAAGGCTCCTCTATCTTTGCAGCATGTAAACAGTGCGTGCCTTCAGTGAGTGGAAGAGCCCTTTTTAATGATTCCATGGAAGATTGCCACATCGACAAGCATTCCTGTAATAAATAAAATTAACAAACATTTCTGTAGGGTCTTTTCAAAGGGAAAGAGAGCCCAATGTTTTTTTTTCAGATAAGTGGTCTATACATCCCCTGCTCCTTCCTGATTAGTCTAATCCAGTGAGAAGTGCGTGCAGGGTTTTGATTGAGTCAGCCGTCGAGGACCCCGAGGGGAACCCTCCTGATAAGTGCCTTTACCTTTCACCTCCAGAACCCCACGCACGTCGTTTCGCCATATCCCACTCCCTCTAATCTCATTTGGCCCAGGAAGACATGCTCAGGCACAAGAAGCTACGATTAGCATCCTCTTTACCGAGGGATTCCATTGGCTCGGACTGCCAGTGCTGCCCTCGACCTGAGTCGCTGAAGGCACTAAAACAGCCAGGTAGTTCTCTGTGTGTGTGTGTGTGTGTGTGTGTGTGTGTGTGTGTGTGTGTGTGTGTGAGAGAGAGAGAGAGAGAGAGAGTGTGTATGCATTTGCATCCACCCTTCACAACTAAATACCCGACAGCTTGATGTCAGAAGCTGACTTTTTTCTGTTTACTTGCTTTGCAGTCAGTGAGCAGCAATACTCTCCTTTATTTTGTGTCATGAATGAGGCAACAATCAGGCTGTACTAGAGACCAGCCAAAAAACATATATATCTATCAGGAGATTTACCCCATCTTTCCTTGCTTAAATGTGTTGTTTTTGTCTCTGCAATTCGGCGTGGTTGGAAAGAAATCTTTTGAGATACTTATGAACTGAGTAAATCCTCAGTGAGCTACACCCTGTGCAGTGGGACAAATACAGACCACTTCATGCTTTAAACTGTAATCAGCCGCTTTGGCCATACATGTACAGCATCTATCTTGGCAAATGTGATTATATTCATCTTTCTATATTCAACACTCATCACATTTCATTATAGCGGGAATTGTTCTCTGGTATGACGCATCATCCGGTGGTGTGGCATGTTTCCAAAAGGGTATTTTGTAAAGATTAGCTGAGGAGATTGTTTGGTTAAAGAAGTAACCCGTGATTAAAGAAAAGAGTCACATGAGCTCATAACAGTATAGAGGCCTCCACTGAACTGTGCACAGCTTACGCGAATAGAAAAATAAATCAACAGACAAGAATAACTGTTAAAAACGAAACAAATAAATGCAGTAATTTCACTGAAAAACGCAACTTTATTTATAAATAATGAAGAAATGAAGAATGCTCATTGGTCATATCAGAGTTTTTATCAACTATGCTTCCATATATGTACCAAACTTACAACCTTTTCCTTCTAAAAAGACCTTCAAAAGTCTTTAAAAATTAAAAAAAAACCATAAAAATTACATTATATGGAAACTGAGTTTTACCAGGAATTTGCAGTTTTGCAACAGCAAAGGTTTATATCAAATATCAGAATATTTCAAAATTGTATAATTTAAGTATAAGAAGTTAGCTTTAACACTCCAGACTCTGCATTTTGTAATTAAAGTTATGTTTTTCTTATTGACATAAAGTTTTATGTGTGATGTCTGAAAAGGCATCTCAAATATTAAAAATCCTCACATGCATGACTGGAAATTTTATATGGCATGAACATTCAGGGAGAAACAAAGACAACACAATGGCTTAAAAGTATCACAAGAAGCATACACACAATTGTGGAGGTGTGTGATGTCTCACTGTACATCACGACATCAGTGTATATGAAAGGTATCTGAGCATATGCATCGTCATCATCAAAATATAATGATAACAAGGATGAATAACTAAAATAAAGCCGGTCACGTGGCTCTGAAACAACAGCTCGTCTCTGCTAGAGTCTATAAATCATGCAGATAAATAAAGAGAGAAAAAGAAGAAGAAAGGACAGAAAAACGTTTGATGTAGAAATGAATCTGAAACAGTGGATTGCAACCATTAAATCTGAGAGGTCACAAGGTAGGAAAGAGGAAAATGTAAATCCAGGCAGACAAAATTATTATAATTTTTTTCTGATCTGAGATCTTTATCTGATCTGAGATCATGAATTTTACCTCATTGTGTATCTCACTCATTGACATATGCAGCATGTAACGGTGGTCAAATGTGATAACTTTTAATAAGTCAGATTAAAAGATTTATACACTGACATCAATGAGATTTTTTTTTTTAAATGCTCTCATTTGGTGGCAAAAGTGTGCAATCCATGTCTGGGGGCATCTTTGAGTTGAGGAGTTTAAATTATGATTTGATTTAATATGTGGAAAAAATTATTGAGCAGCCTTCAAATAAATACAGGAAATATTTTTGCGCACAAATCATTTTAACGTAAAATATGCTGGAAAATTATTTCATTCGTTTATTTTAACTTCATTTATTTAAAAAATAATTTAAGAAATTAAAAAAAATTAGAGAGGCAAAAATGAAGTTGTGGCTTTTTAGGGTTCCGGATGTTGCAGAAATTACAGGACGTACCAAATAAAAATGAAAGCTGTCCGGAAATGAAGGGTTAACTGAGCGCAGAATAAACTTTCGTGCAAACTGTCCGCTGCACAGACTGAACCTGATGGATGCAGTTCGCTTCTGTGGGTGAAGCATAGCGTCCGTATCCCAGCAATCTGTATCCGATCATCTCCAGAAAACTGACCGCACAGGCCCACGTGCACGTGTGCGCGCCTACATGTGTATATGTAAACAATAATGCAAAAGAAGAAGAAGAAGAAAGCCCGCGCTGTCTCTCCATCAGTCGGGGGGAATAAAGTCTTGGTGTAAATCACTTTTCCGACTGGTGCAGCGCATTAAACAACCGTGCCATGATTCCTTTTCTCTCAGCTCAGCCGCCCCCCTCCCATTTTTTTCTTTATCAGCTCGTTCACCATTTCATTTCTTTCAAATGAGAATTCAGGGACCCCCAAATTCAAGCCCCCGCGTCTTCAAACAACAAAACTGTACGGTCTTACTTTTTCTCCCGTCAAAATGGTATCCCAGATTCAATTTTAGATAGACCAGGATTTAGCCAGTGATGACTTCTTCCTTTTTTATTTTTTTAGACAATATTTAATATGCTGAAATGAGATCAGCTTTTACACACACATACAGACACACACGCTCACTCACAAAAATGCATTTTTTATAATAAGTGAAATCTCGCGTTGAAATAAAAATGAATTCAGCTGTGATAAGCCGATCTGTGTCTTGGCATATTTTCCCCTTCTCCTATCATCATCATCGTCATCATCATCATCAGAGAAGCAACAACAATGACACTACCATCATCATCTTCATCATCATAATCTTCGACCCCTGTTTTAGAAAATTAGCACGCCTAAATACAAAACCACATTCTCAAAGCCACTTATCAAACTCCATTTCCTGCTGATGATTTCAGGGTGACATTAAAACACAATAATGTAAATGACCCATGACTTTTAATTAAAAATGTCCACCTCCTCCCCTCCTCATCCAATTATTGTTTCGTCTGTTTTACTTCTTTTTTTTATATACTTTATGTTGCTGAGAGAAATAAAATAATAATGAAAAGAAGTCAAAGCGCCTGCTTTACTCGGTGTTTCCCCTCCTCATTGACTTTTATCACCAAATGAAGCATATAAATGACCTGAAAGCGCTGGCTGTCGCGTTAAATTAAATAAAATAAAGAACAATTATCCTCTCCTTTTTCCTCTGATCTCGCGCTGAAAAGGAGTCCTGGAGAGATAAGGCAGATTGAATTCTCTCTGTTGTGCTCCAATAAAAACGTCAAGGGGGGAAGAGAGATTTAAACACACACACACACACACCCGCACACACACACACACACCCTTTCCCCCTATAATTCCAAATCATAATTTCCCTCCCATTATACCTCTCACATGCCGTTTATCGTTATTTATTTCAGGGCGTTGTAACCGCACTCAATTTCCGTGACTAAGTTGGATAATTACAGGTAGTGAGTGAATCCTGTGATGTAAAACTTAAAAATAAAAGAGACTGCAAACAATACGGTCTTAAATATATTTTTAAAATGAATTATATATATATATATACACACATATGCATACAGACGGGCCTTTATCCAAGTCCGCAGCTACTCCTGAAAGTAATTATAATTGTCTCATTTCAAAGTTGAATTAGAACGCTTTAGGGTTTTGATGTAAAACTTCACATTCGGTTCAATGAAGTATCACCCTAATTTACAGCTCCAGATAAGAAGCAAGTCTGTCATAAAAATCTGCCCCCCTCTCCTCCTTTCCCCTGCCCTCCCTCCTCTTCCTCCCCAGGATGGAATTGCACCTTGGGCAATAGTGCAGAATGGTAACTTCTCCCCACATATGTTCCTGGCAGATAAGTAAACAATTTGGATGTGGAATGATTTTTTTTAATTAATACTACAGTGTTAATATGGGCAAGCTACACACACTCACACACGTGCGCGCGCGCGGTACGCAAATCCATCAGTCTCCATTAAGAAGAATAGAAGAAGAAACAGACCCCCTCGCACCCCGCGCTGGGTCCAAGTTTCCTTTCATTCCTGCTTGGTTTTTTTGGGGCGAGTTGTAAAGCTGTGCTCACTCTCTGTTGTCTTAATGAGAGCCGGGGCCTTTTTCATTCACAGGTCGCTGCAGGTTTAAACACGTGCGGATGACTCGGCGCTGATAGAGGTTTTAACGAAGTTTTTGGCTGGAGCAGAAATCGCACACGCAGAGATTTTTTTAAACCGCATCACAGCCGAGTGGTAGGCTGCTGTACAACCAACCAAAAAGTCGCAGATTGGGTGAAAAAAGAGAGAGAGAGAGAGAGAAAAAATCAGTATTCTCCATTAGTTAAACCTATAATTAAGTAGCTTCTTGAAGTGATTAAGCAGTCAGACGAGTCGGACGGGCGGAATCCCTCCAGGGAGGCCTCTCCTGAACTGTCAAACATCAAAAACCGGTTCATCCCGGTGTCACAAACACACCTTCATCATGCTGCACCGCCGAACATGCCTGAACCCTGCTTCTGCAACACGAAGCAGAGCAATCATCATAATAAAAAAATTTTTAAAAAAAGAAAGAAAGAAAGAAAGAAAGAAAAAGAAGCAGTTAAGGAATAAAGCTTTGTGGAATGATCAAAGGGCGTGGAACTGACAGCTTTAACTACCGCACAAGGGAGAGGGGATCGATGAGGGAAGAGAGGATTGATTTGTTGTTATTGTTCTAATGTGCAGCCTATCAACAGTATTGATTAGCTCGGGTGTATTTTTTATCTTTAAAAAGATTAAAGTATTTTCATAATTTATAACTTTAATTTTGTATATTTATTTTAATTTGAATTTTATAATAACTATTAGTTTGTGATCATTACACCTTTTACATCTATTTAATCGAGCTTTTATTTTGGCGGTTTAAACGCCCCCGCAACACGTGCACATTATAACGCTATCTCTGTGGTCTCAATAACCTACAAATACAGGAAATTGATCTGGTTGAAGACAGATTGTCTTTATTGAAAATGTCTTTGCTCGGCACTTGAACAAAGAGCAGGAGGTATCAACCTTCTAGATACATTATCCTTTCCATAACATGACAGGTTTTAAATTACCATCTTAGATAGAAAATACACATAGAACTCCTTGAATTCAAATAGAAGTTATCCTTAAAAAACAAAAAACAAACTAAAATGACGCGTGTGACTATATTAGCACTGAACCACAGGTAAAAATGCAAAATGAAACATCTGGATGTAAATGAATTTTTTTTTTCCTCATTTGTGTCTTCTTAAATAGACCGTATAGTTTTATGTGCCAGTTTTCTTTTTTCTTTCCTCTTTTTTGTGATAAATATAAACAATATAACCCGTATATAATCCAGCCTACATGTCCTGATTTTGACCCTATGTCCAGAACATCGTCATAAAATTGCCAAAATGTGGACTCCTTAGGCTGATACAGGAAATATGAACGCTAATTGTGCAAGCCAATTTTTCAAAATAAAAGTGAAGCCTAGCAATAATCAACACAAATCAGCATATCAGCATTGAAATGTACACAATAAATAAAGTTAAAGGCCTCCTTTTCTGGTTGCCATAAACGTTATAACATTTACATTTCTTACAGTTCACAGGGCTCCGTCCTTTACACCAAACTCCAGCTCCTTTGCTCAGGCAGGAACTTGGTGGATTTCTGCAAAAGTTTGTTTGTTTTTTCCTCTTTTTTGTGCCATAACAAGTCCAAGGCAGTTAACACTGTTCATGCCTTTTTAATAGGGCGCGCTGTCCATAATATATTTACATGCATTTCAGTATTCAAGTGAATTAAAAAGAGCAAATGAGTCTTGAGGGTTACATGGCAGTGGCATGTGCGGATGAATATGGGTCTATCCCAGTCTTGGTCATACCTGGAAAAAGTATGTAGGCCACCGGGGGCTGTAAACTTGATGCTGACCAGGCTGTGCAGTTACACGGGACGACATAGCCTGGGTTTGTGGGCGACGGGTGGGTGTGGGTGTGCTGACTGGGGCACCCAAGGGTGCCGAACGCGCCGTTTTGGTATCCCAGTGAGGATGCGTACGGCAAAGTGCTGGTGCTCAACGTGTGGGGCATCTCGGTCATCTTCTGGATGGCGCTGGAGCTGAACTGACTTGGGTCGAGGAAGGAGTACGGGGCGGACGTCGGCGGCAGAAACGCTCTGGCTTTCTCTGAAGAGCCCAAAAGAGAGTCCGCGGCCGACACGGGAAGTCCCTTCAAGTGATCGGTGTCCCCGAGGTAAGGCAGCGGGAAAACGTAACGGTCCTTCTTGAGCAGGTTTTTGGGTTTGCGCCTGGGTCTGTACTTGTAGTCAGGGTGCTCCTTCATGTGCTGAGCCCGCAGCCTCTTGGCCTCATCGATGTAAGGTCTCTTCTCAGACTCTGACAGCAGCTTCCACTCAGCGCCCAGTCTTTTGCTGATCTCCGAGTTGTGCATTTTGGGATTATCCTGTGCCATTTTCCTCCTCTGGCCCCGGGACCAAACCATGAACGCGTTCATGGGTCTCTTGATATGATCAGCAGGCTTTGACATCTTAAGACTATACTTTTATCCCCAATGTTAATAACGAGGAAAAGTTCTGATCTGAAAGAAGGCAAACTATTCACCTGTCTAGATGCCCGATACCAGTCATGCCCCGCCTGGGATCTTCAGATTCTGGAAAACAAAATCAAAAGAAAAGAAAAGAAAAATCCAGCGCCCGGTGCGTTTTCCCCGAGTTTGAACACTGGTGCGCCTTCGTTTAAGTCCAGTAACAACTCTGTCAGACCTGCGCCAGGCAATACGGGAAAAAACACATGCGAGACGCACACACGTAAAAAAAAATCCACAAAGGTGAAAGCGATGTTCCGCAGTCAGTTTGCTGGAGTCGTAAAAGTATTAGGTGTTATTTTTTTTTTCTGCCACACACGCGCGCGCTCTCTCTCTCTGAGGTTTGTCGTCAAGCACCTGGCTTGGAAATGAGCGGAAGAGCGTGAATACGAGCCAAAAGCGGTGAAGTTCAAAGGCTGGGCTGGTTTGGTTTCTGCACGCAATCTGACATAATCTGCAGGGCGTTCACTCACCAACCTGAGCGCCCAATCAGCACGGAGAGCGGCTATTATAATACCTTCACGAAAAAATATGTACATTACAACATAAACAAAGAGCGGGAGGTAGTAGTAGAAGAAGAAGAAGAAAAAAAATAAGGAAAGGGGTGTATGTGTGTGTGGTGTGTGTGGAGGGGGGTAATACCCAGGATCCCTCCCCTATTCCATTTAATGTAATGAATCGCAACAAACATGGACCTTCAACCTCTTTTCCAGTTAAAACCTGACTTCAATCCAGAGAGGTGACTATACCGTGCAACCAATTTACTGTACAGCTTTACGCACAGACGCCGGGGAGCACTTTGGACGTAAAGTCCCCCCCAAAATGCACGCATATATGTGGGCCTTTGATACAGCGGAGCCCGGTTTTATTCGCATTTTCACATCATAAAATAAAATAAATAACATTAAAAATAGTAATTATAATAATAAAAGCACGACAGTTCATTTGCAACCGATAGGTCTTCCTCTCTTGCTCGAGGACACTTCAGCCGGTTTTAACCTCTGTTATCCCGCTGCTGGTGGGGTAGCTGGGGGGTGTGGACGGGGTCACAAAAACCTCTTACAAGTCCATTTTTTTTGTTAGCATTCCCTTAAACCACCTAACTCCCACGAGCACGCACATATGATAATACACACGGGCGCGCACACGATTTGGGCCCACGCGTGCCAATGTGTAAAACTAAAACTAGGCATCGGCAGAATTACCATCACCGAGGAAATATTACATATAACAATAACTACAAACGTTAAGAGGAGCCATCATTGTGCGTCTGTAATTGTTGCATTAGTTCACATCGATTTGACAGATTTTTTTTTTTTTTAAAGAGGCGCAGAGTGATCGTTTTAAAATGCAAATTTCAACCAGGACCACTGCCTAATAGCCCTCGGGCTAATGTGCTTGATATATGATACTTTCAGCTGTGATTATTAAACGAAAGGCAGACAGATGATTTTTTTCTACCCCCTCTACACACACCGTCAAATGCTGTAAGTGGAGGTACAACCCCAGTTAGTTACACTGCTAAGCAGATTTATTTAAGGTTGTCTTTGGCCTCCATCTCTCTCTCTCTCTCTCTCTCTGTACATATGTGTATTTTGCGGGCTGCGTATTATCATCTCATCTTCCTCTCTTCTTTGTGTGGCTTAATGTAAACAGATACTCTAAAGATGGTTTTCGGTTCTTTAACATGTCATCACATCACACTCACAAGCGTGTTTCTAATACAGAATGACCCGTCTAAAAAAAAACGCCGATTTTTGCACACGTCCGCGGGCTATAAATTTACTGTCGTGACCCAAACCTCATTTTATTTCGAGAACCAAAATAAAGCAAAGCGTTGTTCGTTTTTCTGTCTGATATTCCCACATTTCATCCCCATCTCTGTCTCTTTCTCACGCTCTCTCTCCGCTCCCTGTCTCCTCGCACACGCATGCGTCAATCGGCAGCTTGGAACAAGAAGATTTCCATCACATCTGTCTTTACAAAAAAACAAAAAAAACAAAAAAAACTTGAAAATATCGTCTAAAATATGATCGTTTTGGGAGAGAGATCCTCCTCACCCCGACCCAGAGAACAATCAGTTGAAGACGTCTCCGACTTTTTTTTCCTTCCCCCCTCCCAGTACATCCGCGATGGCAGGATGGCAGGAAAAAAGGGGGGAAAGAGGGAGGAAAGAGGGAGAAACAGCTCCTACACAATCCTCGCAATCGACAGGCTATATGATGCTCATCTGCAACCGCGAGGTAGTATGCCGCATGTTTGCACTGTATATTTCGGCTTGCATTGAAGTTTTAAATTGTGCTATGCTATCTATCGCAGAACAGCGCATGCAATTTAACATGTAGGCTGCTGCTGCTGCTGCATGCCCACACCGGCTTCATTTTATGATCAATGAATTAGATAAGAGGAAATTATTTTAGGGGCTGAGCCTCCTATACTCACGAGGGAGAAGTCGGCTATGTTTCTTATTCAAAAACTGATTGTCTAATAAATGCACGCCTGAAAGTTCCCTCGACAATTTACCGGGATAATGAGAAATGCAATAGGGTTTGATTCGTCAAGGACTCAGATGATGATTATTATTCCCATCTTTAGTTTTATTACATGCAGCCGCGGTACATTTTTGCTCTGAGATAATAATAAAAAATGCAATAAAGAAATTTTGGGGTTTGGGTTTTACACCTGAATGTAAAAAGATGTCCAAACCTAAGTTATTTGGAAATGCCAAAAGATCTGATAACAACATATAAACGGAATTTTAAAAAGTGGGGGAAAATGCCTTTAACGGGCTATATTTGGTTTAGAAATGACTCCCAAAATTAAACACACTATCAGTACTATACCCTGAAAATCAGCCTATTGGGCAAGTTTAATGTAGGCTTTTATGGAAATAGAATAAAATTAAAACTTTTAGTCTAATAAATTCAAATCACACACAAACATAGAGGAGCGCGTGAGACAAACACAGCACACATGCGTGCGCACACACACAAACTGATCTCAGGACACATGTCCATCCATCTCGCCTTAAAAAGTGAATGGGGAGCGGCCTGACACACGGAGAGCCTATTAGCCAACTTGGGTTCCCGTGGAGAGCATTGAGGTAAGCTCCCCTACCGTAACTGTCCATGGTGCTGAAGCGGTAAGAGGTTTTCTTTACTGCACACTTGCGTCCTCCCCTCAAAAACTCTTAAAAGCTAGGGTTGACATTTCAATGCCTTTTATTGTATTTCCATCCTATTTAGTGATGGTTCTCTGTAAAAATAAAATATTAGAAACCGAGACAACTCACATGGGTCTACAACTTTCCTAACTTTTTTCCTTCTTCCCAGCAGAATGTTTTTAAGCCTATTTTTTTCCACAGTGTGGAAGAACTACTGCTGAACCATATTTGGAACTAATAAATTGTGGCAACATAAATTATCTTAGGCACACAAACATTTTTATGTTGTCAGAATATGTCTGCGTGTCCTGTACTTTAGCATCAGTGCAGGATTAAGTCTAACTCGGCCAGTGCATGTTGGATACAGCATGTATTACAGCATCATCTATTATGTTATTATATTGAATCATTGCTCTCAAGATGGTGGTGACGATCTGCTAATATTAAAGTAGAACCATACAGTACACAGTACCAGCAAATAGACAGTGCCATTTACAGTTTTGCTTCAATATTTATTCAGTAGTTTGCACAGATAATAGTGAGCTCTCTTTGAAAGTTGTTCTTTCGCTTTAATTTTGCAGAACCTTATATGCACACATCTCTACGAAATGTTCAGTCTGAATGTAAAAGTATTTCATAGTTAAAGCAGAATGTCTTTTTAACCATGTATAGAGAAAATGTTCTATCAGCTTCATTTATAGCCTCATATACTGAAAACTGAGTGTTCATGGTCAAGCTGTTTGTCCCCAGCAATGGCACAAAAAATGTATATTCAGACTTTGGCTGTTGATAATTATTCATGCAATGTTAAACACACAAAAAGGGCTTTCTTTCACTCATATAGAAGCAATTCTAAAACTCAAATTCTGCATACAATAATGCAGATCTTTTTACATTATCCCATTACAAGTCCCATTCACTAACACTGAGAAGCAATCAAAACAGCAATGAGCCGCATTTGAGATGTATTGCCAACATGTATTACTAAGCTCAATATATATCTTTGTGGTGAAATTATTTCTCAGGAAGATAGAGAAATCAGACTTAAATAAAATTCGAAATGACTGAACTTAAGCTGCTCTCTCTTTTATTCTCCAACACTGGATAATACAGAACGGAGCTGGAAAAAAAATTAACAGAGGTTCAAGGCATCAGGTAATAATGAAAGGATAGGGCCAATACTTCAAAGACCAAGAGGTCCACATCACACAATTATACAATACAATTAGGATTAAAGGGGCAAAACAGAGATAACAGGAGATAGGGATAAATTATCACAAAAGGAAAGATGTGACTCTCTCCTGACCTTCATTAAGAGAAAAAAAACTCATTTAGAGCTGGCCTTCCTTGCAGGGGGATTTCAGCCTTTCACATGAGACTGTGACTCAGTAGATAAGATTTAACCAGCATAAATGAGAATCTGAACTGCTACCAAACAATAACATAAGATGCATATTCAGAAAAAAAATTCAATAAGTAGTGATGCATATGTATATACAATTTAAACAACAAATACATCCATTTCAGAGCAGGGTTAACTGGTGTTATGCAAACCTTATCATTTTGACGCTAAACAATTTATTTAATAATTTAAAATATTTATTCTCAAGTTTTTCAATAAGCTGACACGTTGACACTGCTGACTGTTAACGTGGTGTTCCAGGGTTTTCTAAGAGCTTGACCACATCCAGAATACAAGTCTATGCGGAGTTCAGGTAAAACCAAAAGACGCTCAACCTTAGACATCTTCGTCACTCAGATCAGGTTAACTGATAAGTATGTTTACTGGATATGCCAAACCTACCAGGTTAACCCTGAAATGGTCACATGATTCCTGAGGGTACTAAAAAACATATCCAGAGTCAGTGGGTAGAACTAACCAAAAGAGCTTTGTTTGGGAATCTGCCATGTTGCAAGATGCCATAGTTATTCAGCATGTCTTCAGTAGTATCACGGAACCTCTGACGCACAACGCTCATATTGTTTTTTAGAATTTCTATCCAGGTCCAGATGTTTTTCTTGTCATTTCAAAACAATAGAGGATAGAAATAAAATAGAAATTGTACACTACCGACCTGCTTGAAGGTACTAAAGTTATAAGGACAGGAGTACTGACTCTAGAGTGAAAATTACCCTGTGCTTATATGTGGACTGATGATAAGAACCTAGCCTTCAGACAAAGACCCAAATAAATCAGTTAATGGTAGCCAGTTGACCAACTCAACAGTATTCAAGAATTAAAGAACTGATCCGAGTTCTCACTTGTTAAACAACTCTACAAGGGCCTAGAGTCAGAGCTTTAGTCTTTCAACATGCCCCCTCACCTCACCCTCACCTTTCCGTTCTGTTCAGCAACTATAGTGTCCAGACATCATCAGTCTCTGCCCGATGGCCAAGCATCTCCACTGATATTCATGATCATCATTTCCTTGAAATCTGCTTACTTTGCCTGGTACTGTGATCGTCTTCTTGCCAATGATGGAGTTCAACTTAAAGTGCACACAGAAAATGACTAACAGCAACACAGTGACCAGACTATGGAATGTCAATGAAATTTGCAACTTATAGAAATGTCTGAGTTACACTAACCTTCAGGTGAGTGATTAAAAGAAACAATCAGTGGAGGCAAAGAATACCGCTGACTAACATGTGAGGTGAATAGAAATATACAAGAGAATTGCTTACGGAAATGAGTCCTGTAAACCATTGACCTGACCTTCCTGCAATGGGCAATGAGCAACAATAAAATACATGTATATAGAAATTGTGATAGAAGCAGGCTTTTACAATCACAACTTCTAAATTCTTGATAATCTCCAGTACATACAGTTCTCCTACGACATGTTTTTGACTGTGAGGTTAGATCTTCTACCATCTATCCTCACTTCTGCACATATCAGACAAATCACCAAGGGAATTTCTTTTGTGTTCCCTGGGTTACCAAACGACTTCTAAGGACTTGGGAGTGAGTTTATGGGATCATGTCTGCTGATCCTTTCTTTCAGATGGTGGATGCAGATGTCACAACAGACTTGTACTGGATTCATCATGAGGAAACTACGGATATCAAACTGCATGTGAAAAACAGACCCGTCACAACTGTACCATGTCTAGAATTCTTCCTTTTGACCCAGTAAGCCCTGATTTTTTATTTACAATTTAGATTTCTACAAAAAAACATGACCAAATGCCACAACTTTATATTGATAAGAGATACCTGGAATAAAGTTTTAATACAACAAATAATCTTTTCTCCATCACCAGGATAAAGAGTTTTAAAAATCAAAACAAAGCAAAAGTCCAAGTATAGATACCTTAATTGTGGATCTTAAGAAACTGATATTCAGCTTTAGGACCATGTATAAAATACCATTACAAAATATCCACCGCCAAAGTCCTCATCTGTCCTTCCCAATCTTTTGGTAACAGGTGCAGAACTTCAGAAAGAAAAAAAACTTCATCCTACGATACCAGAAAAACCTTCACCATAAAATGAAGATGGAGTTCTTCATAGCTCTGACATAGCTTTCATTCCGTGTTGAGGCCCAGTGAGCTTGCATCATTTCACATTCAGTTGTTCACTTATTACTTCTATATTGGAAAAAAAAATCAGATATGAGAAAGCTTTACTTTGCTAATGCCAAGCAAAGCTTGAGGTAAAATTAATTACTAAATACCAACATGGTTAACAAGATGATGATGTACAGAACTCATTTCTGACAAGAGCTCCCAAATCACAGCTTATTTTAGTCACACGACGACATTTTGTATTTGGGGACGTTTTCAAATTAACAGCTGCTTTACAACCTTTTAAGTAAAATATTCGCGATAACACCTCGGACACATTTATTACCTCTCATTATAGCCAGGAGCCATATCTCATCAGTGGATGTAATTTGTCTGTTGGAGTGCATGCCCAGCATTGGCATTCAGGCTCTGTCAGACCTTTTTAATTATTGAAAAAATGCTTTTTAATATGGCACTTTATGAAATATAATGTTTTGATTAATTGGATTTGCCGGTTATAATGTAGACTGCCAGGGGTAAAGCAAAGGCAAGCGAGCACATTTTGCTGGTCGACTGTGCTGTAAAAGTGTCTGGCTCAACATATAAAGAGTTAAGTAAAGGCCAGATCATCCTTTACATCCTATAGCCATATTCATAGATTCCTGTTCACCTAGGGCCTGTCTTTTTTATCTTTCACCACAGGGCCACCACAGGACCGATCTGGGACCTGAACCTCAAGATGTGCTGTAAGGCTACTGGAAGTCAGGTGATGAATTCAAAACTGAAATTAAAAATTAATATTCCACGCCGTGACTCTTTAACACCACCAAATTCTACATATCAATCAGCCTCTGCTGGTGCGTTTTCTCTCTGCTTTGTTTACAGACTTTTGCATCCTGACTTATGATTCCAAAAAGGCTTTATTGGGGGGAAGAAAAGCACAGCCAGTAAGCTGCACTGTAGGTAATGTAACATGAAAAAAATCAAATGTGCAATAACGTAGAAGCGACAGCTGAAGAATCCAAAAGCTTTTGAAGCCAGGAAGAGTGACAGAGCGAGAGAGTAATACAATTCTCCAAATCTGTATCAGTGGATGATTAATTAATTTTTGTTGAATGATCTGTCCTAGTCTTAGGAGATATCAGTTTCCATTTCTTTTACACTTTTGCAGAAGATCTCAAGAGACTGGTAGTTCAAAAGGAGGTTCAATTTAGAGCTCCCATTGGAAACGGCTTCAAAAAGTCTTTGCCATACATCGGGCTTTGATGTGTTTTAACTGTCATAATCTCAGTGTTCAGAAATGGGGAAAATAAATGCAGTCCATTGTAAACGCTCCCTTTTTTTTTATACTTCCCATTTTATTTGAGCTACATCTTTCCTGACATTTCTGTCTCTATTTTGATTGAATCACAGCTATCTCCTGACCTACATCAGACTGCAGCAGGAAGGCAGCCTGATGTCAAAGGCGGGTCATTTATTAATCAAAGGAAAGATTGATTTCCTGTCATTTATTCCACTTTTTTTGAAACTAGCGGTTGTCTTTGGCCGGTTTGGCTGGTGCTGCCCCACGCATTATTTTCTAATAAGCAGCGCATTTAGATATATGCATTTGCAGGTAGGTGATAGCTGTTTATTCAAAAGCAAACCGAACTTGAAAAGAGGATATAACCTCGAGTCAGAACTCTGGAGGGGTGGACTAAGATTGAAATTGGTCTGACTCTTCCTCTCTTTTTCGAATTGAGGGTCCATTGTAGTACGTCAAACAAAAGGGTTTTATCAGAGGCTCTTAATGTAACCCCTCCCCTCGCTCTCTTGGCCACCAACTCGTTCTTCTCTTCCTCTCTTTTCTCATTCATTTATTCCACTGTGTGTGGAAATAGGCTGGGCAACAATTAATTTCAGAGTGAATTCAGGCAGGATCTATTACCCCTCTCTGCCTCTATTGCTCTAATGGAAATCTATTTCACTTCTCTTTTGTGTCCAATATAATTTAATGCCCATTTTATTAATGGCCTGAAATAATTACGGAAGGCTTTTGTGATTCTTGAGTATGTTTCATTTAATTGTGTAATAAATGTCTAATCAGAGCTCCCATCTGAAGCCATTATGGCATTAAAATTAACAATTACGCCACAAATGTCTTGGTGAATGCGTTGGGGTCTATAGAAATCGTTGCTGATAACAAGACACATATAAATCATTCATGAGAATTTTTTCAGAGAAAAGCGGTCTGAGAGATAGGAGGATGGGAGGGAGAAAAAAGAAGTGGAGGAAGAAAAGAGGAGAAGAAAGAGGCTGAGTTTTCTTTATTCCATTGAAAAACGGGGATGGCCAAAAGATAGGGCATTCTAAAACTGTGTCACCCTCTCCAGTCCCTTTCTTCCCCTGTCTCTCTCTATCTCCCTTTAATTTGCCTTCCTCTTTATTTTTGAAGTGACAGATTTCACTTTGGGAATTCATTAACCGTTAACTTGGGCGATAAAATATCTATCAGGCCCTCTGCCCGGTTCCTTTGCTAAGCTGCGTGGCACTTTGGTTCAACGTTGTGGGTGACCGAAGGCAATTAAAGAGGCTTCACACTCTCTCACTCTGCCAGTGTCACTTTCCCTGTGAAAACAGGAAGGCTGCTCAACGTACCAGCAAGAATTGTTTTCTTAGTAGCCAAGTATACAAATTTCATGGTATGGGGAAACTCCATCTGCCACGAAAAACCCTCATCAGTTCCCCCGTGTCATTTCCGAGCTAATATACTACAATTGGTTTTGGTGAATCTATTTTAATAGCATAAGGTTTTGGCCTTCTTTGTTCTCTATTACCATGATGCACAAAGGACCTCCCCGGGCAGCGGATTGCACCCTGGTCCTAACCAGACTCTTTCAAGTGACAGACTTGAGGAAGGGACTTTGATGTAGATGATGTCTCGTGTTAATAAGAAGGTTGATTTGATTCTCAATTGAACGCACCCCTTTGAATCGAGCAATCTTGGATAAGTTGGTTGATATCACCCATCTCGGTCTCCGTCCCATCTGAGCGCAACGAACCGCAGCTACTGGAGAGCCACTCAGTCACAGAGTTCCAGCACAGAATGAATACAACTGAACAAAATGATTCGATAGCTCAGACAGACTGTTACTATAAGAACTGTATGTCCACTGCAGTTTTATATAAAGCTTCAAAGACTAAAGAAAACCAAAGTAGGCGGTTGTTTTGATCGTTTGCTGCCAGCCATTCTTTCTATTTTTAGTGGTTTCATTTTCTGTATTCTCTTATTACTGCTATTCTTCTTCTTCTTACCATGAATGCTCTTTAATGTACAGCTAATAAATATGATTTTAAAACACTGAGGCTGCAGTGTGTCCAAAGAAGTTGTTTTGCTAAGTAAAATGGAAACATAAACAAGCAATGGTGATTTGTAATCATTCAAAAAATGTGTTTAAACTTGTAAATCTGTAAAGAAATCATTAAACTGCAATCTTCATTATAGCTGCCAGGCTCTGTTGCAAGCGCGACTGACAATGTAGCCTATCTGCAGGTCAGAGCTGTGCCTTACTAAAGGCATTTGGTGGAATATGGAACAAAATACACAACAAAGAAGGCTGTGAAGTGTTGTTGAAATCCTAAAACAAGCAAGAATGGAAGAACACTTTTCTTTCAAAACTGCCACATTTGTCTCGCTTCTAAGGGCTTACAGAGTGTTGTTGAAACAGGTGGTAAAACAACACAATGGGAAACATGGCCGTGTCCCAACTTGTAGCTAAGAAAACCCCGACCAAATAAAATTTGTGACTCAACTGTGGCTTTTCACAAGTTTCAGTGAAACTATTTTTTTATTAACATTTTAAAGAACATCCCAACGTTTCTGGAACAAAGTGATGTCGCTACAGGACACATTTCCTTGACCAGTTATTGTCCAATCACAGAATTACTCAGCACAGGAATACCTGTAGAAAAATTCAAGTCAAACCAATAAAATGATTTGAAGTACAAACTGTAAGTAATCAGTGAGATAAAAGGAAGTGACTGATGTGACCCAGACCCTTTCATTTGTATATTGTTTGCAGTGTGCTGTATACAGACAAACAGTAATTAAATTATAGCTAGATTTTGAAACATTCACCTTTAAGTTAAGGCTTTAAAGTGGGTCTTAAAGATCTGCCCACATCAGAAGCATGTAACGTGGCGACCAGAGCACACGTAAGTGACTTATTGGGACGTGAAATTTTTCTCAAATACAAGGCAAGCAACTTAAATCACTATCATCGTTTAATTCTATGTATTCCCATTTTTAAAAACAAATTTACAAGGGAATGAGCACAAAACAACAGCCACACCATAAACTGATTCCTGGGGTTGTGGAACTGCTTTGCTGGGTTAGTGATCCAGCTCCATCGCCTGACCTTGACCACACACTACACCTGAATAATGTTCTATGACCAACAAAAGGAGAAAAGAGGCAGTCTTTGCATCTTTGTCAACTTCCAGCTGAGCACTAACCGGCCCAAAAAGAAAAAAGAAAAAATGATTGTGCTGTTTTTTCAATTTGAATCTGACAATTCAGAATAAAATTTGACAAACTTGGAGCATTGGAGAGCAACTTGAGATTCAGTATCTTGCTCGTGCAGACTGGAGCAGCAGCCAGGGACTGAACTGCTAACCTTCTGATGGGCTGCTCTACCTCATGAGCTGCAGCTACCCTGTTTCAATGCAACATGAGTTCTGTTCTGTGCAATAACAATGCATATACAGAAAACCCATGTTGTGCTAGCTTTCTGCCATCTGCAGGGATGCACAGATACTGAATCGCCTAAAAGCCTAAAAAGTTCAAGAAACAAAATGCTTCTGATCTTTTTAGTATGGATTCAAGTTAAGGTTGTCTTGGTATCATGTTTAAACCCACTGAGTAAGTCTAATTTTTCAAGACACAGAGTTAACAATGTGAAAGTGCAAGTTTAACCCCAAACCTAACAAAAACCAAAATGGGCTCTGAAGTGCAAAGCTGAATCTAGTCTCCTGGCTGACACACTTGTGATCGACTCCACTGCCATCCCTTCAACCTCCTAATGTGGACTGTAGCTCTTTAAAATGGGGTTGTTATCTCTGGGCATCCAGTACTGCCATGGCGGGCAACAGTAACAAAGAACACCTTGTACGATCTCTGTATCTCTGCGAATCCAGCCGTGCCTGACAGGCCAGCAGCATTTGACGCCCTGCATGTGAACGCCTTGGAATGTATGGGATTAAACTTACATTCACCTTTAAATGCAAATGTTGAGCAGACCCTTCCTTATAATAACCAAAGATCTATAACTGTACTGAACATTTTAATGGTTACGGTTTTAATATTAAATGAAATTCCCGAACATTTACAAACACCTTTCTATAGCCTTAAAATTAAGCCAAGGATGATGAATTCTCGGCTGCCATCCATTTTCACTTGAGTTAGACAGTGAATTCTTTTTTTTTAAGTACTAAAAGTAAATTGTCAAGTACAGAAAACTTCAGCAGTTTAAAACGTTTTAAGTAAACAATGGTACAACACACAGATAAGAGGTAATATACCTCTGACATCAGACACTTAACTAGACCTTCACCTGTGCAACGTAGCAACTAAACAACAATCAGAATCATCTGTTCTTTCTCAAAGTATTCCACAGATGTTTTAAGATGTTGAAAGCGTTTTGTATAAGATCCCCTAAATACTAAACAAAGCACAATTTTTAAAAACTTGAATGCAACCTGCAATCAAAACCAATCGTTGCCTAAAAGGTGCAAAAAAAAAAAAAAAAACAGAACTTTTATATTAAGAGAATTATTTAGGGAACAAAAATAGATTTTTAAAAATATATCCTAGTTCAAGCATCTATGAGATTTCAAAAATTCTCTTGTATTCTGCATGTATTTTTCACCTGCTCAATGAAAAATAAAAACATTTTCAGCAAGTTCTATTAGTCCTACCTGGTACTGTTATTGTATGATTTTTGATATAATAATAATAAGTTATATAGAAATAACATGAAAATATTCATTTTCCATGTTATCATAAAGCAGGAAATGACTTCTCTTTAGCTTTTGAAGTTTCACCCTTTTGACTTTTCTTCAAAACATTATTTCAATATTATTCTTAATATCTAAATTTTGAAAAATACACTTAAAATAAAAAAGTTTAATGTAGCTATAACTGCCTGATGTAGTGTAACTTGAACTATAGAAAATATATTGTGTTTGGAACAATCCAATATAAAAGCTTATTTATTATTTTATTATAATACAATTTTGATGATTTGTATTAACTTATTTTGCGTTGTAATAGTGTATCAAAGTTTGTTGCTGGTAGATAAAACTTGGAAGATCTTTGATAACAATGGTCCATCATCATTTTTCACAGTCGTAAAAAAGCAAAGGTTTGGACAGTTGAGCCTTCATGTCTGTGTTAACACAATGCAACAATCTTCTCAGGAGTGGACATTCCAGCAAATGCACCTCCAGGCCAGACTGTGCAATCCTGAAAGAAACTGGAAAAAACCCAAGAGCAACAGTTCAAACTCAACAGGCCTCGGCTATCATGTTAAATGTTAACATCGTGAAAATGAGTATGGCTCGTTTGGAAACGTAGCCATAAGAAAGCCTCTCGAACAAAGATGGTGGGACAGGCTTGCAAAGGTTCATCTGAACAAACCACTTTTGTACTTTGACAAAATGTCCTTTGGACAAACAAGATCAGAGTGGACATGTTTGGCCATAATGCACAGCGCCACGCTTGGAGAATACCAAACACAGGATAAGGCTGAAAAATAAAAGAATCAAGGTGCTGCAATGGCTCAGTCAAAGTCCAGACCTTACCCTGATTGAAATGCTGTGATTGGACCTTAAGAGAGCTGTGCATAAACAAATACCTCAATAACTCAATGAAAAGACGCAAAAATGTAAAGAAGACTGGGCCAAAATGTTTCCGTAACAATGTGAGATGCTGATAAAGAAAATTATTACTTCAAGTTATTGTTGCTAAATGTGGTTCTGCAAGCCACTGAATCATGGGGTGGACTCCTGAATGTTGATCTAAAATGTGTACATGTGCCAACTGTTGTTTCTGTATCATGTCCAGTACATGTTTGTATGGTTTTCTGACATAACTGAAAAATGTGCACTGATCCAGCACAACTCTCTCAACCATTTACAGCCATTCCTCTCAGCCTTTCTTCTTCTTTTGCTTCACCATAAAAATAAAACACAAATAACAAAACAGAGCCTATTGCTATTAAATGTGAACTATGCTAACGACTGTGGAAAACTGTGGGTGAATTTGAATGAGGAAGAGCACTGAGAGACAAACACCAAAGCAAACACAAATTACTATCAGTATCTCAGCTTTTTACTACATTTCTCCTGATTAGGCTTTCCTTCAGCCAAACAGATCTCCTCTTTAATTATGCATTTAACTGATGTGCAAATTAACCTTGGCTTTTTCACAAAGACACTTATGTTTTTGTGATCACGCATCGCACCTTTCCCCCTCCTCTTCTTCCAGCCAATTTAATTCCAAGCTTCAGATTTCATGGCCAATTTTATCTCGCTCACTTTCAAAGAGTCCATCATCAATTCTTCACAACTTTTCATGTCCCCTTTCTCTGCAGATTCACTGCGAAATTGCCCATTCAGGTTAATAAATAACTGTGACTGCTATAAATTTATGGCAACACCCAACACTTTGAACACGCATTTGAAATGCTGACCTCCAGCAGCAATTAGTCTTAGTTTTTGTTTATCCTTTTCACAAATCACACAGCCCTTTTCACTCTTCGTTGTACTCTCTTTGTTAGCATTAAAGGACTGAATCAGCCTGCGTCCACAGACAATAGCTAGCCAGTTCTTTTCCTTACACACACACACACACACACACACACAGACACACACCAACTTTACATTCAAAAGGTAAACAGTTATAAGAGCTTTCAAAACCATCACTAATGACTGTAAAAAAATTCATTTAATCAGATCTTTGAAATTTCATGTTTTTCCCAGCATCGATTGAAGACTGTATATCAAAGATGGATGTAGATCTGCTGTAACAGTGGCTTAATCAGGCATTCGTTCTAATAGCCAGCAGGGGAACAACTCCTCTGGCTCCAAAAACAATCACACTGTTTAAAATCCTATGGGAAACTGATCGTCATTCATGGCTTTAATAACAACTTCCATGATGACTTTATTTGCTGTAAATAAGGTCTTACTTAAAATTTAATCAAAAAGAAGTCCAATTATACAGAACTGTATCAGGAATACAACTCGCTTAGCTCGCTTAATCTGTGATTTCAGTAAATATTTTCTGATTAGTTTATGGTAGCAAGCAAGGCTGTTCCTCAGTTTCTCAGTCAGATACATTCCTTGCTCATTTCGCCTGCGTTCGCTGTCTGATGTCTCTGAATGCATTTAGTAAATATCTTTGGCAATAACAAGAAGAAGAAGAAGAAAAAGAAGAAGGAAATAATTTATCATGGCAATAATTTGTCAAATACTGTCAAATATAGGTGTTATTTTATCAAATGTGAGGAAAATATATACAGCATTATTATTTTATGTATGTATTTAAATATATTTCTTTTATATCTATCATTTATACTGTCATTACATTGTAATAACGAGGTTCCTACCCTCACATTATTGACAGGACCTTGATAAACATGATACAAAAAAAGTTTTTTTTATGAGGTTTGTTTGCCATTTTTGATTTCTCAATCAGGTAACTGAACACTGTCACATGTTTATCTGTCTACATTAGAGACAATTGAGTTACTTTGTTTCTTTCGGTAATGCTACCCTATACTTCTGGTCAGAGTAATTAAGATAAAAGCAATATCTTTATGACATTTAGTCACACAGTCTGAGTCCCTTCCTTTGTCTTTAAAGACACCATGGGCTATAATTGGAGACCATTGCACATCATCTCTCGGCTGAGAGGGTAAATGAGGGATCCCTAGACTCCAGGATTACCCTATTATTGAGAAGACGTTCCACTAAGCCTCCACCACTGACACATATTCCTGTTCTATGGCCTATTCACTTTGAAATATGTCTTGTCAGGGAGGCTTACAGAAATCTGCATAATCCTTTTTCATCACAATTAAAGATACCACTGAACAATAAAATTGCTTGCTCTCTGGTTTGTTTCATGTTGCTCTGAGAAAAAAAGGTGAGGGAAAGGCAGCTGGGTGTCGCTGAGAGTTGCAAAATGCTGGGGTGAATTTTGTGTCGGCAGAGAGCACGGAAGGAAGGAGCCTGATAAACATCCAGTTGACCTTTACAAGTTTACAGGAGACCTTGTGAAACAGAAGGCGAAAAGGTTATTCCACTGTGCAACTTGTCATGAAAAAGGGTTGAAGTTTTAAAGAAGAAATGTGTTGTAAACGTATGTTTTATTAAAATGTAGTTGAAAGAAAAATGAAAACGCAGTGGAGAACTCTTTCAAGAGGTTCAACAGAGAATGAAAGATATGCTTGAGGTTTTAATTCATGTGAAAATTTGATTAAAATGATTTAGTGGCCCAGTTAATAACCCTGCAGTATTTTTAACTGATGAGAAGGATTTACTGGGTGAATTGGAACATTTTGTTTCCTTTGCTTGTCCTTTTGTGTTCTGAAGAAGACTTTATTTGTAAATGTGAATTGCCCTGGACTGAAAAGAAGGAGAGGGTTGTTGTTTTGGTTTGTTTGTTTCTTTTTATTTGTTTGTTTGTAATTATTATTATTATTATTATCATTTAAAATCAATAAAGATACTCTCAATCAAACATTTCTTTTGCATTCCCACCTGTCTGCAGTGGTTGTATAAAATGAATGACTAAAATTAAAGACAAGACAAACAGGGTATGAACTCAGGATAGGTTCTCTTGAATGTAATCATCACAGCCATAATCTTTAATTTCCTTCAAGCTATAGTGGTGACTACATGATACTCTGTGACATAAATGAAATTTGAAATCTTTCAGAGTGACAGATTACTCATATTTAGTCAGAATCCAGTATTTGCTTTGGCACCACTTAAATTCCATTTGTTACAAATGACAGTAATTAACCTAATGTTGAGAAAATATAGCTTATTCATCACAATCTGTCAGAGGCTTCATCACACCCATGTGATGAAGCACATGTTCTCATTTCAATTATGTTATGAAAGTGCAGGTAGGCTTTGGGGAAAGTATGGAAATTCATCAAATAGAAAGAGATTGAGAGCGACATGAAAACCAACATGGCATATTGATCCCATATGTTCCAGATAAAAGTGCATCGGCTACTTTGCTTAGTCGTTCGCCTCGATCAGTCAAAACAATAAAACTAGTGATGAATGATGAGCGGTGAAGAACACTCATCATATCAATAAATTTAAAGGTTATGCTGGGAAATCTTGGGTCCTGGGATTCATTTGGATTCTACTTTAACACATAACATCCTCAACAGCTTAGCAGAACAAGCACTCAGCCCTGAAGGCACTGACACTCCCTGACAGCAACTGTTTCCTCAACAATACGTCCCACCCTACAGAATAACCTGATCAGGTGCAGCATAAATAACATAACATACAGCATGATTCACAGACAGCCAGAAATAACTTAGATCAAGTCATCTCTCATAACGCAAGGGCAAAAAGATCGGTCGAACTACAGCTAACACCAGGGTTGTGGGGACTCTAAGGGGACCAGTTACGCACGGCAGCATGAGCAGGTGTCTGAAAGTAACTGTTCGGATCACCAAGAAAGCCTCAAACAAAAGTCAAGATTCTGTACTAAACAGTTTGAGGCAGATACTGTTACACTCCTAGAATTCTGAGGCTAAATAGTTTTGAAGGAAACACCATGTTGACCACCAATTTTTCCTAGTTGCAAGGAGGTTGCTGGCCGGTAGCATGACTGAGCAATAAGGGACTGGTTGTTCACATTTCTGAAATTGTATTTCTTGTAGAGTTTATTTATGCAAAGTAATGTCATTTTTCATTAGTCACATGCTGTGTTTTAGGAGCTCTTACACACGGCCTGCAAGCTTGCATTCTAGGGTGTGTATCCATTCACAGCTAAGACTCTCACGAAACACTGAATGTGTCGTGAGGTTGGGTTGCAGTGAGCTATTAAAGTCTGTGCAGGAACTGGTTTGTCTTCCTCCCTGTGTGACAGCAGCGAGTGTATGAAGAAGTCCTTGCACTTAGACTCTGCAGGCCTGACACCAAAACATGACCTCTGACATCCGAATTCTCCTGCTTTCCTGTGACCTGTAATGAAAAATTCAAAACCTGCCTCGGGGTGTCAGCCACGTTTATTCAGGCTGTACTCCTGGCGTCCATTCTACGAGTCTATAACCTTTTTAAAGGACTAGTAGCAGTGAAGTTAACAAGTAAGACACAGTCCACACGCTGCTACAGGATTATTTGAAGTACAGTGCATTGGGGAGGGCACAGGGAGAAGGGCAAGCATAATCTTGCTCAGAATGCCCAAAAGCCCGGGTTTTACATCTGTCGCTTCTTTCATCTCTCGAATCCGTATTCTCCAAGTCCTTACCTACAGCACTGTAAAATGTAATATTGTGTTTAATTAAAAATATTAAATAGGCTGAACTCAATTTTTATCAATTTGTTATTAGAACTCAATTTAAATAAGTTACCAGTACTTTTTATGCAAAAACGCTGATAAACTCCATTTATTTGAGTTGTCTTAACATAGAAAAACTAAGTAAGCTGGAAGTTTTGCTTCTCAGTGCGGAAGGATGAAAGATGTGTTTTGAAAATGCCACGTGACTACCGTCCTCCTCCCTCTCGGATCCAGTGTTGCCAACTTAGCGACTTTGTCGCTATATTTAGCGAGTTTTCAGACCCCCTAGCGACTTTTTTCCTTAAAAAAGTCGCTAAAAAAAGACGTGAAAGCGCGTATCGCTTTTACTCTCAACAAGCAGCGGGTGCTGTAACACAGTCAGTTCTTCTTTTACTCTTATGCTGTTTTGTGGATCACAAGGTTTAAAACTACTTATAAACACACACACACAAAGTAACTCCACCAGAGTGCCTATTTCGGATCACTTTTGCCAGTCCAAGCCCGGTGAAGGAGCAGGGTTGGAATTGTGACATTAAAAAAAACAATAATTGCTAAAAGAAATTTAATTTGTAGTTCTAAATAAACTCTAAATGCATTTAGGACGTTTTTTACTCACTTTATGTCTCTTCCACGATGTTATTTCTCTCTCCAACAACATAGGTTACAATTATATTAGCATGACCAATTATGCAAATTAGGCGATGACGTCATTTAGCGACTTCTAGCGACTTTTAGGACAACCAATAGCGATTTTCCTTACGGAGGAGTTGGCAACACTGCTCGGATCAGTCCGCATGTTCACGGTGCATTTTTTATGGAATATGTTGAGCAAACCTGGAGAAGCGTCAGCTCAAGATATTATTGTTGTCATTGCTGTGGATCTTTACCTGATACACTGACTTGGTGAGTAAATGTTTACTCTTATTCAAACTGATTTTGTGGCTTCTCTTAGTTTAGCACCAGGTTTAAAATCTTGCTAGCTAGTTAGTGTTAGCCTAGCGTTGCTGCTGCCGCTGGGCTCATGTTACTTAAAAATTAACACCACAGCCTTAAAAACCTTACATAAAACTATGTGGTCAAATTTTCTGTTGATTGTTTGAAATAAATAAGTGCGATAAGAGCCCAGACAAAATTCTTCGGGAGGTGCAGCCGTTAGGGGTGGGGTAGGGTGTGGGGGGTGGATAACAGAGCTCTCCGAAAACGTGGAAGCACTTTTGCAAATATGTGATATTTTGATAAATTAAGTAGATATTTGAGCATTACACAGCTACATTGTCGCCTGAAAATATCTTAAAAGGTTATTTTGTGACCCAGAAAGGTTATTCTGGGGAAAAGGAGGATCGCATTTGTCGGCCACGTTTGTCGGAGCCTGTGCGTACTTGTAAGCGCGGCAATGGCGGAGGAGCGCCGCTGAAAAACTTATTACTTTTTCTGGGTCACAAAATAAACTTTTAAGATATTTTCAGGCGACAATGTAGCTGTGTAAATTTCAAATATCTGCTCGATTTATCAAGACATCACATATTTGCAAAAATTCCCCTATGTTTTCGGAGACGTCTATTTTTTTTTTTTTTCATGCTTTGTGGCAGCTTTAGAACATCTGTGACATCTGTTAATGTCAAATCTAGCCTTTATTTAACAACATAAGCAAACTCTATGTTACAATGATTGCACAGCCATTAAGGTTCAAATCAGTTTCTGAAAAATGTTCTGTTTTTTCTCCCTCTGCTTGCTTCTTACTGTCTTTGAGGCTCGGGACCAGCACTCCTGCTGTTGGACAGAAAGACATCAGTAAGTATTTTGGTTTTCCAATATATTAGCAACTGCCAGTGACATTTATATTAATCAGGCTGAACTTTAATCATACTTTAGATCAGCCTGTTTTACTTATTGTTTTCTTTGTGCTTTGGTTTGGGGAAGTTGTTTCTTCACTGATCTTTTCCTGTCTTCTGTTATTAGACTTGAGATATGACTGCACTATGCTGTTGCTGGTGACCACAGTTAATTCTACAAGACATGCTGTGTAAGTAAACAAACAACAACAGTTTGGTCTGCATTTCTTGAAAGATCACATCCCCCAAACTTAGTTTAGAGGGTCTACACTGTATATAGTGAAGTCTGCAAGTTTTCTAACAGCAAAATCTGTTTTGTGCCCAAAATCATTTTGCACATCATTAGAATGAAAGTTATTGGCCATGTTTGCATAGCCCTTTTTTAAAATGATGCTTTCATGACATTATTGTGTGTTGGGTGGTGGTCAGGGCTATGCAGACTGACAATTTGGGACGTTGAATGTCACCTCTCCGGTGGGGAGGGAGCCTGAGATCGTCTAAATTGGAGTCTGTTCTATACCAAATGCAGAAAAAAATGTTTTAAGAAAGCAATTAAGTTCATGTTCCAAAAAATATGATTGTTTGCTTGCAGGACAACAGGAGAGACGAGTCCTCCGTCACAGATGGTGTGGTCAGTGAAGATGGTTGCCTGCAGGTTCAAGCTCATTGCATCGCCAACCCACATCCACTGCCACTGTACTTAAGGGAAGTTAAAGACTTTCTTCTGCACCTACATTTGGATCACCTCGATCCATGATAGTCATTCAGGCAGTGATGCCTGGACTGGAAACAAGCATCCTTAAAACATTACCACATTCCAGCTCATGTGTTGGAATGGAAAACAAATGTGTTGTTTAAATTAGAGACTGCACTTGTGACAGAACAATAAATATTTTATTTTGATTATATAAGTAATGTAGGTACAAAACAAACTTGTGGTAGACCTAAACTTATTTTCAGAATAATTACATCTGAGACTTTGTTTCATTGTAAGATTATAACAGTGATGGCAATATAATTGTTTGTTGTTCAGCAGAACAGTGTCCAGTATGTTGGCTGTTGTACTTTGTTGTGTTTGAAAATAAAAGTTGGGCTCATTTTAACATCATTACAAAAATTGTTGTTAATTATTTTTAATCATATTCAGGTTACCACAAATTGTTTTTTCATTTAGTTGAACTTAACATGTTTGTCAGTAGGTAAACAATTAGTATTGTACAGTCAGAAATATCAAGTTATTCTTAATACTGAAGACTTGCAATGTATAAGTTGTCCTAACAGTCATCTTAAGTAAGCTTTACTTAGTTTTTTTGAGGCAACGAGTTTCCATAATTTTTTTGAGTTCTGGGAACTAACAAGGCTGTACAGTGTACTCAAAATGAGTAAGTTGCCCTAACTTGGTCATCTTACGTAAACTTGATCCAATTTTTTTGAGTTCTGGGAACAAATGAGCTTGTACAGAGTACTCAAAGTAAATAAGTTGTCCTAACTTAGTCATTTTTAGCTAAGCTTTACTCAATTTTTTTGAGGCAACGAGTTTCCATAATTTTTTTGAGTTCTGGGAACTAATTAGATTTTACAGTGAGTATGAGGTCAGCTGGTGTCATGACAGAAGCACGGGGCCTTCTCTGTTACCACTCCATACTCCTCCACCTTCAACGTGTCTCTCAAAATGTGCCTCTGCAGAGCTCCACAGTGCTTTTGGTATTCTGCTTGCTTGTTACATGGTAAGTCACTGCCATTGGCTTGTGGACCCTCAAAATAAATGTGAATGCATGACCTGCGGTCACACATTATAGGTTTAGTGTTCACATATGCGTTGACATATGTTGCTAGAAGTATAGTTATTATCCCCCTAAGCTTGTTTCAACAAAGTAAACGAAATGATCCTGTGTACATTTTTAATATATGCTCCATCTATCCTCATGTGAGAAGTTTACTTTGGGATTCCCTGGAATGCCCCGGGAGGCAGATTGAGAAAGACTGATATAAAACGTACGCTGCTGTAATAAATCTATAACAGGCTATGCTGAAGCTAACACAAATACACTGGGTAAAATACTCTTAACTCCAAGCCTTGAACTTGGACCGGTTACCAGTGGCAGCAATAAGCTGGACTAAGATCAGGAGCAGCAGCACTTAAGAATGTGAATCATCAACTATCTGTCGGAATTTTGAATTCTTCCGTAGGTTTCTATGGGCAACTGTGGCTACCCAGTTCCTGCAGTCTGCATGCCGAAGTGTCCTTGGGAGAGATACTGAATCCTTGGATGCTTTCATCAGAGTGTGAGCATGTGATAGATTTCCACATCAGCATCCCTTAGACCTGGAAGCTACATCCATCTATGAGATACAGTCTATCTATCTATCCATCCATCCATCTGTATCTATACCTATATCTATATCTTTCTATCTGTCTGTCTAGTCTATGTATGGACTGAGTCCAGACAGCATTGTTGTTAAAATTAACATGTTACAATAAATCATCTCCTTGAAGTTTTTCTTGATTGTTATTAAATTTGATTAGATGTTATTGCTTTGTGCTCGTATAAAGGATGTACAGATGTACGAATATTATAGAAAAATCTCAACTCTTGATTCCTACAGAGAAAGGAAACACTGACTGTTGCTGGGCATTGTGGGCATTTTATTAATGGCATAGGTTGAGTCTACTTGTTCCCTAAGAAGGGAAATGCACTCTAAATCAATGCAAAATTGTTCTGAGTGATCATATTATTGCATGGTATAATAAAGTAAGTATTCCCTTTTGTCTCCATTGCCAGAATAAACAGCAATCGATCAATAGAATAGACAACAGAGGTCTATTCTATTCTATTCTGTTCATTTCTGCTGGAGTATCAAAGATAAAATTCTTTCTTTGCAATATTAATTATGTTTTATATAAGAGTATGTGCTATTTAAGAATATAGCTATACTTCTATGCTATGTGTGCATGAAAAAGATTTCTGGCATGCTGGTATGTCATGAATAGCAGGATGCCCTGATGGTTTCAGCCAGCATGCTTTTCTAACCATTTTGACCCACATCCCTCTCCACAGCACAGAATGTTGTATATGTCGCAAGAGAACACAAACAGATGATTTAAAGGATGTAGCCAGATCATATTTTTTACTTACAATTTTATGCCACAAATAGTGATGGATATATGAGGTCAAAGTTCAAGGCTCAATGATGTGATGCAACGGTATGTTCCAGCTATAAGCATCCTGGATGCAGCGCTACTGTGTACAGACAGTATTCATTTTGGAACATTGGGAACGTGTAATTGCACTTTACACTGCAAAGTACCAGTGTGAAATCTTATCAAATCTGTTAGTATGGATGCTATATAATAAAGCAGATAAGATCATAGGTAGGCTGCACTGTTTTTGAAGCACCACACATGGCACAGGACTGTAAAGTGTATTTTGCTCCTACTTTTAGCACTGACTGCGTCTCTTGTTGTGTCAGGACCATTGCTCATGCATTATTTTAGTATGAATGCAGTTTCGGGCACGTGCAACTACAGATTTAATAGTTACCTTATAACACAAAGCTTTTCTAACCAACCCTTCAGTCTAACCTCTCTTTGTGAAATCTCAAATAGTGCAAACTTTGAAGTTGTAGTATTTCCGCCTGCAATCTGCCACCCTCAGGTCTTGCAAATTGCAGTTCTTGTTTTGTTGTCGACAGTGTAATCCTTGAAAGTAAAGCTAATTATCTTCAGAAGCATGTCTTCCAAATACCAATTTGTAACTGTCTCTGCAGCTGGGTGGTGTCTAGAAGGGATACAGGAGATTTCAGGAGGTAATCTCCACTCGCGCTCTATTCTGAATGGCTGCTGGTGGCTTTGGTTCAGAGGGGATGTGAAACTGAAGAGAAAAAAAAAGACAGTATTTTATTTATCTGCCAGCTAAAGAGAGATTGTCAGAACAGGTGTCAAGGTGTCACAGCTGCTGTCAAGCCCAAAGTGAGTCATGAGTCACAGGCATTGAAATTAAAGTAGAGTCGCAGGTCTGATTAAATTTGAGGAGTCGAGTATGAAGTCCTCTAATTTTTGAGTCTGGGCCATATGGAGCGATTTTACATCAGTTAATGAGAAATCTGAAGCAGTCTATAATGTATTTGCCACAATATAGGACTTATGGAGTTTAAGAGTATTGATGCTAGGGTAAAAAACACATGTGTAAATGAAATCTCTTCAAATTGTCTGAGCGTGTTGTTGAAGGCCTCAGCCACACCGCTGGACTGCAATTAAGCCCCATATGAAGTAACATCAGAAAATATCATATCCAAAGCCAGGGAAGAGGCTTTGTTATACATAAAAATGTTTTT